>NC_079321.1:7222500-7886000 GCF_029931775.1 Euleptes europaea | reverse complement strand
ACCCTAAATCTGCATTCACCCCATCCACATCCACCCCATCTAACTAGCACATTTGAACATCTGGTTCTCAAGGACATTGAAGAACTGGAAAAATGTAAGAACTATAAACAATAATTTCAGTAGGGAGGATTGGGAAGGGATGAATCGCCTTGCACAACACCCGGACATAGTGGTAAAAAAAAGCTGATAAGGGTGGGGCGATAGTCCTTCTTAATAGAAAGGATTATTACACCATCAATTAAATAACACAGAATATTATCGCACGTTAGATAGAGATCCGACAGAGGAAATATCTCTGATCATAAGAACAGTAGTTAATGAAGCCCTTGTGTCGGATGTTATCTCAAAACTAACAGCAGAATACTCAATTGTGTCCAGATCATGCGAAGTGATGGTATCGCTTTACTCTGCTCAGGTTAGACCTCACCTAGAGTATTATGTTCAGTTTTGGGCACCACAATTTAAGAAGGATGTAGACAAGCTGGAACACATCCAGAGGAGGGCAACAAAGATGGTGAGGGGTCTGGAGACCAAGTCCTATGAGGAAATGCTGAAGGAGCTGGTTGTGTTTAGCCTGAAGAGGAAAAGGCTGAGAGGGGATATGATAACCATCTTCAAGTACTTGAAGGGCTGTCATATAGAGGAGGGTGCCGAGTTGGTTTCTGTTGCCCCAGAAGGTCGGACCAGAACCAATGGGTTGAAATTAAATCAAAAAAGTTTCCATCTAGACATTAGGAAGAATTTTCTAACTGTTAGAGCGGTTCCTCAGTGGAACAGGCTTCCTTGAGAGGTGGTGAGATCTCCTTCCCTGGAGGTTTTTAAGTAGAGGCTAGATGGCCATCTGTCAGCAATGCTGATTCTATGATCTTAGGCAGATGATGAGAGGGAAGGCATCTTGGGCATCTTCTGGACATGGAGTGGGGGGTCACTGGGCGTGTAGCGGGGAGGTGGTTGTGGGTTTCCTGCATTGTGCAGGAGGTTGGACTAGATTACCCTGGTGGTCCCTTCCAACTCTATAATTCTATGATTCTGATTAACCTACACCCAGGAGTGCCTATTTTTTTATGTCCTTCCCAAAACTCATTAAAATATCCACCACCACCCCCAGGAAGACCCATTTCATTTGGGGTGAATTCAGTCCTAGACCCCATTGCCAAATATTTGGAAAAACACATGAGTTTAGCAACCAAACTACCTCATATGTTCTGGACACTAGGGACTTTATTATTCAGGTTGAAGCACTTTCGGTCCCTGAGGGAAGTGTACTTGCCTCTCTAGACGTGAACCCTTTGTACACAAATGTTCCACTTGACAGTGTGAGAATGTTAGTCTCTGAGTCATTACAAACAAAAGAAGATAGATTGGTTCTTGTAGGTTATCCGGGCTGTGTTACCGTGGTCTTGGTATTTTCTTTCCTGACGTCAGGAAAGAAAATACCAAGACCACAGTCACACAGCCCGGATAACCTACAAGAACCAATGAACTCTGACCGTGAAAGCCTTCGACAAAAGAAGATAGAAGTCGCCCATCTTCATTCTTGGTCAACTTATTAGACAGAGTGCTAGAAAACGTGTCCAGAGGAAGGCAACAAAGATGGTGAAGGGTCTGGAGACCAAGTCCTATGAGGAAAGGTTGAAGGAGCTGGGTATGTTTAGCCTGAAGAAGAGAAGACTGAGAATTGATATGATAACCATCTTCAAGTACTTGAAGGGCTGTCACATAAAGGATGGTGCCCAGTTGTTTTCTGTTGACCCAGAAGGTCGGACCAGAACCAATGGGTTAAAATTAAATCAAAAGAGTTTCCATCTAAACATTAGGATCAATTTTCTGAGAGTTAGAGTGGTTCCTCAGTGGAACAAGCTTCCTCGGGAGGTGGTAAGTGCTCCTTCCCTGGAGGTTTTTAAGCAGAGGCTAGATGGCCATCTGTCAGCAATGCTGATTCTATGACCTTGGGCAGTTCATGAGAAGGAGGCATCTTGGCCATCTTTTGGGCTTGGAGTAGGGGGTCACTGGGTGTGTGGGGGGGGAGGTAGTTGTGAAATTCCTGCATTGTACAGGGGGCTGGACTAGATGACCCTTGTGGTCCCTTCCAACTCTATGATTCGATTATTCTATTCTATGAAAAAGATGTCTTTGGGTATCAACATCAGTTTTTCCTACAGGTGCAGGGTGTCTCAATGGGCTTGGCATGTGCCCCTTCACTGGCGAACATCTTTATGATTTACTTTGAAAAACAATATATATTTGCCAATAATCCATTCTCTGCCAATATTCTAAGTTTCAAGAGATTCATAGATGACATTTTCCTAAGATTTACAGACCAGTCCTCATATTATGTTTTTACAGAATGGGTTAACACTAATAATCCATACATCACTCTTACAGGCAAGGTGGATCAGTCTCAGATACAATGTTTTGGATACAGTGGTTTACTTCATAGATAGGACCAAATTAGGGGTATGTCTTTACACAAAGGAAACAGACAGAAATTCTTTGTTACAGTTTAACTCTTTTCACCCCTCACATTTGAAAAGGAATTTGCCCAATGGACAATTTTTGAGGCTAAGCAGAAATTGGCAGGACTTTAGAACTGCAGCTTCAAGATTGAGCACAGATCTATAGGCACGAGGGTACCCTGAGACCATGATTAAACAAGCTTACATTAGAGCAGCAGCCCAACCAAGAACAGAGCTTTTAAAAGCACAACCACGGAAGGAGTTTTAGGGGATTACCTCTTCTCTTGGATACACAGCCCTTACATTTAAGATAAAAAAATATCTTAGCACATTGTGCAGTTTACCGGGGTGTGACATACACCCCAGGTTGGGTCAGAGGAAAACAGGTTTCTTACAAGATAAATTAACTCACACTAATCTTAATGTGAGAGATCCCCCTCTCTGAGTTTGCTTCTCCAAATCAGTTGCTCAGACGTTGATACAGAAACAATAGATTTATTGAAGCCTTCAGGAGATGAGACAGGCACAGGTAGAAAGTTGCAAGTGAGGGGCTATACGGGTTTACAGAATATATTGACTCCAGGGCACTGGGGCACTGGGGTTCACACTTATTGTTATGGGAAGTTACAAGCTTGGCATAATACAAAACATCAGACGGATCCCAGGAAGTCTGGTGCGGCTATCACACTTCCAAGGCCGCACCGGCCTGAGGGAGTACTGGCAGGAAGAACAGCGGGGGGGAAGATACATGGGCCATCAGGCCTGGCGCCTGAGACCAGAAGGTGTGAACTGCTTTTACGAGTTCACTGATAACACCGCAGGTGATGGAAAGCAGAGACACAAAGACAGAGACCCTCACATTCTGCCCCCCTTAAGGCCCCCCTCCGAGAGGACGAGGCTTATCGGGATAAGCGAGGTGGAATTCTCGGACCAAGCGAGGAGCTGCCATGTGGGGTGCGGCCACCCATTCGTCATGAGCGGAGCCAAGGTTTTTCCAGCGAACAAAGTAAAACAGTTTCCCTTTCTTCCATTTGGAATCTAAAACCTTGGATATTTCCAAATGGGTATCCCCTCCTACTACGGTAGGAATCTCATGAGCGGGAGGGGGGTGGAACTGGGGAGCTGCTACATAAGGTTTGAGGAGGCTTATATGGAAGACTGGATGAACTCCCTTGAGAGTCTTAGGGAGACTCAGTTCCACGGTAACCTCGTTGATTACTCTGGTAATGGGGAAAGGTCCTACATAACGGTCGCTCAGTTTTTTGCAGGGGCGAAGAGAGCGGAGGTTTTTGGTGGACAGATAGACTTGCTCCCCCACCTTGAGTTCCCATCCCGGAGACCGGTGTTTGTCTGCTTGTTCCTTGTACTTGCTTTTTGCCCTTTCCAGATTTTTGAGCAACCATGGCCAGGTGGATTTAACCACCTGAATCCACTCCTGAAGATCAGGGGTAGACTGGAGCTCTGGCGAGACGGGGGCCGAACCAAAAGGGCCAAAATCCGTCCCGTATATAACTTGGAAGGGACTAAAGCCGGTAGAGGAATGAGGCGCATTGTTGTACGCATATTCGGCAAATGGCAGCAGGTCGACCCAGTCGTCCTGGTGGAAATTTACATAGCAACGCAAATAACATTCTACTACCGCATTTACTCGTTCCGTTTGACCATCCGTTTGGGGGTGATAGGCGGAAGAAAGGCCCTGTTCCTCCACTCCCATTAACTTTAGGAAAGCCCGCCAGAATTTGGCAACAAACTGGACCCCCCGGTCGGAGAGGACCTTCCTCGGGATCGAGTGTAGCCTGAGGACGTGCGTGACGAACAGTTTAGCTAAGCCCTGGGCTGAAGGAAGACCTGCACATGGAACGAAATGAACCTGTTTGGAAAAGAGGTCTGTGATAACCCAGAGAACCGTTTTCCCCCGACTTGGAGGTAGGTCGGTGATAAAATCCATGGCGATGACTTCCCAGGGACGGGAGGGGTTCTCAAGCGGTTTGAGAAGCCCCGGGGGTTTTCCCATCCGTTTCTTGGCTGTGGCGCAGGTGGGGCAGCTGCGCACATACAACTCTACATCAGATCTCATACCGGGCCACCAGAATTGCCTTCGAACCAGGTGAAGCGTTTTTATGAAACCAAAATGACCCGCTAGCCTGGCCCCATGTACAAGTCCCAATACTTCTTTGCGAAGGGAAGATGGGACATATAGTTTCCCCCCTTGCACCCACCAAGTGTTGGTTCGTTCCAAGCCAGTGGGGAGGAGATGGTGCTCCTCCTCCTGTAAGGAGGCGTCCCGGAGTCGCTGTTGGAATGCTTCCGGGATACCTTTGAGCGTAGGGGGGGTCTCCGGTTGGCGGGCTTGGGATCGGGTGGTGACGGCCAAGCCAGGGACTTCCCCTCGCTGTTCGGGAGTGAACAGGGAGTCGACGGGGCGATCGAAATCGTTGCGATACTGGGGAAGTCGTGACAAAGCATCAGCGAGGGCATTTTCTTTGCCAGGGACATGTTTGAGGGTGAACCGGAATTTTGCAAAAAATTGGGCCCACCGAATTTGTTTGGCATTGAGTTTTCTAGCTCCCTTGAGAGCCTCAAGATTCTTGTGATCTGTGCACACTTCGAACGGCAGCTCGGCCCCCTCCAAGAAGTGTCTCCATATGGTAAGGGCATGTTTGACCGCTGCTGCCTCCTTCTCCCAAATGGCCCAGTTGATTTCGGACTGGGAAAACTTCTTGGAGAAGTAGGCGCATGGCCTCAACCGTCCCCCCTCATCCCTCTGCAATAGGGCCCCGCCCATGGCTACATCCGAGGCATCCACCTGCACCACGAAGGGCTTGGTGCAATCCGGGTGAGCCAAAACGGGTTCGGATGAAAAAAGTAGCTTTAAACGTTCAAAAGCTTGCTGGCACTGGGGAGACCATTGCAGACGGGCTGAGGGGAGTGCGGCGCTAGCCCCCCTGTCCTTGGTACGCAACAGGGCAGTGAGGGGAAGCGCAACTTGGGCAAAGTTGGGAATGAAATTCCGGTAAAAGTTGGCAAACCCCAAAAACTGTTGAAGTTGGCGGCGGGTAGTGGGGGTTTCCCAGTCCCGCACCGCCTGGACCTTGGCGGGGTCCATTTCCAACCCTTGGTGGGAAATCACATACCCCAGAAATGTAATAGAAGGTTGGTGGAATTCACACTTGGACACCTTAGCATACAGTTTGTGCTCCCGCAGCCGCTGGAGCACTTCTCGCACTAGGCGCACATGTTCTTCCATGGTCTCAGAGTAAATAAGAATGTCATCGAGAAATACCACCACCCCCCGAAACAGTAAATCATGCAAAACTTCATTAATTAATTGCATAAAGACACTCGGAGCCCCCGAAAGTCCGAACGGCATGACCAGGTACTCAAACATCCCAAAACAACTGGAAAAGGCCGTTTTGGGTTCGTCTCCTTCTTTGATGCGAATGCGGTGGTAGGCTTCTACCAAGTCCAGTTTGGTGAAGATTCGGCCCTCCTTTAATTGTGCTAGAAGGTCAGGAATAAGAGGGAGGGGGTAAGCATTAGACTGGGTGACTGCGTTCAGTCTTCGAAAGTCAATACACAGTCTTAAATCTCCCGTCTTTTTCTTTACAAAGAAAGCTGGGGCTGAATAAGGAGCCTTGGAGGGGCGTATGAAACCCCTCGCCAGATTGACATCCAGATAGTCTCGCAATACAGTCTTTTCACTAGGGCTCATGGGGTAAACCTTTCCCTTAGACAGTTTGCCTTCCCCTACAATCTCGATGGCACAGTCCGTTTCTCTGTGGGGAGGCAGTTCGTCGCACTCTCTAACATCGAAAACGTCAGTAAACTGCGAGTACTCAGAGGGTAATTGAGGAGAGACTGGGGCGGGGGACCCTACCAGCGCGGCGGCTGGAGTTCTGAGTACCCGTTCCTTGTCATGCAACCCACAGGGGTTTTCGGGGAAGGAAAGCACCCGTTTAACCCAATCAATGGAGGGATTGTGTCCCCTTAACCAGTTCATCCCTAACACCACAGGGGTTACAATAGGGGCGATGGTGAAATACAACCGTTCCCAATGTTCCCCCACGGACATAATCACGGCTGCAGTTCTGTGGGTCACAGGGCCCCGTTTAAAGTCACTCCCGTCCATTTGGGAAAAACGGAGGGGTCCCGGAAGCCGCTTGCGCCGGACACCCAACTTCTTGGCAGTTTCCTCATTTATCATGGTGCGGGCACACCCCGAGTCGACCAACGCGGGGACCTCTAACGGGGGACCCCCTTTGGGTAGGGACAGATGAACACGCACAAATACATTGTCCTCTTGGGCGCTTACCATCGGTGGAGCTCCTTGCACAACGATAGGGACGGTCTGCTGCGGAGCCCCCTCTACAGCAGACCGACGGCGTTTTTTGCCGGCTGTTCCCACTCTTCCTCCTCGCTGGAAGAGGGGGACGGGGTGGTGGCCTCCGGGGAGCCGTCCGAATCAAAGACGGTATTTGTAATCCGGGACCCCGATGGGACCGTAGAGTCGGATGCCCCATCCTGGGGGCGCGCGTGGAGAGCGGAGGGTGCGCCGGAGCGCCGGCTCAGTGGTCCACTTCTGCGGCGAGGCTGGCTGTCGGCGGCCGGTTTCGTCGGCTCGGCCTGGGTTTGGCGGGGGGGGGTCGGACGGCCTGAGCGAGAGGGGCATTGCGATGCAAAGTGACCCTTTCCCCCGCAGATCAGGCAGACGCCGGCCTCGAACCGCTTGCGGCGTTCCGCGGCCGAGAGACCCCCGCCACCCCCTTGCCGGAGTTCCCGGCCACGGTCACCTCGGGGCCTGGGGTCTCGCCCAAGCCGTTGCTTGGACAAGTTCAGGAGTTGTTTGCGATTCTCGATGTCAGCAGCATGGCGAACCCAACCTTCCACATCCGGGGGGTTCCCTTGCATGAAGGCCCAATGTTGGAGGTCTGGGTTGAGACCCTCCCTGAAACATTGCACCAAGGTAGCTTCACTCCAGTCCAGGATTCGGCTAGCCAGTGACTGGAACTCACTTGCATACTGCGCCACCGACTTAGTCCCTTGGCGCAGTTGCATCAGGGATGCTTTAGCCCGCTCACCCAGAGTCGGGTCCTCAAAACGGTTTCGGAGTGCTACCATGAACTCGTCCAGGGTTCGCAGCACCGGCGAGCGGAGTTCATACTGCAACACCATCCAGGCAGCCGCCTCCCCTTGCAGTAAGGAAGCCACGTACTGCACCCGGGACTCCTCAGAAACGAAGGTTCGGCCTTGTTCCCGCATAAAAATGTCTACTTGGACCATAAAAAAGGTCAACTGGTCTCCCGACCCGTCATACGTGACTTTCAGGTCCCGACGGGCCGGGGGGGCAGGGGTTGCGGGCGGAACTACCGGCGCCCCGTCTGGGGGAGCACCGGCTGGAGGTTGCAACTTCAGCGCATCCAGGGTCGTGGCCATCTCACCCATTACGCGTTGCATGATCTCCATCTGCTCCTGCATAGCCCGGCGGTCTTCCTGCCACTGCTTTCGTTCTTCCTCCATGAGGGCCTCTTTGCGGGCCGGGTCCCCTTCGAGTCCCGTGCTGGGGAAGGCCAACCGGCGATCCTTCGCCGCAGTCCGCGAGAGCGACCAGCCCTTGGGAGAGTCCAGCCAATAAGTAAGCCCCCGGGGACGTCCGTCCCGATCTTGGTCGGGTGCGCGATCCTTCGGTTTCTTTGGCTTGGCTCCCTCCTCCTTCGGGTCCGGCTTCTCCGGCTCGTCCGGTTCCTTGGGGACATCGGGGTTAGGGGTGGTGTCCTCGTCGGCTGACATTCTGTCCAAAGCGGTACAGCTGCAGTCCGGGAGGCAAAGACTTGCAACTTAATGTGAGAGATCCCCCTCTCTGAGTTTGCTTCTCCAAATCAGTTGCTCAGACGTTGATACAGAAACAATAGATTTATTGAAGCCTTCAGGAGATGAGACAGGCACAGGTAGAAAGTTGCAAGTGAGGGGCTATACGGGTTTACAGAATATATTGACTCCAGGGCACTGGGGCACTGGGGTTCACACTTATTGTTATGGGAAGTTACAAGCTTGGCATAATACAAAACATCAGACGGATCCCAGGAAGTCTGGTGCGGCTATCACACTTCCAAGGCCGCACCGGCCTGAGGGAGTACTGGCAGGAAGAACAGCGGGGGGGAAGATACATGGGCCATCAGGCCTGGCGCCTGAGACCAGAAGGTGTGAACTGCTTTTACGAGTTCACTGATAACACCGCAGGTGATGGAAAGCAGAGACACAAAGACAGAGACCCTCACACTTAAGGAACGCAATGTCTCCTGTTTACCAGCTGGCCAATTCAAATGTGGCAGATGCACCATGTGTGCATTTTCCGTGCAGGTAAAGGAGTTTACCTCAAATATGGGCTTTCATTTCAAACTTAAAACCTTCACCAATTGTGACTCTAGGAGGGTTATTTATTTGATTAGGGGCCCCTGTAATTATTTGTATGTGGGTAAGACCTCAAGATCGTTGAAACACAGGATCAGCGAGCATAGTTCAAGGATCCGCAATAAGGTCATCGAGGCACCTATGGTCCAGCACTTTATTTCCAAAGGACATTCTGACAATGATTCACAGCGCATTCCTGAAAGGAATGCCTGCGCCGGGCTTAGGAGGCAACCCAGCGGCGTTGCCTCCTAAGGAGGTTTCGGCACCAAAGGAGGTTTCGAAACCTCCGCCCGGTGCCAAAAACCTGTGCAACCCTCAGAAACGCCAGCAAAAAGCTGGCATATCTTGAGAAAAACAAAAGGGGGTGTTCCCGAGCCAAAACGGCTCATGAGGCTGACAAACGTTGGCCCCGCACCCCGGGCAGCGCCCTTACGCCCCAGGAAAGCCTCCTGCTCACCACCGCAGCCTCTGCCAGCATTCGGAGGCCGGCAGGAAGCGGCGGAGGCGGCCGGGGCCAGCTGGGGACCGGCAGCCGGGCCTGCATGCCGGCACCGGGGCCACTCACACCGGCGTACGCCATCCAGGCACCAGCGAAGTGAGCCCCTGTGCTAGCAGAGGCCTTCGTCAGCCTCCTAAGGCCTTTCACCACGGCCCCCAGCGCATTTCAGGAATGCGCTGTTAGTTTTCTTTGCCATTTGGCAACCACAACCAGATTTGTATAATAGGATGGATTTAGATCATGTTTTATGAAGGCAGGAGGCCAAGTTCATTTTTTTGTTTGATACTGTTCAACCTAAGGGTATGAATACCGCACTGGATTTGGGTTGTTACCTTTAAACCGTGCGATCCCTTTAATTTTCCTGAGGTGTTATCAGGGACAGACATATAATCAGTTAGGTGTATGCTGTTAGTTAAGGATTCCACTTGTATCCCGCTTAGAAAATGCCTTGGTAAAACCAGGAAGGGACTATGTCAATCTTTGAGAAAATGCATTGTAAGTATGGATAATTAATCTATAGAAACATTTTGTATGTAAAAATAGTTTATTGATGTATTGTCGAAGGCTTTCACGGTCAGAGTTCATCGGTTCTTGTAGGTTATCCGGGCTGTGTGACCGTGGTCTTGGTATTTTCTTTCCTGACATTTCGCCAGCAGCTGTGGCAGGCATCTTCATTGTTTTTATATAAATTTTTATAATAAAAACCAAACAAATTATAAAAATCATTAAAAAAACAGAAAAGAAAAAAACAGAAAAGATACAGAGATACAAAAAGAGCACTTATACAACCATCAAAAATTACACCATATAATATAAATTGTAAAATACACAGTGCTCTAATGCCCACCACCCACCTTAACAGTGTGTCCCATCACCAAAATTCTGGAGAAGTGTTTTGACAGTATTTAAAATTACTTTATACTGTTATTATTATAAAAAACATTACATTTTATCTTTAATTCATTAACTATACTTGTAAAATTCATTTTCGCCAGTTTATCCCAAAATGCGACGGCCTTTAATCATGTTTTTTTAAACTCTTCCATATCTTTACCATGTAAAGAATCTGTAAGTTTGGCCATCTGCATATACATCCACAATTTCTCTCTCCAGTCCTTAACTGAAGGTTTATTTACTTGCTTCCAGTTTTTTGCTATTATAATTCTTGCTGCCACAAAGCTGTATTGACATATAACTCTATCACATCTATCCATATTATCTTTAGGGATTCCCAATAGACAAAAAGCAGGGTCTTTTTTTACTTTTATATTGATCAAATTATTAGTTTCCTTTAATATTAGTCTCCAAAACCTCTTGATTTTTTTACAAAACCACCATACATGCATAAACGTGCCTTTTTCAGTTCCACACTTCCAACATAAACCCATATCGTCTTTCTTTATTTTACTTAGCAGTACCGGGGTTATGTACCATCTATAAAACATCTTATATAAGTTTTCTCTTATTTCATTAGTGATTGTAAATTTGTATTCCCTCTTCCACAAGTTTTCCCTTATTTCCAAATCAATATTATAACCTAACTCCTTCATCCATTTCACCATCACTGGTTTTATCCTTTCTTGTTCTAAATTCACTTCAATTAGTAACTTATAAATTCTTCCTATCAGTCCTTTACTTCCCTTAGTTAATATAATTTCTAGTTTAGATTTATTTTGATTAAATCCCTTCAAATTATCTTTATTAAATATATCCCTTAATTTAGAATACATAAACCAGTCTTTAATTTTAAGCTCTTCTCTACTTTTCAACATCCAAACCCCTTTACATTCCGTAATTTCTCTATAAATATCAATATCCAGATTTAGTTGTACACCGCTCTTCATAAAAGCTTCTACAGGGTTAATCCAGCCAGGGGTTTTACATTCCAAAAATCCTTTATGTTTCTTCCAAGTTTGAAGTAGACCACCTCTAATAATATGGGAATTAAATTCTTTGTTTACTTTCTCCTTTTCATACCATACAGTGAGGGGGGAAAGTATTTGATCCCCTGCAAAATTTGCCCATTTGCCCTCTGACAAAGAAATGACCAGTCCATAATTTTAATGGTAGGTTTATTGTAGCTGTGAGAGACAGAATAACAACAGGAAAAACCCCAGAAACCCAGTGGATGAACTATACACTGCGAACGCAAGCACACAGTTTGAGTGTTTAACATGACGAAAATCCATTCTGGGTTTTCCATCCTTCATCTGGAGAGCCAACTTGCCTCCGTTTTGTCCACAGCCGCTTCGCCAACTGAGCATTATATGTTTCTGTAACTATTACAGCTTGTCGGGTTCAGTTTATTTTTTGTAATTGTTTTGAAAAGGAAATTTTCATTACATATACTGTGTGCCATCAGTGCTTGTCTTTGTTTGTTAGCCACCTGGAGGTTGGCAACCCTACAGTCACCCCTCCGATGACTTCGGGTCTTTCTTTGGATTATGCATGCTATTTCCAAACGTCAAAGGTCGCTTCCCTCTCCTCATGCGTTTCCCTTTGTTTGGTCCTGTTTTGAGGGACCTGTTTTATCTCAGATTTGAAAACGTGGGCAAAACGCAGGGAAATGCAGGGAGAGAGCGAGGCAACCTCTGACGTTTGGAAACGGCATGCATAATCCAAAGAAAACCCGAAATCGTCGGAGGGGTGACGGCGAGTGAAACAGCCATGCATAAAAGACCTAAGGCTGCAATCCTAAGAACACTTTCCTGAGAGTAAACCCATTGAATAAATTGGGATTTACATCCAAGTAGGCCTATTTCGGATGGCTCCCTAACAGCAAAAGAAGCCTCTTGTATTTCAACATGTTTTTCAAGACTGCGAGATGTTCATAGTGGACTAGGCTGTGTTTTAAAGCTTTCACAAGAAGAAAAATTAGAATCGGACAAATTGCCTAAAAATCTACCCAACTGGCTTTGGTAACTCAGCTTCCTTTTGTAGTCAATAAACATGCTGCTTAGGACCTTGCATCAGCTTTGGGCATTTTTTGAGAGCAGTGGAGCCATAAAATACCAGGAAATAATACATGATGTAAATATATGTCTTTCACGTTGGTCAATTGGGCGGTGGGGGCCCCCGCAGAACAAAGCCGTCATCCAACCCCATCAAGATTTACGTTCCTGTTCGAGTCACCTTGCGAAACAGGAAGAAGCTTTGGTATATATATCAGGCCCCAGTGAAGCGAAGGTATCTACCGACTTTCGAAGGAAACTGCACGAGGATAAAGATAATTCTTCTGGAATTCCTAGAAACGCAGAGGTAAGATTCGTCTATCCTTTGCTAGGAGGGGGAAAGTCCTTTCAGAAGGGCATTTGGTAAGTAGATCGAAACTCGCTTGAGTAGAGCACATCTTAAATGGGTCTAGTTTTACATTTTAAAATCTTAATTCCATTTATGAGTGTTACATTCTAAGCACCTGTATGTAACAAGAAGGTCTGTATGACACTTGAGGGGGAAACAACTGGAACGGCTAGATCAGCAGATGGACAAAACGTAAGTGTTGGGACATCAAGATGGACCATGCAACAAAAATGCTAAGAATAGCTGCCAGTACTAAGGAAGCTGTTCTGTCCACATTGTCTAAAATTTGATCGTATGTCTGCATGCCCTTATATCATGATTTTACTGTAAACTTCACTGTACAATTTCCCTTTTAATGCCAATAAAGGCTTTCGTATTCGTATTCAAATCAAGATATCTGCATTTACCTGTTATGGAAATTATTTGCTAATTATTAAATCAGGAATAGCAATTGTTGCATTCACAGTGTTTGTGTGTTTCTGGATTGTACCCAAAAAAAAGCTGGAGAAGGGGTGTTTTTTCACACAACCATTTGCTTCTGCCAGGAGATGCTGTACTTTCCTCTTGGACAACAGGTAACTATTGTCAAGAAGGCACAGGACAAGCCATCCAATGAGTTCCCATCAGGGGGGAGTGGCAGCCACACTAAATTAGCAGACCTGGGGTGTGAATCCTCACAGCCCAGCAGGCAAGGAAAGGTTGAAGAAACTTCATGGGTTTAATTAAAAAGAGAAGATGGAACCTATACCTACAGGGCTGTCCTGGAAAAGAGGACAGACTTCCTGTCCGCCCTCAGACTTCCTGAGGACAGAGCTAGATCTAATTGGCTTAACTGATGCACGTAAGGGCCGCCAACTCAAAACCGACACATGGCAACCCCAACAAAAGTTAGGGAAAGGGTTTCAAGGCAAGTGAGGAGCAGAGGTGGTTTACCATTGCCTTCCTCTGCAGAATCTTCCTTGGTGGTCTCCCTTCCAAGTACCAGACCTGCTTAACTTCTGAGACCTAATGATATTGGTCTATACCATGCCACCTTCACTCCTAGGCTAAAGTTAAAAATGTATATTTCCGTTGAACATCAGGAGAAACTTCCTAACGTGGAACCAATGGCATGGCATTGGGATGGGTTCTCCCTCACTGGAGGTTTTCAAACAAAGACTGGAGAACCATCTGTCAGGATGGAATGTTCTAGATATAGATTTCATGTAAGGATTAAGGGAGTTGGATTAAATGTCCTAAAAGGTCCTTTCCAACTCTAACTGTGCTATCCTGAAGGGGGGTCAAGGCGCCACAGGAACCAGCATGACCTCACAATGGCATCCAAAGGAGCAGTGGACTCTGATCTGGAGAACCGGGTTTGATTCCCTGCTCCTCCACATGAGTGGCAGAGGCTAATCTGGTGAACTGGATTTGTTTCCCCACTCCTACACACATAGCCAGCTGGGTGACCTTGGGCTAGTCACAGCTCTCTCAGCCCCAACCAGCTCACAGGATGTCTGTAGTGGGGAGGGGATGCGATTGTAAGCTGGTTTGAGTCTCTCTTAAGTGGTAGAGAAAGTCGGCATATAAAAACCAACTCTTACTAGGCAGACTTTGTTTTTTACGGGGTGGTTTGCCAGTGCCTTCCCTGGTAATCTTCCCTTTACCCCAAGCAAGCTGTGTACCTCAGAAAGATGGAAGGCTGAGTCAACCTTGAGCCAGCTACCTGAAACCGACTCCCATCAGGATCGAACTCAGGTCATGAGTAGAGCTTGGACTGCAGTACTGCAGCTTAGCATTCTGCACCACGGGGCTCAGTGGAAAATGTTACCCCAAGTAAAAGTTTCAAGAATTTCAAGTTACAGATGTTTCTTTGCTTTGCAGAGATGATCTTCCTTGTTTTGGCCGGGTGCCTGGCTGCAGGGTTGCACCAATCTGAGGTAAGGGATTTGCATTTTGGGGTCTAAGATGACAGTGATATTATAAAAGTGGGGTGCCCCATAATTATGTTCAATTCAACTGTATGGATCAGACCTAAGGAAATCTTGTCAAGAATGGAAACAAACCCTTGCCAGGATTCTTCATTTCTGTGTCCTGATGATGATAATTAGGGTTACCAACCTCCAAGTGATGGCAGGAGATCTCCTGCTATTACAACTGATCTCCAGCCAATAAAGATCAGTTCACCTGGAGAAAATGGCCGCTTTGGCAATTGGACTCTATGGCATTGAAGTCCCTCCCTTTCCTAAACCCCACCCTCCTCAGGCTCCACCCCAAAAACCTCCCATTGGAGGTGAAGAGGGACCTGGCAACCCTAATAATAATGATAATGTATTAAATTTTTAGGCTGCTCTATCCCAACAAGTCGGGCTCAGAGCGGCTTACAACATGATTAAAACACAATACAATATATGATTCAAACAAAAACATCAGTTAAAATCGACAGCGCCCTTAACCCATAGTGGTAACATTGATCCGCACATATAGAAAATAATTATTTATAAACATTTTCAGCAACAGAAGGAAAGAAGGGGGAAGGAAGAGAAGGGAGGCCAGCAGAATAAAAACCATTGCTGCCCTCAACCATATGCCTGGTGGAACAGCTCCGTTTGACAGGCCCTGAGGAATTGATTTAAGTCCTACAGGGCCCGGATCTCACTTGGTAGAGTGTTCCACCAGGTCGGGGCCAGAGCCGAAAAGACCATGGCCGTGCTTGAGGACAGTCGGACATCTTTCGGGCCAGGGATCACCAGCAGATTTTCTCCAGCAGAGCGAAGCACTCTTTGGGGGGTGTAAAGGGAGAGGCAGTCCCGAAGATATGATGGTCCCAGAACATTAAGGGCTGTAATAGTCAATACTAGAACCTTAAACCTGACTCAGTGTCCAAACTGGAACCAGTGAAACTGGAGGAGCACTGGTCAAATATGTTCTCACCCTGGGATCCCTGTAAGGATCCAGGTCACTGTATTCTGGACCAGCGGAAGTTTCTGGAGCAGTCTTAAGGGCAGCCCTGTGTAGAGCAAGTTACAGTCTAATCTGGAGGTGACCATTGCATGGATCGCTGTGGCTGCATTGATTTCTGTTTCACAAAAATAACCAGTCGGCAGAGCCCTTTTCCATTAGGCTTTCCCAAACTGGGACTTCTGACCTCAGAGGATGTTTAGGATGGGGTTAGGGTTGCCAACCTCCAGGTGGTATCTGGAGAGCTCCTGAGATCACCTGATCAGCTTTGGAAGGTGGACTCTATGGCATTATTCTCTGCTGAGGTCCCTCCCCTCCCCAAACCCCGCCCTTCTCAGGCTCCACCCCCCAAAATATCCAGGTATTTCCCAACCCAAAGCTAGTAGCCCTAGATAGGATGATTTGAATGTCCATCCAACTCTAAATGTTGGATCTGAATTTTCTCCAGAAAGTTAATGTTCCTGGAAGAACAGGTATTCTCCAGTGTTTGATATGTAAATGTTGTAAACATTGGGTTGTATCTGGCAAGTGGAATTGTCTCACCTGTACCTCCCACCATGTGTTTGCCCCCCCCCCCCAAAAAAAATTCTGCCCTTGGAGTTCAGAGAACCTTCCTCAAGGAATAGACTGGGTATAATATGGGGGTCTGCAGTGGGAAGGCGGAACCAGTGAAAATTGCGATGCAACCCATAAAATGAAATGTCACAGGAAGCATCATGTCTCTTTCATTGCAGGGCAGCCCGGCGGATGCTTTGATGACCACCAACTCGGATCAACAAAGAGAGATCGTCAACAAACACAACGCGTGCAGGAGAATGGTGCAGCCACCAGCCAGAAACATGCTGGAAATGGTAAAATGCCTTCCGAAACACTAGAAGGAATCGAAAGAAGCCTGTTAGCAATGTCAGTGTTCAGGTTTATTCCACTCAAGTATTAGATAGGGTTGCCAGGTCCCTCTTCGCCACTGGCAGGAGGTTTGGGGGGCGGAGTCTGAGAAGGGCGGGGTTTGGGGAGGGGAGGGACTTCCATGCCATAGAATCCAATTGCCAAAGCAGCCATTTTCTCCAGGGGAACTGATCTCTATCGCCTGGAGATTGGTTGTAATAGCAGATCTCCAGCTAGTACCTGGAGGTTGGCATCCCGAGAGGGGGGAAAGGTTACAGACCAAGAAAGAGAAGGATGTGAGGTAATTAAATCAAAAGAGTTTCCGGCTAAACATTAGGAAGAACTTTCTAACTATTAGAGCGGTTCCTCAGTGGAACAGGCTTCCTCGGGAGGTGGTGAGCTCTCCTTCCCTGGAGGTTTTTAAGCAGAGGCTAGATGGCCATCTGTTAGCAATGCTGACTCTATGACCTTAGGCAGATCATGAGAGAGAGGGCAGGAAGGGTTGTGTCAGCACTTTCTTGCATGCCCTGGGTAATGCCAATTGCCACTTCGGAGTCAGGAAGGAATTTTTCCTCCAGGCCAGATTGGCCAGAGATCCTGGAGGGTTTTTTGTATTTTTTCCATCTTCTGGGCATGGAGTAGGGGTCACTGGGGGAAGGGGGGGAGGCAGTTTTGAATTTTCTGCATTGTTCAGGGGGTTGGACTAGATGACCCTGGTGGTCCCTTCCAACTCTATGATTCTATAATTTTGGGGAATTTCATGAAAACAACAATTATGTCTTTGCAACTTACACACCTCTTCTGTAAGATGCTTGACTCTGGGTCTTAGCGGTGCCCTCACGCTTCTACTGAAACTAAGCAAAAGCCCATTAATGTACCTTTATCTCCTACAGAATTGGGACCCCGCCATTGCGGCAAACGCTCAACAATGGGCCAACCAATGCCAATTAGGCCACAGTTCATCGGATAGCAGAATTGTTGGTAAGCAGACTATACCTCTAAAGCAAATATTGTTCAAGTACATTATCTAAACAGAGGGTTTAAAAAACATTTTTTTAAAAAAAAACTCCACTGTAGTCATTCAAAAGGTATTCATACTTCAGAAACTAGACCTTGAACTTCAGTTCAGCATAAGATGCTGCAATCATTAAGGAGTACACAGAGGGTCTTCTTAAGTAAACATAGTACAACTTGTACCAACCATCCGCTTGTGTGTGCGTGTTAAGTGCTGTCAAGTCGCTTCCAACTCATGGCGACCCTATGAATCAATGTCCTCCAAACCGGCCTATCCTTAACAGCCTTGCTCAGGTCTTGCAAACTGAGGGCCGTGGCTTCCTTGATAGAGTCAATCCATCTCTTGTTGGGTCTTCCTCTTTTCCTGCTGCCCTCAACATTTCCTAGCATGACTGTCTTTTCCAGTGACTCTTGTCTTCTTGTGATGTGACTCAAATACAACAGTCTCAGTTTAGTCATTTTAGCTTCTAGGGTGAGTTGAGGCTTGATTTGATCTATAACCCACTGATTTGTTTTATCCTTTAATCTTCCATAATCTCTTTGATCCTGTATAACCAATGGTTTCCCATATTCAGTCTTCATTACAAAATTAGGATAAACATTAAAGTAGTGAAAATAACGTTGCTGTGTCATAACTGGAGAAGGCAATTGAGAGGAGAAGAGTGTCAGAACCTACTTCTTCCTGTTAATTGGTCCATATATCCTTGCAATATAACGCAGGTCAATATATCTGGTGGGCAAATTTGATATACATGCCAAATATGTCTTCACCTGCCATTTTGTACCGCAATTTATAGATCTTCCTTGATATGGATAGACTGGAACTACAATTTTTAAGGGGTCTTTTCACATGGGGGTGGTGTTATGCAATACCTCCGCATGCGTTGGGCCATTCTGTAATGAAACATTATATTTTCTTGGGCCATTCATACTGAAATATTGTATCTCTTTCCTTCTTATGCCATCAGCTCTAAAAAGCCCTTCTTTTTACACTTCCAATCAGAGGTGCCGAAATAGTGATTTATAAATTTGGGAACAACATTTTTGCTTCTAAACAAGAACCTCACGTCGCAGGCAAGATCAATGCAGATTGTAGACACGCTGGGAACACAGATGAGTGTCTAAAATGAATACATTCCACCACCGCCCAGTTTCTGAAAGTTATACTGACCGGCAGAAGCTGTCTAATACATTGCTTGGATATTTTGTGTCTTTTCTTTTCTTTTTTTGTAAAATAATTCTTGTTCCTTGGTTCTTGTAGGTTATCCGGGCTGTGTAACCGTGGTCTTGGGATTTTCTTTCCTGACATTTCGCCAGCAACTGTGGCAGGCATCTTCAGAGTAGTAACACTGAATTATTCGACAATAATTCTTGTTCCATTTGCAGGTGGCAAAAATTGTGGTGAAAACCTCTTCATGTCCACCCAGCCAAACTCATGGTCTGAAGCAATTGAGGCTTGGGACAATGAAAAAAAAGACTTCAAATACGGCGTTGGAGAAACCTCACCAAGTGCAGTCGTCGGCCATTACACCCAGGTACGACCACATGAACACACGAAGCTGCCTTCTACTGAATCAGACCGTTGGTCCATCAATGTCAGTATTGTCTACTCTGACTGGCAGTGGCTCTCCAGGGTCTCAGGCAGAGAGGTCTTTCACATCACCTACTTGCCTGGTCCCTTTAGCTGGAGATGCTGGGCATTGAACCTGGGACCTTCTGCATGCCAAGCAGTTGTGTTACCACTGAGCTACCGCCCTTCCCCATGTTGTTGTACGTTTTCCTGACAGGGTTTGACTAAGACTTTACCACGCATTTACAGTCTTTAGTTGGCCCGAATGGACCATGTAGCAAGCAGAAGTCTCAATTGACCTCTGTTGGCCATTGCAGATTCGATTGGCTGTGCAGATTTGTAAAAACATTGCTTTGGCAGCAGCTGCCACCGAAGCTCAAAGATGGTCACCGTGTGACTGAAAGTAAGCTGCTCCGGCACTGGAGGAAAGTGTCACATTTTACCGGGTACAATCACAGCTCATTCCTGTGCCTTTCAGCGGCCAGGGACAGTGTGGTCGAGGCACCGCCACGGCACCTCCAAAGCCGTTCCCTGGCTGCTGAAAGGTTTTTAAAAGCCTTTTAAAATTTATTTCTGGAAAATGGGGCATTTTTCCCATTGAAAACAGCGAGACATCCCCCAAGATGTCAATGTGGGGAGTTGCGCTGGCGGGATGGAGCGGGAGGCTGAGCCAGCATCCCAGGGCCGCGCTACTGCGCCAGCGCAGGGAGGCCAGCGTGAGCGCCCCAACGCCGGCGACCCTGCCTCTCTGGGCGACGCAAGTGGCCCGGGTGCCAGAACCAGTGGTCCGGAAGCCAGCGAGCCCGCTTGCGCGCCTCTTGAGCTCTTTTGGCCCCAGAGCTCAGGAATGGGCTGTAAGACACCTCCATCTGACTCCTAGCAAAAGGCAAGATCCTGCCACAGAAGGTCAGCCTGGAGAAAGGATGCCAGGGCACTATGTGACAAGACGAAAAACAAATGGGAACTTGTGGGAAGGTCTTCCACAACATACCCCAAAGAGGTCTCCAGTTTCTCACACTGATGTGTTTTTGTTTTGTTTTTTAATCTGCAGGTTGTTTGGTATAGCTCTTATAAAGTGGGATGTGCTGTGGCCTATTGTCCTACAACACGGTTCGCATATTTTTATGTTTGCCAGTACTGCCCCGCGTAAGTAGTAACAACAGATTTGACTAGTAGCTGAGACTGTCATTGTTTGGTACATGTATATTTCAAGTTAAAGTTTCCATCCAACCTGTGGTTTCCAGGCATGACTGAGCTTTCAAGAAAATCAGATTCTGACAGGCTCCACCCATTTCAACAGATTTTGCCCTATATGTGCCATATTGTTCCCTGTACGTACCGCTGACCTTCCAGATAGCTCTAGGCTTTTCCCAGCATGTATGAGGTTCTGCTCTGGTATTGCCTGCTCTAACTCCCTAGCCCTGGGCAAAATCAAGGTTGCCAGGTCTCCTGCTGGCTTTTTCCTCCTACCCTACTCCCTTGTTGTGGAAGTTCCTTTCAAGGTCACTCTCTCAAAAAAAATACAGCAAGTGGAGCAATTTACTAAGATCATATTTCAGTAGTCCTTGATCTTGTATTTTAGTCCTTGATCTTGTCTTCAATAGTCCTCAGGTTCAAGGTCCTCGCTCAATAGTCCTTGATCTTGTATTGAAGGTAATCTTCAATAGTCCTCAGGTTTAAAGACCTGTCTCAATAGTCCTTAATCTTGTATTTAATGTAGTCCTCAATAGTCCTCAGGTTTAAGGACCTGTCTCAATAGTCCTTGATCTTGAATTTAAGGTATTCCTCAATAGTCCTCAGATTCAAGGTCCTCTCTCAATAGTCCTTGATTTGTATTCAATGATGTATTTATGCTGCTGATTTAGCATTTCAAATTTTCATTTTAACATTCCAGAGGGAACATGCAAAATAAACTTAAGACCCCCTACGCAGTCGGATCTCCATGTGGTGAATGTCCAAATAACTGCAACAACGGATTGTGCAGTAAGTTTGATAATGCTATTCTTTTACAGAGTAAAGAAATGGGCATATTAGGATATTTTTCAACCAACTCTACACATAAAAATCATAACTCGGTCTTCACAAAATTCTGGTTAATGGGTTGAATCCTAAGAACAGTGAATGGAAGTTCACATAAAGGATCTTTGTCTCTTTCTCCTTTACCCCCTTTGTCCCTTCAAACGTTGCTCTGGGGGTTGGTTGTTTTCTCTCTCTCTCTCTCTCTCTCTCTCTCTCTCTCTATCTATCTATCTATCTATCTATCTATCTATCTATCTATTTACAGAATGTATACCCCACCTTTCTGCTCTGATCAGGGCCAACAAGGTGGCTAGCAGATTTAAAACCAAGATAATAAAAACGTATCTTAAAAACCCTTAAAATCAAACAAAAACACGTCATTCAAGCAATTAAAACCAAGGTAAAATACACAGGCATAAAAACAACAATTTATACAAAGGACAGGAAGGAGGGCTCAAAGAGGGAATGCCAGACAATACAGAAGTCTTCACCCACTGGCGGAACAGAGAAATAGAAGAGGACAGGCGAGTCTTTCTAGGGAGAAATGCCAGAGTTTTAGTGCCGATTGAGAAGACCTCGTCCCAGGTTTCCACCTGCCTAATCTCAGAAGGCTGTGGCACCTGAAGGAGATCCTCAGAAGGTGACTGTAGCAGTCAGGTATGTTCATAAGGGAGTAGGGGATCCTCTGGGTATGCCGGTCCCACGCCATATAAGGTTTTAAAAGTCAGCATCACTTCCCCACTGAGCTCTTTCTCCTCCCCAAATTCTCCCCTCCCCAGGCACTTGTCCCAAATGTCCAGGAATTTCCCCAGCCAGAGTAGGCAGCCCTAGTCACCAAATTCAAGGCATGAGTAGGGTTGCCAGCCTCCAGGTATTACAACTGATCTCCAGCCGATAGAGATCAATCCACCTGGAGAAAATGGCCGCTTGGCAATTGGACTCTATGGCATTGAAGTCTCTCCCTTCCCAAAACTTCGCCCTCCTCTGTCTCCGCCCCAAAAAACCTCCCACCAGTGGTGAAGAGGGACAAGGAAAGCAGCCCTTCCGTTTCCAAATCTAGCAGAGACAAACTGTAGAGGTGTGGTTGTTAAAAAAATTCCTTTTTAGAAAGGAGGAGGAATTAGGAAAGTGTTTTCAGTTTCCAGTGCAGATTACACACTATGTGGTTTTATTTATATGTTTATTTAAATATTTTCATTTGCAGCTAATCCATGCCCATACGTCGACAAGTTCAGCAACTGCGGTGACATGGTTGCGCAGTGGGGACCCGACCACCCGGACCTAAGAGACTCCTGTCAGGCCTCTATTAAATGTACCAAGGAAATAAAATAAAGCCCCCCCAGCAGCTTGTTTCTGCAATTCATCACTTGGTGTTAAAACCGTAACTTCTGCTCCCGTTTAGCTTTCAGAATGAGGATGACGCAAAGATCGGAGATGGCAACAAGACTGCTTGGTGTTAGATTCCCCCTCTCTTGTTTTCTTGTAACCAAATTTGCTTCGCTAATAAAGCTTTAATTTCAAAAAGACGGCGTGTGTGTGTGTGTGTGTGTGTGTGTGTGTGTGTGTGTGTGTGTGTGTGAAACAAAACCCAACTGCAGTGATTGATTGAGGCCATTTTTGCGGGGCTGTTTCCCCGCGGTCCCCCCCCCTCCGACCGCTCCGGCGCTTCATTTTGACTACGCATGCCTTTCCCGACAATCAGAGGTGCCACATGTGATGACATGTACTGTCTCTGTTGTTATTGAACCCTATAAGCATAACCAAACTAAACATAACGTTGTAACTGCCGAGATACCTCGAATAGACAAGTCATGTAATCTATAACAACATACAAATACAGGATTCGAATACAAGGGTTATCCCACAAGATGCCACATATCATTCTGTCCATATGAGTCCCAGTGTCAAAACTGAAGGACCTCCGAAGACTGGTGCCTAATGTAAACAAGGCTGTAAAACATAAGTGACTGTCACATCAAACCTCCAGGTACTAGCTGGAGATCTCCTGCTATTACAACTGATCTCCAGCTGACAGCGATCAGTTCCCCTGGAGAAAACAGCCGCTTTGGCAATTGGACTCGATGGCATTGAAGCTCCTCCCCTCCTCAAACCCCACCCTCAGGCTCCACCCAAGAAACTTCCCGCCGGTGGTGAAGATGGACCTGGCAACCCTAGCGGGGAAACAAGGCAAACTGAGCTTTTCCAATTTGCAAGGCCAAAACTGAAGGGATGACCAGGAGCTTAGACGGGTTTTTGAAAAGGATTGGAGTATGGGATGGATCCAACCAGCATTTCCAGTGCTGGAAAATGGAAGAAGCTCCCCTCTGACAACCAAAAAAGGCTATGGTGTGGATCGCCGGGCCTGCATGGACAAAAAGGCATGAGGGCATCAGGGACAGTAACAAGCAGAGGCTAGATGGCCATCTGTCAGCAATGCTGATTCTATGACCTTAGGCAGTTCATGAGAGGGAGGGCATCTTGGCCATCTTCTGGGCATAGAGTAGGGGTCACTGGGGGTGTGTGGGGGCAGGTAGTTGTGAAATTCCTGCATTGTGCAGAGGGTTGGACTAGATGACCCTTCCAACTCTATGTTTCTATGATTCTATGAAGGAGGAGAATTGGTTGAGACTGAGAGGCAAAGTTGGTTGGATCCAATCTGGCAACTATCAGCTATGATGTGTATGTAAGTGCTGTCAAGTCACAACTGACTTCTGGTGACCCCAGCAAGGGGCTTCCAGGGAACTGCAAACCAGAGGTGGTTTGTCATTACCTTCCTCTGCAGAGCCTTCCTTGGTGTTCTCCCTTCCAAATAATGACCATCCTTAGCTTCCGAGATCTAACAAGATCAGACTATTCCACGCCACCATCCTTCCCTTAGTGTATATATATATGTACATATCTAAGTGCCATCAAGTCACAACTGACTCCTGGCGACCCCAGCAAGGGGCTTTCAAGGCAAGTGAGAAGGAGAGGTGGTTTTCCAGTGCCTTCCTCTGCAGAGCCTTCCGGGGATCTCCCATTCCACGTACCAACCATGCTTAGCTTCTGAGATTTGATGAGATTGGGCTATCCCATGCTGCCTTCCCTCCCTTACTCTGTGTGTGTGTGTGTGTGTGTGTGAGCGCGCGCATGTGCGTGCACTGTCAAGTCACAACTGGACTGGTGACCCCAGCACGGGCTTTCAAGACAAGTGAGAAGCAGAGGTGATTTGCCATTGCCTTCCTCTGCAGAGTCTTTCTTGGTGGTCCCCCATCCAAAATAAGAACATAAGAACATAAGAAAGGCCCTGCTGGATCAGACCAAGGCCCATCAAGTCCAGCAGTCTGTTCACACAGTGGCCAACCAGGTGCCTCTAGGAAGTCCCCAAACAAGACGACTGCAGCAGTACCATCCTGCCTGTGTTCCACAGAAGCTAATATATTCAGCATGCTTTTCTGATCCTGGAGAGAATAGGTATGCATCATGACTAGTATTAATTTTAACTAGTAGCCATGAATACCTCTCTCCTCCATGAACATGTCCACCCCCCCTCTTAAAGCCCTCCAAGCTGGCAGCCATCACCCCATCCTGGGGTAGGGGGTTCAACAATTTAACTATGCTTTGCACAAGTGAGGGAGTCCCCTTCAGAAGCCTGGTGCTGTGAGCAGCTGTTGAAACCAGCTCTTTTTAGTTGGAGGGTATATCCCTCCGGTCGGGACTTGGTGAACCCCGTCTCTTAAAAAACCCTTATGCTTGATCCATATTAACCCACTGAAGGGACTGTTCACAGGATGTTATTTGCCACCAAAAGAAATGTTTTCCGTGCCTTATTTCTCTTGCATTTAAGCCTTTTTCCTCAGTTTGGAAGCTATTTTGCATGCAGCCCAGATACGAATGGAGCCCCCAGACTTTGAGGCGCCAGCCTGGCAATCAGCTCTTTCCGTCAATCCTCAGCAGTGCTAAACTTCTGAACCTGGAAACTGATGAACAGCTCGGCTCACAAATGCCTGGAGGATGGGGGTGACACCTTTGCGGGCCCATAAAATTAGACCACCCCCCGGTCCCAAAATTCACTAAACTTTAGTGACTGTCTAAAGAGAGTGTCTTGCAGCCATATTGCAAACATGGGGACTCTACCCCAAAAAATGCCCTCCAGGAGCTCAGGAAAAAATCCCTATAGAATCAATCATAAAAGCTTTTTTGCTTAGAATCAATCATAGAATCAATGGGTGAAAACGCACGGTCGATTTATCCTCCTTTAATCCCTGTTTTAGCCAGGATCGAACTCACATTAGGCGAAACGCATGCGTTCGATCCAGGCTGAATCCTGGCTGAAACAGGGATTAAAGGAGGATAAAGCGACCGTGCGTTTTCGCCCATAGAGTTGGAAGGGACCATCAGGGTCATCTAATCCAACCCCCCTGCACAATTCAGGAAATTAACAACTATTTTCCCCCATACCCCCAGTGACCCCTACTCCACGCCCAAAAGATGGCCAAGGTGCCCTCCCTCTCATCATCTGCTTAAGGTCATAGAATCAGCATTACTGACAGATGGCCATCTAACCTCTGCTTAAAAACCTCCAGGGAAGGAGAGCTCACCACCTCCCGAGGAAGCCTGTTCCACTGAGGAATCGCTCTGTTAGAAAATTCTCCCTCATGTCTAGACGGAAACTCTTTTGATTTAATTTCAACCCGTTGGTTCTGGTCCAACCTTCTGGGGCAACAGAAAACCACTCTATATGACAGCCCTTCAAGTCCTTGAAGATGGTGATCATATCCCCTCTCAGTCTTCTCCTCTCCAGGCTAAACATACCCAGCTCCTTCAACCTTTTTTCATAGGACTTGGTCTCCAGACTATAATGGGCCCGAATTTTTCAGTAAACCCAGTAATAAGCTGAATACCGAAATTTACCAGTGTGAGTATTCAGCTTATTCCGGGTTTATCAGAAAAAATCGGGCCCAAGAAACCCAAACTTTACCGTTTTTTTTTTTGTTTTTTGTTTTGCACAACCTGAATCGCTACACCACACTGGCTCCCTGTATTGTCTTTTACATGAGACGCAATCACTGACCATTGATACAATTCGGACGTTTAAGTGCCCTATGACAACCTGGGACCTCTGACTCAAAGTTTCCCATAGTCCTTAAGGCTCCTGCCCAATCCATGACTCACCTTAACATCTCCAGCCATTGTAATCATAATCCAATCAAAAACTGCCCTTCCTGATGCCCTTTAGTCAGTTCTATCGTTTTCTGCTGATTACTCTCAATTATACCTTTATCCTCTGTCGTAATCTTTTGTTTCCTGAAAAGAACCCATTTTATGCTATGGGCCGCCAACACTATAACTAGCCTGGCTTTTGAACCAGGAAAGAGAGTCTGATCTTGAATACCA
The DNA here is from genome assembly GCF_029931775.1 of Euleptes europaea. NCBI lineage: Eukaryota > Metazoa > Chordata > Lepidosauria > Squamata > Sphaerodactylidae > Euleptes > Euleptes europaea. Next base: position 7,859,533 of record NC_079321.1, on the reverse strand, counting down.
GCTGAACTCTGACAGACTCCCAACACATACTGGATACCTCTGCTTCCATCTGATTTCTTCGCAGAATAGGACAGGTAATCTTTGCTCTCCCTCTGATCTAGCCCCCCCCCCCATTTTCCAAACTATTATTCTCCATTTTCTATACCTTTAGCTCAAAGATGAACTCCTTCTCCAGATTGGAGGAGTTCTGCTGAATTCACTGTTGCTGCATTCACTGTGCCTTGGTTTAGTATTTGCTTAAGATAAGTGTGTCCCCCCACTATTGTACCAAATCCCTCAATAAACACTCAATAAATCCCTCAATAAATCCCTCAATAAATCCCTCAATAAAATTCCTAAGAGAGCCAGCAAGGTGTAGTGGTTAAGAGTGGTGGTTTGGAGCGGCGGACTCTGATCTGGAGAACCGGGTTTGATTCCCCACTCCTCCATATGAGCGGCAGACACTAATCTGGTAAACCGGGTTGTTTTCCCCACTCCTCCACATGAAGCCAGCTGGGTGACCTTGGGCTAGTCACAGCTCTCTTAGACCTCTCTCAGCCTCACCTACCTCACAGGGTGTCAGTTGTGGGGAGGGGAAGTGAAGGTGATTGTAAGCCGGTTTGAGTCTCCCTTAAGTGGTCGAGAAAGTCAGCATATAAAAACCAACTCTTCTTCTTCTTCTTCTTCTTCTTTCTTGTAACCACCTGGAGGTTGGCAACCCTAGTTTACATTGTGATGACAGGGACTTAGTTACTATCTGCTGTGCTCAGTATTTACACATTGCTACATTGTGAGGCTTTTGCTGTTAAGTTGCAGCGCACTTAACCTCCTCAGGTTTTCAAGACAAGAAATAAACAGAGGTGGTTTGCCGTTGCCTGCCTCTGCGCAGCAACCCTGACCTTCCTTGGTGGTCACCCACCCAAGTACCAACCAGGACTGACCTTGCTTAGCTTCCAAGATCTGATGAGATCAGGCTAGCCAGGTCTGGGCAAAATGAGGCACAGAAGAAGCAAAGTGACTACAGGCAGCAAGCGTCGGCATCCGGCTTGCCAACGTTTTCCAGAAAACTGCACAAAAGCATCTGCCAGAAAAGGCCCAGTTTTGAGCTTAAAGCCTGTGGGTTTGCCCAGTTCTGTGCCAGTTTCCTCAAAGGCAATGCGGTTTGCAGTGGAAATTTGTTTTGCATGCCATAGCTGAACACCGTTGTGTAAGCGAGGGGTGGAGGTATTTCTAGTGCCATCAATACTTCTAAAACAGTACCCTGTTATGTACTGAATAGTTCTAGTTGCATCATACGTCTAATGCGAAAGGAGCCACTTAATTTCTCCACCATTACATGATGGGGAAGGGCTGTGGCTCAGAGGTACAGCATCTGCTTGGCATGCAGAAGGTCCCCGGTTCAATCCCTGGCATCTTCAGTTAAAGGACCAGGTAGAAGGTGATGTGAAAGTCCTCGATTAAGTCCCTGGAGAGCAGTTGCCAGTACAAGTAGACAATACTGACCTTGATGGACCAAGGGTCTGATTCAGTATACGGCAGCTTCATGTGTTCCTGTGACCCTTTATTGAGCATTCTTATCTGGTAAATTCACAACACAGTTCAGTCGTTAAAACTTAAAAATAGGGTAAACGAGCAGGAGATCCTTAAAGATTTGCTGGGGAAAATATTCGCTGGCTGATTGTCATCTCCATCCTATCCTTCCTTCCCCTCCTTCCTAGGGTTGCCAACTTCCAGGTAGTAGCTGGAGATCTCCTGGGATTACAACTAATCTCCAGCCGACAGGGATCCATTCACCTGGAGAAAACAGTTGTTTTGGAAGGTAGATTCTATGGCAAAGTGGCCATTTTCTCCAGGTGAACTGATCTCTGTCAGCTGGAGATCAGTTTTAATAGCAGGAGATCTCCAGCTAGTACCTGGAGGTTGGCAACCCTACATAGAGCCCAATTGCCAAACGGCCATTTTCTCCAGGTGGTTAAGAGTGGTGGGCTCTAATCTGGAGAACTGAGTTTGATTCCCCACTCCTCCACATGAGTGGTGGACTCTAATCTGGTGAACGGGGTTGGTTTCCTCACTCCTCCACATGCTGGGTGCTGGGTGACCTTGGGCTAGTCAGGGTTCTCTCCGAATTCTCTCAGCCTCATCTACCTCACAAGGTGCCTGTTGTGGAGGAGCGGGGAGGGAAGGTGGTTGTAAGCTGGTTTGAGACTCCTTAAGGTAGAGAAAAACGGGGTATAAAAACCAACTCTTCTTCTGAAATGGTCTAGAGAGTCAGTTGATCAGGGATGGGCCCTGCACTGAACCGAAAATTCAGTCTCGCTGCAAAGATATGACTGAATATCCCATGCCTCCAGAAAATATTGATCAAAGCAGAGCCAACAGCTGTAATGTCAAGATGAAATGGAAGCAGAGTGTTGCGTTCTCTCAGCCATACATATATTTTTTTTCCTGATGCAAAAGTAAATGGTTCACATTTTTCAGTTTGATACATCATGATGGGTAGCAGTGTTAGACTGTCACATGAACACATGAACACATGAAGCTGGCTGATACTGAATCAGACCCCTGGTCCATCAAAGTCAGTATTGTCTACTCAGACCGGTAGCGGCTCTCCTGGGTCTCAGGCAGGGGTCTTTCACATCACCTACCTGCCTGGTCCCTTCAACTGGAGATGCCGGGGGATCAAACCTGGGACCTTCTGCATGCCAAGCAAAGGCTCTACCACTGGTCAGGCTGTGTGTGTGACCGGCCCAAGGTCACCCTGCAAGCTTCCACAGCAGAGTGGAGATCTGAACCTGGTTCTCCCAGATTCTCCTGCCACTCTCAAACCACTACACTGGTGTCGTGTTTCCTAAGATTAGCTACAGTTCAGCCTTCCACATTGGTTGGTATTACTGAAAGGGTTATGTTTCAAACACAAACCACACTGAAAAGCACAAAAGCGCCAGTGTCTGTGGTTAGAGTTCCAGTTGCTCTTGGAAGTTATTTTTTGCGGTGAAATTAAATGTCTGGTGATTTTCACATGCCGTTTGACCCTTGGGTCGGAGGAACGCGAATATAGAAACTTCAGGGAAGGGACTCCGATAGATGGCATCCTGCCAGCTGGCCGCCTTTTGTCTTGGGTGGGTGGGATGCCCTGTCCAACGTGGAGGGAAAGGCGCCCTCTCCGAAGCATGGAGAGAAACTCAGCCCCTGCTCCGATGTCGCGACACCGTTACACTGCATCATAGTTCTGTTATTTGGAGGCTGCGTAAGCCCTGTCCAACATGGAGGGAAACTGTCAATAGCACTAGAAAAGAGCAAGAGTCTAGTAGCACCTTAAAGGCTCACAAAACGTCCGGCAGGGTATGAGCTATCTGAAGAAGTGAGCTGTGGCTCACGAAAGCTCCTACCCTGCCAGAATTTTTTTTAGTCTTTAAGATGCTACTGGACTCTTGCTCTTTTCTAGTGCTATTTTCTAGTTGGTCACTAGATGGCAGAAGTAGGCAGATTATGGATACAAAGTCCAGGCTTTAGGATGCTCAGGAACATTAACTCTTTAATGTTCTACGCAGGAGTTCGATTTGATCTAGACCAGGGTTTCAAGTATCCAGCCCAAGGGTCATACCTGGCCCACCACATGCATGTATCTGACCCTGGGGACCCCTACAGCCTTTAGCCTATCAGGAGCTGGAGCCATGGCTACGCACTGTGACTGCATTTTAAAAATCTTTAGGCACCATCCCTAGCCAACTGCATTCTTTCAGGTTCTCGGATTGGTTACTGCGGGCCAATCTGTGACTGTAGAGTTGCCAGCCTCCAGGTGGGGCCTGGAGATCTCCCGCTATTACATCTGATCTCCAGACTGCAGAGATCAGTTGCCCTGGAGAAAATGGCTGCTTTGGAGGGTGGAGCCTATGGCATTACACCCCACTGAGGTCCCTCCCCTCTCCAAACCCCATCCTCCCCAGGCTCCACCCCCAGCTCTCCAGGAATTTCCCAACCCAGAGCTGGCAGTAGGGTTGCCAGGTCCCTCTTCGCCACCAGTGGGAGATTTTGGGGCAGAGTCTGAGGAGGACGGGGTTTGAGGAGGGGAGGGACTTCAATGCCATAGAGATAGGGTTGCCAGGTCCCTCTTCGCCACCAGCGGGAGGTTTTTGTGGCGGAGCCTGAAGAGGGCAGGGTTTGGGGAGGGGAGGGACTTTGATGCCATAGAGTCCAATTGCCAAAGCAGCCATTTTCTCCAGGCGAACTTGTCTCTGTCGGCTGGAGATCAGTTGTAATAGCAGGAGATCTCCAGCTAGTACCTGGGGGTTGGCAACCCTAGCTGGAGGATAAGTTGTAATAGTGGGAGATCTCCAGCCACCACCTGGGGGTTGGCAACCCTAGGTGACCCCTCTCTGCCATCATAGCCATTTTCAAACTCCAACTTTATGCCACAGCAAATTGCACAAGGCGAGTGGAGAGGTTGTTTGGTACAGTCTCCCAGAGGTCCGTGGTAGGTCACCCAGCCTGAGGGGACAAGAACCACTTCCCTTTGGGCAGAAGTGATAACCTGACCACTTGGACCCAGAGGCTCCGACTGACTTGCTTCTCCAGCCCTTTCTCTTAGTACTGGGTGAGGTTGCTTAAACTCCATCCTTTGGCCCAGTTCCTGGCTCCTTTCTGAATGAGCTCCAGAGCCCTTGGGTTGCTGATGCCCCAGCCTGGCCTCTACGGGCGCCTCCATCCAGCCTTTCTTAGCGAGGGAGGAGAAACATCCTCTCAACCAGATCCCCCCAGCCATGGTGCAGATCCACTGCCTCTTGCTCATGTGCATCCTTTGTGAGTGATCGGCAACTCCACTCTCTTGGGGCCACCACAGCAAAGACCTACCTCTTCGATTCACCTGGTGGGCTTTCTCTCTGGGTAGTCATAGGGTCCCCAGGCAGGTGAGGTGAGTGAATGCCAGCCCCTTCACCCCGTCCCTCCTTGCTTCTCCCCCCCATACCTTGCTCTTTCTTTTCCCTTCCCAGTGCTTTCTACTCCCACCACTCAAAGCCCATTCATTCTCCATTCTCCTTCTTCCTCCGCAATCCACACCCCATTTCTTTCTCCCACCCCATTTCTTTTCCCTTCCCAGTGTTTTGTTCTCCCACCACTCAAATCCCATTCCATCTCCCTTCTCCTCCTCCGCCATCCACACCCCCATTTCTTTCTCCCACCCCATTTCATTTCCCTTCCAAGTGTTTTCTTCTCCCACCGCTCAAAACCCACTCCTTCTCCCTTCTCCCTCTTCCTCCACCATCCACACCTCATTTCATTCTCCCACCCACACCCCATTCTTTCTTCTCTCCCCTCTCCCTCTCCCTCTCCCTCCATCTCCTTTTCTCCTTTTCTTTCTTGTTAGGGGGACATTTGGAGTAGGGTCACCAACCTCCGGGTGGGGATTGGAGTTCTCCCATAATTATGGCCGATCTCCATACCACACGATCAGTTATCCAAAAGAAAATGGCGGCTTCAGAGGGTTGACTCTATGGAATCACATCCCTGCTGGACTCCTTTCCCTCCAAAACTCTGCCTTCCCCTGGCTCAACCCCCAAATCTCCAGGAATTTCCCTACCTGGAATTGGCAATCCTAATTTGGGGGTACTTTGTTTTTTTTGTTTTTTTTTAAGTTTTATTTTATTTTTTTATTACAGAAATGGGGTAGAGGGAAGGAAAAAGGGGAAGAGTAAAACAGTCTGTCTGCAACAGACGAGCATTCTTATTGGTCACTGATATACATTTCACAAACATTTTACATTTTCCTGTAGCTAATTACATCATCTAATTTCGTATATTACGTTTATCAAAGAGTTATTACTTGAAAAAAGCAAATAAAAAGAAAAAAACTTGTCTGTATGTTAGTTAATGTATGAATATAAAACGGCTGCCATTTCTAAAATTCATTCTAGCCATATTTACATATTCAAACAATCCGTCTGCAATAGACGAGCATTAGTGTATGTATCAAAGACATTGTATCTTTTCATATAGCTAGATGCATTATCTGACTTCTTATACTGAATTTACTAGAAGGTTATTACTAAAAAAAAAGGAAAAGAAAAGAGTTTATCTATGCATTGGTTGTTATATAGGTATGAAACGGCTGCCATTTCTCATTGAATTGTTCCAGAGACTCAGTATCAGTTATATATATATATTCGAACATCTTGTCTTTCCATTCGTCTACATCAGGTATAGGAGCTCCAGGGCGCAGAGTGGTAAGCTGCAATATTGGAGTCCAAGCTCAGCTCACGACCTGAGTTTGATCCCGATGGAAGTCGGTTTCAGGTAGCCGGCTCAAGGTTGACTCAGCCTCCCATCCTTCCGAGGTTGCTAAAATGAGTACCCAGCTTGCTGGGGGTAAAGGGAAGACGACTGGGGAAGGCACTGGCAAACCACCCCGTAAACAAAGTGTGCCTAGTAAATGTCGGGATGTGACGTCACCCCATGGGTCAGGAATGACCCGGTGCTTGCACAGGGGACCTTTACCTTTACCTTTTTACATCAGATATAGTCGTTTGTTTCCAGCTTCTTGCTAAGACAACTCTCGCTGCTGTTGTAGCATATTTAAACAAGTCTGTAAGTCTCTCAAGTAGATCTACCGGACAGACCTAATTTGGGGGTACTTTGGGCTGATGTCAGATGGTGCAACTAGATATTGCCCAGTGATTTCAGGGGGCAGAGTCTGGGGAGGGAGTTATGACATGGGAGACAAGGGATGGGGTGAAAGGGCGGCCCCTCATCATCTGTTGCGTAGGGAGCTTGGCCAGTCACCCATTTGAGATGGACACCCCAGATCTATGGGGTGTGGTTAAAATGCTTAAGGCTGTTTAGCTTGGAAGGAATGCGGTTAAGGGGAAACATGATAGAGGTCTATAAAATTATGCATGGTATGGAGAGAATGGACAGGGAGAAGCCTCTCTCTCTCTCTCTCTCTCTCTCTCTCTTTCTCTCTCTCTCTCATTATACCAGAACACAGGGTCATCTGCTGAAGCTAGAGGGTGAGAGATTCAAAACAGATAAAAGGAAGTATTTCTTCACACAACACATACTTAGATTGCGGAACTCCCTGCCCCAGGATGTGGTGATGGCTCCCAACTTGGAAGGCTTTAAGAGGGGAGTGGACATGTTTATGGAAGAGTGGGGTATCCATGGCTACTAGTCAAAAAGGATACTAGTGGTGATGCATACCTATTATCTCCAGGATCAGAGGAGCATGCCTATTATCTTGGGTGCTGTGGAACACAGGCAGGTCACTGCTGCTGCAGTCGTCTTGTCTGTGGGCTTCCTAGAGGCACCTGGTTGTCCACTGTGTGCACAGACTGCTGGACTTGATGGGCCTTGGTCTGATCCAGCGTGGCTTTTCTTATGTTCTTATGGTACACTTTCTAAATTCCCAAATTCCTAAGGATGTAGGAATCAGTCTGCAAATACCACTGAGATCTTGGGCTCCTGTCCTCTCCCACCCATCTGGACGTTATTTCTCTGCTTTCAGCCATCTTTCACAGTTCAGATCTTTCACAGTAGTGCGGGCGAAAACGCACGGTTGCTTTAGCCTCCTTTATTCCCTGTTTCAGCCAGGATTCAGCCAAGATCGAATGCACGTTCGGCGAAACACATGCGTTCGATCCTGGGGAAATCCTGGCTGAAACAGGGAATAAAGGAGGCTAAAGCCACCGTGTGTTTTTGCCCCAGATGTGTTTTCCGACCTCACTCAACCTCGTTTTCAGTTCAGCCAAGAAGCCTCATAGGTCAGCTTCATCTGATCAGTCTGTCTCTACTGATTCCGTCATGGCTAGGAGGAGGAGGAGAAGAAGAAGAAGAAAAAGAAAAAGAAAAAGAAGAAGAAAAAGAAGAAGGTTTTTATATGGAGACTTTCTCTACCACTTAAGGCAGAATCAAACCGGCTTACAATCACCTTCCCTTCCCCTCCCTACAACACCTCGTGAGGTAGGTGAGGCGAGAGAGCTCTAAGAGAGCCGTGACTAGCTCAAGGTCACCCAGCTGGCTTCATGTGGAGGAGTGGGGAAACCAGCCGGGCTCACCAGGTGTCGGAGGCTGCCTGACAACAGATTCAGACTCTGACGGAGACCAGATCCAGGGACAGAGTCCTCCTTCCCCACCCACACTGACAGAGAAAACAGCTGATGACGATGTATTGCCAAGACATACCTTAAAGTCACCGGCTACAGAGCAGCCGAAAGAAGACCAGACGCCGGCCATCCCAGGAACATCAAGGAAGCTGCCCAGGGAGCCGGGAGACCATGAGGAACAGATGTCTCCTGGGACTCGTCGAAGGAAAATGGGCCAGGTCCTGGCAGAACAACGCCGGCGTTCAGCCAGGTTGGAACAACAAAGAAGGAACCGGGACAGCCATGAAGATAGTGAGTGAGTCTTTACAGAAGCTGCCTCCCCCAGACAGCTGCAAGAGGGCTGAGTCAGCAGAAGCTGTGGAAGCAACGCGTGGCGAACCTGCGGCACTCCACTCTGGCTGACGCTGTATCGACTCGGACTGCTTTCTCGACCCTGAATTCTTCTGGACTCCCTGCCTGACCTTGGACCGGCCCGACCCTGACTCTGCCTTTCGCTCTGACGGATTGCCTTTCACCCTGACTGACCTTGGACTGTTACTGGACTGCGTTATTACTCCCATTCCCAATTAATACAGCTGCCAGCTGTAGAAGCCTCGGCTTCAGAAACCCCAGCCTGTTGCCCTGCCTGCTGCAGGCCTCTTCAGAGCACCGTGCTGCTACAGGAGCACCCCGCCCTAGTGGGCCAGCACACCAGGTTAGTGTCCACCGCTCATGTGGAGGAGTGGGGAATCGAACCCAGTTCTCCAGATCAGAGTCCACCGCATTAAATGTCTTCACATTCATTAAGTGTCTTCATATTCATATAATCGTGAACACATAGACACCACTTGTCTTGAACAAAAGAAAAGGGCTTTACTCAGCAGGCGTAACTCACTCATATTCTGGAATGAGACTGAAGCCTAACCAACACAGGCAGGATGGTGCTGCTGCAGTCATCTGGTTTGTGGGCTTCCTAGAGGCACCTGGTTGGCCACTGTGTGAATGGACTGCTGGACTTGGTGGGCCTGGGTCTGATCCAGCATGACCTTTCTTATGTTCCTATGTAAGAGGGGAGTGGACATGTTCAAGGGGGAGAGGGCTATTCATGGCTACTAGTCAAAGTGGATACTAGTCATGATGCATACGTATTCATGATGCCTATTATATTAGGTACTGTGGAATACAGGCAGGATGGTGCTGCTGCAGTCATCTTGTTTGTGGGCTTCCTGGAGGCACCTGGTTGGCCACTGTGTGAACAGACTGCAGGACTTGATGGACCTTGGTCTGATCCAGCAGGGCTTTTCTTATGTTCTTATGTTCTCCCCCTAGTGGCTGTTTATACACTTTACAACAACATCCTTCAAGTAACTGAGAAAAAAAGTTGTCGATGGCCATACTGGCCCCAACAAAATCCAAAACAAACCAAATTAGGGTTGCCAGGTTTCCCCTGGCCACCAGTGGGAGATGGAGGGGTGCAGGGTTGCCGGATCCAGGTTGGGGAATTTCTGGAGATGTAGGGATGGAGCCTGGGGAGGACAGGGAATTCAGTAGGGTACAATGCCATAGAGTCCACCCTCCAAAGCATTCATTTTCTAAAGCGGAATTCATCTCTGTAGGCTGGAGATGAGCTGTAATACCAGGGAATCCCTAGGTCCCACCAGGAGGCTGGCATCCCTAAACCATGTGATGCCAGCATGGTGTAGTTGTTAAGAGTGGTGGTTTGGAGTAGTGGACTCTGATCTGGAGAACCAGGTTTGATTCCCCACTCCTCCACATGAGCGGCAAAGGCTAATCTGGTGAACTGGATTGGTAGAGAAAGTCAGCATACAAAAACCAACTCTTCTTCTTCTTTCATTAGGGCCAACCAAAATGACACAGACTGTGGTGCCAGCTTACAGGTTCAACAGTACTCTTTATGAGGCAGATGATGAAGTGTGAGGAGAGAAGGGAGGAAAACAGGGGCTGGTAGAAGCTTAGAAAAGACAGGAAGTTGTGATGGGGAGGAAAGGGGGGAAATTGGAAACAGGATGAGATTCCCTTCCCGTAAGGTTGCCAACCACCAGTACTAGCTGGAGATCTCCTGCTATTACAACAGGTTTCCAGCCAATAGAGATCAGTTCCCCTGGAGAAAATTGGCTGCTTACCGTTCCTGTAATTAAGGGAGGTGGCAACACCTGTGCTAGTTCACACCCCTAATTAAATTCACACGGCGATTCCTGGCACTCTCCACTACTTCCTTGACTGACCCTCCTTTCCCATCTAGCCTCCATTGTCCTCACAGGGCCACTGCCAGGTAGGGTTGCCAACCTCCAGGTACTAGCTGGAGATCTCCCACTAATACAACTGATCTCCAGCCAACAGAGATCAATTCTCCTGGAGAAAATGGCCACTTTGGCAATTGGACTCTATGGCATTGAAGTCCCTCCCCTCCCCAAATCTGCCCTCCTGAGGCTCTGCCCCAAAAACCTCCTGCTGGTAGCGAAGAGGGACTTGGCAACTCTACCTTCCCCTGTGAATCTCACGGGTCCCCTATTGTATAATTCTAATGCAGGACCTATCAGAATATCTAAAAGGTTTTAGAAAATTTGGTGGCTAACCCATCCAGGCCTAGATTTTTATTCAAAGATAATATTATTTGCCTAATTGCCCACATACCAAAAGGGACCTTTATTAATTCTCTATCTTCCTTGCCTACCTGTTAGATATTGTGTGTTTGTAAATTGCCATCAGGTTGCAGCTGACTTACAGTGACTTAGAGTTGCCAACCTCCAGGTACTAGTTGGAGATCTCCCGCTATGACAACTGAGCTCCAGCCAATAGAGATCAGTTCATCTGGAGAAAATGGCCACTGGCAATTGGACTCTATGGCATTGAGGTCCCTCCCCACAAAACCCTGCCCTCCTCAGGCCCTGCCCCCAAAATTTCCAGGTATTTCCCAACCCGGACCTGGCAACCCTACCCCCTGCTTTTAAAACCATTTTGGATGTCAAAACATGTTGATGGACCAAAAGTAAGGGGTTGGTATTTCAGGCTGGTTTTTCAAGCTGGTTTTTCAGGTTTTTCGCGTTGATCTTGGAAGCTAAGCAGGGTGGGCCCTGGTTAGTACTTCGATGGGAGACCACCAAGCAAGACCTGAGTGGCTATGCAGAAGAAGCCAATGGCAAACTACCTCTGAGGTCTCTTGCCTTGAAAATCCCACAATTGGCAATTGGACTCAATGGCATTGAAGTCTCTCCCCTCTCCAACCCTGCCCTCCTCAGACTCCACCCCCAAAATCTCCAGGTATTTCCCAACCCAGCGCTGGCAAACCTACTCCCCCATGAGAGATTAATATAAGGGAAAGAAAAACTAATGGTCTTTTCATCAAGTAAATTTCAGTACTAAATAGGCTGACCCTACGTTTTTTTATTGCAACAAGAGATTAAATTTATACACCTCTTTTAAACATTAACCCCTTCAGGTTTAAACACGGATTTTGATCTATCCTGTTATTTACAAAAGTTTATACATAGTTATAAGAATATCTATGAGTGCTGTATCTCCCTAGACTTATTAGGATACTGCACCTTTAATCAACTCAGTTTGCAGATTCAGTCACTCATACCCAAGATAATGAGTTCCACCTGGGATTTAGGTCCATGATCTATTTACAAGAAGGTTGTAGGTGTATTTGGATTAAGCTAAACTGTCACGCAGCAAATGAAATTAAGGTAAATACATTTCATGATGCTTAAGTACTTACATTATTGCGTGTTTGCATATTTGGTATTTTAACTTTTGTATAAACATATTGCTAGTCAGTTTTGTTATTTGGGCACTTTAGGCTGAAGAAGCCATTATTGGTGAAAGTGTCTATGACCTGGAAGACATTTCCGTTGTTTGTGCCAGCTTGGTCCTCGTTTGAAACTCCTCGCAACACCTTCGGTTTGCGGCTTACAGCGTCTGTTCATTGTCACAGACCCATGATGAAGATTTCTTTTCTACTTCCGAGGACCTGCTCTTACAAGGACTTTTGAAATACTTTTGAAATACACGGAAAGTCTTATGGACTTATAGGGAAACTTTTGACATAGATTTCTGTACATAGTTATATAGTTGTTCTTGCTGTTTTCGCAATTGTTTCTCTGCTTGATGTCTGTTCACTTGTAGATATTGTTGCACTGTCTTGTGAGTAATTCAGTCTCTCCATACATTATATGTTTTGAATACGAGCTGAGTGCTGATTCCTGGTTGATAACCTAACCTTATTGCACTAGGGATTTGTTCTGTAGTACCTGGCGGTTGGAAACCCTACCTGGCAGTGGCCCTGTGAGGACAATGGAGGCTAGACGGGAAAGGAATCTGAAGAGGGTCGGTCAAGGAAGTAGTGGAGAGTGCCAGGAATTGCCGTGTGAATTTAACTAGGGGTGTGAACTAGCACAGGTGTTGCCACCTCCCTTAATTACAGGACCGGTAAGGGGATTACCAAGAAAGTAAACCGGCTTGCCAAATGCCCAGTGAAGGAGCCCTATTAAGAAGAGAAGAAGAGGAAGAGTTGGTTTTTATATGCCGACTTTCTCTACCACTTACAAAAAATCACAAAATCTCACAAGGTTGGAAGAGACCACAAGGGCCATCCAGTCCAACCCCCTGCCATGCAGGATCCCACAATCAAAGCGCTCCTGACAGATGACCAACCTCTGCTTAAAGACCTCCAAAGACGGGGACTACACACACACACACCCACACACGAGGCAGGGCATTCCACCTTCGAACCGCCCTCACTCTCAGAAAGTTCTTCCTAATGTTTAGCTGGAATTGCTTTTCTCTTAGTTTAAATCCATTACTCCAAGTTCTAGTCTCTGAAGCAACAGAGAACAAGTTAGCTCCCTCATTAACATGGCATCCTTTCAAATATTTAAACATGGCTATCATGTCATCCCTTAACCTTCTCTTCTCCAGACTAAACAAACCCAGCTCCTTAAGTCTCTCCTCATAGGGCATAGATTCCAGACCTCTGACCATTCTGGTCGCCCTCCTCTGGACCCGCTCCAACTTGTCAACATCCTTCTTAAATTGTGGAGCCCAAAACTGGACACAGTATTCCAAGTGAGGTCTGACCAATGCAGAATACAGTGGTAGCATTACTTCCCTTGATCTAGACACAATACTCCTATTGATGCAGCCCAGAATTGCATTGGCCTTCTTAGCCACCATATCACACTGTTGACTCATATTCAGTTTGTGGTCCACTAAGACCCCCAGATCTCTTTCACATGTACTGTTGTCAAGCCAACTATCCCCTATCCTGTACCTGTGCCTTAAGTTGTTTCTGCCTAGGTGAAGTACCTTACACTTCTCCCTATTGAAATCCATTTTATTGTTTATGGCCCAGCTCTCCAGTCTATCAAGGTCATTCTGAACTCTGACCCTGTCCTCTGGGGTATTAACTGCCCCTCCCAACTTGGTCGATTCTGCAAATTTAATTATCATGTCCTCTATTCCATCCTCCAAGTCATTTATAAAAATGTTAAATAGCACCGGTCCCAAGACAGACCCCTGTGGCACTCCACTGGTCACTCCTCTCCAGGATGAAGTTGTGCCGTTAATGAGCAACCTTTGGGTTCAGTTGGTCAACCAATTACCAATCCACCTGACAGTAGCAGTGTCCAGCCCACATTTTACTAGCTTTGCTTCAAGACGATCATGGGTGACTTTATCAAAGGCTTTACTGAAATCAAGGTACACTACATCTACAGCATTCCCTTCACCTACCATACTTCTCTATCCAAAAAAGATATGAGATTAGTTTGGCATGACCTGTTTTTGAGAAACCCATGTTGACTGTCAGTGATCACTGCATTTCTCTCTAAGTGCTTACGGACCATCTGTTTAATTATCTGCTCTAGTATCGTACCTGGTATTGATGTCAAGTTGACTGGGCGATAATTGTATGGGATTTCTTTTTCCCCCTTTTTAAAGATGGGGACCACATTTGCCTCCCCTTTTGTTGCTACCGTATATACTCGGGTATAAGCCGACCCGAGTATAAGCCGACCCCCCAAATTTGAGGCCAGAAAAGGGAATTTCTTATTGACCCGCGTATAAGCCGAAGGTCAATAAGAAATTCCCTTTACCGGTAATGCTGCACTCTAAAATGGCGGCCGCCATTTTAGAGCGCAGGGACGATCTCGCCTCTGCCCCGGGTCGCCCTCCCGCTGGCCTCCTGGGCCCTCCAGACCCACCCCGACCCCAGTGCCATCCAAGGGGGGAGGGGGAAGAGTCCCTGAACCCCCTACTCACTGGGAGAGGGGGCGAATCGGCGCTCTAAAATGGCGGCCGCCATTTTAGAGTGGGAGGAAGAGGCCCGGAGGAGGCCTGCGGATCAGCTGGAGGCCCGCGGATCAGCTGTAGAGCGGGAGGACCAGCCCGGGTAAGGTGGGGGGGTGGGGGGGAAGAAACTGCCGCTGCCACCGCACAGCAGAAGGCGCGGTGCGGTAGGGGTGGGCGGGAGAGAATCAGCTGGCTGGCGGGAGCGCATTGGGGGGGTTGGGGGTATCAGCTGGCCGGCGGGAGCGCGATTCAGGAGGCTCCGAAGGAGAAACTGCCCAATTACAGTATTCACCCGTGTATAAGCTGAGTTGGGATTTTTCAGCCTTTTTTTGGGCTGAAAAACTCGGCTTATACACGAGTATATACGGTATATTTTTAACTCAAAACAAATTCATAACACATTCATAACAACTGTTCCATCCACCATCATGTGTTTTAACTGTGTCTTTGTGGTGTTTAATTGTTGGTTTTTAATTGTCTTTATATCCTATATTTAGGGCTGCCAACGCTGGCTCTCCTGTGTCATTGAAGTCCCACCCCTCCCCAAACCCCGCCCTCCTCAAACTGCACCCCCAAAATCTCCAGGTATTTCCCAACCCGGAGCTGGCAACCCTATAAACGGCCCATGTGCATGCTTCTGTTTGCTGGTTTTCGGGATCGCTAACATGTCATATTCAGGGAAGGCAAAAAACAAGGTGCTTAGCACTTTCTAAAACTGAAAAATTACAAGCAGAAAACCCACAAGGAAGCCACAATGCCCCCCGTATCCCCTTCTCCACACAATGCTTTCTCTCTTCCTGGCAGCCCCCATATCCTTCCCTTTCCCTGCTTCTTTCTCTCTTCCACACTCACCAACCTATCTTTCTTTTATCTGCCCCCTTCAGCTTTGTTTGTTAGTTATTTCATTTATACCCCACTAAGGTTGCCAGGCCCCTCTTTGCCACCGGCGGAAGGTTTTTGGGGTGGAGCCTGAGGAGGGTGGGGTTTGGGGAGGGGAGGGGCTTCAATGCCATAGAGTCCAATTGCCAAAGCGGCCATTTTCTGATGAACTGATCTCTGCAGATCAGTTGTAATAGCAGGAGTTCTCCAACTAGTACCTGGAAGTTGGCATCCCTATACCCCATTTTCCCCCCAATGAGGACCTAAAACAGCTTACATCATTATCCTCTCCTCCATTTTATCCTCATAACAACCCTGTGTGGTAGATTAGGCTGAGAATGAGTGGTCCAAGGTCACCCAGCAAGCTTCCAGGACTGAGTGGGGATTTGAACCTGGGCCTCCCAGCCCCTACTCTAATGCTCTAACCACTACACCAACGTGGCTGTCAGCTTTTCTTCCTTCCTTCCCTCCCCTCCTTCCCCCTGGCAGCCTCTCCTTGGGAAAAGTCTGGCTAAGCTGAAAAAGTCATATGATAGCAAGTAGCCCAGGTGAGTTGTGCGGTGGCCACTCCCAAGTCCAGCCAAGTCACACAAGTCATCCAGTCATAGCCATCACTGTGCCTGGGTGAGTGGTGCAAATTGAATGGTAACCACATGCCCAGTGGTTGCTGCTGGGCCTGGCCCCAATGAGTCTTCCCTCCAGGACAGGAGGAAGAAGATCTGGGGTGGACAGGGAAGCCCAAATAGCCCTGAGAACAGTCCACCACTACCCAGCCTTTTACCAACAGAAACCAAGGTCTAAAGGTTAGCAATACTGTTGTGGGTTACCTAGAAACCCCCACAATGGCCATTGAAATCTCAGAGGACATCTGTTTCTTAAAGGTATAGGCAACACCAGTGGTGGACTGGGTCTAAAAATATTGGTTGCCAGGAGACAAAGGGGCCCCACCCACAACTATAAGGCTATCATTTTTAAGATATTGTGTAATGCTTAAGGGGGCCCACTTCATTAGGGGCCCACAGGGCCCTTTTGCCATCGGGCAAGCTGACACAATGGCCAGTCCGCCACTGGGCAACGCTTCTCTCTTTTTTTTTTTCTCTTTTTTTTTTGAGGGTTTTAATTCAGACAGACAGACAGACAGACAGACAGACAGATATTGGTGACAAGTTACAGCTGACTTATGGCAACCCCTCAGGGGTTTCTCAAGGCAAGAGACGTTCAGAGGTGGTTTGCCATTGCCTGCCCTCACATCTTGACCATTGTATTCATAAGAACATAAGAAAAGCCGTGCTGGATCAGACCCAGGCCCATCACGTCCAGCAGTCTGTTCACACAGTGGCCAACCAGGCGCCTCTAGGAAGCCCACAAGCAAGACTACTGCAGCAGCATTGTCCTGCCTGTGTCCCACAGCACCTAATATTAATAGGCATGCTCCTCTGATCCTGGAGTAGGGCTGTATACAAGTTGTTGATTTTGTCTGGAATACATTCATTATATATAATTACAGAAGAACATTCACACCTAGCTTTGGCCCTCAGGTAGGCTTGTTCTTGACCTCGGGGTACTTGATTCTGGAGTTTTTAGGGTTAAGATTTTTTTCCCTGTTTCGCTGTTGGCATATAAGATTAGACACACCTTTCAGCATTTTGGATGACTGGAGGCGTTTGTTTTTCTAAGCAGGACAGCTCATAATGCACCAGAGATGACTTTTTCACAGCATGTCAGGGACAGTCACTGTTCTTTTGTTACAAATCCTCATCCACCAAGAAATGCCTCCTCTGCGTAAGCAGACAATGGAAGCACATGCAAGAGAGGGCGCGTGAAGCAACTGCTGCCTTATCCTTCTGCTTATTGAGCATAAACAATACCTGAAGCTTAGTGTGCCGGTTCGTGACATCACATCCCCTCTGGAAATGAATCAAGAGACAGAGACTATGAGGAGTCAGCCAGAGGGAGGAAGAAAAGGCTTCAAAAATCAAAAGTCCACCTGTCCCTTCAGCGTCTGGAAGGAAAAACTAATATCTCTCCTTATTTAAAAATATAGATTCAACCATGGAAGGAACCTCTCAAGCGCCTCTTCTAGAGTTGCCATCCTCCAGGCGGGGTCTGGAGATCTCCTAGAATTTCAACTAAACTCCAGACTGCAGAGATCAGTTTCCCTGGAGGCAAATGGCAGCTTTGGAAGGTGGACTCCGTAGAATTACATCTCTGCCAAGTTCCCTCCCCACCCCAAACCCCCACCCTCCCCAGGCTCCAACCCCAAATATCCGGGAATTTCTTAACTTGGAGTTGGCAACCCTAGCCTCTTTACATAGTACAAGATATTTATATTGGTTGTAAGGTTGCCTACCTCCAGGTGGTGGCTGGAGATCACCCGCTATTACAACTGATCTCCAGCCGAACGGTTCCCAAAACCTTCAGGTATTTCCCATCCCGGACCTGGCAACCCTAATTGGTGGACTAGTATGCAAGGACTTTGAATCAGGCATTCGGGGGGGGGGTTGTGCCTCCCGAATGTCTAGGGTTGCCAGCTCCGGGTTGGGAAATAGCTGGAGATTTTGGGGGGTGGAGCCTAAGGAGGGTGAGGTTTGGGGAGGGGAGGGACTTCAATTGGGTATAATGCCATAGAGTCCACCTTCCAAAGCGGCCATTTTCTTCAGGTGAACTGATCTCTGTCACCTGGAGATCAGTAGTAATAACGGGAGATCTCCAGCCAACACCTGGAGGTTGGCAATCCTATGAATGCCCACAGGGCCCTTTCCTTCTCATGACCAGGCTGCGTGGGCAGAAGGGGTTGCTGCCCTCCCCACTGTGCCACTCTTCAATCCATTTACAAAAGCGTGTTACTTAAATGCAATGTATTGCAATGGATTCAACAAGAACGTGTCCAGAGAAGGGCAACAAAGATGGTGAGGGGTTTGGAGACCAAGTCCTATGAGGAAAGGTTGAAGGAGCTGGGTATGTTTAGCCTGAAAAGGAGAAGACTGAGAAGGGACGTGATAACCATGTTCAAGTACTTGAGGGGCTGTCATATAGAGAAGGGTGCCAAGTTGTTTTCTGTTGCTCAGGAAGGTCAGACCAGAACCAACGGGTTGAAATTAAATCAAAAGAGTTTCCGTCTAGACATTAGGAAGAATTTTCTAACAGTGAGAGCGGTTCCTCAGTGGAAGAGGCTTCCTTGGGAGGTGGTGAGCTCTCCTTCCCTGGAGGTTTTTAAGAAGAGGTTAGATGGCCATCTGTCAGCAATGCTGATTCTGTGACCTTAGGCAGATGATGAGAGAGAGGGCATCTTGGCCATCTTCTGGTCACTAGGGGTGTGGAGGGGGGAGGTAGTTGTGAATTTCCTGCATTGTGCAGGGGGTTGGACTTGATGGCCCTGGTGGTCCCTTCCAACTCTATGATTCTATGATTCTAAGAGCGGAGCTCCGGGGCTGATGAAGGAGCAGGAAGCAGCGTGGAGGAAACATTGGCTGCCGCTTCTGCCCCTGTTTCCCGGCTGTGAGGAGAAAAAAGCATAGGAGTCCTGAGAGGGAGCTCTGGTTCCAGGTTTGGAGGGGCCCTGGGCATCGGTAGGGAGGCCAGCCTCCAGGTGGGACCTGGGGATCCCCCAGAATTACAGCTCATCTCCAGACTACACAGCTCAGTTCCCCTGGAGAAAAGGGATGCTTTGGAGGGTGGACTCTGCGGCATTGTGCCCCACTGAGGTCCCTGTCCCCCACAGGCTCCAGCCCTAAATCTCCAGAAATTTCCCAGCCTGGATTCTCCCTACCCATGTCATCCTCTGCTGGTGGCCGGGGGGGTGGGTGGAGAAGAAGAAGAAGAGGAGGAGGAGGAGGAGGAGGAGGAGTTGGGTTTTATGTGCCGACTTTCTCTACCTTTTTTCAGGAGAATCAAAGCAGCTTACAATCTCCTTCCCTTCCTCTCGCCACAACAGATGCCTTCTGAGGTAGGTGAGGCTGAGAGAGCTCTAAGAGAACTGTGACTGGCCCAAGGTCACCCAGCAGGCTTCATGGGGAATCAAACCCGGTTCTCCAGATTAGAGTCCACTGCTTCTAACCGCTACACCACACTGGCTCTCTAGGCATAGAGACCCTAGGCATAGAGTTCCCAGGGGGCCCCCTCCCCTCTTCAGTCCACCAGGCCCCCACACATGCTCCCTTCCCCCACCTGCATACTTTCCACCTGCCTGTGTGTCCTCACACTGCCCATGCTCAATACTGCCTCCAGCCCTTTTCCCAGTGGCACTGGGTAATAGCTGGCAGCACAGTGGAGTGCTGCCCATAAGTGTGTGGGGGATTCAACAGCAGTGGACCCTACCAGAAACCGAGGGCCCTGGCAGCTGCCCCACATAAGTGTATGCAGATGTCAGCCCTGCCAGGAAGCACAAAACTCCCATTGAAGGCCCAGTCAAATGTCTTTGTGTGATTGCCCAACTCGACGATGTAGCAATGTGTAAATACTGAGCACAGCAGATAGCAACCTTTCATCACAATTTAAACAAGGGTTTTGTTACACCTCCAGGTGGGGGGGGAGGAGGAGGAGGAGGAGGAGGAGGAGGAGGAGGAGAAGAAGAAGAAGAAGAAGAAGAAGAAGAAGAAGAAGAAGAAGAAGAAGAAGAAGAAGAAGAGTTGGTTTTTATATGCCGACTTTCTCTACCACTTAAGGGAGACTCAAACTGGCTTACAATCACCTTCCCTTCCCCTACCCACAGCAGACACCCTGTGAGGGAGGTGGGGCTGAGAGAGCTCTAAGAGAGCTGTGACTGGCCCAAGGTCACCCACTTGGCTACATGTGGAGGAGCAGGGAAACCAACCCAGTTCATCAGATTAGCTTCCACCGCTCATGTGGAGGAGTTGGGAATCAAACCCAGTTCTTCAGATCAGAGTCCACCGCTCCAAACCACTGCTCTTAACCACTACACAATGCTGCCAATGCTGCAAATGCAATGCTAAATACAAAAAAGCAGCTTGGGGGTTCAATATACAAATTCACTGTAAAAACCAGCATTTGAGTTTGACATGTATTTGTTTGCAGATACTGCAACATCGTTTACAGCATTTTCATGCATGTTCTTCATCAGTGAAGATCTACCTACCATCATATGGCAAGCTGAAGAATGACCGAAATGCGTAACTATCCGGAATTCGTGTTCTTGCCGGATCCTGCTCTGCCAGATCCTGCAGGGATCCCTTTCTGCTGTAGGGTTGCCAACCTCCAGGTAGTTGGACAAGGAGAAAACATTGTAATCCGTCTCAATTGGATATTGCTTAGTATTTCCATGGCATTGTAGTTGATATGTCTTGTTGCACTTAGTTGTGTATAGTTTGTTTCTATAAATAGCATTGTTTTTTCTTAAACTTAGAGCTTGTGCGGTTTTCTCCTTGCCCAATTGCTGTTGTTACAGCACTATTCTACTTTTTGTACTAACCTCCAGGATTCCATGCCAATTATTGTACATATCTGAACAGGACTGAGGGACAATACGGATAATAGTTAGGGTTGCCAGCTCCAGGTTTGGTGAAGGGAGGGACTTCAATGCTGTAGAGTCCAATTGCCAAAGCAGCCATTCTTTCCAAGTGAACTGATCTCTATCGGCTGGAGGTTGGCAACCCTATTAGGGTTGGGAGACCACTAAGGAAGCCCAAGGTTGCTATGCAGAAAAGCAATAGCAAATTACCTCCATTCATCGCTTGCCTTGAAAAACCCGAGGGGTCTCCATAAATGACTTGATGGCACTTAATTATTATATTATTCTTACACCTCAGTGTAGGATAAACCACTGGCAGGAAGGTCAGTCTGTTACTTCTGTAAATGAATTTTGGCTACCCTCCATTAATACATGAATAGTTTTGTTTCTATGCTTGAATTTATTGGGAAACGCCAGGAAATAATCTAATTTTTTTAAAGGACCCATGACAAATCGGTCTGGTCCCAGGGGCAGGAATGTAAGCCACTGTTGGACGCTGACTCATTTTGCAATCCAGGAAACAGAGGAGGTATATATACATGCTAAAACCACCAGACTTCCAGCACCTACTTAGAGATACTAAGCACCAGCCCTCTTCGAAATAAGAAGGTAAGAATTGCTTCTTCTTTTGCCATTGTGTGCAGCTTGATATGCAAAGATATATGCATTGTGTGCAAATATGCATTGTGTGCAGCCTGATATGCAAAGAGATGGTTAGCAGTTCTTACTTTCAGAAGGTAGGTTGGTCTGCAGTAGAAGAGCTGGATTCGAGTCCTGGAGCCCCTCGGAGACCAACAAGATTTCTGAGGTATAGGCTTTTAAGAGGAGAAACGCCTGTCGTCAGCTGAACTTAGCATTTCATGGCAGTGATACAACTGCCACGCGATACAAATTGTAATATTGCTAAGGCTATAGGGTCAATGAGGAGGGAAAGCAGCTTGGTATAGCCCGCTCATCAGATCTCGGAAGCTAAGCAGGGTCAGCCCTGGTTAGTCTTTGGAAGGGAGAGCACCAAGGAAGACCAGGGTTGCTATGCAGAGGAAAGCACTGGCAAACCACCTCTATTGGTCTCTTACCTTGAAAACCCCATAAGGGATCGCCATAAGTCGGCTGCGACTTGATGGCACCTTTACACATACACACACACACACACACACACATAGGGTCAATACCATTAGAAAGAACCACAAACACACTTGCCTCCGACACCAGTGTTGACCGCCTCTCCTTGCTCAGATGCTTGGAGATGGCTTTAAAGTTGAATGACTGGGAGCCAGCATGGTGTAGTGGTTAAGACATAGGAGACAGAGTCCACTGCTTCTAAGAAGCGGTGGACTCTGATCTGGACAACCGGGTTTGATTCCCCACTCCTCCATGTGAGCGACTGCAGCAGCATTGTCCTGCCTGTGTGCCAAAGTACCTAATATAATAGGCATGCCCCTCCGATCCTAGAGAGAATAGGCATGCATCATTACTAGTATCCATTTTGACTAGTAGCCATGAATAGCCCTCTCCTCCATGAACATGCCGACTCCCTTCTTAAAGCCTTCCAAGTTGGCAGCCATCGCCTGGGGCAGGGAGTTCCACAATTTAACTATGCATTTTGTGAAGAAATACTTCCTTTTATCTGTTTTGAATCTCTCACCCTCCAGCTTCAGCAGATGACCCCACGTTCTAGTATTACGAGAGAGGGAGAAAAACTTCTCCCTGTCCACTCTTTCCATACCATGCATATTTTTATAGACCTTGACCCTGTCTCCCTTTAACTGCCATGTCTCTCCCCTTAACTGACTCACATTCTAACTGCATCTGAAGAAGTGAGCTGTAAATCACAAAAGCTCATACCCTGCCAGCAATGTTGTTAGTCTTTAAGGTGCTATTGGACTCTTGCTCTTTTCTACCCTCTCTCTAAGTGAGTGAAAAGCAAGCCACACTGTAAATGCCACTTGGACGTCCACAGTCAAGGCTGAATCTAAAAGCCGCTTTCCCCAGCCCCTGAGCTGCAAAACTGGTCATTCCAGAGAAGTGTGACCCAGTCTGTCATTAGCTGAACCCCACCTCCTCCAACAGGCAAACCCCACCACGAGAAAACCTCTATTTTGTCCAGACTGACTTTCAGTTTGTTTGCTCTCATCCAGCCCGCTTGCATGACCAGACCCCAATTCAGGCTTCCTCCATACCATCTGAATTTAAGTTGACAGAAGAAGAAGAAGAAGAAGAAGAAGAAGAAGAAGAAGAAGAAGGAGGAGGAGGAGGAGGGGGAGGGGGAGGAGGGGGAGGGGAGGGGAGTTGGTTTTTATATGCTGACTTCCTCTACCACTTAAGGCAGAATCAAACCGGCTTACAATCACCTTCCCTTCCCAAGGTCACCCAGCTGGCTTCGTGTGTAGGAGTGGGGAAACAATCCAGTTCACCCGATTAGCCTCCACAAACCCGGTTCTCCAGATCAGAATCCACTGCTCCAAACCACAGCTCTTAACCACTACACCACGTTGGCTCTAGAGAGACCGAATGACTGAATACTGACAGCAATGCAATATGTTTTAATATTTTAGATGTTCTGTGATATTTATATGTATGTATTCTGTTTTAAGTGGTAGAGAAAGTCAGCATATAAAAACCAACTCTTCTTCTTCATTCCTGTCAATGCTTTGCACACAGAGCAGTTTTTGAAAACTATCTGGAAATTCCCCTGCCTTCATTTTTTTTACTTAGAAACTACCAACTAGCTTTGATGAGCCAAGATAACCGAACAAGCCTTCCCCTGCAGGGAAATTTTCCTTGCTTCCTACATCTCCACACTTTTTCAGTGTGAGCTAATCCACCCGACTGAAGTAGGTAAACTTTAAAGCTTGCCCCGAGTTTCGCCGTCATGAACTCAGTCACTCCTGTCGGGGACAAGGGAAGGGATGCTTGCCAGAGCGTGGAGGAGCAGTCACCTTGGCAACCATTTATGGAGCCTTGTGGATGACGTGGGCAATTGATGATACCCTGTCGGCCCATCACAGATGCCAAAAGACAGAATGTGCTAGGCTTCTGCCAGACTTTACGAAGGGAAACACCAAGTATACTAAGGTGTCTTTGAATACAGTGACAAGGGAGAGTATCTATCAGGAGCCACTGGGACAGAATACAGTTTTGAAGGCTAAGTTGTAGAGAAGTTGGCACTGGAGAATGTAAGTTTTACCTGCTCGAGGAGCTGAGGAAGGTGAGATCCATGTAGAGGTGAGGTCTAGGTGAGGTCCATATGAGGTCCAGGTGCTATGGAACACAGGCAGGACAGTGCTGCTGTGGTCGTCTTGTTTGTGGGCTTCCTGGAAGCAGCTGGTTGGCCACTATGTGAACAGACTGCTGGACATGATGGGCCTTGGTCTGATCCAGCAGGGCTTTCCTTATGTTCTTATGTTCGTGTTAGGGAAAGGGAAGGTTCCGGAGAGAGATCCAGGGGAAATATGGCTGGGGGGCCATCTTGAGAACTCAAACCACAACTTATAATGGCAGCGCCGGGTTTCAACTGGACAATTCTATAAACAGCAAAAATAAGAGAAAAGGCTTTTTGTTTTCAGAGATGGCTGTGACCGTTGTGTTGATGATAAGTCTTGCGGCCGTACTGCAACCATCTGCCGGACAGGTAAGTCACTCGACTTCTGTAGAGTTCTATGGCTGGTTAAAGCTTATTAAATCTTTCACATTTAAATCAACAGGGTTTGTAGAAGTGCTTAACTCTGGCTAGAATTATGTCTTTCTTTTCCCTCCTGTTCTTAGACCGAGGTCTTGAACAATAAAATCATAAAACTTAAACGAGACCCATCTCTAAAAACACCTCCCTTCGTCTCTTCTCTGCAGCCTCCAGAAAACGAGCAACAAAATAAGTATGCTGAGGGTCAGAGTCCTCTAAGAGGAACTGAACCTTTTGCTCCAAAGTTGCTCGAGGAGATGTAGACCCTTTGTTAAAACATGGTATAATCCATTTTAGCCTAAGTTGGTATATGTAAGGACAGTGCAAAAGGATATGTACCAAGGAGTACACTGACTGAAGAGGGGAGGGTCACAGTCAGTCTGAAAAAGGGATCCTTTGCATACGGCCCAGCAAAACCATTCAAAAAAGGCAATTAAATCTTGAACGCATAAAGATTCTACATAACTTTAGACCAGTGGTTCCCAACCTTTTTTTGACCAGGGACCACTAGGATTTTTTTGCTCGGTGCAGGGACCCCAAGGTTCAAAATAAAAATTCAGAGAATTTGAAAATAAACTTTAATCATAAGTGTTATTAAACTTAGAATAATATTTGAAATTTTTTTTATAATAGAGAACTTTTAATTGAAAATATTAATTTATTATGGGTTTATAACTTTGTTTCACGGACCTTCATTTAGTTCTCGCGGACCCCTGGGGGTCCACGGACCCCCGGTTGGGAACCAGTGCTTTAGACTAACCAGAGATAACAGGCCCAGGGCAAGTGGAGAACATGTCCTCCGAGCATCAAAATGAGTGTAACTCTTATCTCTAGCAGCTAGAATTATGTCTTACATTTTTAAAGATTAGAGTTTGGTCATCCTGAGTCACCAAATGCATTGCATTGCTGTGACCCTCCCTGAACCCACTAAGAGGGAAGAAAAATCCCACCCAAGTGCTGCAAAATGGTTCCCGCAAGCATCTCGTTCTACCGTGGCGGGTGTAGAATTTACATAGATGGCCCAGGTCCGAATCCACCAGATTCTGATGAGGATTTCCCCTCCCCATTAACACCTGGACTTGCCATTTGCCTGGTGTCAGTGAGCAATCTCCCGTTAGAATAATTCAGATCCAGGCAGGGATCACGCTACTTACCTTCACATTGTACCTCGGTAAACATGAAGTGATCGGCTTTTATCCGGGGCATCCAAAAGAACAATCCAAATAAGTATTAGAAAAACAAAAGTTTTTCTAAACTTTTCTAAAACATGGTGAAAGCGTACTAGAGGGCATGAGAAAACAACACTCCAGGTTCAGAATTTTTATAATGAGACACAATACAAATATTAAGACAATCTCGTCAGACCTCCATAGCTAAGCAAGGTTGGCCCTGGTTAGTATTTGGATAGGAGGTCCAGTGTTGTTACACGTAGGGTTGCCATCTCCAGGTTGGGAAATATCTGGAGATTTTGGGACTGGAGTCTGAGGAAGGCAGGGTTTGGAGAGGGGAGGGACTTCGGTGACATAGAATCGAATTGCCAAAGTGGCCAGTTTCTCCAGGGGAACTGGTTTCTATCGCCTGGAGATCAGCTGTAATAGCAGGAGATCTCCAGCCACCACCTGGAGATTGGCAACCCTATGCTGCACAGAGGCAGGCAATGGAAAACCACATCCGATAGTCTCTTGCCTTGAGAACCCTTCGGGGTCACCATAAATCGCCTGCGACTGGACGGCCCTTTCCACCAGCAGCAGCTAGCAAACACCTGTTTTAAAAACAGATTCTTCTTCAGAAAATTTGCTGGCTATTGACTGTAATCTTGGTTATATGCCTTTTTTCAAAAGACCTCGGTCACTGCAAATTCCTGTGGCTGACAAGAGCAAGACATGACACGGTGTTTGCTAGCTACCTGCGGTTATGTCATTATATAATTATATTTGTATTGGATCTCGTTATAAAAATTACAGACTTTCACTTTGTTTCTCATTCTCTCTAGTGTGTTTTTGTGCCCCTTTTTTAATGTGGGGCGAGACAGACCACCATAACACCAATTTCAGGGGGTAGGGAAATGTGAACTTTACGGTGATATGAAGACACTGGTAGGGTTGCCAGGTCCCTCTTCTCAACCGGCGTGAGATTTGGGGGGCAGAGCCTGAAGAGGGCGGGGTTGGGGAGGGGAGGGGCGTCAATGCCATAGAGTCCCATTGCCAAAGCGGCCATTTTTCTCCAGGTGATCTGATCTCTATCGGCTGGAGATCAGTTGAATTAGCAGGAGATCTCCTGCTACTACCTGGCAGTTAAGCAACCAAAATAAACACCTCTGTACTACTACCACAGGTAAGGAACTAAGTACAGGAAAGGCTGATGATATTCAATCAATCAATCACAAGTTTACAAAAACAAGGTGTATTAAGTGCAGTGAATGACATACAACACACAAATCTATATACAATCCTATGTTAACAGTCCTAAAGGGTACAAGTCTCAAAAGTTCCACTATGAGTAATCTTCATAGAAGAATGGCGAGGGAATTTGGTATAAACAGTCCCATACAGGTACAAGTATCCAACAATGAACTGCAACAAATCTTCATAGAAGAGTAGCAAGGGGGACGATCGTTTCTGTTCTTCCTCAGCCCCGTTTCTGCATGCAAAAATCCATTTATAACTTTTTATAACTTAATTTCCTTATAGGTACACCATTTCATAATGAATAGCATTTCATAATGAATAGCAAAAATCCATTTATAACTTTTTATAACTTAATTTCCTTATAGGTACATCATTTCATAATGAATAGCAAGATAGTACATTACTTACAGTCAAAGCCAATTTGTATGCATTCAAAATTCTCATATTATTTCCTTTCTCCCATAGGGATGAAAAAAGCAGCTATGCCAAATAGCATACGTAGGGTTTCCAGCTCCAAGTTGGGAAATACCTGGAGATTTTGGGGGTGGAGCCTGAGGAGGGCGGGGTTTGGGGAGGGGAGGGACCTCCACAGGATGCATTACCATACACTCCAAAGAGGCCATTTTCTCCAGGGAAACTGATCTCTGTCACCTGGAAATGAGCTGTAATCCCTGGAGATTGTCAGCCACCACCTGGAGGTTATGGAAATCCCTATACAGGAAAATTATTTTTCAGTACACAACCACTAATCACTCTAAATATTCTTTTTCAAACTGTATTACACTTTATACATATCAACGTATGATGAATTATTACAGTAAGACCTGTAAAATACCTGTAGCAGGAAAGAGAGGGCCATCCTAGATGGTTCAAATTGGCAGCCAGTCTTGCCACAGGTCCAATGATCCCAAGCGTATTTTCCTTTTCATTGACAAAGCGCTCTCTCTTACCTTGTTCAACACTGGAAAAGCTGTTTGGGTCCAACCCGTTGGCTACTAAAAGAGAACACATATAGTTAAGTGAAAATTGTAACAACTACTGAGTCAAAGAAAACAACGTGAGTAATAATGAGCAAATACTCTGTCCCTGAACTAAACTTAGCTCCATCTGCTATTCGATGAAGAGGCAGCGAGAACGCAAAGGACCCCCTCAAGAAGTGTAAGTATGCTTCAGTCATTGCATTGGATCCTATGCAGCCCAAATTTTATTTATTTAGACGGTTTCTAACAGCTCATTCCTGAGCGGAACGCCTGTGCTGGGCTTAGGAGGCAACCCAGCAGAGTTGCCTCCTAAGGATGTACCGGCAACACCGTAACCTCTGCCCAGCGCCAAAAACCCATGCAACCCTATGAGGTGGCGCATCTTGCCAGAAAAAAGGGGGTGTGGAGCCTGAGGAGGGTGGGGTTTGGGGAGGGGAGGGACCTCCACAGGATGCATTACCATACACTCCAAAGCGGCCATTTTCTCCAGGAAAACTGATCTCTGTCACCTGGAGATGAGCTGTAATCCCTGGAGATTGTCAGCCACCACCTGGAGGTTATGGAAATCCCTATACAGGAAAATTATTTTTCAGTACACAACCACTAATCACTCTAAATATTCTTTTTCAAACTGTATTACACTTTATACATATCAACGTATGATGAATTATTACAGTAAGACCTGTAAAATACCTGTAGCAGGAAAGAGAGGGCCATCCTAGATGGTTCAAATTGGCAGCCAGTCTTGCCACAGGTCCAATGATCCCCAGCGTATTTTCCTTTTCATTGACAAAGCACTCTCTCTTACCTTGTTCAACACTGGAAAAGCTGTTTGGGTCCAACCCGTTGGCTACTAAAAGAGAACACATATAGTTAAGTGAAAATTGTAACAACTACTGAGTCAAAGAAAACAACATGAGTAATAATGAGCAAATACTCTGTCCCTGGACTAAACTTAGCTCCATCTGCTATTCGATGAAGAGGCAGCGAGAACGCAAAGGACCCCCTCAAGAAGTGTAAGTATGCTTCAGTCATTGCATTGGATCCTATGCAGCCCAAATTTTACTTATTTAGACGGTTTCTAACAGCTCATTCCTGAGCAGAACGCCTGTGCTGGGCTTAGGAGGCAACCCAGCAGAGTTGCCTCCTAAGGATGTACCGGCAACACCGTAACCTCTGCCCAGCGCCAAAAACCCATGCAACCCTATGAGGTGGCGCATCTTGCCAGAAAAAAGGGGGCGTGGAGCCTGAGGAGGGTGGGGTTTGGGGAGGGGAGGGATCTCCACAGGATGCATTACCATACGCTCCAAGGAAACTGATCTCTGTCACCTGGAGATGCGCTGTAATCCCTGGAGATTTCCAGCCACCACCTGGAGGTTGGCAACCCTAAATACATGTATAGAAACAATTCAAAAACGACAATTAAACACAACATAGACAAAGTTAAAACACATGCTGGTGGATGGAGCGGTTGTTACAAATGTGATATGCATTGGGGGTTTTTAATAAAACAACAACAACAAATGTGATATGCATTGGTTTTGCGTTAAAAATATAACAAAAAGGGGGGGAGGGGAAAAGAAAGAAAAGGGAGACACCAAAGTGATGGACAAAAATAGAATGGATTTCAAAGTAAACGGGATAGGGAACATTTGTTCATCTCTCGTGGTGAGCAAGGAACTGGGAGATAAAAGGCAAGTGTTGAAATGTCACAACGCAATGTATTCGAAGACATGATAAAGCATGAACGTGGAAAAAAATAAAATGTAACTGTTACTTGAAATGAGTTTTGGGAAAGGTTCTGGGATAGCGGTAATAAATAGAATTGATGTGAAATGCCTAATAAACAGCAGATAATCAACGTGAAATGCCTAATGCAAATTTTGTGACGTTTATAGTTAGTTTCCTAACTCAAGTGAATGGACATCAGCTTGTTTGGTGCGTGCAATAAATGTTTCACAAACATTCTTTTTTTAAAAAATCATGGGGGTGAAATTATGGGTCTCCTCTTGCCCACTGCAGCCTTCCATGCACTTTGAAATTATGCTTCTGTGGGTCCCTGGATCCCCCCCTCCACACACAAAAACCCATGTAGGAGACAGCGTGAGAATCTGCAAGAGGACAGAGAAATGGCCAGAATTGCCAACAGAAATGCCGTTCTATTGGGGGAAGGGCTGTTGTGCTTACAGAGCGGCACCCCAGTTTTTCTGGATTCTGGAAGCTTCAGAAAACTCCCTTAAAAGTAGGGTTGCCAGCTCCGGGGTTGGAAATACCTCGAAATTTTGAGGGTGGAGCCTGAGGAGGGCAGGTTTGGTGAGGGGATGGATTTCAGTGGGGTATGATGCCATAGAGTCCACCTTCCAAAGCTGCCATTTTCTCCAGGTGAACTGATCTCTGTCACCGAGAGGTCAGTTTTAATCCTAGGAGATCTCCAGTCACCACCTGGAGTTTGGCAACCCTAAGGTGGAGCCTGGGAAGGGCAGGATTTGAGGGAGGAACCTCAGCAGAGTATAATGCCATACATTCCACCTTCCAAGCCAGCCATTTTCTCCAGACTGATCTCTGTCACCTGGAGATCAGTTTTAATCCCAGGTGATCTCCAGCCACCACCTGGAGACTGGCAACCCAACTTAAAAGTGATTTCCCATTGATTTCCCCTAGATTTCAGAGCCGTTTCAGTAACCCTTGAAACGCAAATGGCTAAAAAACTCAATTAACTCTACTTTTGCTCTCTGGTGAGCTCTATTTCCTCCATTGTGAGAAGGCTACTGTTTTCAGTTATTTATTTAAAAGCATTTATTAGCCACCTTTTTATCTTACACAACTCAAGGTGGCTTAGAATAGAAATAAAAATACTAAAAAACAGAATTTAAAACCAAAATTTAAGACTGCCACCAAATTAATCAAACGCTGTCCTAAATAAAACCATCTTCGACTTCAGCCGACTTAGATTATGCTCTTTCAGTTAATCATCTCCATTCGTATCTGAAAAAAAACTACAAAGTGCTTTTTTTCACCTTGGCTACAGTTCTAAGACAGGCGGAAATGAAATCAGATCATGCTAGGGTTCACCACCGGTGGGATGTTTTTTGGGACGGGATTTGGGGTGGGGAGGGACTTCAATGTCATAGAGTCCAGTTGACAAAGCAGCCATTTGCTCCAGGTGAACTGACCTCTATCAGCTGGAGATCAGTTGTAATAGCAGGAGATCTTCTGCCACCACCTGGAGGTTGGCAACCCTAGATCATATGCATTTGATTAAAGCGCACAATGGAAATATTTTTGGAACCATATCATCAGATGCAAAAAGAAATATTTACATAATGCTCTCTCATTTTAGGGGCCTATCGCTTCCTTGTCGACTGATCGTGCTGATCAGCAAAAGGAGATTACTAACAAGCATAATGCTCTCCGGAGAAGCGTGAAGCCAAGTGCCAGCAACATGTTGAGAATGGTAAGATGGAAGAAGCTCAAGTAATAGAGGATGGGTCTGTGTGTTGACACATGCTAGAACCTCTCTCTTTGACTGCAGGAAACATGTGCACCATGTTTTTTTAATGTATTGTAAATTGTTTGGAGTTTCTATCACCCCCAAAAGTGGTGCGGTCCAGGGGGCAGAGTATTAAGCTTTGATCCAGAAACTGTGATTGCGGTATCTTTGAGAGCCAGCGTAGTGTAGTGGTTAAGAGTGGTGGACTCTAATCTGGAGAACAGGGTTTGATTCCCCACTAGGGTTGCCAGGTTCCTCTTCACCACCGGCGGGAGGTTTTTGGGGCGGAGCCTGGATGGCAGGGATGGGGAGGGATTTCAGTGCCATAGAGTCCAATTGCCAAAGCGGCCGTTTTCTCCAGGCGAACTGATCTCTATCAGCTGGAGATCATTTGTAATAGCAGGAGATCTCCAGCCAGTACCTGGAGATTGGCAACCCTATTCCCCACTCCTTCACATGAAGCCAGCTGGGTGGCCTTGGGCTAGTCACAGTTATCTCCGAACTCTCTCAGCCTCACCTACCTCACAAGGTGCCTGTTGGGGGGAGAGGAAGGGAAAAGCCTGATTGTCCACACACACACAACAAGGCACCTTGTGAGGTAGGTGAGGCTGAGTGAGTTTGGAGCGAACTGTGACTGGCCCAAGGTCACCCAGCAGGCTTCATTTGGAGGAGTTGGGAGACCAACCCAGTTCTCCAGATTACAGTCCACCGCTCCTAAACACCAAGAAAGTCCAGGGTCACTATGCAGAGGTAGGTGATGGCTAGGGACCAGTACTGGAACAAATGTGGAGTTTAAATCACCCGTTCCCCAGTACTCATGTTGAATGTACCTTGAAAATGATTCAATGCACACATCAATAAGTCTGAAGTGTACATTGTACATGGGTTTTTTGTGTGTTCACTGTCAACTGAGAACAGGAGTACTGGTAGAAGACAACTTCGTGTGTTTGTATGACTGTGCGTATTAAGTGCCGTCAAGACCCTATGAATGAATGTCCTCCAAAATGTCCTATCGTTAGCAGCCTTGCTCAGATCTTGTAGACTGAAGGCAATGGCTTCCTTTGTTGAGTTGATTCATCTCATGTTGGGCCTTCCCAGCATGAGAGCCAGCATGGTATAGTGGTTAAGAGTGGTGGTTAAGAGCTGTGGACTCTAATCAGGAGAACTGGGTTTGATTCCCCACTCCTCCTCATGAGCTGTGGACGCTAATCTGGCGAACCGGGTTGGTTTCCCCACTCCTCCTCATGAAGGCAGCTGGGTGACCTTGGGCCAGTCCGTTCTTTCCGAACTCTCTCAGCCCCACCTACCTCACAAGGTGTCTGTTGTGGGGAGGGAAGGGGATTGTAAGCCAGTTTGATTCTCCTTAAAAGGGAGAGAAAGTCGGCATATAAAAACCAACTCTTCTTCCTCCTCTTTTCCTGCTGCCTTCAACTTTTCCTCCATTTCTCATTTTATGATTTCAAGCTTACCTGGATTCACACTTATCACGTTCCATGTTCCTATTATATGTGTCGAACAGCTTTGGGCTTTCCTTGGGCATCCATTCCTGACAACAAGCCCTTTTATGCTGAGATCCTTGGTATGCTGAGCTAGTTTATGCAACAAACATCCTCTTGACTTCGCTAGTTTATGCAACCAACATCCTCATGACTTCTCTTGTACTGACAGCTAATGATAGCAAAGAATGTTGTCCATTAAGAGAGTGATGTATATTCATGAAGTAACTGGCACAGAGGCAGAGGCTGTGCCATCCTACGCGAGCATTTCCCATCAGTGGGAAGGGAGGTTGTTCAATCGTAGGCTTGTGATGTAAGAGTCAATAATACGCTTGTTACGCAAAAGTCGGGTTGGTTGGGCAAATTCGCTTTAAGCCAGCAAGGCTCGGATTAATAAGAGGCAGTGGGGATTCAGGGATGAAGTTGGCTCGAAACAGAACGATACACTTCCTCACTGCTTGGACAAATAAACCTCAAATCCCATACCCTTGTTTTCAACACTGAGGGAGAAAGGGGCTACAGAAAGAACTCCAATGTTTTCCCATCCTCTGTCTATGCACGTAGGAAGAGGAGCGATTAAATATAAGCGTACTAATATCATTTGAGGAGACAATCTTGACCAAAATGAGAAGACAGAGTTTGCAGTGCGCCTACGAGCCCTGGTTAACGGGGGAACCAGGCTGGCTCCGATAACCGGGGTTAGCATTCAGCAAATGCAAGGATCTCCAGGGTCAGAGGAGCATGCCTAATATACTGGGTGCTGTGGAACACAGGCAGGACAATGCTGCTGCAGTCGTCTTGTTTGTGGGCTTTCCTGGAGGGACCTGGTTGGCCATTGTGGGAAACAGACTGCTGGACTTGATGGGCCTCGGTCT
Source organism: Euleptes europaea (assembly GCF_029931775.1). Classification (NCBI taxonomy): domain Eukaryota; kingdom Metazoa; phylum Chordata; class Lepidosauria; order Squamata; family Sphaerodactylidae; genus Euleptes; species Euleptes europaea. Next base: position 7,825,893 of record NC_079321.1, on the reverse strand, counting down.
GATCCAGCAGGGCTTTCCTTATGTTCTTATGGAGGAAAGGGCTATCCATGGCTACTAGTCCAAGTGGATACTAGTCATGATGCATACCTATTCAGGATCACAGCACCATTACCTTAGGTGCTGTGAAACACAGGAAGGATGGTGCTGCTGCAGTCATCTTGTTTGTGGGCTTCCTTGAGGCACCTGGTTGGCCACTGTGTGAACAGACTGCTGGACTTGATGGGCCTGGGTCTGATCCAGCAGGGCTTTTCTTATGTTCTTATGTCCCCAACATTTTTCAGCCTGTGAGTGCCTTCAACATCACCCACTTTAAGATTTTACTGTCTGCTCTTTTGGAAGGGAGATATACATGTCTCCCTTATTCTCAACATGTTTGCCCATGCCAAATAGACAGTTGAAATAGCCCACCATGTGTTTGTTTGTTTGTTTGTTTGTTTGTTTTATTCGATTTCTAACCCACCCACCCCGGCAAAGGCTGGGCTCGGGGAAACAACATTAAAAATCAACATATAAAGTTTATAAACAGTATTACATACATATAAATATCACACAACATCTAAAATATTAAAACATATTGCATTGTCCTCAGTATTCGGTCACTCGGTCTCTCTAGAGCCAGCGTGGTGTAGTGGTTAAGATTGGTGGTTTGGAGTGATGGATTCTGATCTGAAGACGTTTGATTCCCCACTCTTCCACGTGAGTGGCGGAGGCTAATCTGGTGAACTGGATTTGTTTCCCCACTCCTACACACAAAGCCAGCTGGGTGACGTTGGGCTAGTCGCTGAATTCAAGGTCAGGTTCTGTTCCCAGGTCAGGGCAGCAGAGGTCGAGGAGTCCAGAGAACTAGGAAGTTGGGTCATCTGCTGAAGCTGGAGGACGAGAGATTCAAAACAGATAAAAGGAAGTATTTCTTCACACAACACGTAGTTAAATTGTGGGACTCCCTGCCCTAGGATGTGGAGATGGCTGCCAATTTGGAAGGCTTTAAGAGGGGAGTGGACATGTTCATGGAGGAGAGGGGTATCCATGGCTACTAGTAAAAAATGGATACTAGTCAGGATGCATCCCTATCCTCTCCAGGATTAGAGGAGCATGCCCATTATTTTGGGTGCGGTGCAACACAGGCAGGATGGTGCTGCTGCAGTTGTCTTTCTTGTGGGCTTCTTAGAGGTACCTGGTTGTCCACTGTGTGAACGGACTGCTGGACTTGGTGGGCCTTGGTCTGATCCAGCAGGGGGTTTCTTATGTTCTTAAGACTCTGCAGAGGCAGGCAATGGCAAACCACCCCTGAATGTCTCTTGCCTTGAAAACCCCACCAGGGGTCACCATAAGTCAGCTGTGACTTGACACCAAAAAATATATATGTTCAACAAGAAAGCAGCTGGTTAAGTCTTTTTTATTAATTATGTCTGTCCTATTGAAGTCAACCTGTTTTGTGCCTTTGACATTTTATTGTATGTCATTGCGCTGACCACCACTCAGTCTGTGTGTCAATCTTGGCTGATCGGTGATCGTCGCAAAGGAAGACTGAAAGTACGTGGGCAGATGATCTTGTGCATTTTTACCTTCTGCTTTCAGAACAGGTTGTGGATGTGTTTTTTGCTTTTGTTTTTCTTCATTCAGGAATGGTCTCCGGCCGCTGCTGAGAATGCTAAACGCTGGGCACAGCAATGCAACCAAAATCACAGCCCATCAGATAAAAGAACCGTCAGTAAGTAAAGCTGCCTGTCACAAACAACTATGCACATGCATAACCATCTTAGTATTTATGTAGCCACTTGATTCTATCTTTCTTTCTTTTATTGTCTGATCTTATGTCTACAGTCTTGAGCACTAACAATTCTAACAACAAAGTAACAATAAAAAGAGAGTAATAACCAAAACAATAAATATACCTGTAATAACTAGGGCGTCAGGTTGTCCAGATCTAACTAACTATTAGATTTGATTACATAGGGGGAAAGAACTTGGCAACTGCCAGGGTATTATTATGATCACTTCCAGCCAAAAGGGTCTGTAGCTTACAATGGACTCCTCCACATGAAGCCAGCTGGGTGACCTTGGGCCAGTCACAGTTCTCTCCGAACTCTCTCAGCCCCACCTACCTCACAAGGTATCTGTTGTGGGGAGAGTAATGTAAGCCACTTTGAGACTCCTTAAGGTAGAGAAAATTGGGGTATAAAAACCAGTTCTTCTTCTTCCGCGTTTAAGGGTTTGTACTGTTGATTTAAGTTTTTGTAAACATTTTCCTTTCTTCCAGATGGAATAGGATGCGGTGAAAATCTCTACATGTCAACTGCACCTAATTCATGGTCTAAAGCGATCGATGCTTGGTTCAGCGAGGTGAAAGATTTCCGTTATGGTCAAGGAAGTGTAACAGGCGCTCAAACGGGCCATTACACACAGGTAGCCCAAATGCTGCTTTTATCTTATATTTATTAATTTAGTAATCAAAATATTTATACCCTACTGTGTTGGCTAGGATGAGCACGGCCTTGTCAAAGTGGCGTGTTTCAACTGGCTGATCCATAAAACTGTACTTGGGGATATTTTTAAAAGAGATTGTGTCCGAAAAGTGCCAACAAGTCGGAACCGATTTATAGTGACCGCTGGTGGGGTATTCAAGGCAAGCGGTTTAAACAGATGTGGTTTGACATCGCCTTCTTCTGCAGGGTCTTGCTTCGTGGTCTCCCTTCCAAGTATGGACCTTGCTTAGCTTCCAAGATCTGATTAGATCAGGCTATACCAGGCTGCCTCTCCTCTACTTATGTAAGTTAAATAGGAGCAGCCAGTGTGATGCAGCGACAAAAAAAGCTAATGCGATCTAGGAGTGCATCAACAGAGGCATAACATCCAAATCGCAAGATGTCATAGTTCTGCTGTACACTGCATTGATCAGGCCGCACCTGGAGTACTGTGTGCAGTTCTGGAGGCCTCACTTAAAAAAGGATGTGGACAGAATGGAGCAGGTGCAGAGGAGAGCGACAAAGATGATCAGGGGCCTGGAGACCAAGCCCTATGTGGAAAGGCTGAGGGACTTGGGGATGCTCAGTCTGGAGAAGAGGAGGCTGAGGGGGAACATGATTGCTCTCCTTAAGTATTTGAAGGGCTGTCACTTAGAGGAGGGCAGGGAGCTGTTCCTGTTGGCAGCAGAGGAGAGGACTCACAATAATGGGTTTAAATTGAGGGCGGAAAGGTACCGGCTGGATATTAGAAAAACATTTTTTAAAGTTAGAGTTGTTCGACAGTGGAATCAGCTACTTAGGGAGGTGGGTGAGCTCCCCCTCACTGGCGGTCTTTAAGCAGAGGCTGGGCAAGCACTTGTCAGGGATGCTCTAGGCTAATCCCGCATTGAGCAGGGGGTTGGACTAGATGGCCTGTATGGCCCCCTTCCAACTGTATGATTCTATATGTGCTATCAAGTCACAACCGACTTATGGTGACCCCAGCAAAGGGCTCCAAAGGAAAGTGAGCAGCAGAGGGGGGTTGCCATTACCTTCCTCTGCAAAGTCCAAGTACTGACCCTGCTTAGCTTCCGAGATCTGACGTGATCGGGCAATACTAATACCATTCCACATCCCAAAAAGAGATTAGGTCAGTCTTTTTCAGTTGCAGGGGCCATTTCTACAACAGCAAGTCTTCTGGTATGTAAAACTAAGCAAGACTCTCAAGCTATGTATGGTATCCCAATAAGAACAGTATCCTTAGGGGAGGCGGCTGTGGCTCAGTGGTAGAGCATCTGTTTGGCATGCAGAAGGCCCCAGGTTCAATCGCAGGCATCTCCAGTAAAAAGGATCAGGCAACAGGGGATGTGAAAACCTCTTGGTGGATGGTGTAGTGGTTAGGAGCAGTGGTTTGGAGCGGTGGACTCTGATCTGGAGGACTGGGTTTGATTCCCCACTCCTTCACATGAGCGGCAGGCGCTAGTCTGGTGAACTGGATTTGTTTCTCCACTCCTCCACATGAAGCCAGCTGGGTGACCTTGGGCTAGTCACACCTCTCTCAGCGCCACCTACCTCACAGAGTGTCTGTTGTGGGGAAGGGAAGGTGATTGTAAGTCGGTTTGATTCTTCCTTAAGTGGTAGAGAAAGTCGGCATCTAAAAACCAACTCTTCTTATTCTTCTCTGCCTGACCCCCTGGAGAGCCGTTGCCAGTATGAATAGACAATACTGACTGACGGGCCAAGGGTCTGATTCAGTAGAAGGCAGCTTCATGCATTCATCATCACTTTCCCAGTGTTTTTTTTCCCCTCCTCGGACTTGCAAAAACAGTTGTCAAATACCACAATGTAAGGGGGTGGGGTGGTGCCTTCAGTTAAGTATGTTGCACAGCATACTTCTGAGGATGGTGGAGGAGAGAACAGTGTTGTAACCCACTTTGGGTACTCATTGGTGGGGGGGAAGCAGGGTATAAATATCTGAGTCAGTAATAAAAGAGAAGTCATTCCCCAGTCCTGGATCCCACCAAATATGTCTACAGATGGAAGGTTTTCCTCCAGTGTGGCATGGCCTCCCTGTATCCCCCTTCATGGTATAACCTAAAATGCCCCCAAAATGTTGATCTTATGGTATAGGAGACCCCCAACAACAGCAAGAAAGGGGAGTCAGAAGTAGGGTTGAGGTAGGTTCTGTAGTAGCCAGGGGAGATCAGGAGAAAATTGTCCTTATTTTGCTGACATAAATGCCCTTCAACTGGCCAAAGATGCTGGATCAACCCAGTACATTTAATGCCATTTTTCTGGCATGTGTTACAGGTAGGGTTGCCAGCTCTGGGTTGGGAAATGCATGGAGATTTAGGGGGTGGAGCCCGAGGAGGGTAGGGTTTGGAGAGGGGAGGGACTTCAGTGCCATAGAGTCCAATTGCCAATGTTGTAAGCCACATAGAGTCCACCTTCCAAAACGGCCATTTTCCCCAGGTGAACTGATCTCTATTGCCTGGAGATCAGTTGTAATAGCGGGTGATCTCCAGCCACCACCTGGAGGGTGGCAATACTAGTTGGAGGTCAACCATGGGAGAGGGAATCAGCAGAAATCACCTGTCTTGCAAAGTGTGGAAATGGTAGGAGGGATCCAACCCACAGTCTAGAGACGGCACATACATTTCACATAGGGACATGTGCTTTCATTTTTAAAGCCAGGAGATAGAGCTTCACCAATTCTGATTTTCTCTGCTTCAGCAATTTCTCCAGACACTCCTGGTCTCACAACTAGCTCGAATGCCTGTCAATTGGCTTTTCCCAGAGGAGGGTTGCCAACCTCCAGGTACTAGTTGGAGAGAGCAAGCGTGATGTAGTGGTTAAGAGCGGTGGTTTGGAGCGGTGGAGTCTGATCTGGAGAACCGGGTTTAATTCCCCACTCCTCCACATGAGAGGCGGAGGCTAATCTGGTGAACTGGATTTGTTTCCCCCCTCCTCCACACGAAGCCAGCTGGGTGACCTTGGGCCAGTCATACTCTCGCAGCCCCACCTACCTCACAGGGTATCTGTTGGGGGGCGGAAGGGAAGGGGATTGTAAGCCGGTTCGATTTTTCCTTAAGTGGTGGAGAAAGTCAGCATATAAAAACCAAGTCTTCTTCATCATCATCATCATCATCTCCTGCTCTTACAACTGATCTCCAGCTGATAGAGATCAGTTCCCCTGGAGAAAATGTCCACTTTGGCAATTGGACTCTATGGCCTTGAAGTCCCTCCCCTCCCCAAACCCTGCCCTCCTCAGGCTCCGCCCCAGAAACCTCCCGCCAGTGGTGAAGAGGGACCTGGCAACCCTTTCCCAGAGGAAGAAAAACCTCTTGCATTGCTGTCGTTGCCATTTGTCACAGGTACACTTCCATGGCACAATGGTAGATGCTCGGTCCCATTGTAATCGGTTGTTTATATTCTTTTTCACCTGCAGCTGACTTGGTACCGGTCCTACTTGCTTGGCTGCGCGGTCGCCCACTGTCCTCGGAGCAGATTCGCTTACTACTTCGTTTGCCACTACTGCCCGGCGTATGTATCAGTTCTGGATTTCGGGGTTTATTTGTTGCGGTGAGGAAGCAACTAACTGGGGAGGGGAACAACTTGGCCATTCTGCTTTCGCTTTCAGGTCAGTTGTGAGAACAGCAGAAGGAAAGGCAGGGGCCGTTTATGTGGGGCTGTGTCCCTGCTGTCACCCCCACTGCCTGCTTCAGGGCTTAATTTTGAATATGCCTGCCTTTCACGACCGTCAGAGGTCACCGTGCGCTCCCTGGGCGTTTCTGCATGCTTTGCCCGCATTTTCTGCATTCTGGCTAAAACAGCATCCAGAAAACATGGGTGTGATGCGGGGAGAGAGCGAGGAGACCTCTGACAGGTTGGGAGAGGCTTGCGTCATCAAAAGGAAGCCCCGAAGCAGTTGGCGGGGGATGACCCTGGGGAAACATTCCTGCATAAATGGCCAGGGTTATTTGGGGGAAGCCTTCTTCTTGTTGGCCTCCTCTTTCATTATTATTTTTTTACCTTTATACCTTTATTGAATGCACAGTTATTTTTCTGTGCCAAGCTCCATCACTGAACCTGGCAGAGATCACTGTGTCCAACCGTTTGCTTTGAGAGCCAGCATGGAGCTGTGGTTAAGAGCGGTGGACTCTAATCTGGAGAACCGGGTTGGATTCCCCACACCTACACGTGAAGCCAGCAGGCTGACCTTGGGCTAGTCACACTCTCTCAGCCCCACCTACCTTAAGGGGTGTCTGTTGTGGGGAGGGGAAGGGAAGATGATTGTAAGCCGGCTCGATCCTTAAGTGGTAGAGAAAGTCTGCATATAAAAACCAGCTCTTCTTCTTCTTCCTTCCCCTTCTTCTGCTTCCTTCTTCTGCTTCTTAGACTCCCTAGCTTGATCTCCAGGCCTTCTGTGGTCCACCCCACCCCCAATACACCATAAAAGGTTTATTTTAAGAGTTGTCAACATTGGCTGTTACAGAACTTGCCTTGAGCAGCTTGGAGATGGGGTCAACTCACCAACTATCCTCCCCTCCCCCACCCATACACATCATAATTCTTGACATCTGTCATTCCAGAGGAAATATCATAGGCTCAATCAATAAGCCATACAAATCGGGAAGGCCTTGCGCGGACTGCCCAAACGCTTGTGACAACGGACTCTGCAGTAAGTACCCAGATACCAAAATGACAGCATTAGACTAATGCTCTAAGAGTCTCTGGTTCAATCCCAGACTTTGGCAGGGGTGGTATTCTCTAATACAGCCACAGTCTGGATCCAATGATGGGAAAGGAAAGCAACAGGGGAGGGGCTGTGGCTCAGTGGTAGAGCATCTGCTTGGCATGCAGAAGGTCCCAGGTTCAATCCCCAGCATCTCCAGTTAAAGGGACTGGGCAAGTAGGTGATGTGAAAGACCTCTGCCTGAGACCCTGGAGAGCCGCTGCCAGTCTGAGTAGACAATACTGACTTTGATGGACCAAGGGTCTGATTCAGTATAAGGCAGCTTCCATGTGTCCATGTGAAAATGTAGTTAGCACAGTTCCACTTGAAGAGCAAGCACAATGGCAGCGGCAAAGCAAACAATTTTGCATCCTGGGTTAGTCCTGGATTTTGAGGCCTGCCTCATTTGGAGATTCAGAGTGAGAGTCCTTGGCCTTTAAGGACTCTTTAACGCTTGCCCTTCGGCACCTGCCTCTGACTACCACTGAGAGGAGGAAAAGAAGTCCAGTCACCCTGGAGGGACCTTCTCAGAAAAGCTGCTCCCAAATCTGGAAGTCATCGTGACAGTAAAGGAATGTGATCTTTAGGGCTGCCAACTCCACGTTTGAAAATACCTGGAGATTTGAAGGTGGAGCCAAAGAGGGTGGACATTCGGGAGGGAAGTTCTCCAGATCAGAGTCTGCCGGTGCAAACCACCGCTCTTAACCACTACACCACACTGTAATAGTACAGGATTAAGATTAATAGCCGTGTTAGTCTATCTGTAGCAGTAGAAAAGAGATCAGTTCCCCTGGAGAAAATGGCCGCTTTGGCAATTGGACTCTATGGCATTGAAGTCCCTCCCCTACCCAAACCTCCTGCCAGTGGCGAAGAGGGACCTGGCAATCCTACCAGTGTGGGAGGTATTAACTAACCCTCTCCAACCGCTTATTATCATCCCCAAATCCCCTTTATCCCGACTGGGAACATACATGGTAAAATTGTGCACCTCTTCCTTCAGATGATGAACTGACCTCTATATCATGCAGCATTGCAACTCTTACAACCTTGAATCACAAAACCTTTACAACAGTATCAGTTATCTTATGTGGTAGCTTAGTTCAGTTATCTGTAGCCACCTGGAACACTAAAAAATATTTTGCTGTAATAAACTTTCTGAATTCTTTTACCATATGCAAAAAACTGCATTGCATTAAGTGACACCCTGGTATAACATTCTCAACGAACCTAGATCTACTAACAGACAACCATTGAGAGGTAGAAATGATAGATATGACAGTGAAACCTCCAACTCCAGCAGGGCTTCCAGTAGGGAATACAATTTGAGATTTAGACAGGGAAGAGGGCGAGGTAACTCCCGCCCCACACCCCTCACCAGGCAGGCAGGAACCGCAAAACTTAGTTGTTAATTTATCAAAACGCAGACTTACTCAGCAAGAAAACAAAGTTTTACAATTAGGTTTAGGATATGTTCCCGCACCTCAATATTCTTCACTTCAGACCAGAATTGATATATTTAAACTCACCCATTTATTGAAATTAAAAGAACAATTTGGCAATGATAGCAATCCAACCACCCGAGAAAAGTTCAAACCGAAATCCAAATATGTCCCAAATACTACGAACCACTTAATAACAACATTCAATGAGGTGGTTCTATGGGACATTGAATGCATGGAAAAACGTAAAATTTATAAACAGCATAATTTTACATCTCAAGATTGGGAAACTTTAAAAGCTTTATCTGAATATCAGGATATTGTAGTGAAACCGGCTGATAAAGACGGCTCTACCGTAATTCTCAGTAAAGAGGACTATTTAAACAAGGCATTACGACAACTGAATGATAGACAGTATTACCGTAAACTATCTCACGATACTATGGAAGAAGTCCAACTGATTCTTAGAACAGTAATTAATGATGCCTTATCTCTTGACTACATTACAGCAGAAACGGCTGAATATTTATGTAATAAACATCCCAAAATGCCTATATTCTATGTTCTCCCAAAGGTGCATAAGGGACAAATTCCCCCACCTGGGAGATCAATAATTTCCGGGATAAATTCATTACTGGATCCCATAGCAAAATATTTGGAGTCCTTTTTACACACATATGTCCTAAGAACTGACTCTTATATTAAAGATACCAGCCATGTAATAACCACAATAGAAGGAATGAAGATCCCCAATCACTCTGTGCTAGGTACTTTAGATGTCAATGCACTCTATACAAATGTGCCCACAGACAGAGTAAGGCATGCAGAGATCCATTCTCCTGGAGAAAATGGCCACTTTGGAAGGTGGACTCTATTACATTATGCCCCATTGAAGCCCCTCCCCTCTCCAAACCCTGCACTCCTCAGGCACCACCTAGGGTTGCCAACCTCCTGGTACTAGCTGGAGTTCTCCTGCTATTACAACTGCTCTCCAGCAGAGATCAGTTCCCCTGGAGAAAATGGCCACTTTGGCAATGGGACTCTATGGCATTGAAGTCCCTCCCCAAGCCCTTTCCAAACCCCGCCCTCCTCAGGATCCAAAAACCTCCCACCGGTGGCAAAGAGGGACCTGGCAACCCTAGCTCCACCTCTAAAATCTCTAGGTGTTTCCCAACCCAGAGCTGACAACCCAATGCAAAGAACTGCATTATATTAAGTGACTCCTATTTGGAAGCTGTATTTATTAAAAGTGGTAAAGGCTTCATATGGACGCCCCATACATTTAGGATTCAAGGAACCAGGAACTTGCTTGAAGTGGTCACTGGGAGTTGTTTTGCTTTGATTAATGCCTGACCTTTCCTTTCCAGCAAATCCTTGCAAACATGATGATAAGTACAGCAACTGTGCTGATTTAAAAAGATCTCCTGGATGCAACAATGCACAAGTGAAGGAGTGGTGCCCTGCTTCTTGCCAATGCACCACGGAAATCAAATAGCACACCAACTCTACAGAAACTCTCTCCTTTGCTGAAGAACATCTTGTTACAGGCTTTGACATATTTGAGCACATGAACTATGGAATTAGTGTTGTACATATGCAGAAATATTCAATGTAAAACCAAACTACACATACGAACTACAAACTATATAGCAGAGGCTTAAATTTCCTTTTAAAAGGAAAGAGAGCCTGGATATTCTTTGCCAGAGGCTGATGTTTCTGAATCACCCTGTCAAAGATTTCAGTATCAGTGCAGATTTGCTAGCTGCACTTTCCCCCCTTTTTCTATGACCTTTCCCAGCCTTTTCAATGGCTAGAGAGAAAAGCCTTTGCAACATTTCCTGCATTCTTTAAGCTACAGGACAGAGTGCTAACTTCCTGCCTTTCCAATGACTTCAAGTGCTGAAATGCTCTCCATTCCAAGGGTATTCTGTGCTAACTAAGATGTAATGATGTAATGTAAACAATATATTGTATTTTAAGATTTAAACATGAAAACATGATGCTAGAAATTAATGAATAGGTTCAATCTCAACGTATTTTTCTGGAGATGAGAATGATGGTAAAATTGAAAATATAGAGATGTGCGTGTGTGTGTGTGTGTGTGTGTGTGTGTGTGTGTGTGTGTTAAGTGCCGTCAAGTCGCTTCCAACTCATGGCGACCCTATGAATGAAAGTCCTCCAAAATGTCCTATCTTTGATAGAGAGATAACAAAACTCAAAACTGACTGTTTAAGGTTTAGCAAAATACCCTGGTGGAAGAGGAAGTCCTTATTTGGTAATCTAAAGAGAAGCCACTGAGCATGTGCAATACAACTGTCTCCTGCTCGACCTCTAGTTTCAAGCTCATTGAAGGTGACTGAAACAGTATAAATACAGGCAGGGAGAGGGCTAGAACTTCAGACCTCTAAGGGAGGCTCAGAAGATAGTATTGGTATGTATGACTTTACAAATATATTATTCTAGAATGTGAATTAGATACTTTGAACTAAATCAGACTTCAACTGTTATATTTTAAGTGTTGGGTTTTAAAACTGAATAGTATGTAGAACTTGCTTGCTTTACTGTATACATTGTTACTGAATTTTAAGACTTCGTAATACTTGCATATACACACATATATATATACATAATTACATTGGAACACATCAGTAAAAAGAGTTATTTTTTTAAGTGAGCAGTTGAGTCCTGCTTAGTAGGTGACTAACTGAATAAGATACCACTTCTCAGGAAGGGGTCGATTCTAAGAGCATAGTCACTCGAAAGGCACTGACCCTCTTCAGTCTTCTCACTAAAAACCATGCCACCCTTCTGTGCATTGCAGGAGAAACGGACGGTTAAACACAACTGAAATGTGGTAAACGGGTTTCCAAAACTGAAAAGTCTTGGATTTCTTAGTACGGATGTATTTTCATCCGATTGCGACAGAGAGAGAGAGAGAGAGAGAGAGAGAGAGAGAGGAGAGAGAGAGAGAGAGAGAGAGAGGAGAGAGAGAGAGAGAGAGAGAGAGACCATTTTTCGGGTGGGAAAAGTAACTCTAAAAGTGTAATGGTGACTAGAGAAATAACACAGATACCCAGAGACATCCCAAGAAAGACAACTCTGCAACAGCGAGAGAATCCACAACCAACGTAGCAACTTTGATAGACATACCCCAGGTAATTCCATGGCACCCACCCTCCAGGGGGTTACGGACCAATATCACCAGACCGCTCATGTAAAAAAAGCACCCTCTCCAAACAGTGGTCTGTGCCCTAGCTCTCCAGTAAGCAAAGTTTCTAGACTTCCTCCAACAAAACTGCCACTTAGGCTGGAGCAAGGCTCTTTCAGGTGGAGGAACTTAGCATCATAGAGTTGGAAGGGGCCATAGAGACCATCTAGTCCAACCCCCTGCTCAGTGCAGGATCGGCCTGGCACATCCCTGACGAGTGTTCGTCCAGCCGCTGCTTGAAGATTGCCAGAGAAGGGGAGTTCACCACCTCCCTAGGTAGCCGATTCCACTGCTGAACTACTCTTACTGTACAAAATATTTCCTTAATACCCAGCCAGTTTTTTTCCGCTCGTAATTCATACCCATTATTGTGAGTCCTAGCCTCTGCTGACAACAGGAACAGCTCCCTGCCCTCCTCTAAGTGATGGCTTTTCAAATGGGTAAACAGAGCAGGCTAGCCTGATCTCGTCAGATCTCAGAAGCTAAGCAGGGTCAGCCCTGGTTAGTATTTGGATGGAAGACCACCAAGGAATACCAGGTTTGCTGTGCAGAGGAAGGCACTGGCAAACCACCTCTGTTAGTCTCTTTCTATGAAAACCCCAAAAGGGGTCAGCATAAGTTGGCTGCGACTTGACGGCACTTTACACACACACAAAGAGAGCAATTGTGTCCCCCCCCTCGACCTCCTCTTCTCCAGACTGAACATTCCCAACTCCCTCAGCCTTTCCTCACAGGGCTTGGTCTCCAGGCCCCTGATCATCCTCGTCGCCCTCTTCCATACCTGCTCCATTCTGTCCGCATCCTTTTTGAAGTGAGGCCTCCAAAACTGCACACAGTACTCCACGTGTGGCCTGGCCAATGCACTGTACAGTGCGACTATGACATCTTGAGATCTGGATGTCATGCCTCTGTTGATACACCCAGAGACCGCACTAGCCTTTTTTGCATCACACCGACCACTCATATTTAGCTTACGGGCCACCCATACCACAGGATCTTGTTCACTCATGTTGCTGCCCAGAAGTGTCTCCCCCATCCAGTATGCACGCTTCTCATTTTTGTGACCCAGAACTGGGCAATTATCCTTGTTAAACGCGCTCCAGCTGAAGGCAGGATTCTGACCAACAATGGCAGAATGAGCCCATGATGTGAACCGATCCGTTCCTCCTGCAACACCCCCCCTGGCAAACAGAATCATCACTGCATGAACTGTTCTGGATGCCTACTGGAATGTATTAAGTTTCCAAGTGGCCACTGCCGAATACTGAAGCCAGGCCAATGGGTAAGAGAATATGAAATAGATGCCAACTGATTGCTGTTGTCTTTGTTGTGATTTTATTCTTAAAAGGTTGGGTTTGGGAAATAAAGAGAAATGGATAGTCTCCTAAAGCACTTTGTTTAAATGGATGTTAAACTTCTTTGGGAATCCATAAATAAGAGAATTTGGTCTGGATTCTTTTTTTTTCTTTTCTTTTTTTGCCATGATTTTACTAACTGCAGTTTCTGTAACGGTGATTGTGGTGAATGTGAATTCCCATTGGATTTGTGATTAAGGAAGAAGAAGAGTTGGTTTTTATATGCCGACTTTCTCTACCACTTAAGGAAGAATCAAACCGGCTTACAATCGCCTTCCCTTCCCCTCCCCACAACAGACACCCTGTGAGGTAGGTGGGGCTGAGAGAGCTGTGACTAGCCCGAGGTCACCCAGCTGACTTCATGCATCCAACAGTATCTCTTGCCAGCATCCTACAATCATATGCTTATTCATAAGCAGTTCTTGTAATCTCCCCAAAATACAATTGCTAATTAATGCCTCTGCAGACACTCTTGATAATATATGGTGGATCTGGCTATATAATCCAGAGGTGGGGCAGGCACAGTCTGCACATGTGGAATTGGATGAGTAGGCAAAACGGCATCTACCGAGACACTACGCAGTACAGGGTTTCACAATTCAGGTGTCATTTTGTGTCTTAGATAATCCCTTAGACAAGGCAAAGTTTATCATCAGAGAATCTGCCTGTTTAGCTCTCTGTGGGGAATGCCGGACTGGACTGAAACGTGGAAATATGGAAAGTACACAAAATATGGAAAGAATACAAAGAAGGCAACAGTGGCCGCGTGCCCACAAATGAAGCTGCTATTTCATGAAAGAATTATATAAACACATGCATATGAGGAGAAAGTGGGTCTCTGGCTCCTTTCCTGTCTTAATAACTGATTTTATTCACGGAATATTTGCACGGGAGACCACATGCTCTGAAATACTGACGTTCAACCATAAAGAAACCTCCCCTGCCCCAAAAGAAGAAATATTCGCTTTGAACGCAGTGAGATCTTCAGTGTGTCTAAAACGAGCCTTGGAGTGATTCCAAGCACATGTGTGTATATATTTCTTTTGACCAATAAAGCTATCTCAGCACTAACCCTGGTTTGTTAAGCAGTTAGGGAGTTAGGTAAGAGTACAGCGCAGTAGCATGGTACACCTGGTAGAATTATTGGTTTGAGTCCCCCCCCCAAAAAAAAAAATCTCATGTAATGCTTTCACAAGGAAATCTGCCACGTGCCGCTGCAGGTTGTTATTCAAGAAACACAAATCCAAATTCTTAGAGAACTAGTTCCTCATGGGCAGATGACTCACCTGGGTCCGTAGGACCATCTGTCCTCTCCCCGGTTCTCCGGTAGTCAGCTTGAGTAGTATTTCAAGGACCTAATCTGCTTGTAATTTGGTCCAATTTATTGTACATCTTCTGTATCATTTTCACCAATTAAAAAGGTTTGCAAAGCTAAAAATCTGTAGTAATTTTGGGAAGTGAGTCATCAGTTTAGCCTGTGTGTTTTGCAGTATCTGGAGAGGGAACATGGCTTAAGTCCATGATTGAATTCTGCCTCCCCTGTTCATGCTGCAAAGTCTATTTTTAACAGAAAAAACATTTAATTTTTTTTTTCCAGTTTACATTGCTTACTTTGTTTTGTTAGGGAATCCTCTTGGTCACTGAATGGATATTGCCTCTTTTTGCTCAAAGTTTCTTGAAATGCTTTTGCGTCCAGAAAGCAAAGTAGAGGTCAGCTAATTACCACTTGAGATTCCTTATCTTCATATCAGCCTCTCTTGCCAAAGAAAAGAGCAGTGAAACATGAGCTTCTTGGAAGGAATTCTTCTCAGGACGCAATGTGCTTGTTTTCTTTCTGCATAAAGGTTTTCTCTCTCCCAGAAAACAAATCAGAAAACTGAAAGAATTAAAACAAATAGATAAGAAATAAGAGCACACTGCTGACAACGCCCAGTCGGACAATGGAACAGTAGAAGAAGAAGGAAGAATCTGGAAGAAGGAGGAGGAGGAGACGTTTTCTCCCTCTCCCATAATACTAGAACGCAGGGTCATCTGCTGAAGCTGGAAGGTGAGAGATTCAAAACAGATAAAAGTATTTTTTCACACAACACATAGTTAAATGGT
Organism: Euleptes europaea; assembly: GCF_029931775.1. NCBI lineage: Eukaryota > Metazoa > Chordata > Lepidosauria > Squamata > Sphaerodactylidae > Euleptes > Euleptes europaea. The sequence continues at coordinate 7,810,609 of NC_079321.1, read as the reverse complement.
GGAACTCCCTGCCCCAAAAATTTGGTGATGGCTACCAACTTGGAAGGCTTTAAGAGGGGAGTGGACATGTTCTTGGAAGGGTATTCATGGCTACTAGTTAAAATGGATACTAGTCATGGTGCATACCTATTCTCTCCAGGATCAGAGGAGCATGCCTATTATATTAGGTGCTGAGGAACACAGGCAGGATGGTGCTGCTGCAGTCGTCTTGTTTGGGGGCTTCCTAGAGGCACCTGGTTGGCCACTGTGTGAACAGACTGCTGGACTTGATGGGCCTTGGTCTGATCCAGCAGGGCTTTTCTTATAAGATAAGGAAGAGGAGGAGGAATTAGTTTTTATATGCCGACTTTCTCTACCACTTAAGGTAGAATCAAACCAGCTTACAATCACCTTCCCTTTCCCACAACAGACACCTTGCAAGGTAGGTGGGGCTGAGAGAGTTCAGAGAGAACTGTGACTGGCCCAAGGTCACCCAGCTGGCTTCATGCGTAGGAGGGGGAAACCAACCCGGTTCTCCAGATCAGTCCACCGCTCCAAACCACCGCTCTTAACCACTACACCACACTGTCTCTTAATAAGAAATGCCACCTCCAATTGTTTTTCAAGCCTACAGAACTAGTTGGACTGCCCTTGGAATCCAGCCTTGTCGTGATGCGGTTTGCTTCCTTACTCAGAAACAGTCTTCTTCCAAGATTAAAATATTTATCATCCACTTGCGGGTGGACTTAAGGGGTAGTGTATATTAAATAGGAGTACTTTGGCAAATCCAGTCATGTTTCATTCATTATCCTGGCTCCAAGCCAGTCCCATTGAAATTAAGTCATCATGTGCTATGGGCTTCAACGCAAGAGCATAAGAAATGTGTGGAGACAACGTGCTTACCGTTTATACATCCAACATGGATCTCTGTTTTGTTAAGTCACAGAGTGCTACACCTTTCCAAATTGTAAGCTCTAGTCCCGTGGTAAACCCATAAACAGACTCGATAGACCCACAGTCCAACGTAACCTGATTTATTAGGAATACTCTACAGGTAGCAGAAGCTGAGAATCAAGAGGTTACTAGTAAAGGTCAATTGTACATCCCATGGCATATATAGAAGGAGTAAAGCAGGCCAGCTCCGGGTACCATGGCAACCCCCCCTCCCAGAGCAGGTTTGGAGCTGGAGGTAGCTTCCCACGGCAGACAGTCGAAACATCCCAAGAGTGGTATAACACAGCCACCTTGGCCAGCATCTGGCAAAACCACCACATACCATTCACAGACCCATGCCTGACACAAATGTATACATCTAACCCCCAAGCCCTGTTCAGTTATTATGTCTGACCACACCTATGGGGCAAATGAAAACTAGTGTGGTTAAGAGGGGTGGACTCTAATCTGGAGAACCGGGTTTGATTCCCCACTCCTCCACATGAAGCCTGCCGGGTGACCCTGGGCCAGTGACAGTTCTCAAAGGTCATTTCTGCATGGGTACTTGGACTCATGTTTGCCCCGTCTGACTCAGTTGTTCCCTGGAGTTCTGCATGCATTTTCCGTCCACTAGCGATGACCTCGCTGCCAGCCCTCACGATGTCTGGGTCTTCCCATTCTTCTGTTAATCCCTCTCCCCTGAGCTCAGCCCGGCTGAAATCTCCATGCAGAGGGCAGAGCACTGGACACAGAAGCTTGCTTTCTCTCACAGCCAATCACAAAGCAGCGTGCAAAGAGGCAGGGATTCAAATGCTTCCTGCTTCTTCGAAACTCTTTCTGAGCAAAAGAAAGGCTTTTTAAAGCCGAGGGTTGGATTGCTCCCCCCTTTCCTTTCAGGTTGCTCCATTCAATTTTTTGTTCTTAAAATGCTTTTTTATGCAGCAATTGGTTTTTTTTGGGGGGGGGATCGTTTCTCACAGTGAGCACTGCAAAGTAAGCCAATTACAAAGCAGCACTTAAAGGGGCAGGACTTGATTTGAGCTTGGAGACTGCTGGTGTAGAGATTCCCAACTGGAAAGTGTGGGTCCAGCGAGCAACGAACCTCAGGTAAAACTCCCATGTGTGAATGACTTTAGAGCTCTCTCAGCCTCACAAGGTGTCTGTTGCGGGGAGGGAAAGGGAAGATGATTGTAAGCTGCCTTGAGACTCCTTAAAGGTAGAGAAAATCGGGGTATAAAAACCAACTCTTCTTCAAATGCCCTACATGTGATTCTCGATACCCATGATTGTCAGAATCTCGCAGTGTTCCTACATGTAAAAAGTGTGTTCCCTCTTCGCGTCAACATCCCGATATAAAACCCAGCCTCTCAAGTAACCAGTGCCTTGGGGGGTACCCTGGTAAGGCTGCCTCTGAGCAAGCACAAAGGGCAGGGCTTCCAATAACTTTAGCTCCCCCCGGCGTGAGCATGTCCTTAGCGAGCGAGAGCAGTCTTTATTGCGTGGGTGGGATTTCAGACACAGCCCGCTTCCTTAAACAGGCAAGAAGCTTAATTACTAAAGATTAAGTTAGGGCACACAGCTGGAAATAGCTATCACAGTAGGAGAACTGAGCTCTAAGGAAATAAAAAGAAAACAACAAACTATGTTGCATTACAGGACAGATCACGATGGGTAGCCGTGTTGGTCTGTCTGTAGCCGTATTGGTCTGTCGGTAGCTGTAGAATAGAGCCAGAGTCCAGTAGCCCCTTAAAGACTTACAAAATTTCTGGCAGGGGATGAGCTTTCAGGAGCCACAGCTCACTTCTTCAGATCCTGAGGAATGTGTTTGCTCCATCTAAGGTAACTGTCTTGTAATGCAGTAGAAAAGAGCAAGAGTCCAGTAGCCCCCCTTTAAAAACATTTCTGGCAGGGTATGAGCTTTCGTGAGCCACATAGATGGAAATTAAGAAATAAAATTAAGAAAAAGTAAGCGCTTTGGGTACCCCGCTGGGGTGAAAGGTGGAGTCTAAATGAAATAAATAAGCAAATAAATACAGCAAATTATAAACGGTGTCTGCTGGTATTGAACTGCATAGAAAAACAGCAACTTGCTTAAGGCCGTGCTGTGAATTCATGGAGGAGCTGAGAACTACTAGCACGTAGCTGTTCCTACCCCAGGTTAATACTTGGCTGGTCAATGTGATCTATTTTTTCAGGAATTTCCACTATACTTGGTTCAAGAATGGCCAACTTGAAAATATGTGGTTTTATTTTTATTTTTTTACTGCAGTGAAAATACTGGTTTTAGTTAAGATGTACATTTTCAAATATATCTCCAGGATATTTGTAAGTGTGTGTGTTTATGTGTGTATAAAGTGCCATCAAGTCGCAGCCAACTTATGGCAACCCAGTAGGGTTTTCAAGGCAAGAGACTAACAGAGGTGGTTTGCCATTGCCTTCCCCTGCATAATGCCCCTGGTGTTCCTTGGTGGTCTCCCATCCAAGTACTAACCAGGGTCAACCCTGCTTAGCTTCTGAGATCTGATGAGATCAGTCCAGCCTGGGCCACCCAGGCCAGGGATCTGGATCCTTAGAAGAGGAGAACTTAAGACTTAAGTGAGATCTGTAAGCAAAGTCAGCGTAAAATGTCAGTCACTCGCCACTACAGGCAACCTTGCAGAGAAAGGTAGGAATCTGAAAAATACTCTGCCTCTCCTGAAGTCCTAATTATGTTTAACTGTAACCTCACGCCAGAACCCGTGCATGGGACACACATCAAATGCTATTAGCGCCGGAAATCAGATCTTTTCCAACCCATATCTTACTCTGAGCGACTGATTAAGCTCTCGGCCCCAAAACTCAAGCAACGTGGAAGCTGAAATGTGTTTCAATCAGACAGTTCTTCGTTATCACTGGATTTTTCCACAGTGCCGTCCCCAGAGTTTTCATTTTCATACTCGGCATCATCTTGTTCGTAATGATCGGAGTCAGCCTTGGCTTCCTCTTCCTCCTCCTCTTCTCTTTCGCAAGACCGGACCTCTGATTTGTCTTCCTCGTCAGCAGATTCTCTTTTTTAAAAATGCAATTTCATTATCGCAATAGGGGGGGAAAAAACAAAGAAGATTCACATCTGGGACCTTTTAAAGGCAAAATTCCTTTAAAGATAAACCAACGAACAGCCTATTACGTATCCAAGTTGTGAAAATGAAATCATACCGTAGACAACATGAGCTCTTGCCAGTGCAGGGTATTGCACTGGCGATCTGAACTAAGAAACAGAGCCCACTTCAATATACAATTCGTTCCTAGTGCTGCTTCCTCCATCCAAATGGCCATACAGGGCGATTACTCAATTAATGCCAATTATTCAAAGCTGAAAGTAACAACCACAAATGGGCATAAGTCTGAACATCAAAAATCACAATGCTCAACAACCAGTGGGAGAACAATTTTAATCTTCCAGGACATTCCATCGCAGTCCTCAAGCAGAGTGGCAGTCCTCAAGCAGAGAAGCTTCAAGGGGAGATTACAACGTGAGATTGCTGAACTTCCATTCATTCACAGATTCAGAACAATGGACCCTCCCCGGCCTGAATAGGGACATCGGATTTTTATTTCACTACACATGTTAATTTTCTGTCCCTAAGCGTTTTGCCCCTGCTCTAATCAAGCTTATTTCATTTTGTGTGGTACCTCTGCATCTTTACTTCTTTCTTAGCCACACCCCTCCCACCTTCAGACTGGGATATAAGGACTCAGGGATCTCCATTCCTACTTGTATCTGATGAAGGGAGCTTTGACTCTGGAGAGCTCATACCCAAAAAATCCTGTTGGTCTCTTATTGGTGCTACTGGACTCAAATCCAGTTGAACTACAACTGTATTAGCCTCAAATTATAAAACCTATAGGATCACAGAGTTGGAAGGGACCACCAGGGTCATCTAGCCCAACCCACTGCACAATGCAGGAATTTCCGACCTCCCCCCACACACACACAGTGACCCATACTTCATGCCCTCCCTCTCATCATCAACATTGCTGACAGATGGCCATCTAGCCTCTGCTTTAAAACCTCCAGGGAAGGAGAGCTCACCACCTCCCGAGGAAGCCTGATCCACTGAGGAACCGCTCTGACTGTTAGAAAATTCTTCCTAATGTCTGGACGGATGTCTAACCTCTAGGGAAAGCCACTGGTAAGAGCTACCTTGTTTCAGCCGCTGAATCTTCAGAGCCATCGCTGGAATGGTCCTGCGTGTGCACTGCTTTAGCAGTCTGGCCTTTCTTTGACACAAATTCTTCACACAGCCCCAGCTCTCGAAGTGTATCAGAGTAATGCTTCTCTGCCGCTATCCTGGCATTTTTCTATATTAAAGGCGGGGAAGGAGGAAAAGAATACATTAAGATGTTACTAAGTTGAAAGAAATTGCCACATCTCTTATACATACCTATGCAAAATGTTACATGTACATCGCTAAATGTAACTTAATTTAAAGGAGAGTCTGATCTGGAGAACTGATTTCGATTCCCCGTTCCTCCACATGAGCGGCGGAGGCTAATCTGGTGAACTGGATTTGTTTCCCCACTCCTACACATGAAGCCAGCTGGGTGACCTTGGGCTAGTCACAGCTCTCTCAGCCCCATCTCCCTCACAGGGTGTCTGTTGTGGGGAGGGGAAGGGAAGGTGATTGTAAGCCGGTTTGAGTCTCCCTTAAGTGGTAGAGAAAGTCGGCATATAAAAACCAGCTATTCCTTTTCTTCTTCTTCTTCTGCCAGAACATATGAACCATATTGGTGGTGGGAAGGTGCCGTCAAGTCACAGCCGACTTATGGCCACCCTGTAGGGTTTTCAGGGCAAGAGACATTCAGAGGTGGTTTGCCAATGCCTGCCTCTGCATAGCAGCAGAGAGAAATGTGTCAGGGAACCAGGGGGCCTGTTACATAGTTGTTAACCCACTAGCAAGTGGAGGGGCTGTGGCTCAGTGGGAGAGCATCTGCTTTGCACGCAGAAGGTCCCAGGTTCAATCCCCAGCATCTCCAGTCAAAAGAACTGGGAAGGAGGAGATGTGAAAGACCTCTACCTGAGATATTGGTGAGCAGCTGCCAGTCTGAGTAGACAATACTGACCTTGATATACCAATGGTCTCATTCAGTATAAGGCAGCTTCAGGAGTAAACAATGAGGAAATACTGTGGCTCAGTGGAAGAGCCTCTGCTTGGTGTGCAGAAGGTCCCAAGTTCAATCCCCAGCATATCCAGTTAAAAGGATCTGGCAGTGGGTGATAGGAAAGATTTCTGCCCGAGACCCTGGAAAGCCGCTTCCAGTCTGAGTAGACAACGCTAACTTTGATGGACCAAGGGTCTGATTCAGTATATGGCAGCTTCACGTGTTCAACACTGGACTTCCTTAGTGGTCGCCCATCCAAGTACTAACCGGGGCCAACCCTGCTTAGCTTCTGAGATCTGATGAGATCAGGCTAGCCTGGGCCATCCAGGTCAGGGTGTGGAACATTTTAGGCATCCCTGACTTCAAACAGTGCAACTCGATGGAATGCTATAGTTCAGACCCAACTCTGTACAGTGACATTTTTAATCTGGCACCCGCCACCTTGGCAGGCAGACGATATCACATGCTCAGTTTGTCAGAGTAATGAATTCTCGATCCAGGTTTGACTCAATCGCAATCTCTGCTTTTCTCAGTGAGACTCGGCAATGCAGAGCAAAGAAAAGACAGCTGTGTAAAGGGCGCAGCCGCACACACGACTGTAAATGGGCAGGCAGCAATTGCTGCCGCCGGAGGACGTGTTGATAAAGGGAATGATGCCTGCAGGGGGGGATGCAGTGGAAGCCTGATGACTGGGAACGATTACCAAAGGGATGCTGGGAGAGAGGTGGAAGGGGAACACACACACAGGTAATTCTCCTCATTATTCTTGAAAGTCGGATCAAAAGTAAAAAAGCAATTTCCCAAAGGAAGGAGACAAATGTAGCAAAGAGATGAGAGAGACATCAATAACCTGCGTAGCTCTTTCCAACAACAGGGGTCTCTTTTCCACTCTTTCTTCCATTTCTTCCAGCTCCCGGAGATATTCTTTCATCCTCTGCTTTTCGTGTTTCCTGTGGGGGGGTTTTAACAGACCATGACAGGGAACAGCATGGGGTTTAGACAGTGAATTTTTGGAACAAAATCAAAATGGGAGCAGCACAACTACTCTAAGGTTACAAACCGGAACCGCCGGATCTACTGCGCTAGAGGGTCAGGGCATAGGGGAGATATCACAGAGTACCTGAATGCTTTTAACTTCGATTTGTACAACTCAGCCAGGCTCTGATGTGGGTCGTTTGCCTCGGCCCGAGTGGTAATTAGCCTCTGTAGTTTTCTTATTCTCTGTTTCTGTTTGGCTCTGTTCTTTTTCTGTGCTTCTTCCAGCTTTCTTTTTTCCTCTCTTGAATCCCTGAATCGGGGGGGGGGGGGGATGAAAACTAAACATATTTAAACCTTGAAACATTTTTGTAAGAATATTGTCAAAGGCTTTCATGGTCAGAGTTCATTGGTTCTTGTAGGAAAGAAAATACCAAGACCACGGTCACACAGCCCGGATAACCTACAAGAACCAATTTTTGTAAGAATTTCTAAGAGATGTACACAATCCAGTCTCAGCTGGGAAAAAGAGTGGGTTATAAATTAAATAAATAAATAAGGCTCAGCGCAGACCTCCAGAAACCAAAGTTTGTCTGCGACTGGCACAGGCCTGGCTGACTGCCAGGCTGGAGTGTTCTCTTCCTCCACCCCTTGCCCCAGGGCACCTGGATCAAAGACGCAAACTGTCAACCGGCCCTGCTCAGTTGTGAGGTCCATATGTGCATGCCTCAGAGCACAGTCCTCAGGAAGCCTTCCAGGAAGCCAGTCCCAATGAATGGACCCAAGGAGAACATAAGAACATAAGAAAGGCCCTGCTGGATCAAACCAAGGCCCATCAAGTCCAGCAGTCTGTTCACACAGTGGCCAACCAGGTGCCTCTAGGAAACCACAAACAAGACGAGTGCAGCAGCACCGTCCTGCCTGTGTTCCACTGCACCCAAAATAATAGGCATGCTCCTCTGATACTAGAGTATCAGAGTAGGACACCGTGTAGACCAGCTCAGGATGGCTCTCTTAATAAAGAGATGGGGCCCTTCAGGGGTTTAACCTGCGGTTAGAGATGCTGGTTGCCCTGACCTGGACGGCCCAAACTCGTCAGATCTCAGAAACTAAGCAAGGCTGGCCCTGGTTAGTACTTGAATGGGCGACAGCCAAGGAAGTCCAAGGTTGCTATGCAGAGGCAGGCAATGGCAAACCACCTCTGCCCTGATCTCGATGGCCCAGGCTAGCCCAATCTCGTCAGCTCTCGGAAGCTAAGCAGGGCTGGCCCTGGTAAGTACTTGGATGGGAGACAGCCAAGGAAGTCCAAGGTTGCTACGCAGAGACAGGGAATGGCAAACCCTCTCTTGCCTTGAAAACCCTATGGGGTCGCCATAAGTCAGTTGCAACTTGATGGCATTTTCCAAGCCCACCACCAAAGATCCTGGTTACTTGGAAAGCAAGTAAACCGAAGTATGTTAAGGTGTCTGCATTCAAACGTTACAACCAATTGCAGTTAACTGGAGACTTTAATTGTAGGGCACTGGTGCAAAAAGGAGGCAGCAAGAAGCAGGGAAGTCTGCAAATTCCCGAGCTTTGTGCCCATAATGAGCCCTTCCGCCCTTCCCTCTGCACCGAGGAGCAAAGCATGCTGCCACTTCCTTCACCGCAAGGATTTGTGGGTACTAGCCACTGCAGTGTAGTGGTTAAGGTGTCGGACAAGGACCTGGGAAACCCAGGTTTGAATCCCCACTGGCTCCATGGCAGCTTGCCGGGTGACCACGGGCCAGTCACACACTCTCAGCCTTGGCCCTGGCAAGAATTTGGATGGGAGACCTCCAAGGAATACCAAGGGCGTGACGTGGAGGCAGGTAATGGCAAACCACCTCCGAACATCTCTTGCCTTGAAAATCCCCAGGGGTCGCCATAAGTCACCTGTGACTTGACGGCAGGGGGGCTGGTCTATATGGAGGGAAGGCAGCATGGTATAGCCTGATCTCGTCAACTCTCAGAAACTAAGCAGAGCCAGTAGTCGGACAGGAAACCACACAGGAAGGCTCTGCAGAGGAAGGCAATGGCAAAGCCCCTCTGCTTCTCACTTGCCTCAAAATCCCCTTGCTGAAGTCGCTGTAAGTTGGTTGCGACTGGACAGCATTTGCGTACCTAAAGGTCTATATACCTAGAGCGACTGTGACTTTGTGGACAGACAGCAGGGATGAACAAAGTTATAAAGAGATTGTTTTGCATCATCTGAAATCAGCGTTTTGATTTCCAGTCCTCTGTCTTACAGATCAGAGCTACCCATTTGGCTGCCCGGTTGCCGCTCCTTGCCAGTTAATGGTGTTTCAAGCATGCACCTGAGCCCTGCGTTTTCAAGCTGGGCTTGAACACCCAAAGCTCAGGCTGAACACTCCCAGGGAATTCCCCAGCAACCCTGGAATATGGGTCACTGTCGGACCATACTGGTGAAGAAATGCAATCCACAAAAGCAGGGTTTGTCCTTACAACTGTTAATATGCAGCTGGTCGCAGCAAGCGAGTTGGAATTCACATATGGCGAGTGCTCTGTCCACCCCAGCAAACAGCTCACCTTATAGCTTGTAACCTTTTTCTCGTTGATTGTGTTATCCTCGGAGATGTGGGTTCTTCATAGTCCATAGTCGTGTTCATAGACCTCATGTGAGGCTGACATCTGGGAGAGGCGTAGGGCCAACGGGTTTCCTTTAGCTTTTCTTCATCTTTCTGGATGTCCTCCAGGATTCTGCCTCTTTTGGATGGGATATTTGGCGTGTGGAGATCGAAGGGTTCGCAGACGGTGATGGGCTTCATAGTCATCTGCCTCCGAAGCTGCTGCTGGAATTTCCGATGTAACGTCTCGAAATCCGGGACCTTTGCTTTGGTCCCTGGTTTAGAGCCAGACGTTTTTCTCTCTTCTGGGCACTTTGGCGGGCTATGCTTATAGCCCAGTCTACTGGTAGGAAGGGATGAACTGTGAAGAAGCTCCTCCGATCTCATCTGAATTCTAATTTCTCGGTACAGCTCTTCTTCCTTGAGCCTCTCACTGATTTCCGGGCTATAAACAAATTTCGGAACCGGATTTGCTTTGAACATTTTGACTTTCTTGTCTGGTGCGAAGAGATCCTTCAGCTGCAACTTCCTCATTTCTTCCTTTAGGGCCTCCCTTTCCATAAAACGAAATGGCTTTTGTGAAGCCAAAAGGATCTCCTTCCTTCGGTCTTTGACCAACTTTCGACGCTCCTCGTTTTGCTTCATTATGTCGTGATAGAGCGGGACCAAGACGGAAGCGGGCACTGGATTGGCGCGGAATTGCTTCTGGCATTCTGCCTCCTCCTCCAGTTGTTTCTTTAGCCGATTGTTCTCCATTTCGATTTGTGCCTTGGATTTGACACTCTTTTTTTTCCTCTTAGCTTCGCGAATAGTCATCTGGAAAGGTTCAGGCACGGTGAGCTTCGGAGACCACGCTTTTTTCTTCTTCCTCCTCCTCTTCAAATTCTGGAACTGGGATGAGCCACCGGCGGTCCAGCGGGGAAAATTCTCCAAAGAAACCTCCTCGGATAGATTTCCAAACCTCAGTGACCCTCCTACACTATCGTTTTCTTCCAGCTTTATGTCAGACACGTCAGAAAAATCAGAGTCGAAAGAATAGTTTAAATCGGGCTCGGAAAATGATTTACGCAGATGCCAGGATTGAGGGGAGCCCTTCTCCCATGTTGATCTGAAAGGCAAGGGAAAAAAAGTAAAAATTACTTTTGGGGAAACAGTCACATCTAATTATGTACATAGATAAGTGCCATCAAGTCACAACCGACTTATGGCGATCCCAACAAGGGCCTTTCAAGGCAAGTGAGAAGCAGAAGGGGTTTGACATTGCCTTCCTCTCCAAAGTCTTCCTTGGTGGCCTCCCATCCAAGTACCAACTTAACGGAAACCCCAGCAAGGGCCTTTCAAGGCATGTGAGAAGCAGGGGGGGGGGGTTGCCATTGCCTGCAGAGTCTTCCTTGGTGGCCTCCCATCCAATTACCAATTTAGTGGAAACCCCAGCAAAGGGCTTTCAAGGCAAGTGAGAGGCAGAGGGGTTTGCCATTGCCTTCCTCTGCAGAGTCTTCTTTGGTGGTCTCCCATCCAAGTATCGTCCCTGCTCAGCTTCTGAGATATGACGAGATCAGGCCATACCACGCCACCTTCCCTCTCAAGACTTAATTAAGAGTGAAAGAATTTCCTGCCTTGGTCTAACAGGATGGAGGAATATATTCAAGGGACCATCAAGTCCACAGAATCCTGCTGGTATATTAGTCTGGTCCTACTAGCATCCGGGAAACCCAGATCCAAATACCCATTCAGCCATAGAAACTCGCTGGGTGAACTTGGACCAGCCGCTTCCTCTCAGCCTAACCTACCTTGCAGGGCTGTTGTCGTGAGGATAAAATGGAGGGAAGGAGAACACTGCAAGCCGCTCTGGGTCTCCATTGGGGAAAAAGGCAAGTGTATAAATGAAATAAATCAATAAATACAGCTAAATCATCCACCCTGAGTCTTAGCCAGAAAGGCAGACTATAATGTAGCTAAATAAATGCAGCAAGAATCAACAGGGTTAATATTCAAACTAGAAATAACACATTCAGGGATTTCTTAAGTGCAGTAGCTCGTCAGATGAAAGGAAGAAGAAGAAGAGGAAGAAGAGTTGGTTTTTATATGCTGACTTTCTCTACCACTTAAGGGAGAATCAAACTGGCTTACAATCACCTTCCCTTCTCCTCCCCACAACAGACACCCTGTGAGGAAGGTGGGGTTGAGAGAGTGTGACTAGCCCAAGGTCACCCAGCTGGCTTCACATGTCAGAGTGGGGAAACAAATCCAGTTCACCAGATTAGCATCCACCGCTCATGTGGAGGAGTGGGGAATCAAACCCAGTTCTCTAGATCAGACTCCACCACTTCAAACCACCGTTCTTAACCACTACACCATGCTGGCTCTCGGAGGTCCTTGGAGTTTAAAATGCATTTGGATGCTTGTATTGAACCGACTTCTAAGCTTCCACATTTTGTACATCACAATATCGCACTACTTCTGTTACATAAAATTCAGTTTAAAGGGCAAAGTGCTCACCATAAGCCACAGTGCCACCCTTAAGATTTACAACCTTGTAAGCCCATTTTACTTCCATGGACTTGGATACTGGGGGAGGGGGGGAAAGAGATGTAGCTCACAGCCAAACTAGATGCAACGGCATCCTCAGGGCCACCACAAGGACACCGACACCGCTTTAAGGTGATTTTTTAAAAATGCCACAAGGGCCTGATCCTGCTTGGGCCCACGGCTTGACTCTCCCTCATTCTCTAACTTACACTGCATCATTCCAGTAGAAGAAGGAAGAGGAGGAGGAATTGGTTTTTGTACCCCATTTTTTTTCTACCTTTAAGGAGTCTCAAAGCAGCTTACAATCTCCTTCCCTTCTCCTCCCCAAAACAGGCACCTTGAGAGGTAGGTGGGGCTGAGAGAGTTCAGGGAGAACTGTGACTAGCCCAAGGTCACCCAGCAGGCTTCATGTGGAGGAACGGGGAATCTAATCTGGTTCTCCAGATTACAGTCCACCGCTCTTAACCACTCTACCATGCTGATGTGTGATGGTGTATATGGAGCCAGCTTGGTGGAGTGGTTAAGAGCAGTGGTTTGGAGCGGTGGAGTTTGATCTGGAGAACCGGGTTTGATTCCCCATTCCTTCACATGAGCGGCAGAGGCTAATCTGATGAACTGGATCTGTTTCCCCACTCCTACACATGAAGCCAGCTGGGTGACCTTGGGCTAGTCACAGCTGTCTTCGAGCTCTCTCAGCCCCACCTACCTCACAGGGTATCTGTTGTGGTGAGGGGAAGGTGATTGTAAGCCAGTTTGAGTCTCCCTTAGGTGGCAGAGAAAGTCGGCATATAAAAACCAACTCTTCTTCTTCTTCTATGTGATGCTGAACTATGTAAATAGGTTCCGTGGGAATTATACTTCGCTGTGATTGCTGACGACACCTCAGCAGGAGAGAGAGGGTTATAAAAGCATACCGATGCTTCTCAGACCGTGCGGCATCCATTTTGGTGAAGGGCTGCACGTCCCTGAGATACAGCTTGTTCTGATACATTTTTTCCAGCTGGGCCATGGTGTCCATGTGCGCGTTCTTCAGTTCTTCCAGCTTCGAGTAATATTCCTGATTTGAGAGGTGCATTTTGGAGGGGTCCAGGAAGCCCTTATATTCTGCAAACTTGGTAAAACCCCGCTTTCTCTCGGGACTGAAATTCAGATCCAAAATATCCTGAAACATAACAAAATCCATTGTTATTTCCTGGTGAGTGATTAGTATTAACACATGAAACTGCCTTATACTGAATCAGACCATCAGGGTCAGTATCGTCTAAGACTGGCAGCGGGTTTCCAGGGTCTCAGGCAGAGGTCTTTCACATCAGTTATTGATGTGCCAGCGTGGTGTAGTGGTTAAGAGAGGTGGTTTGGAGCAGTGGACTCTGATCTGGAGAACCAGATTTGATTCCCCACTCCTCCACATGAGCGGCAGAGGCTAATCAGGTGAACTGGATTTGTTTGCCCACTCCTACACATGCAGCCAGCTGGGTGACCTTGGGCAAGTCACTCTCTCCCAGCCCCACCTACCTCACACGGTGTCTGCTGTGGGGGGGGAGGAAGGGAAGATGATTTTAAGCCATTTGATTCTCCCTTAAGTGGTAGAGAAAGTTGGCATATAAAAAACAACTCTTCTTCTTCTTACTCTCTGAGCCTTTTAACTGGAGCTGCTGGGGATTGAACCTGGGACTTTCTGCATGCCAAGTGTACACTCTATCACTGAGCCACGGGCTCCCTCCTAAATGAACTTGCCTTTTACTGAGTTACACCCTTGGCCTACCTCTTTCATTCAAATGGGGACGCTGGGGATTGAACCTGGGGCCTTCTACATGCCATGGAAATGCTCTACCACTGAGCCACCAGCTCCTTCTTAAATGAACTTGCCTTTTACTGAGTTAGGCCCTGGGCCTACGTCAACCATTCAAATGGAGATGATGGAGATTGAACCTGGGACCTTCTGCGTGCCAAGCATATGCTCTATCACTGAGCCACTGCCCTCCCCAACAAAAAGGAGCACATGCATGAAACCGCCTTCTACTGAATCAGACCATTGGACCATCAAGGTCAGTATTGTCTACTCAGACTGGCAGCGGCTCTCCGGGGTCTCGGTAGAGGTCTTTCGCATCACTTACTCCCTGAGGCTTTTAACTGGAGCTGCCGGGGATTGAACCTGGGACCTCCTGCATGCCAAGAAGAGGCTCTACCATTGAGCCACTGCCCTTCCCCACGTTCAACTGAAATGTTAGCTGGTTGGACTGGCAGCAGATGCCCCAATGGCAGATATGCAGCTCGGGACATTGCGGTGCTCACTTCTGCTTAGACTTTAGAGACGGAAAAGGATCCCCACTGCTTGCCATTATTTTGGGTCTAAAGTTCCTCACCTGTAACAATGGTGTACCTGGCCAGGAAGATAAATAAGTCCTTTTTGGATTGCAGGTGGCATGCGAGTCCCTGCAATTCCACATAGTTATTTCAGGGCATCTCCTACTGCGTGCATGCCTGTTGCCCAGTTCTGCAACCTGCAAAAACACATACATAATAACTCCTGCCAATGTGGTGTAGTGGTTAAGAGCGGTGGTTTGGAGCAGTGGAGTCTGATCTGGAGAACCGGGTTTGATTACCCACTCCTCCACGTGAGCGGCGGAGGCTTATCTGGTGAACTGGATTTGTTTCCCCACTCCTACACATGAAGCCAGCTGGGTGACCTTGGGCTAGTCACAGCTGTCTTCGAGCTCTCTCAACCCCACCTACCTCACAGGGTGTCTGTTGTGGGTAAGGGAAGGTGATTGTAAGCCAGTTTGAGTCTCCTTTAAGTGGTAGAGAAAGTCGGCATATAAAAACCAACTCTTCTTCTGCCAACATAAAGTACGGACTGTGTTGTGTTAAGTACACCTGACACGGGAGCATCAAGGGGTCCTCTAGAAGCCCCCCAAAACCCCTTTATCTGTACCAGAGCTCCCCAACGTGGTGCTCACGGGCACCTCATGCCCTGACATTTTGTGGCTGGCTCCACCTCCTGCGGCAGCCATTTTGTGGTTGCGCCCATCGCCCTGTGTCACAATTCCAAAGGTGCCTGCAAGCACAAAAATATACACTATAGGTCAGGATGATTTTGGAGATTAGGCCCTGCTGGTGGCAAGGAAGACCACTGATGCCAAAACCTGTTCCCTCAAGGAATTCAGCACCAAACGATAATTGTGTTATAAAACAATAAGGTAGTCTCCTGTGCAAGCACCGGGTCGTTCCTGACCCATGGGGAGACGTCACATCCCGACGTTTACTAGGCAGACTTTTGTTTACGGGGTGGTTTGCCAGTGCGTTCCCAAGTCGTCTACTCTTTACCCCCAGGAAGCTGGGTACTCATTTTAGCGACTTCGGAAGGATGGAAGGCTGGGATCGAACTCAGGTCGTGAGCAGAGCTTTTGACATCCCCCGGGGATCGAACTCAGGTCGTAAGCAGAGCTTTTGACTGCAGTACTGCAGCTTACTACTCTGCGCCAGGGGGCTCCTCATAAAACAGAATAGACCTCATCTAAAGCAGCATCTACGTAAAGTCCATGACAGACCTTTGCACTGCCATGAAAAAAAAATTGCTTTTCGTTCTAGCTTTGCACAAATAATTGCCTTTCGACTTAAAGAGACACTGGAACACTGAGCGTTTTTTTGAGTAGCCGTACATCGACCCAGGAACAGACATTTCAGCTTCGCTGGTATAAATCTCATTAAAAGATTTGTAGAGGCTTGATGCGGGAACACCATCTGGCTTCTGTTTTTTTCTTTATTAAGCTGATAATAGGGCACAGTTGCCCTATTTGCGATATAATACTGAAGGTAATGTTTGAGCCACTGTAAAACATTAGGCGAAACTCAGAAGTGATTAAGGACTAATAGAGTCCAACCCCCTGCACGATGCTTCCTAAATTCTCCTTTACACAAAAGTATTTGGGATGTTTGACAACTTACAATTTGTCTGCCTTTTGTTGAAAGCAAACTTAAAAAAAAAACAACCACCCTTTATTCGCAATATTAAAAGGTAAATGTAAAGGTCCCCTGTGCAAGCACCGGGTCATTCCTGACCCATGGGGTGACGTCACATCCCGATGATTACTAGGCAGACTTTTGTTTACGGGGTGATTAGCCAGTGCCTTCCCCAGTCATCTTCCCTTTACCCCCAGCCAAGCTGGGTGCTCATTTTACCGACCTGGGAAGAATGGAAGGCTGAGTCAACCTTGAGCCGGCTATCTGAAACCAACTTGCTTTGGGATTTAACTCAGGTCATGAGCAGAGCTTTTGACTGCAGTACTGCAGCTTAACACTCTGCGCCACGGGGCTCCTATTTGCAATATTACAACAACAAAAATTGTTGAAGAGCAGCCTTCATGCTCAAAGTGAGGTCAACCTGATATTGCTGCCAGCAGATTTCTGTTCTTTTTAACAAGCAGAAGGGGCCAAGGAGAACCAGATGCCATGAATGCTAACCCCCTCCTGCATAAATACACTCTGCGGTGTCCTCACAAGGAAAGAAGGCCTGAAAAGTATAGGCTCCCCACACACAGAACACAGAGAAGTGGGGAGCTAATCCAGAAAAAAGTGTTGTCCAAAAATGCTGTCCCCCTCTTGCACATGAGAAGTACAAATTGAGCAGGCATAGAAGAAGCATCCCCTGACCTGGTTGGCCCAGGCTAGCCCAATCTCATCAGATCTCGGAAGATAAGCCAGGACGGCCCTGGTTAGTACTTGGATGGGAGACCACCAAGGAAGTCCAGGGTAGCTACACAGATGCTGGCAATGGCAAACCACCTCTGCCCTGACCTGGGTGGCCCAGGCTAGCCTGATCTCATCATGTCTTGGAAGCTAAGCAGGGTCAGCCCGGGTTAGTGGTTGGATGGGAGACCTCCAAAGAAGTTCAGGATTGCTACACAGAGGCAGGCAAAGGCAAACCTCCTCTTGCCTTGAAAACCTTACAGGGTCACTATAAGTCAGCTGCAACTTGACGGCACTTTTCACCACCAGGAGGAGCATCGTTTCTGGATAACCACAAGAGCTGACGAACAGAAAGAAATTAAGTGGGTGGAAGTATCCTATCATGCAAATGCAGCAACTGGGGAAAGGTTTACTTGACTTTAACAGATGCACATGAAGCAGAAAAGCTCAGAAGCCTACTGGGGTGGGGGAGGGAATCGGCAATGCTTCTTGAGAGCTATAATCTGCTTTGATAGAGATATGCAGCCGTTATCTGGTTGGTTTATTGCGAAACCCTTTTGGTTGGCAAACTGCTCACATAATAATCTCTAACGCCCCCCACACACACACACACAAACACACACACACAACCATCTGACAAAGTGGGCTCTACTCCACAAAAGTTTGTGCTGGATTAACATCTCTTTAGTCTTTAAACAGACACAAGATTCCTCTTTACATCTGAAGGAGAACACCATTCTGGAGAGGGGAGGGTTGCCAGCTACAGGTTTGGAAATTCTTGTAGATTTGGGGGTGGTGCCTGGAAAGGGGGGGACTTTGGGGAGAGATGTCACCCAGAATCGATGGTGTACCATAGTACTTGAAGCGCTGTAATATAGAGAATGGTGCCAAGTTGTTTTCTATTGCCCCAGAAGGTCGGACCAGAACCAATGGGTTGAAATTAAATAAAAAAGAGTTTCCATCGAGAGATTAGGAAGAACTTTCTAACAGTTAGAGCGGTTCCTCAGTGGAACAGGCTTCCTCGGGAGGTGGTTGGCTCTCCTTCCCTGGAGGTTTTTAAGCAGAGGCTAGATGGCCATCTGTCAGCAATGCTGGTTCTATGACCTTGGGCAGTTCATGGGAGGGAGGGCATCTTGGCCATCTTCTGGGCATGAAGTAGGGATCACTGGGGGTGGGGGGGTAGTTGTGAATTTCCTGCACTGTGCAGGGAGTTGGATTAGATGACCCTGGTGGTCCCTTCCAACTCTATGGTTCTATGATTCTATAGCGTTTACCCTCCAAAGCTGCTATTTTCTCCAGGCAGACTGGAGAACAGGTATTCTGGAGATGAAATATTGTCGAAGGCTTTCACGGTCAGAGTTCATTGGTTCTTGTAGGTTATCCGGGCTGTGTAACCGTGGTCTTGGTATTTTCTTTCCTGACGTTTCGTCAGGAAAGAAAATACCAAGACCACGGTTACACAGCCCAGATAACCTACAAGAACCAATTCTGGAGATGGGTTGTAATTCTGGGAGAACCCAAGGCCCTGCCTGAAGGTTGGCAACCCTATGGGAGGAGGAATCTCTCTCCATACTATAACATTATTAATACAATCACCACCTCCAGCCCGCCATGAAATTCATGGAGTGACCCCTTAGGCAAGCCACTCTGTCAGACTGACCTACCTCACAGGGCTGTTGTGAGGGTAAAACGGAGGAAAGAAGCGACGATACACACCGCCCTGATCTTCTTGAGGAAGGATGGGATTTTTAAAACTGTACTAGGCAGATATATCCTCCTTGTGATGTGTTTATTCTTTTCATTGCATAAGTTGAGACCATCAAAAGGTCCTGGTGGAATCTTTTAACCTCCATAAAAGTTTTGCGCATACATTGTATGTTGTCAGTTCTTGCGACATTGAATCAACCTGTGGAAATTCTTGATTTCGTACTATCCAAGTCCTATTACACTGCCTATTAGATGTCTCACCTTATCAATTTTATTTTGTTAATTTACAGAATCTACATTCCGCCTTACTGCCCTTATCAGGGCCAACAATTTTTAAAAAAATTAATAAAAACACATCCTAAAACCATTAAAACCAAACAGAAATGTCTCATTCAAACAATTTAAATCAATTTTAAAATACACATAATAATATTAGGGTTGCCAGCTCCTGCCTTAGAAATCCCTGGAGACTTTGGGCATGCAGCCTGGGGAGGAATTAGGGTTGCCAGCTCTGGATTGGGAAATACCTGGAGATTTTTTGGGGGGGAGCCTGAGGAGGGCGGGCTTTGGGGAGGAGAGGGACTTCAATGCCATAGAGCCCAATTGCCAAAGTGGCCATTTTTTCCAGGGGAACTGATCTCTATCAGCTGGAGATCAGTTCTGATAGCAGATCTCCAGGTAGTACCTGGAGGTTGGCAACCCTAGGAAGGACTACTATCCGCCATGGAGTCCACCCTCCAAACCAGCCATTTTCTCCAGGGCAAGCAATCTCTTACAATGGAGATCCATTGTAATCCCAGATCTCCTAATTGACTGAGATGGCGAAGCTTACAGCTTTGATAAACCAGAATGATAATGTACAATTTTGGGGGGAATGGGAAGCTTGGAGAACTTACTGTGAAAATCAATTTTCAATGGGATCATTTAAAGGATATTCTTTGATCTAATCCCTTATTTGTACCTTGTATTAATTTTATATTAGGTATTGATTTATTAATATTGTATAGGATAAGAACAGGTTAAAAATAATATCGGGATTAGCTCCGTTAGCAAAAGTTTATACAATTTATTTCTAGATGGAAGAGGGAGAGGGGGAAGTCATTCTACTGCCAAATTAATTCCCAGTGGGCAGCCGTGTTAGCCTGTCTGCAGTAGTAGTAAAGGGCCAGAGTCCAGTAGCACCTTAAAGACTAACAAAAATATTTTCTGGTAGGGTTATGAGCTTTCGTGAGCCACAGCTCACTTCTTCAGATATGAGCTGAATATCTGAAGATATCTGAAGAAGTGAGCTGTGGCTCACGAAAGCTCATAACCCTACCAGAAAATATTTTTGTTAGTCTTTCAGGTGCTACTGGACTCTGGCCCTTTTCTACTACTGTCAAATTAGTAGTCAAAAAGGGCAAGAGTCCAGTAGCACCTTAAAGACTAACAAAAATATTTTCTGGTAGGGTTATGAGCTTTCGTGAGCCACAGCTCACTTCTTCAGATCTGAAGAAGTGAGCTGTGGCTCACAAAAGCTCCTACCCTACCAGAAAATAGTTTTGTTAGTCTTTAAGGTGCTACTGGACTCTTGCCCTTTTTGACTACTGCAAACAGACTAACACGGCTACCCACTGTCAAATTAGTGATACTGTTTTTTATTAATATTATTATTATTACTATTTAGTATTGGATGTTGTTTTTATGCTGATATATTAAATGAAGAAAATAAAAAAAATATTTTTTTTTAAAAAAGTAATCCCAGATCTCCTGGCCCCACCTGGAGGGTTGGCAACCTTGCATTAATTTACAGGCATTGCTTTACATGCTGTCACCCTCCTTGCGTTTCCAGTGGGAAAGGCGGACTACAAACAATGCCCCATAAAACAAATACTGCAATGTTATGACTGGCGCTGAAGAGGTGCAGTGATTTCCCTTTTGCAAACCTCTACGGAAGAAAGTGATACAAAATAATAATAATAATAATCTAACAATAAAGAGTGAATTAACACTGGGAATTAACAATGAAGAGGTCCGTCTGCGCCGACCGCAGAACGACGCCGGCGTCCGCCCCTCCCCTCCCCGGCCACTAGGCGGCAGCACCGCCGGCGGCCGCCCGCGCCCATCGCCGCCTCACCTGCCCACCGCCGCCCGCCGCCGCGGGCCTCCCCGCCCGCCGCTCGTAAAGCGCCGCCGGAGCTCTCGTGAGCGGGTCGACCGGCGTGTGGAGGCAGGAGGCGGCGAGCAAGGCGGCCCGGTGCGCCGCGTCCATGCCCCGGTCGCCCGAGAGACGGCGGGGAGGCCGTTGCCAAGGGCCCGGCGCGCTCCGCTTGGCGACGGCGGGGGACGCTACGGCGCCTCCGGAGGGACAAGACCCGCCCGCGCGAGGGCAACGCGGAGGGCGCCCCGCCCCTCTTTTGGTGCAGCCACGCCGGCGAGGCTTTGTATGGCTGGGGAAGGCGCCGGAGCCGGATCAATGCATAAATGGACATGGGAAGAGAAACTGCTGAATTACAGTTGATATTCCAACTAATATTCCAATGCATTGACCTGGGCTGAATAAAGACCTTGCATTCATGGCTCGTGGCCAATGCTGATTTCTCCACACCCATCTCTCCCCTGGACACCACAGACTCTTCTGCAGGCCACACCTCATCCCATCACGCCTGCTATTCACATTTACATACTGCTAACATTGACATACGAATGCTTGTCTGAATTCACTCTCCTCTACTTAAAGGCAGATGGATTCACATTCTCGCTGTATCTGAAGAAGTGAGCTGTGGCTCACGAAAGCTCCTACCCTACCAGAAAGTATTTTTGTGAGTCTTTAAGGTGCTACTGGACTCTTGCCCTTTTCTACAAATGAATAAATAAGCGGCCTCTCGCCTTAGGGCGCTTCGGAAAACTAGGAGACCAAGTCCGTAGGGACGAGAAACATGACCTGCTGTCCCAGGCAATAGAAAAGAGCAAGAGTCCAGCAGCGCCTTAAAGAGTAATGCCCTGGGCATCATGCACATGCATTATGCATGGTATATGGAGAGAGTGGACAGGGAGAAGCTTTTCTCCGTCTCTCGTCATACCAGGACGCGGGGTCATCTGCTGAAGCTGGAGGGGGAGAGATTTCAGAACTGATAAAAGGAAGTAAAAGCATGGCTTGTGGAACTCCCTGCCCCAGGATGTGGTGATGGCTGCCAACTTGGAAGGCTTTAAGGGGGGAGTGGACCTGTTCATGGAGGAGAGGGCTATCCATGGCTACTAGTAAAAATGGATACTAGTCATGAAGCATACCTATTCTAAAAAAGCATACCTATTCTACTTACAGGACAATACTTTTGCAGGACAATACTCAGCTCAAACCCAACCCCTTTCTGACTATATATTACTCTTCCTACACCCTTGACACTGAGAGACACTGTCCTTCAGTGTTACTACTCTGAAGATGCCTGCCACAGTTGCTGGCGAAACGTCAGGAAAGAAAATTCCAAGACCACGGTTACACAGCCCGGATAACCTACAAGAACCATACCTATTCTCTCCAGGATCAGAGGAGCAGGCCTATTATCTTGGGTGCTGTGGAACACAGGCAGGTCACTGCTGCTGCAGTTGTCTTGTTTGGGGGCTTCCTAGAGGCACCTGGTTGGCCACCTTGTGGACAGACTGCTGGACTTGATGGGCCTCGGTCTGATCCAGCAGGGCTTTTCTTATGTTCTTATGGAGGATAGGGCTATCCATGGCCTACTAGTCAAAATGGATACTAGTCGTTATGCATACCTATTCTGTCCAGGATCAGAGGAGCGTGCCTATTACATTAGGTGCTGTGGAAGGCAGCCAGGATAATGCTGCTGCAGTCGTCTTGTTTATGGGCTTCCTGGAGGCACCTGGTTGGCCACTATGTGGACAGACTGCTGGACTTGATAGGCCTATATGTTCAGAGATGGCCCTATGCTCAGTGCTCATTCACAAGAGCAGGAATCAAAGTAGCAAAGTAATTGGGGAGGGGTGTCAACTCTGTGGAAGATGCTGAGCTCAATGGGGCTTATTGCTTAACAGACGCTGGAGTGTTGGCTTGCAGACATTTCTCATAGAACAAGTAGGGTTTGCTACTCAATGCACAAACAGCTGGCGTCTGCTGTTAAGTAGCAGAGGCCGGATTCCTTCACCAGCAATTTCTCTTGCTATCCTTCTCTGCATGTACACTTTCTAGGGGACAGGCAAACAGGAAAGTTGTGATACTGTAAGAACTAACCAGCTCCCCCACCCAACACTAAAAGGCTGAGGACCCCCACCCTACCATAAGCGTTCATGGACATTTCTACGGTTGATATTTGCTTTACCAGACTAACATGGCTATCCTTGTAGCCATAGCCTTCAATGGATAAATAGGAACCGGTCTCTCCACAGGGCGAAAAGCATTAAGCTGGGTGTGTGGGGTTTTGAGTGAAAAATCAACCTAGTTGTTCTTCCATTCAAAATTATATCTCCGGCATGGAATCTTTAAAAAAAATGCAGTTTTTCAGTCCAAAATTTGCTTCAGTCTTACAAAACACTTTTTCTCTTGCCTGTTGGTCACACTTAGGCTTGATGCTGGCTAGCTATCATTTCTGTGTGTACCAGTTTATTAAAGAAACAAACATGCTTGAAACATCCTGAGAGAATGAAAATAGTTTGTCTAATCAAATTATTTCCTTCGGCAGAAGTCCCTTCTAACAAAATACCAAACAGAAATTCCTCCGAATATATTCAGTATGTTGCATTCTGGGAGGGGCTGTGGCTCAGAGGTAGAGCATCTGCTTGGCACGCAGAAGGTCCCCAGTTCAATCGCCAGCATCTCCAGTTAAAGAACCAAGCAGCAGGTGATGTGAAAGACCTCAGCCTAAGACCCTGGAGAGCCGCTGCTATTCTGACTGGACGAAACTGACTTCGATGGACCAATGGTCTGATTCAGTATAAGGAAGCTTCATGTATGTTCTAATTTTTTTTTAACTGCAGTCTTTATTGCGCTACTTCTTATTCCTGCCTCCAGCAATCATCATCTGCTTCTCCGTACATCTCACACACTGAGCAACACACTGCCAGCAGCTATCACCCAGGACAAGGTATGTGTGCATGTGAAGAAGAGTTGGGTTTTATATGCCGACTTTCTCTACCACTTGAGACTCAAACCTGCTCACAATTACCTTACCTTCCCCTCCCCACAACAGACACCCTGCAAGGTAGGTGGGGCTAAGAGAGCTCTAACAAAGCTGTAACGTGCCCAAGGTCACCCAGCTGGCTTCGTGGGTAGGAATGGGGAAACAAATCCAGTTCACCAGATTAGCCTCCATCGCTCATGTGGAGGAGTGGGGAATCAAACCCAGTTCTCCAGATCAGATTCCACCGCTCTTAACCACTACACCACGCCGTCAAGTTGCAGCTGACTTATGAAGACCCCATGGGGTTTTCAAGGCAAGAGACGTTCAAAGGTGGTTTGCAGCTGCCCGTGTAGCAACCCTGGACTTCCTTTCTGGTCTCCAATTACTAACCAGGGCCAACCCTGATAAGCTTCTGAGAACTGATGAGATATGGTAAGCCTGGGCTAATCAGGGCAGGGCAGGAGAAGGTAGCAAGACGCAGCTATTGTCCATGGTTCATGGAGAGCTATTGATTAATAGTGACACTGTGTGTGTGCTGTCAAGTCACAGCTGACTTATAATGGCCCCGGTAGGGTTTTCAATGCAAGAGAGATTTGGAGAAGATAAATGCTGCTGCAGTTGTCTTTGGCAGTTGTTGCTGGGGAGGGGCTGTGGCTCAGATGTAGAGCATCTGCTCGACATGCAGAAGGTCCCAGGTTCAATCCCCAGCATCTCCAGTTAAAAGGACTAGGCACGTAAGTGATGTCAAAGACCTCTACCTGAGATCCTGGAGGGCCGCTGCCAGTCTGAGTAGACAATCCGGACTTTGATGGACCAAGGGTCTGATTCAGTATAAGGTAGCTTCATGTGTCTTTGTGGATTTCCTAGAGGCACCTGGTTGGCCACTGTGTGAACAGACAGCAGGACTCGATGGGCCTTGGTCTGATCCAGCACAGCCTTTCTTATGTTCTTATGAGGTGGTTTGCCATTGCCTGCCTCCAGATGGGCTGAGTTTTGAGAGAACCATGACTGGCCCAAGGTCACCCAGCAGGCTTCACGTGGAGGAGTGGGAAATCGAACCCAGTTCTCCAGATTAGAATCCATCACTCTTAACCACTACACCATGCTGATTTTCCAGTTACACATGGATGCTATTTTCACCATGTGAGGAATACGATATTCAGCAAATGAAGTTAGACTCACACTTGGGCAAATCTAAGGTCATTTTCAGCATGGCAAACATTTTTAATTGTGCTGACAGTAACCATCCTCGGCAATTCAGTTATGTCAGAAAGAAGTGATTTACTTACGGGCCTGATGATTTGAATGGAAGAGTAAATAAAGTACATGCTTAAATCTCCTCCTACAGAAAACCAGAGGCATTTAAAACGTGCTCAAATTCAGCTGGATTGTCACCACAGATGCAACAGGCTCTCCAGTACTTTTTTTTTTTAATCAGGAAGACTTGCCTTTGTAACTTTGAGATTTTTATTAATTTAAATTGACAAAAGGAACTTCAATGTGGGTGGGAGTTAAGTAGGTGTCCAACACAGCCACAGGTCCTAACTGATGAGTTACTGGGCTGAGAAGCCTTTTCCTTCAGTCACTTTATCGAGTGTTCACCTGCAGAAGAAGAGAGAGAGAGACGTTTTGTGAAGATGAATTTTCGACCGTTACTTTGCTGTTCACCTAAAGATGTCCCTCAATCTCTACCGAAGCTAGTTTCAGAGGCGTTTGGTCTGCAGTAGAACAGCTAGATTCAAGTCCAGGAGTACCTTAGAGACCAAAAAGAATTTTGGGGTAAAAGCTTTCGAAAGCCAGACCTCCCTTCATCAGATCTGACAAAGGGAATTTTGACTCTTCCCCCCCCCCCAAAAAAAACCCTCGTTAATCTCTATTGAGAACATATTGTGTTACTTGGAACAACAGTTGTAGTTGCCTCTCTAATTCTTGGGATGAAGCTTCATCAGTCAGTTAACAAGCTTCATCAGTCAGAATTAGTATGACCTCAACACTAGGAGAGGAACTGTCATTTTAGTATGACACTGTATCAGTTATTTAAAGACCAAGAACATAAGAAAAGCCCTGCTGGATCAGACCAAGGCCCATCAAGTCCAGCAGTCTGTTCACACAGTGGCCAACGCAGTGCCTCTAGGAAGCCCACAAACAGGACAACTGCAGCAGCATTGTCCTGCCTGTGTTTCAAAGAACCTAATATCATAGGCAAGCCACCCCTCTGGTCCTGGAAAGAATAGGTATGCATCATGACTAGTATCCATTTTGACTAGTATCCATGAATATTCATTAACATGTCCACTCCCCTCTTAAAGCCTGTCAAGTTGGCAGTCATCACCACATCCTTGGACAAGGAGTTCCATAATTTAACTAGCCTCAACTATGAGAAGAATCCTTGGACAGCAATGCAGTGAACAACTGGGAAAACATTAGCATTTCAAACTTTGCTTACCACATCGTCAATCTTAAGAATACTGCGGACAGTTTCTGTAGCTAGGGTAAGAGCGCTGATGGAGACCAATAAGGGTTGGACCACCAACTCTTCCAGGATATTGGAAATCCCACCCTGCAAATGAAAGGAATTCAAGGAATATGAGTCTCAATTTCAAAGCAGATGTTTCCCAGCTTCCTGTTATGGAGTTTCCAGTGGAAATTCTTCCTAATCGGGGGGTGGCCAAATAACTCAAAGAATCATATGCATTTTGAGTTTTATGAAGCATTCTGCCGTCTGGCGTGTTTGCCAAACAAGGTGTTCCTGCACTGTAAATCCATAGAAGAGTCCACTGACAGCAAACGAACAAAACTGCCCTTTGTGTGAAACTAACCCCACCTGAAGTGACATTTATCAAATACTATACTGTCTGGACCATAGGACACAAAACAAAGAAGAGTTGGTTTTTATATGCCGACTTTCTCTACCTTTTAAGGAGTTTCAAAGCGGCTTACAATCTCCTTCCCTTCCTCTCCCCACAACAGACACCTTGTGAAGTAGGTGGGGCTGAGAGAGTTCAGGGAGAACTGTGACTAGCCCAAGGTCACCCAGGTGGCTTCATGTGCAGGAAAGCCTGTTTTTCTTTTCCAGATTA
Organism: Euleptes europaea; assembly: GCF_029931775.1. Lineage (NCBI taxonomy): Eukaryota > Metazoa > Chordata > Lepidosauria > Squamata > Sphaerodactylidae > Euleptes > Euleptes europaea. The sequence continues at coordinate 7,783,855 of NC_079321.1, read as the reverse complement.
TGAGCAAACAAGAAAATGAAGTAGAAAAGAGCAAGAGTCCAGTAGCACCTTAAAGACTAACACAATTTCTGGCAGGGTATGAGCTTTTGTGAGCCACAGCTCACTTCTTCAGATAAAATGAAGATGAGTGAGCTACAGAAGACAGTATTAAATTTCTCATGTGTGGATCTGGCTGATAGTCTAAGTTTTTTTTAGATATTTTATTTAACCACATCAGTTGACAAACATGGATGTTTAAACAATTATAAAAATACATGTGCTATAATGTTATTGTTTTAGTTAAATAAAATTATTTAAATAATTATTACAATAATGATTATTTTCCTCCTTCCAATAAAGTACAGCTGAAAAAATTGCCCAAATATGAATGATTAACCTATTAAACTGGAGATAGATAATTATGAAATTATTGTAAGGTGAACTATGTATTTCTAATAGTACAACCAAATCAATAATTTTTTGATATCTGAGTAATTATTCTAAAAATGAAACCTTCATCTGGTTGTAAATATTAAGATTACACCAGCGAAAATTAGTCTTTATGTAGAAAACCATGACTGAAATCTAGTCTTACTGACTAGTAATTTAAATGAATTTGATTTAAATGAAATCCACCCTACCAACAGGCCACCCTAAGATGAGGGACAGCCAACAGACCTTACAACTATAGCTGGCGCACAGGGACATATGGAAGGAGACTCTCCATCTGACTTTGGGAAACAAACAGCATGTAAAGAGTTTAAGACACTTCTCACAACTGATCCTTTAAACACACAGCCCACCAACACTGACATTATACAGGATGTTATAAGCATGCCAGTGAGTGAACTATAATGCCACAACAGCATGAAGAAACTAGACCCACAACGCAACCAGCTCCGACTTGTTCGCCAGCAGAACCGCGCTGTTTCAGAATGCGGAACTCGGCACAGATGAATCAAAGGTGATTTTGCGATTTTGCAACTTACCTTTCTCACATTAATGCCCGAGGTTCTCTCTCCTTGGGCATGCCTGTTTCTTAGCTCGGTTACAGTAGTGATGGGATTCAAGCCCGCATTTTCGGCCAGGGTAGATGGAATAACTTCCAGGGCCTCCCCATAAGCCCGGACGCAGTACGATTCCATGCCGCTCAAGATGCGGGAGTACTCGTTCAACCGCAACGCCAGCTCTATCTCAGGCGCTCCACCACCTGCAATCAAGGCCCTGAAAACAAAACAATCGCCGTTAAGTTTTAGAAACAGGATGCGCGAGATGAAGTCATCAACTCAAGGATCTACGTAGCTGACAAGGTACCTTTTCTTGACCAAACAACGGACAACGCACAAGGCGTCATGAATGGACCGTTCTGCTTCTTCCATCACGAGTTTGTTGGAGCCACGCACCACGATGGTCACAGTTTTGCCAGGGCTGGCGCAACCGGTCACCTGCAATACAACGGCGGCTTTAGGAGTGCTGTCGGAGAGCGGCGGGCCCGCAATGGAAGCTAACACAGCAGGTTAGTGAAGAGTAGAAAACGGAGACGCCCAAGGAAGTCCAGGGTTGCTACGCGGAGGAAGCACCACCTCTGCTCGTCTCTTGCCTTAAAAGCCCTAAGGCAGAGGTGTCAAACATACAATCCAGGGCCCGGATGCAGCCCCTTGACAGCTCTTATCTGGTCCACGAGGCAGCCCACCCCCCACTCTCATTCTGGGCTGGTGAGCCCACTGTGGCCTCGCCAGCCAAAGCAGCCCTCCCACCCCCACTCCCGATCTGGGCTGAGGCATGGACCATCCCAACCAAGTGACTTTTATGCCATATGCCATATCTGGTAACAACTGAGTTCGACACCTCCTCCCTATGGGGTCGCCATAAGCCAGCTGTGACTTGAAATCACCTTCCACCACCATTAACCCTTTACGCCTGTTGTTTCCAGATTCCTACAGGTACAAGGCTACACCGATGCACCTCTAAAGGACGTTTCTGCTCCTTACCTTTACCAGCTTTCCAGAGCCATTCAAACTGACCTCTTCGGCCAGTTCAGCAGAGCCGAGCATGTCGCTGGTGAACTGATCAATATGAGCCACCGGCTTTGTTCCAATAGTCTTGGGGGGGGGGAGAGAGAGAGAGAGAAAAATCAATAAAAACAGACGGTCTTTTGCCTGCCAAAACAGTCCACGGCCTCTCTTGCAGAGGCGATCTTCTCCAGTAAGGTACCTACCGCTTCCAAGGGAGAAGTATTTCTTGGAACTCCCTGCCCAAGGATGTGGTGATGGCTGCAAACTTTAAGAGGGAAGTGGACTGCTGGACTTGATGGACCTTGAGGTCTGATTTAGAATGGCCTTTCTTATGTGAAAAGTCAGACCGAGTCCAGCCCTGCACAAAGTTAGCTGGTCCACACGTTAAGTCACAAACCACAGCTTGGCATTATGCGATCAAGTCTCGGTTTGCACACTCCTGTCATGCTTCCCCCTCCCGCAGTGCCCAGCCCCAGCAAACCACAGCAGGCAATGACACCTAAGCTGGCAAAAGGTTTCTGCAAACCGCAACTATTCTTGGCGTTACGCATATGCTAGTGCCCTGAACTGTTCCCAGGGGTTATTTTCCACACTGGTGAAACATGGTGATTTTGCCAATTATCTCTCCTCCTGCAACCCCCCTCAGAGAACTTTATGTTTAACTGGATAACCTGCTGGTGGTCCCCGTCCCAAAGTGTGTCAGGCTGTCCTCAAGCAGAGTCAGAGCCTATTCAACTCTGGTCCCAGCCTGGTGGAACTCACTCTCTAATGAGACCAAGACCCCGCGAGACCCGATGCAATTCCACAGGGCCTGCAAGACCATGATGTTCCGCTAGGCCTATGGCTGAGGACAACGACGGTTTCCATCTTAACTGGCCTCCCCCTCCATTTTTTTCCCTTTCCCCACCCTGCCTCTTTAGTTCATTATGTTTAGATGCACCTTCCTTTATTCTTCTCCCTCTGGTCAACCCTCGTTATTTATGATTAAGGGCGCCGTTACAATTAGAATTTTAAATTGAGGCCAAGAATTTTTAATTGTAAACTGTTATGTTTTGACTGTCGGAATATGTTGTGAAATGCCCCGAGCTAGGAGTTGTCAGGGAGGGACAGGATATCAACAGAATAAATACATAAAAATAAAAACGCACAGAAATTGTGCCCAGTGCTATTCCTGGGAGTCCCTAGGGCCAGCGTTTGGGGGGGGGAGGAGGAGGAGAAGTCTGCCCTGAGCCCAGCCTTTGGGGGTGGGGTAAAAGTGCAATAAAAGTGCAACAAAATAAAGAAGAGTAGGTTTTTGTATGCTGGCTTTCTCTACCTTTAAAGTAGAATCAAACCAGCTTACAATCAACGTTCCTTTCCTCACCCCACAACAGACACCTTGTGAGGTAGGTGGGGCTGAAAGAGTTCAGAGAGAACTGTGACTAGCCCAAGATCACCCAGCAGGCTTCATGGGGAGGAATGGGTAACTGAACCTGGTTCACCAGATTATAGAGTCTGCCACCCGTGGAGGAGGGGGGAAAGTGGCATTCTGCAGTGAGCCATGCTCACAGTTCAATTGACACAACCCAACGCTTCCAGACAGAGTTTTTGGGATGAATCTGCACTGCAAAATTCCAGGGTGCAGCAGGTTTACGACCAACTTCAGTGAAAGCACGGACTGTGAGCCAAAACAAAGTCCACAGACGATAACAGTTCGAGTAAAAGTGCCATTTTCTGAGCAAGGAGTAGGGGTTGCTGGGGGTGTGTGGGGGAGGTAGTTGTGAATTTCCTGCATCGTGCAGGTGGCTTGGGCTTGATGACCATGGTGGTCCCTTCCGATTCTATGACTAGATGACAACATCTTCTTACCTTGCATATAAACTCAATGTCTTCTCTTTCAATGTCTTTAACCACCATGATCTTCATTTTGTTCAAAAAGTGCAGAGCAAGATCGCTGAGCGCATCCCTGAAATCAAAGAGAATGAATGAACAGTTTATGAGAGGGAGGGCACCTTGGCCATCTTCTGGGCATGGATTAGGGGTCACTGGGGGTCTGGAGGGGTAGTTGTGAATTTGATGACCCTGGTGGTCCCTTCCAACTCTATGATTCTATGAACACTACAGAAGAAAGTTTAAAGTTTTGAGTTCAGGGGTTTGTAAAAAATAGCTGTCAAGATATAATCTGCGAAGTGTTTTTCAGGGGGGCAGGTGGGGATTAAAAGAAGAAGCCTCAACGCCTACAGCAAGAAGTACTCACAGTTGAATGGCAGCATTAATGGGAATGTCTACAGCAGGGGATGTCAAAACATAAGGGTCAGGCTCTCAGCCCCTTGAGAGCTCTTATCCGGCCCACAGGCCGGCAGGGCAGCCACCACCACCCCACTCGCGACCTGGGCTGGCGAGGCATGGCCCGGCCCCCCACCAAGTGACATTTATGTCAGATCCGGCCCTCAAAACAATTGAGTTCAACACCCCTGGACGAAAGTAGGAGTCCCCAACCTTTTTGAGCCTTCAGGCCACCTCTGGAACTCTGACACAGGGGATGGGAGCAACAACAAAATGGCTGCCTGAGAAGGCGGAGCCAACCATACAATAGCATAGTTCTCACATGAAGCTGCCTTCTACTGAATCAGACCCTTGGTCCATCAAAGTCAGTATTGTCTGCTGAGACCAGCAGTGGCTCTCTCAGGCAGAGGTCTTTCACATCACCTACTTGCCTAGACCCTTTAACTGGAGATGCTGGAGATTGAATCTGGGACCTTTTGCATGCCAAGCAGATGCTGTACCACTGAGCCACAGCCCCTCCCCTTCTCATAGTAACTCTTCAACATTTTTGCAGAAGCAGGATTGCTTTTGAATCTGCACAGTCAATCAGAAGTCCTACTGGGCACAAGCCCCCACCTGGCCCTGCCCACTTTCTAAAAACTCTTGGCAGGCACCAGGAAAGGTATTGATGGGTGCCATGGGAACCACGCCGGGGACCTTTGTACTAAAGGAACACATACCGGAGGATGGATTTCTGAATAAGCAGCACGTTGCAGCCGCTCTTCTTAATTTGCTTAATGAGATTCAGAATGTAGGCTCTCTCCTCACGCAAGACCCTGTCCATTTGAGTGTAGTCAGAGACGACAATTTGGTTGTCCATCTGCCAGAATAAAAATACACCTCTTTTAAATGTTAAGTGCATACACTTTTTTTCTTGCACACAAACTGTCTGAGGCTGAATGTGAGCCAAAGAAAATGATGCCCCTTTATGTTTTTAAAGCCAGCATAAGAGGAAACCTGTCATCAGCTGCAGGTTATTTTCAGGTGTTCTTTTCAAGTACAGTTGGTTTTTATACCCCGCTTTTCTCTACCTTCAAGGAGTCTCAAACAGGCTTACAATCATCTTCCTCTCCCCACAACAGACACCTTGTGAGGCTGAGTTTGGAAAACTGTGACTAGCCCAAGGTCATCCAGTTGGCTTCATGTGTAGGAATGCGGAAACCAACCCGGTTCACCAGAGTCCGCCGCTCTTTACCACTACAGCACACTGGCTAAAGGACAAACATGTCGGATCGCTGGCCAGCTTGGAGCAGATGGCCTACTGCATTCTGGTCCCTGGGAGTCTCACAAAGAATGGGAACAGCATGTTCTTAAGCAAAGGGCCCACCATTCTCTTCCATTTTTGACATGTAATATTATCAGGAAAGTAAAAACAGTGTGTTCTTAATAGTGATAATTTTTTTTAAAGCTCTATTTATAATTTAGTTGTCAAGAAACTCCCTGCCCCAGGATGTGGTGATGGCTGCCAACTTGGAAGGCTTTACGAGGGGAATGGACATGTTCATGTAGGAAAGAGCTATTCATGGCTATTAGTAAAAATGGATACTAGTAATGATGTATGCCTATTCTCTCCAGTACCGAAGGAGCATGACTATTATTATCAGGTGCTGTGGAACACAGGGAGGATAATGCTGCTGCAGTCGTCTTGCTTGTGGGCTTCCTAGAGGCACCTGGTTGGCCCCTGTGTGAACAGACTGCTGGACTTGATGGGCCTTGCTGATCCAGCACGGCCTTTCTTATGTTCTTATGTAAACAACCCAGCCGCCCAGGCGTTAACAATGAAATGAAAAAGAAGCTTTAACATACATCTGTCTTTGGAGCCGACAAGCAAAACTGAATGAGGCCTATCTTGGCTTTTTCCACCCGGGAGACGCCGGTGCTGGTCAATTTCTGAGTGAGGACGAGCCCTTCGACTAACTCACAGTCATCAATGGTTCCCCTGGAAATAAGCAGACCATCAGCAAGTCAGCATACTGCGGCGGTAAATCAAAACCGACGCCGTCGGGTTCCACAAGGTGCGCTTTCGGAAGACGGCCACTCACCCCAGTTTCTTCACAATTTTGATGTCCCGGAGATCCACGCCGCTGGCCGTAGCTGGATCGATCACCTTCATCACAGCGTCAACGCTCATTGGGGAAAGCAGGCTGGAATACTGGGAGACGACCTGTAGGCATTGAGGGAAGAGCCACATTTAACCTGGTGTGTCTTTCTTCCGTTTGCTGCGGCGTTCTGTGTCTTAATTAGCATCTAGAAACCGAATCAATTGGAAATAGTTTTCTTCCTCGTCCCCAGCAGCTCTTCCCACAGAAACACAACCACACAGGCAGGCTGACGGCCCTATACTGAATCCCAGGTGACCGCAGATGGAGCAAGACTAGAGTTGCCAACCTCCAGGTGGTGGCTGGAGATCGCCCACTATTACAACTGATCTCCAGGTCACAGAGATCAGTTCCCCTGGAGAACATGGCTGCTTTGGCTGCTGGACTCTGTGGCATTGAAGCCCCTCCCTCCTCAGGCTCCACCCCCAAAATCTCCAGGTATTTCCCAACCCGGAGCTGGCAAACCTAAGCGAGACACAGCAACCAGTTTTTCTGTGCTGAAACTAAACGGCTGTAGGGAGGGATCTAGGCAGAAAGAACATTCAGTTGCACAGGATCCTTTTTTTGTATAATTCCACTGGGTTTATTTATTCATTGAAATAATTCATTTGTACCCCCACACGCAGACAGACACCTTCCTTCCCAATCGGGACCAAAAGCAGCTTACATCATTCTCTCCTTCCATGTTTATCCTCACAACAACCCTGTGAGGTAAGTTAGAATCATAGAGCTGGGTCATCTAGTCCAGCTCCCTGCACAATGCAGGAAATTCACAACTACTTCCCCACACACACACCCAGTGACCTCTACTCCATACCCAGAAGATGAGGAAAGAGGATCCTGCAGGATCCCTGATCGATCTGGCCTTTAGGGAAATTGCTTCCTGACCCCAGTATGTGACTGCAGAATGTATGTGACTGGCCCAAGATCGTTCAGTGAGCTTCCATGGAACGAGTGCGGATTCGAACCCGGGACTCCAAGATACTAGTCTGACATTTAACCACTACACCGAACCTGCTCTCTAATATCTCCCTTGTATCCATTCCGGGAGGAGTCGGTGTTACTAGAAGAGAACCACAGGAGCTGACCCATTGTTTGCTCAAGGGAACGGCAAAGATGAGAGACAGGATCTGCATCCTTTCCCCGTTCTCCAGTTATTCCTGAGCCTGAATGACATCCTCCACTAGGTAATGGTAGCTCAGCTCTAAAAACCTAGGTCCTTGATGTGCCACTAAATATACCACCAGCTGCAGGTGCTACAAAAAAATATCACGGCAATGGTTTCAGAATGACTGACGCCTCCTCTGCCTTCCACACTTCCGAAGCAGTGGCGAGCACCCCTTGCACTGAGGCAACGGTGGGGCGTGAAGCAAAATCGCCCTCCTCTGCCCACAGAAGTTCCACTGAACCAACACAACGGCCCTTCTGATCTAAGCGATCTAACTGCATTATGTTGGGGGTGCTGGCTGCTAGACCAGGCCTCTCGGAGGCTTCTATCCTGAATATGCGCCATCTGAAGAAATTTTTAAGCAGCTGAAGGGTTTTATGGATTTTAATGGTAGGTGTTTATGGTTTTATTGTTTATTACTGATTGTAGTTTCCCGCCCTGAGCCTGGCTTCAGCTGGGGATTGAAGGCAGAATATAAATATAAATAAATAAATAAATAACTCAGGGTAATTCAGGAAGCCCATTTCATGTCTAGAAAACCGTTCCACAGGTATAACTCAAATGCATTTTATACCGAGGCAGACAACACTCATGTGCGGCTGATACCGATCCAAATGTAACCCTCACCATGGCAAAAAATTTTATCTATGGTTTTTAACACTACTTCCTTTTAACTGTACTGCTCAGATATTGTATTTCTGTATGTTTGGTTATTGCTGTATTATTGAATTTACTGAATTTGTTTTGCTCGTGATCTCTTGGTCCGCGAGCATGAAGAACCGAATAAAGGAAAAATGCACTCAAGTGCGGGGGATCGATCACATAGGATAGGAACAGCATGGAAAATAAACTCGTTTTCCAATCTGGGGGCTACCCTGAGCATGTTTACATTTCCCATAAAGACAGCGATACAGTTTTTTGGCATGCGGGGAGTCCACTGTGATTATACAGCGGCTCCTTTGCAAAGCGTGAGACCACACAATGCAGCCAACTAGCTAGAACTAAGCAGTTCTGAGTCAGGTCAGTGCCTGGATAAGTGACTACCTGGGAAACACACATAAGCCGCCCTGAGTTCCCATAACAGGGAAAAAGGAGAATCCTGTTTAATAAATAATGTACCTAATCAGGGACCTTGCTGCTTACTCTCCTGCATGCCTTGCTTCAATGTACAGAAAGGACAGACAGGCTGCAGAGTTCTGTTGGTTAACGTTAATATAACTGCAACAGAAAACCAAAAAAACTCTGCCATATTCAAACCCCCATAGAGACATTCCCCAGGTGAAATGCCCGGGCAGACAAAGTTTCTCTCTCTTGTCCTTTTTTGTTTGTTTTTGTTTTGTGCTGTCCAGTCACCGCTGACTTATGACGACCTCATATGGTTTTCAAGGCAAGAGATGTTTGCAGATGGTTTGCCACAGCTTGCCTCTGTGTCACAACCCTGGAGTTTCTTAGTGGTTGCCCATCCAAAGACTAACCAGGGCCAACCCTGCTTAGCTTCTGAGATCTGATGAGATCAGACTAGCCTGGGGAATATCTAGGCCAGGGCAAAGTTTCTCTGGTCCTCTGAAAATATATGGAAGATGCCACCGGGGTCACATTTATTACACAGTGCATTATACTGAAAGCACAAGGCGAAATACCCACCTTCGAACTCAGGGCGGTGGTCGCGCTGTTCAGCAGGCTTTCTCTGTCACTCAGTTCCACAGTCTGCCCCATGCCAGTCAAGACTTCCACGCCTTTGTCCAGCGCCTTCTGGAACGACTCGGAGATGATGGTGGGGTGGATTCCTATTGGGAAGTCCAAGACACACGCTTACTCAAAACTGTGTCAATACTTAAAGCTTAAATGAAAGCTTCTGGGGGAAAGATTCCAGCTAACACATCAAGTTATCTTACACATTAAGACTGTCTCCCATTCTGTTGTACGAGACACGTTCATTAATAAATTAACTCGACCAGTGTTCTCTTGCTCGAAGACTGCCAAACTTTTATAGTGGGGCTATACAGCCAGTGTGGTATAATGGTTAAGAGTGGTGGTTTGGAGCAGTGGACTCTGACCTGGAGAACCAGGTTTGATTCCCCACTCCTACACACGAAGCCAGCTGGGAGACCTTGGGCTAGTCACACTCTCCCAGCCCCACCTACTTCACAGGGTGTCGGTTGTGGGGAGGGGAAGGTGATTGTAAGTCGGTTTGACTCTCCCTTAAGTGGTAGAGAAAGTCGGCATATAAAAACCAACTCTTCTTCTTCTAATCTGTTTGGCACTGCCCAAGAGAAAACAATGTTCATTATCTACTTCAGCTCCTGATCTCTCTTTGGGGTTGGGCGGATACAACCCTCCAACCTACACTTCCAAATCACCATAAAAGACAATACCAGAGACCGCAGAGGACCGCAGAAGTGTTACAAAAGCAGAAGCAGTTGGTAGGAAGGAATTACAGCCACCGACATAGAACACTAAGGACCGGCAAGATAAACACATCAACACATGAAGCGGCCTCATAGGGAATCTGGCCATTGTTCCATCAAGGTCAGTACTGTCTGCTCAGACTGTCAGCAGCTCTCCAGTATTAGGTGGAGGGCTGTCACATGACCTTACTATCTGATATTTTAACTGGCGATGCCGCGGGCTGGACCTGGGACCTTCTGCATGCCGAGCTGATGCTTTATCGCGGAGCCACAGCCCTTTCCCAATAGCCAGCGTGGGGTAGTGGTTAAGAGCAGTGGTTTGGAGCGGTGGACTCTGATCTGGAGAACCGGGTTCGATTCCCCATTCCTCCACATGAGTGGCGGACACTAATCTGGAGAACAGGGTTGCTTTCCTGACTCCTACACATGAAGCCATCTGGGTGACCTTGGGCTAGTCACAGCTCTCTTAGAGCTCTCTCAGCCCCACCTACCTCACAGGGTGTCTGTTGTGGGGAGGGGAAGGGAAGGTGATTGTAAGCCAGTTTGATTCTGCCTAAGTGGTAGAGAAAATCGGCATATAAAAACCAACTCTTCTTCTTCTAGCAGCAGCAATGCTAAAAAAGTGAAAACACTTAGCGTGTCCAGCAGCAGCATATACAAGGACCAGGCCAGAAGCTCAGTTCTGTACGACTATACCGCACATAGGCATTTCACCTGAGACTGGCATGTTATTCAGGCTCTAAGTGCTCTAAAGGGGGGGGGGTGCGTGCTGTCAAGTTGCAGCCGGCTTATGGCAACCCCGTAGGGTTTTCAAGGCAAGGGATATTCGGAGGTGGTTTGCTGTTGCCTGCCTCCATGTGGGCTGAGAGAGTTCGGAGAGAACTGTGACGGGCCCAAGGTCACCCAGCAGGGTTCATGCGGAGGAGTGGGAAATCAAACTTAGTTTTCCAAATTAAAGTCAGATGCTCTTAACCACTACATCACGCTGGCTCTCATGAGGGGGGATGATATTCATGGACATGGCTCTCATTAACATGTGGATGATATTCATCAGGTAATCGCAGGATGTTATTAGCTCCCCTTCTCTACCTTTAAGGGGTCTCAAAGCAGCTTACAATCGCCTTCCCTTCCCCTCCCCACAACAGGCACCTTGTGAGGTAGCTGAGAGAGTTCGGAGAGAACTGTGACTGGCCCAAGGTCACCTCATGTGGAGGAGTGGGGAAACCAACCCGGTTCACCGGATTAGAGCCCGCTGCTCATGTGGAAGAGTGGGGGAACAAACCCGGTTCTCCAGATTAGAGTCCACCGCTCTTAACCACTACACCATGCTGGCTCTCATCTCTAATGCTACCCTCTCCAATAAAATGTTCTAGCCTGCCTACCTACACATATCTTTGAGGAACGAATGTGTGTGTGCATGTTCAAACGACCAAACTTTCCTTCTGTGGTTGCTCGGAAGCCATAATTAACTTGCTTGAATACACCAACAAAAAAAAAAGGCTAGGGTACAAGAATGACATAATAACGTAAGAAAGGCCCTGCTGGATCAGACCAGGGCCCATCAAGTCCAGCAGTCTGTTCACAGTGGCCAACCAGGTGCCTCTAGGAAGCCACAAACAAAAGGACTGCAGCAGCACCATCCTGACCCTTTTGTTCCCCTCCCCCTCCCCATTTTACAGGCTTCGTTTCATCTCTTGTGCATGAAAGTAGAAAAAGAAGGCCCACCTTTTTGAAGGAGCCTGGAACAGGCTTCCAAGAGGGCTCCCGCAATGACGACGACAGAGGTGGTGCCATCTCCGGCTTCAATATCTTGCGCTTTGGATAACTCTACCAGCTGCGTGGGGTACATTTGAAAATACACGTTTATAATTTGCTCCAAACAGCGGGGGGGGGGGGCATTATTTGGCATGGGGTTCAGGAATGACACATAACTTGGAACTAAGGAAGACTTGCCATTTTCGCCGCCGGGTGAAGAACCTGCATTTGCTTCAGGATTGTTGCGCCGTCATTTGTGATCATCACGTCCCCTTTGGCGTCTTGGATCTGTAAAAGCAGAAGCAAAATCATTGTTCCGCAGACAAATTCCAAAAGAAAGAGACAGACAGAACCCAGAAAGCAACACTTGATACAGGAAGTACGCTTGAAGCTACCTTATACTGAATCAGACCATCAGTCCACCAAGCTCAGTATTGTCTACTTAGACTGGCAGTGGCTCTCAGGCAGAGGTCTTTCACATCACCTTCCTGCCTGGTCCTTTTAACTGGAGATGCCAGAGACTGAACCTGGGATCTTCCGCATCCAAAGTGGATACTCTACCGCTGAGACACGCCACTCCCAGAGTGTTGGGTCTCTACTGAACAGCAGGAACTGCTAGCCAGAGATTTAGGAAGCTTATGTCATTCCTTCTTAAATTAGCCTTCCTTGTCACATGAACACAATACAGGGCTGTTTCATGCGCTCCACTGCAAAGTTGCTGACTAGGATATATTAGTATTTTCACAGCAAGTGCGGGAAGTGTGGATGACAGTTGCACATCTTTAAACAGCAAACAACCTAAAAACCAGGGTGGATTTGATTTAAATAAATAGTCAGCAACCTTCGGGTTGGGGAGAGCGGGGTAGAAATGCAATTAAATAAATAAACATTGCAGAGCAACATTCAACAACTTTACAGCTTATCAGAGAGCGGCTAAGGTCATGGGAATTCACACATAGGCGTTTCACCTTTTAAAATTTGCTACAGGGATCTTACAAAGAATCCGACTTACCATTTTATCCATTCCTTTTGGTCCAAGGCTTGTCCTAACAGCATCTGCAACCGCTGAAACAGAGATGGGTGGAAAAGATTATTTTCTGTTTCAGTTAACAAAATTTCCTTCCGTTGCTTTTCTGCAAAAACTAGGAACAATTGTGTAATGAAGTGAACAGTTTAAATCTGTACTTCAGGGACAAGCTTATTAAAGAACAGCAAAGGGAAAAACTAGCCACTGCTATTTATCTACATCCATGTCGCACATGGCTAGTTCTCAGCTAGTTCTCACAACAGTGCCAGGATATTTAAACTGATGACCACCAGGTGACAGCATAGTATAGCAATTAACAGTGTCAAACTAGTATCTGGAAGGCTGAGGTTCAAATCCTCACTCGTGCCATGGAAGCTCGTTGGGTGACCTTGGGCTGGTCACCCTCTCTCAGCCTAAGCTACTTCACAGGGTCGTTGTGAAGATAAAATGGAGAGGAGAATGACGCAAGCGGCAACCCTATGCCACTTATTAGCAACGGCCTTCGATGCAGGAAGATGCTTAAAGGAAGACCCAAAGTTTCATTAGAACATAAGAAAGGCCATGCTGGATCAGACCAATGCCCATCAAGTTCAGCAGTCTGTTCACACAGTGGCCAACCAGGTGCCTTCTGGAAGCCCCCAAACAAGACGACTGCAGCAGCATTGTCTTACCTGTGTTCCGCAGCATCCAATATAATATGCATGCTCCTCTGATCCTGGAGAGAATAGGTATGCCTCGTGACTAGTATCCATTTTGACTAGTAGCCACTGATAGCCCCATCCTCCATAAGAACATAAGGAAAGCCCTGCTGGATCAGACCGAGGCCCATCAAGTGCAGCAATCTGCGACACAGAGGCCGACCAGGTGCCTCTAGGAAGCCCACAAGCAAGACGACGGCAGCAGCATTGTCCTGCCTGTTCCCCACAGCACCTAATATATTAGGCATGCTCCTCTGGTCCTGGAGAGAAGATGTATGCATCGTGACTAACGTCCATTTCAATTAATGGAAGCCAGAGCTGAGGCAGTTGTACTCCGTTAAGAAAAAAAAAATTGGCCAATGTTCTTATTAAATGGGGATCAGACAGATTCATGGAGGATAGGTTTATCAGTGGCTACTAGCCCTGGTGACTAATAAGAGCATAAGAAAAGCCCTGTTGGATTAGACCCAGGCCCATCAAGTCCAGCAGTCTGTTCTCACAGTGACCAACCAGGTGCCACTAGGAAGCCCACAAGCAAGACGACTGCCGCAGCAGTATCCAGCCTGTGTCCCGCAGCACCTAATATAATTATATATAATTATCATAAGAAGAGCTATGCTGGATCAGACCAAGGCCCATCAAGTCCAGCAGTCTGTTCACACAGTGGCCAACCAAGTGCCTTTAGGAAGCCACTAACAAGACGAGTGCAGCAGCATTGTCCTGCCTGCATTTCTCAGCACCTAATATAATAGGCATGGTCCTCTGATACTAGAGATAATAGGTATGCATCATGACTAGTATACATAAGAACATAAGAAAGGCCCTGTTGGATCAGCCATCAAGTCCAGCAGTCTGTTCCCACAGTGGCCAACCAGGTGCCTCTAGGAAGCCCCCAAACAAGACCACTGCAGCAGCACCATCCTGCCTGTGTTCCAAAGCACCTAATATAATAGGCATGCTCCTCTAGTCCTGGAGAGAACAGGTATGCATCATGGCTAGTATCCATTTTGACTAGTAGCCATGAATAGCCCTCTCCTCATGAACATGCCCAGTCCCCCCTTAAAGCCTTCCAAGTTGGCAGCCATCACCACATACATCCTGGGGCAGGGAGTCCCACCATTTAACCATGCCCAGCTACGCCGAACAAGAAAAACGGAGGGACGCCCCCACCCCCTTCCGGGACAATGGAACGCTACGCCCACTCCTTTCTTCACCCCCCCACCCCGGGGACAATGGACGCGCCCACGCCCTCCTCTTTCTCCCACCCCCCCCCACCTCCGGCCCTGCGCCCATTACCTTTGCCGGCCGCGATGTTGCTGAAGCGGATCTGCGAGGGCTTGTCCCGATCCTGGTAGGAGCCCCGCAGCCCGCCGATGCTGCGGTTCCACCTCGCGCCGTTCCCCGCCAGCCCGCCCTTCGCGCTCACGTTCTCCGGCATGGCTGCGCTCCGATGCCCCTCGGCAGCCTCGGATGGAGACGGATGCTTCTCTCCCCACGAACCTCTCGGCAGGCGCCGCCTCGGACTAACGGTCCCTTGCCGACGCGAAGCTTCCAGAACGCGCCGACACCAGCCAGAGGAAGAGGGGTCCTTCGCAGGGCGCGGAGGCCGGCGCGGGGAACTGACGTCAGTCAGGGTAGCTCTCGCAAGTGCCGTTCTCCGTGCCGGCAAAAAGAAAATGCAAACAAACTAAGGAGGGGGTTCTAGAGGAAAAACTATAGGAGTTTAGTAGAAAAGAGCAAGAGTCCAGTAGCACCTTAAAGACTAACGATAGGGGTTTAGAATGAGTTCGTCGGATAACCCCGGTTAACACTGGCGGTGAGGGCGGACCGGCGAATGAGATAGACACCTACAGCCCTCGCTAGCTGTAGCCTACACTGGAGGGCTGATTTACAGGGAGCGTAGACTGTGGCTGATAGGAAGCAAGCCGATTCCTTGGAAATGTGGTGTTGGAGGAGAGTGTTACGGATACCGTGGACTGCCAAAAAAAAAAAAAAAAACCAAGAGAAAATTAAGCCTGAACTGACCCCAGAAAATAAAATGACTAAACTGAAGCTATCATATTTTGGAGACAAGAGTCACTGGAAAAGACAATCATGCTAGGAAAAGTTGAGGGCAGCAGGAAAAGAGGAAGACCCAACAAGAGGTGGATGGACTCAGTAAAGGAAGCCCTCAATTTGCAAGATCTGAGCAAGGCTGTCATGGATTTTGGAGGACTTTCTAGGTTACCGCACTTTGTATTCCCAGCGATGCATTAAGATATTGTCGAAGGCTTTCACGGTCAGAGTTCATAGGTTCTTGTAGGTTATCCTGGCTGTGTGACCGTGGTCTTGGTATTTTCTTTCCTGACGTTTCGCCAGCAGCTGTGGCAGGCATCTTCAGGGGAGTAACACTGAAGAGACACTGTCCTTCAGTGTTACTCCTCTGAAGATGCCTGCCACAGCTGCTGGCGAAACGTCAGGAAAGAAAATACCAAGACCACGGTCACACAGCCAGGATAACCTACAAGAAGCGATATATTAAGAGTTTGAAAATGTTATAAAAAACATCACTTTAAAAGGGTTTTTGGATACCACGGCTTATAAATGGTTGGAAGACATCTTCACAGCTAAAGGGGCCAAACACAGTGCGAACAGTATTTTTTATAACGCTTTCAAACGCTTAATACATCGGTGGGAATACATAGAAAGTGCGAACAGTATTTTTTATAACGTTTTCGAACTCTTAATACATCGCTTGGAATACAAGTGCGGTAACCCCCTTTGATTCATAGGATCGCCATGAGTCAGAAGCGACTTGACGGCATTTAACACAGAGACTACTGTATGTCACAGTTTTTTTTCTGAGCTCCCTCTTCATTTGTTGTCTCTCGGGAAATGTTGCTTCTTAGTACTGAAGACACAATTTAACAAACGTTTTAATAATATGCAGTGGGTGTCCAGCTTTGCAAATTCTACAGCCTCTGACTCAGCAGAAATGCAGCAGACTGTATGGCAGAAATGCAAATGCAAAAACAAATAAGTGGGTTATAGATCAAATCAAGCCTGCACTGACCCTAGAAGCTAAAATGACTAAACTGAGGCTGGCAACCCTATTTGGAGGACATTGGTTCATAGGGTCGCCGTGAGTCGGAAGCGACTTCACAGCACTTAACACACACACAGGGCAGAAATGCAGTATTCTATGGCACCTGTTGGCTATACCACCATTTAGGGTAGCCTATCTGGCATCCACCAGAGCCCGGGGCCTTTTCCATCGTGGCTCCAGCTCTGTGGAATGGGCTCTCTAGAGATCTTCAGGAGGTACTGAAAGACTGCCTGTTAGCTTTGGTTGGGGTTTGAATGGAATCAACTTTTGTGGTGGGGGAGGGATAGATTTTGGGCTTGCTAATTTATCTTTCAATTTAGCTAGAAATGTTTTAATTATTATTGTAAGCCGCCTTGAATGTGGAAAGGTATCATGTAGCCCAATCTCATCAGATCTCAGAAACTAGCAAGATCGGGACTTGATTGGGAGACCACCAAGGAAGACTCTGCAGAGGAAGCCAATGGCAAACCACCTTTGCTTAATTACTTGCCTTGAAAACCCTCTGGGGTTGCCATAAGTCGGCTGCGACTTGAAGGCACTTTACACACACAGAAGCCACCTTGAGCCAAGAAGAAAGGTAGGATATATATGTTTTAATAAATAAAATATATAAATGCATTAAATAAAAACGTCAAATGGAAACTGCAGTATTTTGTTGTTGTTTTTAATGCATCACATCCTAAATGGTGATCTGCCCCAATCTCTTTTAGAAAAAAATAATCATCCATCTCAGGTATGAGCCTGTGTGGAGTAGTAGTTATGAGTGCCGGACTAATATTTCGGAGACCCAGGCTGGAATCCTGCCATGGAAGCTTGATGCTGTGTGACCTTAGCCCTTCACTCTCAACCTAATCTACCTCACAGGACTGTTGTGAGGATAAAAGAGGAGAGGGGAGAATGATGCTGTAAACTGCTTTGAGTTCCTCACCGGAGAGAAAAGTGGGGTATAAATGAGAAAATGGTTGCTAGGGCAGGAATTTAGGTGGAGTAGTTGGCTTTCATCCCGTAAAGCAGGTTGTGCATGTGTGTGTGTAAAGTGCCTTCAAGCCGCAGCCGACTTATGGCGACCCATTTTGGGGTTTTCATGGCAAGAGACTAACAGAGGTGGTTTGCCAGTGCCTTCCTCTGCACAGCAACCCTGGACTCCCATCCAAATACTAACCAGGGCTGACCCTGCTTAGCTTCTGAGATCTGACGAGATCAGTCTAGCCTGGGCCATCCAGGTCAGGGCGTAAAGCAGGTTACCAGATTTAAAGTAAAATGGGGAATGTGATTTTAGTGCTTCCCTACTGTTCAAGTTGCAGGTTACCTTTCGCTTTGCTCCTTTATGTTGGCATGTGCTGATTTCATCTATCTGGCAGGTGCCATTTTGTTCCAGTTTGCATGAAGACACACCGGCGCAGGGTCATGCCGGTTCCTATGGAGCTTTGGCCCCCATCTTCAGGATTGCACGGTTTGATTGGGCAACTTGAGTTTTGCAAATTAATTTTCAAGAGCAGAAAGAACTTGTGCTAACTATATCACAAATTGCTTTTGCTCCAGCTGGATGATTTGGCAAGTGACCAAGCATTGTTGCTCTGTTCATATGCTGCTGATTAATTGGATCAAAAAGTGATTTAATTCTTTAGACACTAACAGTGCCATCCCAAGCAGAGTTGCGTCGTTCCAAGTCCATTGAAGTCAATAGGCTTAGAAGGGGAATAACGTTGCTTAGGATAGCATTGTACGGTTCTGAACTTGCTGGCAAGAGAACATGACGTACCAGGACCAACAATGCATACCTGTCTGATTCCTGTATGGGAGAGTACTGAGTATAAATTCACATTGAGGAGTCAGCTCGGGCATTTTCAGGGAGAGTCCGTTGACACAAGCGAAAAGAAGTAGACTTTTCCATATGGATCCACAGCACTATGGCAACAACTGCAGAGCAAATAATGTAAGATGATATACTTTTTAATGTGAAACTTGCTTTCACATGAAAATATTTTAATGACTTTGTGGGGGGGGTCAGATTTATAATTTTTTGCTTATGTAAGTTATTCTTTCAGCCCTCATGGTTACAGTATATGTAGTTTCAGGGTGTGAGGAAGTAGTGTCTGTCAGGGCATATCATGACTTTGAGGGCATAACTACATGATATGCCTGGCACATGTCAGGTCACAGATGCTCAACTGGACTTGCAAACAGACATTGGGCGAAGACACCTTAAAAAGCACTCATTCGCTTGGTTCTGTGAAGAAACACTGCAAGGGGTCAGGAGTTCCCAGTTTCCCTCCCACCCCACTTTTGCCATTGAAAAGGGCACCCAGCAGAAAGGGCACCCAGAAGCTTGTTTTCCCCCTTCGCAATGTTCCCTCCTAACACTGTGTGAACAAGTGCTTTTTAAGGTGAGTTCCCCAGATATACGTCTACAAGTCTACAAAAGGAAAGTCCGAAGCTGTTCGACGCATATAATAGAAACATGGAATGTGAGAAGCATGACTGCCAAAAAAAAAACAAATCAGTGGGTTATAGATCAAATCAAGCCTGAACTGACCCTAGAAGCTAAAATGACTAAACTGAGGCTATCGTATTTTGGTCACGTCATGAGACGACAAGAGTCACTGGAAAAGACAGTCATGATAGGAAAAGTTGAGGGCAGCAGGAAAAGAGGAAGATCCAACAAGAGATGGATTGAAAGGAAGCCACAGCCTTCAATTTGCACGATCTGAGCAAGGCTGTCAAAGATAAGACATTTTGGAGGACTTTCATTCATAGGGTCGCCATGAGTCGGAAGCGACTTGGCGGCACTTAACACACACACACAAGTCTACTCATGGCCCCAACAACCTGACTCAGGTATATCTGTCAGGCCTTTTGCCTTTTAGCTGGAGTAAAGGCTCTTGAAATGAGTTAGGCCAAGTTCTGGCTACACGTCGAGTCCTTGGTTCTCATGCCTGTAAACGTCTGTGTACAGTTTCGCTCGTCCTGTTTTCTGCAGCTGTGGTATTGTTTAGTCTGTCTTGCTGTGAACCGCTTCTCGGGGTTGCCTAGCGATGTTTACCTTTTTAGCCCATAGTACCTTTAAGCATGTAACTTGCCTGTGTTCGCCATTACCAGCCTCACCTGCAAGTGTGCAGTCAGCTCTTTAATCTCCTTTTTAGTTCCTAATAAAGTATTACTGCTTCAGAACTACCTGTCTGGATGAGTCTACTTATGGGATGCTAGAGGCAGACGCCTGATCCTGACAATATCGTGTAGCTTGGCCCTTATTTATGAATAGGGTTGTGCATATCAATGTAGTTGTGAGTTGGGGGGGGGGTAGTTGGGGGAGGTAGTTGTGAGTGGGGGAGGTAATTGTGAGTCCTGCATTGTTCAGGGGGTTGGACTAGATGACCCGGGTGGTGCCTTCCAACTCTATGATTCTATGATGTACCCGAACCGAAAATAAACCCAAATTAGCCATTTTGGGTAGCTTGAAGGGACTCTCCTTACATGAACCCCGATATTTGGTGAAGATTGGGTCAGGGGGTCCAATTTTATGGCGTCTGGAAGGGTAGCCCCCATTCCCCATAGAAAAACATTGTAAACTTTACCATGCATTTCTATGGAGGAGAGGAGGCAACCCATAAAATTGGACCCCCAGACCCAATCTTTACCAAACTTCATGCAAGAAGAGTCCCTTCAAGCTACCCTGAAAATTTGGGAACTCTACCTCCACAAACGCCCCCACAGGAGCTTTGAAAAGAATTTCCCATAGACTATAATGGGCCCGAATTTTTTCAGTAAACCCGGAAATAAGCCGAATACCCATATTTACCGGTATAGGTATTCGGCTTATTTTGGGTTTACTGGGAAAAATCGGGCCGAATAAACCCGAACCCGAAATTTACTGCTTTTTTTTTTTTTTGTACAACCCTATTTACGAATGAAAACTGAAACCATGGAAGGCTTCCCAAGCCTAAATAACCCACATATTTGGCAGTGCCTCAGGATTTTGGCAAAGAGGCCAGGATGGAAATGGGCAGGCTTACGTGGTTTTCTTTCTTCCCCTTTCGCTCCTGATTCTTCGCTCCTCAGCAGTTCCGCAGAACGGTGCAGAAAGTGATGCTGCTTCAAACTGTCACGAGACAAATCATCAGGATCACCGAGAAGGCCCAGAACGTGCAATTCTGGGGTGACATCAGTTTTTACGCAGGCCGGAAGCCCGTGCTGGCCAAGCCAAAGGTTAGTTGAAGCAGTGTGGGAGACTGGTCATGGTGATGAACACCTGGAGACATGGGAGGCAGTAACCTTGCTGAAGTTAAAAGGTTCCAGATCTGGTCAGGGCCTGAACTGAAAACTGCCTGGAAAACCCAACAATCCTAAACAGAGTCTAAGCCCATTGATAGGGTTGCCAGCTCCAGGTTGGGAAATACCTGGAGATTTTGGGGGTGGAGCCTGAGGAGGGCAGGGTTTGGAGAGGGGAGGGACTTCAATGCCATAGAGTCCAATTGCCAAAATGGCAATTTTCTCCAGGGGAACCGATCTATGTCTCCTGGAGATCAGTTGTAATAGCGGGAGATCTCCAGCCACCGCCTGGAGGTTGTTGTGGAAACTATAGTACTAGCTCAAAAGTAATAATACACAAGCAACTATGCAAACATATATTATGAAACACATATAACATCTACAAGTAAGTGAACACGCAGGTGAATATCAATACAATAAGTGAACAAACAAGTCCAAAAGAGGACCACTAAACAAAAGAGTCTCTTCAAAGGTAAACGTGGATTCTTATCTTTGTTTCTTCTTAGAGCCTTGACTCAAGGAAGGTTGAAGATGGAACAATAAACAGTAACGCCGTCCGGATGTCATCAAGTATTTTCACATCACGTTTGATGACATCCGGACGGCGTTACTGTTTATTGTTCCATCTTCAACCTTCCTTGAGTCAAGGCTCTAAGAAGAAACAAAGATAAGAATCCACATTTACCTTTGAAGAGACTCTTTTGTTTAGTGGTCCTCTTTTGGACTTGTTTGTTCACTTATTGTATTGATACTCACCTGCGTGTTCACTTACTTGTAGATGTTATATGTGCTTCATAATATATGTTTGCATAGTTGCTTGTGCATTATTACTTTTGAGCTAGTACTATAGTTTCCACAACTATCCATTTAGTACTTGTGCATATTTCCTTCAGTCCACCTGGAGGTTGGCAGCCCTACCCATTGAATGAATGGGCTTAGACTGGAGTAACTCTCTTTAGGATTGTATTGACAGTGCCTAAGGGCAGGGCTGCTTTCTTCTTTGGCCTTCACTCCTGCTTCACTGTAGTTGCACAAAGCAGGTGAAGAGATCTGGAATTAACAGGTTACATGCTCAAGGTCAGCAGGGGCCCAAAGATTTGAGGGCCAACTGGCATTCTTTGAACATGGGGTGGGGGCTTCCAGCAAAACAACAACACCAGATTAGTCCTTTATCCCTTTTCTTCTTGTTTGAACCCTAGGAAACAGAGACCACAGACCAACGAGCCGTCAGTTTGGATGGGGCCTTTGATAAGACCCATTTCAAATGTCCCTCTGAGGTAAATAGTCATCAGTCGTAATTGATTCATGGCAACCCCTCCTGGTGTTTTCAAGACAAGGGATGAGCAGAGGTGGTTTGCCGCTGAAAGCAGAGATGAGACTGCACAGTGGAATTCTAGTCTCTCGCTGCTTGGAGTAAGTGCACACTTAGGCTTTTTACTTTGAGTCAGAGCGGTTCCTCAGTGGAACAGGCTTCCTCGGGAGGTGGTAAGCGCTCCTTCCCTGGAGGTTTTGAAGCAGAAGCTAGATGGCCATCTGTCAGCAATGCTGATTCTGTGACCATAGGCAGATCATGAGAGGGAGGGCATCTTGGCCATCTCCTGGGCATGGAGTGGGGGTCGCTGGGGGTGTGGGGGGGGGAGGTAGTTGTGAAATTCCTGCATTGTGCAGGGGGTTGGACTAGATGACCCTGGTGGCCATTCCAACTCTATGATTCTATGATACTTAGAAAAGAAACACAAGTTCTTTATTGTGAGAGAAGTCCATTCTAGATAGGAAAAGCAGAATAAAGGCTTTTAGCTACCTATCTAAGCTGTGGGAACTGAGGTGAGGAAAACAGCACTGATATGGGCAAGACCTGCCATGGCTCAGTGGTAGAGCATCTGCTTGGCATGCAGAAGGTCCCAGGTTCAATCCCCAGCATCTCCAGTTAAAGGGGCTATGCAAGTAGGTGATGTGAAGACCCCCGCCTGAGACCCTAGAGAGCCGCTGCCAGTCTGAGCAGACAATCCTGACTTTGAAGGACCAAGGGTCTGATTCCGTAGAAGGCAGCTTCATGTGTTCATATACCTTCCCGTGCACATGGTGTCCAAAGGTGATTTGACTGCTGCCTTCCCAAAAAGATTGTAGTAAACCAGGTTTGGGAAAGATTTCAGCAAAGTAGAAGCAGGCCTAGTACAGGATGACGTCGTGTAAGGAAGCCAAGGCGGGGCAAAACATCCATGTGGAAACAGCCCTGTCCATCCTTTGTCTCCTTTCCCCAGTTCACATTTCCAGACAAAGCAATAAGAATTACCATGCAAAGACCTGAGGAGCGTTCGCCAGAAGAGGTCCTGTTTCTCCGACATGTGATGAAGGACATGCTCAGCTTCAGGCAATACAGCAACTCCATGCAGCTCATGCTGGTACAGGTAGTACGTTACGAGAGGTGAGAATCCGATAGGACCCATTGGTGGTCCAAAGTTGAAGGAACATCTTTGAATACCCTGCTTGAATCAACTGCATATCACTGCCACTATGTGAAGACTTTAATGTGGGTTCAATGGGGAATGCATTGAGCTGTCCACCGCAACTCCAAGAACTCTTCCTTGGCCAGTCCTATCCATTTTCCCATAAAAACAGCTAACCAGGGAAGAGTTCTGGGGGTTGTGGTGCACAGCTGAATGAAAATAATGCTCATGTGTGAAGGTGGTAGAAAATGCAAATTCTGTCCTAGGGTTTATTGGGAAAGGGACTGAAAATAAAACGGCAGTGTTGTGCTGCCCTTGAATAGCTGTATTTCTTGGCCACTCCATATATGCTTCAGAGGTGTCCCTGAACTTGCCATTGAGCCCCTATGCCTCCTGAGCTTCCTTTCCCATTCACCCTGTTCCTCCTCCTTCCTCCTGGCCTTGCAACTAGGGTTGCCAACCTCCAGTTGGTGGCTGGAGTTCTCCTGCTATTATAACTGATTTCTAGGTGACAGAGATCAGTTCCCCTGGAGAAAATGGCCGCTTTGGCAATTGGACTCTATGGCATTGAAGTCCCTCCCCTCCCCAAACCCCATCTTCCTCAGGCTCCACCCCCAAAATCTCCAGGTTTTTCCCAACCTGGAGCTGGCAACACTACTTGCAACGTACCTCCAAGAGTGACCTGGCTCTCTTTTAGGTCAGACGGTTTGAGAACCAACATGGAGGTGAAGAAATCAAGAATGGACTTATTGTCGTCTCTCGTCTGCCACCTTAGGTTCGGCAGGAGTCGTGTCGTGGTTCGGAAAGGCCACAGAGGAGACAGTTTCTACTTTGTTTTTTCCGGGGCCGTCTCTGTGACTCGGGACGAAGATGGCAGCAGTGCCTTTCTGGACCATGAGCCCATCCTTTTGAAAAAGGGGGTCAGTTTTGGGGTAAGGACTCGGTCTATGCGTCACTACAATATGGGTCCCAGGAACTCCATTGAGGGATGGATCAAGGAAAGAGGGGTACTTGTACTAGGTAGAGTTGCCAGGTCCCTCTTCACCACCGGTGGGAGGTTTTTCGGGCGGAGCCTGAGGACGGTGGAGTTTGGGGAGGGGAGGGACTTCAATGCCATAGAGTCCAATTGCCAAAGCGGCTCTTTTCTCCAGGGGAACTGATCTCTATCGGCTGGAGATCGGTTGTAAAGCAGGAGATCTCCAGGTAGTACCGGGAGGTTGGCAACCATAGTACTTGGCCATAACGTGCCCTGCTCCAAACCTAGCTACTTTACTCATTTTGTTTTCTCTCTCCAAACCTAATCGACACATTTCGATAACTGGAGACAGTTCTATAGACAGCATTGCCAACCTCCTGGTAAGGCCCGGAGTTCAGGAATTACAACTGGTCTCCATAATACGGAGATCAGTTCCCCTTGAGGGTGTCGTGTTGCCAAGTACTCCCTGGCAATTGGAGGGGAGTGGGGATTAGGGGAGATCTTACCAGCTGGAAACTGAGGCCTAGGCCTGTGACACTAGCAATGTGCCTATGTCACTTATGGTGCGCACCAGAAGTGACATCATCACATTGTGATAAACAGATTGAAGCAGTCTTTTAGAAAACCAACAGGCCTCTAACAATAAAAATAAATAAATAACAAAGCATTAATGAACTCCAAAGTCAGAGGGCCTCTGGAGAAATATATTTAGAAGTTAGAAACAGACAGTAGAAGAAGCCAAAAAGAGATTACAGTTGAAGCCAGGCAGTGTTGTTTGTTGAGCTCAAGGTTGACTAGGGCTTTAATGAACAAGGAGGGCGCCATTCTGGCGGGGATGTCAAGGGAGTAAAAGATTAATTGTTACCAGATAAAATACCAGGTGCATTAACAATGGACTGTATACACAAGTTGATCTGACCAATCAAATAAATTCTGTCTTATGATTTACCAATGAAATATCTGTATTAGTAAGCCAATGAACAAATGAATTACATATTAATCAACCAATAAGTTAGCAGAAAAGTTGTAAACCAATCATTAGTATAATGTATAAATGACGTATTTTAGATAATGTATAATGAGCTAACCAAAGGTTATATAAGTCTAAACACAGTTATGTTCAGTGCTCCAGCGGGAGGTTTAGGGAGGCGGGATTGGGGAATGGTGATTGGGGTCATCTACGCGATGAAGTTACTTCTGGTTTATGTGGAAGTGCTGACATCACACTGGAGGGACGGTTTAGCACTAACGAAAAATCTCTATGGCCGCTTTGGAAGGTGGACTCTATTATATCCTATTGAAGTCCCTCCCATCTCCAAACCCCACCCGCTCAGACTCCACCCCCCACATCTCCAGGTATTTCCCAGCCTGAAGCTGGCAACCCTATTCCGCAAGTTTGGATAAACATGATAGAAAATAAAACAAAATGTAGTCCTCTAGAGATCAGATTGGAGAAATCACACTAGTGTTTGTTCTCCCGATTCAGGACATCGCTTTACTGAAGGGTCTCCGAAGAAACGCTACAGTTGTGTGCGTGGAGGAGACAGAGCTGCTGGTAGTGGACAAGGAGGATTTTTTGAAGAACAAACTGGATTTGGAACTGCAGAAGGAGCTTGAATATCGATTCCAGTTTTTTAGGTGAGTTCAGGATTTGAGAAAAAATTGTGCTTCATAAATAATCCCAAGGAATGTGATGATAATAATTAAGAGCTGTCAAGTTGTAGCCAACTTCTGGCAATCTTGTAGAATTTTTAAGGCAAGAGACAAAAAAGGTGGGTTACCACTGCCTGCTTCTGCATAGCAACCCCTAGATTTCCTTGGTGGTCTCCCATCCGAGTATAACCAGGGCTGAGAAGCTTGGACTTCCTTGGTGGTCTCCCATTCAATTACTAAGCATGGCCGACCCTGTTTAGCTTCCAAGCTCTGATAAATTTGGGCTAATCTGGGCTATTCAAACTGCTAAGAAATATGATAGCAATATAATTCTCAAGCGCACAACTAGTGTTTCCTGTACTAAAATGATTTTCTATTCGAGTAGCCCCCAGTCTATCTTTCTCTCCGTTGTTTGCAGAATCATAATTGTCATTTTGATTCTGACAGGATATCTCAGAATCTAGGAACAACATCGCGAGGTACACAAAGCACATGATTACACTTCCATATACATGTATGCTGTGACACACTTCATTCAGTTTTGTACATTGCATGACATTATCATAGCAGCTTCAGCAACTGGAGGAATCCATCTGAGATTTAGGCTGCTTCCACATGGAGCTTTTGGTCTGGTTTTGTAACCAAACTGGAACTGATTGTTTTTTGCACTATCCACATGACACTGTTGCCCCAACATGCTCTAGTTGCCCTTTGCACATCCTCTTTCCAGGAAATGGAGTCCAAGTGGAGTTGTCCACTGTCTGGATGAGCAGGTGCAGATTTCCAAACCTCCTTACCTATGTGGCCACAATTTCCTTCTCCCCATCACTGGTGGGCTTTTTGACAGCTTTTTAAAAATCAGCAGTGATCCAACTCACAGTCTAGAGACGGCACATACATTTCACATAGGAACATGTACTTTCATTTTGAAAGTCAAGAGATAGAGATTCACCATCTCTGAACACATGAACACATGAAGGTGCCTTATACTGAATCAGACCCTTGGTCCATCAAAGTTGGTATTGTCTACTCAGACCAGCAGTGGCTCTCCAGGGTAAGGAAGTACGCTTGAAGCTACCTTATACTGAATCAGTCCACCAAAGTCGGTATTGTCTACTTAGACTGGCAGCGGCTCTCCAGGGTCTCAGGCAGAGGTCTTTCACATCACCTACTTGCCTAGTTCCTTTAAGTGGAGATGCTGGGGGTTGAACCTGGGACCTTCTGCATGCCAAGCAGAGGCTCTACCACTGAGCCACGGCCCCTCCCCATTGAACCATAGTTGGGTCTCATGTATCGATGAATAGTCAGATTTTCTGAAGTACATATTTGAAGTCGCTTTGACCGAGATGGTCTTAACCAGAAACACAAATAGTATGACTGAGGAAGGAGGCCTCATGAATCCTATAAAAATGGCAGCTGAGTAATCTACCTCGCAGAATCACGGCTCACAGGTCAATTTTTTGTTCAGAGGAGCAGTGCCGATGTATCTCTTCCTTCCGTGAGTGTGTTTATTGGGTTTTTCTGTCTTCAGATCGTTGGATGTGTTTTCTAGCTTATCGGATGACTCCCTGATGGTCCTTGCTAGCCACTGCAAGGCGGAGCAGTTCCACCACAGCAAGGTGGTGGTTAGTGACACCAGCAAGTCCAAGAACATCATCTTTATTGTGAAAGTAAGGGCCCATCGAAGGCTTTGTGTTCTTCTCAGGTTGCCTGCCATTACAACAGTGGTTGTTAATTAAACAGCAATGCCATGTGCTAGGGATGCCAACCTCCAGGCAGGACCTGGGGATCCCCTGGAATTATAGCTCATCTCCAGACTACAGAGGTCAGCTCCCCTGGAGAAAACGGATGCTTTGGAGGGTGGACTTAGTGGCATTTTACCCCACTGAGGTCCCTGTCCTCCCCAGCCTCCATCTCCAAACCTCCAGGCGTTTCCCAGCCTGAATCGGGCAACCCTACCCCCTCATCCCCCATTGGTGAAAGGGGTGCTGTCCTTGTGAGGAACCTGGAAGCCGAGCCGTGACTGGGATGTGAGCTACCCCATTCATTTTCAAGGGAAAACAGCAAACATGTCCCAACCAGGCTTGCTTCAGTTAAAGAACAAGAGGAAGGTGGCTTTTTAGAACCAGTGTGGTGTAGCGGTTAGAGTGTCAGACTAGGATCTGGGAGACCCAGGTTCGAATCCCCGCTCTGCCATGGAAGCTTGCTGGGTGTCCTTGGGCCAGTTACACACTCCCAGCCTAGCCTACCTCATCGGGTTGTTGTGAGGATGAAATGGAGGAGAGGAGAATGGTGTAAGCCGCCTTTGGTCTCTACTGGGGAGAAAGGCAGGGGAGAAATGAAGTAAACAGAAATTAAAATGTTTCTTTGGGCTGGATCTCTTTCAGGGCAGGTGTAACGTCCTGCGACTTCTGGATCTGACTCGGTGTCCTTCCTATCTCAAGCGGATTAAAAAACAGGAGGTGTTGCCGGGGGTGTTAGCCAGAAATGCAACCCAGGCAGGTAAGATTTGGCATTCTGCCTCATCCTTATTTCATTACCATGCTTCTGCCCAGAACAAACATAACAAGAATATGAGGTATTTTGACAGCCTCTTGGAGACAAAGGCCTCAATCCAGCTAAGATCATCACCGTTTCAGTCCCAGTGAAAGTTGTTTGCAATCAGTTTGTTCCATTGGTTTCAAGTGGTCTCTTAGGGAGCAATCATGACCAGGTCTACTGAGAAGTAAACCTCACGTTATTCAATAAGGCTTACTTCCAGAAAAGTATTCTTTAGGACTGCAGCCTGACAATGCAATCCTAAACAGAATTACACCCTTCTAAGCCCTTTGACTTTAATGGAGTTTGATGGGCATCCCTCTTCTTGGGATTGCGCTGTTAAGACTGCAGTGATGCCATGACTGAAAAAGAGAAATTTAAAAGAAAACGTGTTTTTTTTTAAAAAAAAATCAGCTAAATTGTTGTACACCCCAATCCTACGCATGTTTATTTTAGGGTTGCCAACCTCCAGGTGGGGCCTGGAGATCTCAAAGAATTACAACCGATCTCCAGACAACAGAGTTCAGTTCCCATGGAGACAATGGACTCTATGGCATTATATCCTGCTGAGGTCCATCCCCTCCCCAAACCCTGTCAAGGTTACCAGCTCAGGGTTGGGAAATACCTGGAGATTTGGGGAGTGGAGCCTGAGAAGGGTGGGGTTTGGGGAAAGAAGGGACTTCAATGGGGTATTATGCCTTAGAGTCCACCTTCCAAAGTATCCATTTTCTCTAGGGGAGCTGATCTCTGTCACCTGGAGATCAATTGTAATCCCAGGAGATCTCCAGCCACCACCTGGAGATTGGCAACCCCGTCCTCCCCAGGCTTCACCCCCCCCCCCCCGCAAATCTTCAGGAATTCTCCTATCTGGATCTGGTAACCTTAGTTTATTTGGAAATATGCTTCAGGGTGTGATGGGGCTTACTCCCAAGTATGTTTATCTAATCACGTTTACTCAGAAGCAAGCCCTGTTGATTTAAATTGTACTTACTTTTATTAGATGGGTTAAACTTTAGAATTTCAGCCAGAAGCCTACTAACTTCCATCAAAACCAGAGGATTGGTTTAGGAACAAACCTTTGGATTGGGGCTACTCTAAACAGGCCCCAATTTCCCAGCTTTACAGGGTGCAAAGGGATATAGTGCATGAATACAGTCATTATTAATAATGTCGAAGGCTTTCACGGTCAGAGTTCATCAGTTCTTGTAGGTTATCCAGGTTGTGTGACCGTGGTCTTGGTATTTTCTTTCCTGATGTTTCGCCCACAGCTGTGGCAGGCATCTTCAGAGGAGTAACACTGAAGGACAGCTTCAGTGTTACTCCTCTGAAGATGCCTGCCACAGCTGTGGGCAAAACGTCAGGAAAGAAAATACCAAGACCACGGTCACACAACCTGGATAACCTACAAGAACCGATTATTAATAATGTTCACAACGACGGTGGCCAATGGAAAAGGAAATGATGTGTGCATTTATGTATACAGATAGAGTAGCCAACCTCCAGGTGGGGCCTGGAGATCTCCAGGAATCACCGCTGCTCTCCAGATGACAGAGATCAGTTCCTTTGGAGAAAATGGCTGCTTTGGAGGGTGGACTCTATGGCATTATAGACCAATGAGGTCCCATTCCTCTCCTAACCCCGCCCTCCCCAGACTCCACCCTTAAAATTTCCAGGTATTTCCCAACCCAGAGTTGGCATCCCTGGATCTAGCTCTTTATCCTTAACAGAGTTGCATACCCTTCTAAATTAATAGAAGTCACTGGGTCTAGAAGGACATAACTATGTTTTGGATTATGCCCTGTGGTGCAGAGTGGTAAGCTGCAGTACTGCAGTCCAAGCTCTGCTCACGACCTGAGTTCGATCCCGACGGAAGCCGGTTGCAGGTAGCCGGCTTGAGGTTGACTCAGCCTTCCATCCTTCCGAGGTCGGTTAAATGAGTACCTAGCCTGCTGGGGGTAAAGGGAAGATGAATGGGGAAGGCACTGGCAAACCACCCCGTAAACAAAGTCTGCCTAGTAAAGACGTCACCTCATGGGTCAGGAATGACCCGGGGCTTGCACAGGGGATCTTTACCTTTATAACAACATATTTCCAATGACATACTCTGTGGAGCCAGAGCCCACAAAAACATACGCCAACCTAACTGTGCTTTAAGGTATCACAAGATCCTTGTCCTTTTGTTTCCATTTGTTTATCAAAGGCACCAATGTTAATGGGAGCGAGCTGTTGAGTACACGCAAGTCAGTTCCTGCCTCTGGAAGAAGGAGTGGTGTCCCAGCATTGAACGCCTTTCCTTCTGATATAAATGAGCCCCAGATTATCCATACAAGTACTTGTGGTATACCCAACACTGTGATGAAGACCTCCCAAATAAAACTAAGAGTGAGTGCCCCAGAGGAGAGCAGTGAAGGAAGGGATACTGGGAAAAACAGGTAAACGAAATCTCCAGGTGATAGAAAATGGGGCCTGAAAGCACAAGACACTGTTAATAGGGTTGCCAACCCTGGGTTGGGAAATTCCTGGGGATTTGGGGGGATGGCACCTGGGGAGGAGAAGGACCTCAGCAGGGTGTAATGCCACCTTCCAAAGCAGCCATTTTCTCCAGGGGAACTGATCTTGGTTATCTGGAGATCGATTGTAATAGTGGGAGATCTCCAAGTCCCACATGGAGGTTGGCAATCTTAGCTGTTACCGATCTGGGATAAGTATAGGGTGGCTAGGCAGGGCCTGGAGATCACCCAAAATTATAACTGATCTCCATACAACAAAGATCAGTTCCCTTGGAGAAAATTGCTGCTTTGGAGGGTGGACTCTGTAGTGTTATACCTTGCTGAGATATACAACAGTGTCTTATTTCCACACGTGTCTTCTTTCAGGTTTTCTCGCTGTGCAACTGAGCAGCTCAGTATAAGACAGCTACGCCAGACCACAAAACTGTCTCGTCGTCTTCTGCCTTCAGCATATCTCTGCATTGATTCCCTTTGGCCAGGAGAATATTTTGTAAGCCTGCTAACATAATATCTTATTGTATGGAGGTAGGGTTGCCAGATCCAGGTTGGGAAACTCCTGGAGATTTGGGAGTGGAGACTGGGGAGGACAGGGACTTCAGTGGGGTATAATGCGATAGAGTCCACCCTCCAAAACATCAATTTTCTCCAGGGGAACTGATCTCTGTAGTCTATAGATGAGCTGTAATTCCAAGGGATCCCCAGGCCCCACCAGGAGGCTGGTATCCCTACTTGAAGGCCATATGATGAATCTTAACTCATGACAGCTGAGGTTTATTATGTAAACGTTTCATTGATTTTGTGGCCTCTAGAACTCCAAAGCAACCTTTGCTGGTCTACGTGAAAAGGAGGTAAGTAATGGTTATGTAGGATTACCAGCTCCGGGTTGGGAAATACCTGGAGGGCGGGGTTTGGGGAGGGGAGGGACTTCAATGGGTTATAATGCCATAGAGTCCACCTTTGAAAGTGGCCGTTTTCTCTAGGGCAGGGGTCGGCAAACTCATTAGTCAAAAGAGCCAAATATCAACAGTACAACGATTGAGATTTCTTTTGAGAGCCAAATTTCTTAAACTTAAACTATATAGGTAGGTACACTGTTTATTAACTTAATAAACTTTAATTAAGGTTTTAAGTCTTAATTAAACTATAGGTACACTGAATAAAACTTGATATCATACTTAATAGTGATCTTATTTATTGATAAAAATTAAATTGTAAGTCCCTGCCATTTCCCCGTCCGGAGTCCTCGTCTGGAGGCCTGGTCTACAGCCATAAAAGCCTATTGGTAGACCTGGCCTCCGGCTGAGTCCCATTGGGAGGCCAGGTCTACCCATTGGCTTTCTTGGCAGTAGACCTGGCCTCCGGAGGCCCATAGAAGCCAATTGGTAGACCTGGCCTCTGAAGGGGGACTTTTCCCCCTCCTCGGAGTCCAGGTCTACCGCCAAGAAAGCCAGTGGGTAGACATGGCCTCCCAATGGGACTCAGCCGGAGGCCAGGTCTACCAAAGGAAGCCCGCCCCACCCAACAGCTGATAGGCAGGGGGGGAGGAACCGCTGAGCTGCCCGCCCAGCAATCGCGCGGCTAGAGGGGAGGGGAGGCTTTAGCCTCCCAACCATTGAGGGCAAGGGAAAGGGGGACCCGACCATTCTCCACGGCAGGGGCGGAGAGAGACAGCACGCGCGCTCTCAGGCGCGCTGGCTCCGCAGCCCGGCTGCCGACGCGAGCGGGTGCAAGAGCAGGGGCTCCGAACCAAGTTCGGAGAGCCGCACTCAACACGCCAAAGAGCCGCATGCGGCTCTGGAGCCGCAGTTTTGAGACCCCTGCTCTAGGGGAACTGATCTCTGTCGCCTGTAGATCAATTGTAATAGCGGGAGATCTCCAGCTACCACCTGGAGGTTGGCAACCCTATGGTTATGCAAAATTTAAATCAATATTTTTATTGTTTGGTATTATCTTGCAGAAAGGTGTAGATATGGATTATATTGAAAATCATCTACAAAAAGAAGATAATGCCCACCAACAACAGGAATGTTTCTGGTCCTCGGTAAGATAATATCTTGAGTAACATACAAATATAAATCCAGGAAGCATGTTTGTTCAATTAAAAAAATTAGTGGATAGATCATGGAGTTAGCTAGTTTCTTTCATGGTTTTGACCATTACTAGAATTCGCTTGGTACCCACTGGCTACAATCATTATTAAGAATATTGGGGGGAGGGACCATATGCTAAGGTTGCCAGCTCTGAGTTGGGAAATCCCTGAAAATTTGGAGGTGGAAGAAGAGGAAGAGTTGGTTTTTATGCCCCAATTCTCACTACCTTTAACGTGTCTCAAACTGGCTTACAGTCGCTTTCCCTTCCTCTCCCACATTAGACTTGTGAGGTAGGTGGGGCTGAGAGAGTTCGGAGAGAACTGTGACTAGCCCAAGGTCACCCAACAGGCTTCATGTGGAGTAATTCACCGAATTAGAGTCCACCACTCCTAACCACTACACCACGCTGGTTCTCTGGGGAAGTTGGGGTTTAGGGAGGGACTTCAGCAGGGTATAATGCCATAGGGCCCACCCTGCAAAGCTGTTATTTTCTCCAGGGGAACTGATCTCTATTGGCTGGAGATCAGTTGTAATAGCAGGAGAGCTCCAGCTAGTACCTGAAGGTTGGCAGCTCTAAGTTCAGGCCATGCCCTTCACCCAGTTCAGAGGGGAGGGTGAGTGGGTGCCAGGCATGGGCACCAATGCCTGAAGCATTTGAGTTTTTCTTGTCCCCAGAACCTCCCCAGCCAGAGGGCACAAGAGGATCGACCTATGGTCATTTGCAGCCTGGGGTCGGAGATTATACGTATCAAGCTGAACATGTTTTGTGAGCTGGCTGATATCTCAACTTTAATCAGAATGAAGAAGAAAATTCAACCATATCCCAGGTAACGAGATGGTATCCCTCAAAGAGAGCCAGCATGGTGTAGTGGTTAAGAGCAGAGGACTCTATTCAGGAGAACCGGGTTCGATTCCCAATTCTTCTTCCTCCTCCTCCTCTTCTTCTTCCATGACTCAATGAAACTGTTATGTGGTTAAAGGAGAATCATAAGAACTCGCTTTTGACTTTTCAATTGGTCAATGGCATTCAGCCCTAAGGTTTGCTTTATCCTCATGATCACCAATATTGTCACCCCTTTGTTTTTCCTAGTGATGGTGAGCTCTGCCGTATTTTTCTGGAAGATGACTGCTGGAAGCTATTTAAAGAAAACTTGGTTTGTAACATAAGACAAACGAAAGGGGCGCCACCCTTGTGAGGAACCTGGAAGCCAAGCTGTGAATGGGGTCTCAGCTGCAAAAGAAACCTAGGAGGGACTCAGGCTGACCACATCTGTTGATTTGTGTGTCTGTGCGCATTCGCACTGGTCGTTGAGGGCGTAGTGTGTTATTACTTGCAGTAAGGATTTGTTACTTGTTGTTTTACCATGAGTTTTAATTTCTGGAAGCCACGAGCTGCGTCTCATGGATTTGCTCAGGTGCATTAGTCCTTGCATGAGCAGGAAGTGCTAACATTATTCCTCCATCTCTGTTTACACTGAGTGAAAATGATGGTATCCCCGCTATCTTTCTCCGCATGCCCAAGATATACCATATGCTTTCCTTCTGATGCAATTTCAAAACCACTTTAAAATAAAATCTGGCAAACCTGTAGTCCAGTCCATTGTCCACAAGCACATTAGCTTTATTTGTAACAAAATATCAAAGTGCTAAATATGACTTCCAGTGTGGGTTCTGCAGGGCTAAATCAAGAACAGAACGTGCAAGATACACACCGCTGAAGTCCAAATTTGCCAACATACAGAACTACACAACAATTATATAACCAAACACATAAGTGTAACACAGAACAGGAATGTGCAACAGTTAATGGGTTGGATCCAGACTAAACTGGCAGTTTCCACTGACTCCCCCTTCCCTCTGCAACCCACTCATGTCATTCATAAGAAAAGCCCTGCTGGATGAGACCAAGGCCCATCAAGTCCAGCAGTCTGTTCACACAGTGGCCAACCAGGTGCCTCTAAGAAGCCCACAAACAAGACGACTGCAGCAGCATTGCCCTGCCTGTTTTCCAAAGCACCTAATATAATAGGCATGTTCCTCTGGTACTGGAGAGAATAGGCATGCATCTCGACAAGTATCCATTTTGACTAGTAGCCATGGATAGCCCTATCCTCCATAACAACATAAGGAAAGCCTTGCTGGATCAGACCAAGGCCCACCAAGCCCAGCGGTCTGTTCACACAGTGGCCAACCAGGTGCCTCTAGGAAGCCCCCAAACAAGACGACTGCAGCAGCATTATCCTGCCTGCGTTCCACAGCACCTAATATACAGGAGAGAATAGGCATGCATCATGACTAGTATCCATTTGGACTAGTAGCCATGGATAGCCCTCTCCTTAGGGTTGCCAGGCCCCTCTTCACCACCGGCGGAAAGTTTTTCTGGGGCGGAGCCTGAGAAGGGCAGGGTTTGGGCAGGGACTTCAATGCCATAGAGTCCAATGGCCAAAGCAGCCATTTTCTCCAGGTGAACTGATCTCTTATCGGCTGGAGATCAGTTGTAATAGCGGGAGGCCTCCGTCTAGCACCTGGAGGTTGGCAACCCTAGCAAGTGGGGGTAAAGACCAATGAAATGGCAGAGTCAGGGGCTGTGAAAGAGGAACATTTAACGAGAATAGTTACAGGACGCATCAATTATGAAGCGAGCATCTCTTTAGCGCCAATCATTCCCACGTTATGAGCATGTTATGAGTCTTCCAGCCTCTCTTGGCAACCACTCCCCCTTCCCGCCAACAGGGGCGCTGCTGAGTCTAGCGAAAAGTCTCCGTTCTTCCCCCCCCCCCGGCAAGTTTGTCCCTGCCCGGCTGCCGTCCTTGTAGTCTTCCTAGGTTGCGGCCTAGTCTCCGCTGCCCAAGATGGCGGCTGCCTCGGAGCGTCCTCCGGCCGAGGCCGCCAAGCCCTTGCTGGGCCTCCTGAACGGCATCGCCCGGGCCTCCTACTACGGCAACGCGGAGATCACGGAGGGGCTGCTGCGGGAGCAGCTCTACCCGGACCTGGCGCCGCAGGAGTTCCGGGCTCTGCAGGCCAAGATGACGGGCGTCGTCAAGGTAACGGGGCGGGGCCGGCCTCGCCTCACCTGGCGCGTTCCCTGGGCGGGAGGAGGAGCCGTTCCCCGACCCCCGGCGCTGGGGGGGGGAGGGGTGCCCTCTTCTGAGGGCTCGGTCCTCCGTCTGCGCATGCGCCCGTGTGCAACCGACGCCTTTTCAAAAATTAGTAGAAAAAGAGTCCAGCAGCGAAGTGCCTGTATTATTGTATTAATTCCTGATAGGGTAAACAAGGGTTCGTGGGGGGAGAGAGAGACCTGAGATCGTTATTTCAAGAAAACAGTTTATTTGCAGCTGCTGACTCAGAGGCCCTAATGGGCAGAAATCTCTGAGCCCCGATCATACTGAGGAAGGGATATTTATCCAGATTCAAGATAGGACAACCCATCAACATTCAGGGTAGCGCTGATAACACTCCAGACATCGAGGCGGCGGTGGAGTAATAGTTTCACCCAGTTCTTGTTATGGTTTACTGTAACCCTCTATGACTCTTGCCCCAATTCCTTAGCACACAGGCATACACACACAGAGATATCCTGCCCAGCAACAAGCTATTCCCTTGCTGTCCTAATACATTTACAGAAAGGTAAAGAGATTATTACAAATTGCTAAATCAGTGGATCTTCCATAGTCAGGGGAAGTGTACCTGCTGTCACATTCCCAATGACAATAACACAGCCGGAGGTGGATAGTTTAAAGCGGTTTGTTTGTTAGGCCCAATATACACGCCGGATGAGAATTGCCCCAATGCGCAGGACAATTCACACACGGAACAAAGGATTGCAACAACTGGTTCTTGTAGGTTATCTGGGCTGTGTGACCGTGGTCTTGGTTTTTTCTTTCCTGACGTTTCGCCCGCAGCTGTGGCAGGCATCTTCAGAGGAGTAACACTGAAGGACAGTGTCTCTCAGTGTCAAGTGTGTAGGAAGAGTAATATATAGTCAGAAAGGGGTTGGGTTTGAGCTGAATCATTGTCCTGCAAAAAGTATCAAAGGTAATGTGCTAATCATTGTCCTGTAATCATGTGCTAATCGTTGTCCTGTAAAGGTAATGTGCTAATCATTGTCAAAGGTAATGTGCTAATCATTGTCCTGTAATCATGTGCTAATCATTGTGCTAATCATTATCCTGTAAAGGTAATGTGCTAATCATTGTCAAAGGTAATGTGCTAATCATTGTCCTGTAATCATGTGCTAATCATTGTGCTAATCATTGTCCTGTAATCATGTGCTAATCATTGTCCTTACAGGACAATGATTAGCACATTACCTTTGATACTTTTTGCAGGACAATGATTCAGCTCAAAACCAACCCCTTTCTGACTATATATTACTCTTCCTACATACTTGACACTGAGAGACACTGTCCTTCAGGGTTACTCCTCTAAAGATGCCTGCCACAGCTGCTGGCGAAACGTCAGGAAAGAAAATACCAAGACCACGGTCACACAGCCCGGATAACCTACAAGAACCAATGAACTCTGACCGTGAAAGCCTTCGACAATAGATTGCAACAACGTTTATAACCTCTGGTTAGGGGAGTTACATGGTGCGTAGAGACACAAGGATCCAGTAACGGATACGTTTGGATTAGCATATCCAATTAGAGAACCGTAGGCGTTAAAACTTGAGCCTCCGGTAGGATTGAAACTACGCCCTTGGTAGCTTCAATCACTAGTGGGCCCCTTCCTGAGGCGATCTGTACCGGGCACGACTAGAATCTTCTATTCTGGCAGCTCATTATGGTGTCTGCCAGACTCATGCTAACTTAGTGATCACACAGGAATGAATAGGAACCAAAGAACAATACTTGACCCCTTATACATGGGGTATTGCCATTATATATGTGTGCAGGATATGGTATTGTGCTAGATGCTAACCCTTATACCCTGGGCTTAGCATCTTTATAAGTGTGAGTATGCGGACTGAATATAAAAGCATACATTTCCAATAGTAATGATGATTATAGGCATTACAGTAGCACCTTAAAGACTAACAAAAATATTTTCTGGTAGGGTATGAGCTTTCGTGAGCCGACTCTTGCCCTTTTCAAAAACTGTTATGCATGTAACTTTATAGCTGCACAGGGGAGAAGGCGTCGATGTGAATTTCCTGCATTGTACAGGGGGTTGGACTTGATGACCCTGCTGGGCCCTTCCAACTCTGTGATTCCATAAGGCACTTGAATGCACTTTCCTCACTTGAGAAGGTGCAGAAAGGAGCAACCCGAAACGATCAGGGGCCTAAGAGCAACTGCCCTATGAGGAGCAGCTGAAACGCTTGGGGCTGTTTAGCTTGGAAAGAAGGCGACTGAGGGGAGACATGATAGAGGTCTATAAAATTATGCATGGTTTGGAGAGAGTGGGCAGGGAGAAGCTTTTCTCCCTCTTTCGTAATACCAGAACGCGGGGTCATCTGCTGAGGCTGGAGGATGAGAGATTCAAAACTGATAAAAAGAAGTATTTCTTCACACAACTCATTGTTAAATTGTGGGACTCCCTGCCCCAGGATGTGGTGATGGCTGCCAACTTGGAAGGCTTTAAGAGGGGAGCGGACATGTTCATGGAGGAGAGGGCTATCCATGGCTACTAATTAAAATGGTTACTAGTCATGATGCATACCTATTCTCTCCAGGATCAGAGGAGCATGCCTGTTATATGAGGTGCTGTGGAACACAGGCAGGATGCTGCTGCTGCAGCCGTCTTGTTTGTGGGCTTTCTACACAGTGGTTGGCCACTGTGTGAACAGACTGCTCGACTTGATGGACTTTCTTATGTTCTTAAAGAAGGAAATCTTATCCTGGAGACCATTTCATTTTGCAAGTGTTCCGTCTTTAGCAGAGGGGCCATGGCTCAGTGGTAGAGCATCCGCTTGGGATGCAGAAGGTCACAGGTTTAGTCTCTGGGAACTCCAGTTAGAAAGAATCAGGTTGTAGGTGATCTGAAAGACCTCTGCTTGAGATCCTGGAGAGCCGCTGCCAGTCTGAGTAAACAATACTGACCTCGATGGACTAATGGTTTGGTTCAGTATAAGGCAGCTTCATGTGTCGTTACATAAGAACCCAAGTAGATCCCTGTTGGATCAGGCCCATCCAGCTATCTGTTCACATGGGGGGTGACCCACTGCCTCTAGGAACCCCACAACAGGATGACTGCAACAGCATCCTCCCGCCTATGCGCCCCAGCAACAGATTTCAAGTGGCATACTGCCTCTGGTACTGGAGGGGGTACCCATCGTGCCCGGTAGCCATTGATATCCCCGTCCTCCGTGAAATTGTCTGCACCCCTTTTGAAGTCCTTCCAAGTTGGCCGCCCTCACCATATCCTGTGGCAGCGAGTTCCACATTTTGACTATGCACTGTGTGAAGAAGTACTTCCTTACGTTGAGTTATCCAGATTGAAGCCTTTCCTGTTACAACATCCTCCTTATCCTAAACTGCATTCATTTGGAAGACAGTTCAGTTGCTG
Source organism: Euleptes europaea (assembly GCF_029931775.1). NCBI lineage: Eukaryota > Metazoa > Chordata > Lepidosauria > Squamata > Sphaerodactylidae > Euleptes > Euleptes europaea. The sequence goes on along the minus strand of NC_079321.1, from coordinate 7,744,327 downwards.
TTTCAGTTGAATTTAAGGGTGCTTGTGATTTAAAGGCTAAGTCCACTGCATGGAAGTAGCAACTGTCAGGGTTTAGTTCTAATTTGGATGGAAGGTTAGAAAAAAAAATAGTGTTATTTGTCCTAACTTTGTCTCTTGTGATTTAGCTTGTTCTTCTAACACTCCCGAATGCACACTGTCTTTTGTCCCATTGTATAATTTCTTAAGCTCACGTCCGTGTATGTGCCTGGGATTGTTTTGTGCGCAAATGTTTTACTCCCTTTTTAACCTGTTTGATTCTTTATCTCTTGCATGCTGCGTCTTTATCTCTCTGCTTCTGAATGCCAGACACTAAACTCGAAACAATCTCTCTGGGGCCTGATTTTTCTACCCCCTCTCCCCGTTATCAGTTTTTGTGTCATTTATCCCTTTCTCACAGCCTTTCTTTGTGTACGCCTTCTTTGATTCATTTCCTTTTTATCTTTCTCCGAGCTATAGCAGTTAGTGAGAAAAAGGGTATTTGTCCGCAGACATGAGTGACAGGAAATTGATAAAATATAATGGCTTGTACTTTGGAGTGGTACCTTCATGGTGGGGGAGACCCTAGGGCATTTGGCACACTGTCTCTTTTGTACAGGGGAGGGCAGGGAATAAAAATCTCATCCACCCCCTAAAATATGGTTCACGAATCCCATTCTGCGAGGTTAAGAGAGATGTTTTATTCTCTGAAGCAGAAGGGTTGGGTTTAAATTGGCAGGATGTAGTTGCTGCTGGTTTACTGGTGCTGAGACAGTGGGATTAACTTCTCTCTCTTAATAAAAGTGTCTGTAGATTTTTCCGTGGCCTTGAAAGTTTGGACACTCTTGTAAAGGGGCAATTTGGCCAGTACTGATCATTTGAAATCCTGCAGAGGCATCAGTTCCTATGCTGGGATGCGAATACTGACTCCTGTAAAACCCAGATATGGCTCAGAACATTGCCCATTAGCTTTCAGTTTGTTTATTAAAATATTTATATTCCACCTTTCCTCATTGCAACTTACAAATCATAGTTAAGAGTATCACAATTTAAAGCCAACACGATAAACCCCCTGATAGCCATCTCCCCCCCCAAAAAAAGATGCCCCTGGTTCCTTCCAAATAAAAGGGCTTTTGCAACTCCTTTTGAAAATTTCTAGAAGACTGTGCTCCCCTCCAGCCTGTGTGGTGTAGTGGTTAAGAGTGATGGACTCTAATCTGGAGAACCAGGTTTGATTCCCCACTCCTCCACATGAAGCCAGTTGGGTGACCTTGGGCCAGTCACATTTCTCTCCGAACTCTCTAACAGAGCTGTAACTTGCCCAAGGTCTCCCAGCAGGCTTCATGTGTAGGAGTGGGGAAACATATCCAGTTCACCAGATTAGCTTCCACCGCTCATGAGGAGGAGTGGGGACTCAAACCTGGTTCCCCAGATCAGAGTCCACCGCTCCAAACCACCACTCTTAACCACCACACCATGCTGGCAAGAATTGGGCTGCTGTATTCTGAATCAGCTGCATCTTCTGGGTTGTCTGTCTTCAAGGGTAGCCCAACACAGCGTGCATTACAGTAATCTGGCCAGGAGGCTGCAGGAGCCAGCGTGGCAAGACTCGTTGAGTTTAAGAATGGAGAACTGGTGAGCCACACGAAGCTGGTAGAAGGAGCTCTTGGCCGCTGCACCACCCTGCTTTTCAAACCAAGGATGCCACTAAGCTCTTAACCTGCTCTCCAGATGCCAACTCTACATCATAGCAAAAGTGATCCAGCACTGTGTGCTGTTTCTACCAATATAATACTGCGTTCTGCATTATTTAACACGTCGTCTTTCATACTTCTGCTTTCTTCAAATGACAGCTCCGTTTCCAATTTCTGCAAATCCTAGTTCTATTACATTGTTTATTAGACTTGTCGTCCTGTTGAATGCATTGATTTACACTGTGTAATCTGCCTTGAGCCACAGTGAGAAAAGCAGACTATAAATAAATAAGATGAAATAACCTTTTCCAGTGCAGATTAGTTCTCCTGTTGCTGAAACGAGTTTTGGTTAGGAACCAATTTTTGTTTTCTGCCTCTAGGTGGCAATACGATATCAGTATTGAAACATTTTTTTTGAAAAATCCAGTATTAGGAATTCATTGACACTAAAATTGGTATTGTCTGTTAGTACATGCAGCGTCTATTATTTATTCAGTGGATCCAATGTACTTTTGTAAGCATCTTGTTGTTCTAGCAGAACTATTTAACAGATTTCCAGTGGAATCCTGAGCAGAATTATTCCCTTCTAAGAAGGGTGAAGCTCTACTTACGATGACTCTTTGCAATTTACAAGTTAATCCTTGAGGCGAAAGAAATGTGGAGCCTTGTAAATTTTATGTAATGCATACCGAGATGTAAAAATTATGGAAATTTTAAATCCTGGGGAGAAGAGGTGTCCCTTTAAAGAAACAGAAATTTGAAATGTATGCGGCATTTTAAAAACCAGATTTAATCTTTGTTCCTTTAACAGTATGTAATGCCTGACTTATGTAGTTAACCTATACCATTTTAATATAAAGTATTCATTTTATTCAAATACTAATAGCAAATTTGCCTAGAGATGGAGCAATAAGCTGCAACCTAGACTTCCTAAATTTCCCTTTATTTTCTGCTAGTTTGGAACATTGTAGGGGAAAAGGAGTTTTAAAAGGAACTATCAACACTTTTTTCTTTTTTTAAAGGGAGTTTTCATTGTCTGGAATGAGCAACAGTCTCCTCTCAAGGCAGCTGAAAAATCTGCCTTCTCAGCCCAGTCCTGCGGGGGGGGGGGGAGGATGACTCCTTAGGAGCTGGCATGACCCCACATGGTGTAGTGGTTAAGAGCGGTAGTTTGGAGCAGTGGACTTTGATCTGGAGAACCAGCACAGCCATGCCCGCAGGGGTTTCCTGGAGGGGAAAGCCCGCGCCGGCGTGGTGGGGGGCATTCCCGGGGGCAGAGCTGCCTTTGGGCAGCTTCCTCACCCCGTTCACCTCAGAAACGCCCCCCGAGCTGCAGCGTGGCTGTGCCACCTTTTTTGGTGGTGTGGCCTCACTTTGTGCAATGGGGTATTTCCACCTTTTTTATTTTTTAAAATTCTTTTTGGGGGGTCGAGAAGCCTCTGAGGAGGCGACGCAGCTGTGCCCCTCCCAGCTGCCGCGGATCTGCCCCCCTTGAGGGATGGGCTGCCCTAATCCACAAATATTTTTAATTTCAAATAATCCGATGGACAATGCAGCTAATATTCCCCAGATACATTAAGAAAACTGCAACACCCTTCTGCCAGAGATCCCAGTGAGAGCCAGCTTGGTGTAGTGGTTAAGAACAGTGGTTTGGAGTGGTGGACTGGGCTTGATTCCCCATTCCTCCACATGAGTGGCAGAGGCTAATCTGGTGAACCAGGTTGGTTTCCCCACTCCTCCACATGAAGCCAGCTGGGTGACTTTGCTAAGGCACAGTTCTGTCAGTGCTCTCTTAGCCCCACCTACCTCACAGGGTGTCTGCTGTGGAGAGAGGAAGGGAAGGAGATTGTAAGACGGTTTGATTCTCCTTAAGTGGTAGAGAAAGTCCACATATAAAACCAACTCTTCTTTTTCTCCTCCTCCTTCTTCCCTTTCCAAAGGAGTTTGCACTTCTCCTTGTCTTAGGGAGGGAGCCTATTCTGTGATGGTTCTCCGAGGGCTCTTCCCTCAAGTGGCAATATTAGCTGTTCAGTTAGACGGGCAATATTCACCTGCCATTTTGGGGATTTTGCAGTGCCCAAAGGGAGGTTTTGCATCTGTCCGCCCTCTCTCCATGATTACTTTCTCAGTGCTCTCTTCCTAGAACGCTCTGGCTGCCAATATATTTTTTTGTTTTGTTTGCTGAAAGAAACTGTAGCAGATTCAGTCGGAAGCAAATGGACAACAGTAATGTGCTTACTTCCACCTGCCCTAACGTGTTTAGCAATATTCGGTACGGAAGTTGCTTCAGATCTAATGAAGCAATACATCCCAATAAGGGCTTATTTTCATAGCTGTGCACTATTCATCCTGGAGGGCGGAGATTGCTGACAATGAACCTCTTCCAGTTGTTGAGTAGCGGTTACTAGAATGTGGCTGCTTCTTGGCAGAGAAGGCACAAGAATTAGGGGAAAATGTAATACCTGTTGCATTGCAACTGCAGAGGCCAATGTGTCAATTGAAACTTGAGCTATGTACACCTTCCATCTTGGGATAAGGCCTCCAGGTGCTCTGAGCCTTACTTTCTGTGATAAATTTTCGACTGTAATCTTTTTCAGGGTAGGTTTTTTGTTTTGTTTTGTAAGTTCCTCTGCACTATAACTCTTTTCTTAGCATTTAGCCTGCGGTTGCTTAACATGAGCCGGTATGGTATAGTGATTAGAGCGCCAGCCTAGGGTGAACTCATGAGCACATGAAGCTGCCTTCTACTGAATCAGACCCTTGGTCCATCAGAGTCAGTATTGTCTACTCAGATTGGCTGTGGCTCTCCCGGGTCTCAGGCAGAGGTCTTTCACAGCACCTACTTGCCTAGTCCCTTTAGCTGGAGATGCTGGGGATTGAACCTGGGGCCTTCTGCATGCCAAGCAGAGGCTCTACCACTGAGCCACAGTCCCTCCACTGAGTCTCATTGAGAAAGGCAGACTATAATTAAATGAAATAATAAAGTAAAGCAAAGGCCCTGCAGGTGATGCTAAGGAGCACAAGGGTGGCTTACGTGGTTCTTTCCCCCCCCTTTCATTTTGACCTCTCCACAACCTTGTAATGTAGGTTAGGTGAAGAGTTGGCACCTCTAGAGACCATGAGCATGGGCAAAAAGAGAGATGGACGACACTGTCGGAGGTGGGAAGTGGCAGGCAGAGTTGATAAGAATATTCTGGTTGAAAAGCACTGAGATGTGCAAAATCTGCCAAGTATCTTGTCTCTCTCTCTCCCCCCCCCCCCATTCTGAGGAATTTGGCATTTCGGATCTGGTATTTTGTCAGTTGCCCTGACCTGGGCCAGGCTAGTCTGATCTCATCAGATCTCGGATGCTAAGCACGATCAGCCCTGGTCAGCGCTTGGATGGGAGACTGCCAAGGAAGTCCAGGGTTACTACGCAGAGACAGGCAACGGCAAACCACATCTGCTCGTCTCTGCCCTGCCCTGGATAGCCCAGACTAGCTGCATCTCGTCAGATCTCAGAAGCTAAGCAGGGTTGGCCACAGTTAGTTCTTAGGTGGGAGACCACCAAGGAAGTCCAGGGTCGCTGCTCAGAAGCATACAGTGGCAAACCACCTCTGAACTTCTTTTGCCTGGAAAACTCAGTGGGGTTCCCCATAAGTCAGTTGAGACTTGATGGCACTTTCCGCTGCTGTATCTTTGGCATTTGCTAGCTGTGGATTTTCATTTCTGTAGCCATTTGCTACACAGTAGCTTTTTTGGTGGAGACCTACCTTTGTATATATGTGTATATATTGTTTGTTTTGTTCAGCGCCGATTTTTGTGTTTGCACGCATTAAATTAGATAGATAGGTTGTATTGCAATTTTGGATGTTGTTTCCATACAATATACGTTGTTTCTGATAACAATATTGAGCCACATGCTGTTATTTTGTTTGCGTTAGTCTCATTATAGCATTTGGGTGTTCTTAAATAATTTGCTGACAGCCAGCATGGTGTAGTGGTTAAGAGCGGTGGTTTGAAGTGGTGGAGTATGATCTGGAGAACCAGGTTTGATTCCCCACTCCTCCACATGAGCGGCGAAGGCTAATCTGGTGAACTGGATTTGTTTCCCCTCTCCTACACACGAAGCCAGCTGGGTGGCCTTGGTCTAGTCACAGCTCTCTCAGCCCTACCTCCCTCACAGGGTGGCTGTTGTAGGGAGGGGAAGGCGATTGTAAACTGGTTTGATTCTTCCTTAAGTGGTAGAAAAAGTCAGCATATAAAAACAAACTCTTCTTCTTCTTGCACGCTGCTGGTGACGATGGAATCCTCTGTACACAGGGGATGTAGCCTTCGCCTCTCTTGTCAGGGTTCTGTGCCACTAGGGTTTAACTGAAAATGCTTTTGTTTCTGCCGTTGTCAGCTCCTTGTGTCATTTGTCATCTTCTGTAATATGCAGCATATCATTTAATGATCTAATTTATTGATGCCTGTGCCAAAGAGAGAGATGAGTGTTCCACAGAAGAATTTCCTTGCTGGGTCAGATGAAGAGGTCCTCCTCCCAGGGGAAGATCCCAAGAAGGACCTACTGGGATTAGCCATTCCCTTTTTCTTCCTCATCCGCCAGTCCTAAAGTTTGTTACCTCTGAAGATGGATGTTTTTAAGATTTAATGATGCCGGGGATTGAACCTGGGACCTTCTGCATGCCAAGCGGATGTTCTACCACTGAGCCACAGCCCCTTAAGAGCTCTTATCCGGCCCACAAGCCAGCTGAGGGAGACACACACACCCCCGGTCTGGCATGGCCCGGCCAAGTGACATTTATGTCATATCCGGCCCTCGTAACAATTCAGTTCGACACTCTTGGGCTAGAGAGTTCTCGGGGTTGACTCTTTTTAAGGACTCCTCTTCAAAACAACCTACAGCTGTCAGGGCTGAAATTTGAAGAGAGAGAGGGAGGAAGAGAAAAGGTGGTGTTTTGGGACTAGGGTTGCCAACTTCCAGGTGCTAGCTGGAGATCTCCTGCTATTACAACTGATATGCAGCCGATAGAGATCACTTCACCTGGAGAAAATGGCCACTTTGGCAATTGGGACTCTGTGGCATCGATGTCTGTCCCCAAACCCCATCCTCCTTTGGCTGCTCCCCCAAAACCTTCTGCTGGTTGCAAAGAGGGACCTGGCAACCCAATTTGGGACCCTTTCCTCTCATGCACTTTTAATCCTTTCTCCTCACATAACTTTTTCCCGATGCGGGTAAAAGCTGCTTGACTGGAACAATATTTAGCGGCAGGGGAGTTCGGGGAGAGAGGATTTTGCCCTACAAACCACAGAGCTAACGACTGCACATTTTTGAAAAAATAATTAAATTACACGTCATGTCTCGTTGAATCTTTAAACTATCCTAATGCTTGATTTTCTTCAAGCTTTTGTCTCTTCTGTGAGCAATTATGGACTATTTAGGTACTAAATAAATATAAGCTCCTACAGTTTCCAAGTAGGGTCTGCATTTTCATTTTTTCCATGGAAGATGTTTGCAGGTCTCTGCCAGAAGAATTCTTCCTTCAGTTTGTTGAGTACTTTTCTTCGGGATAGGCAGCCTCCATTAATTTTTTGTTGTTGGAGTGATTAAATATGGCCTTAGAATAAAGGGCAAAGATAAAAGCATGTATGCTTTGAATAGAACAAGATGTAGCCAGGCAACGATCATATTTAAAAACAAATTAATTTGACATTTATAAATGTGTTCTTTTTTCTTTCCAGAGTCCTGTCACATAAAACAGGCATACTTTATGACTGGCTTTGACAGATTTTCTTTGGATTGAGGTGCACATTTAGGAACCAGACTCTCCCCCCACCCCAGCCCTCAGGGTTTTGTAGTTTAATGTCCCTATTGTCTGATTATTGATACCACAAAACCTAATTCTAGCCTCTTCACAGTTTTTCATAATTGTATTTACACTATGAGAGAAAAAAGTGTTATACTCTATATACATAAATATAGAGGAGATCCTGTGGTTCTTAGCACAACAAAAAATTAACCTATAGCCCTAACCTAAGAAGAAGAAGAGTTGGTTTTTATATTAAAATAATACAATACCTTTATTGGCATCATAACATGATATAACACGCCAAAACGTCAGCGAAAATAGGTTAAAATCTTCCTTTGTTCATTAAAAAGAGTTGATTTTTATATGCTGACTTTCTCTGCCACTTAAGGAAGAATCAGACCAGCTTACAATCACCGTCCCTTCCCCTCCTCACAACAACTGCTTATGAAGCAGTCCTCATATGTTCCACCTTCTTTTTTCTGTTTTTGAATGAGGTTACGGGAATGCACAGAATCTTGATAATCCTACTTAATTCTAAAAACACCATCTCAATTCTAAAAACACCATCTCATATAGCTTTAGAGTTGGAAGAGGATTTTATAGGCCATCTAGTCAATGCAAGCAAAGTAAACCTATATAGCATTCCCCAAAGATGGCTGTCCAGCATCTGTTCAAAGACTTCAACTGATGAAAGGCCATGATCTCCCTGGTTAATTAGTGGGATTGTCAAAATGCTCAAGGTCTTAGGAAGTTTCTCCTAATGTTCAACTGAAGTCTACCCTTCTGTGACCTAAGCCTATTAGGTCTAGTTTTGCCCTCTGGAACTGCCAGAAAACAGTCTCTGCCCTCTTCTGTGTGACATTGATTGGAAGCGCATTGCATTTCGCTCATCCCAGATTGTTCGGCTTAAGATCTTCTTTCTCTTGACCTCTAAAGTACAAAGCGTTACAGCTCTATTCCCCCACCCCACGCAAAGATAAGGACTTAGCTGTTTGCTATTTGGAAGCTCTCGCTGGATACATTTCTCCACGCACTTTTCCATTTAGAGGCAAGAAGGTTTTGTTATTTCTCTCTTTTTTTTAAAGCTAAGCCACAAAGAAACTCATTCTTCTCTGCTGAGCTGATATAGATCCCATCTTCTCTTTGAAGAGACCTGGGGCTTTGAGAGTAACTAGCCAGGTTAAAAAGCTCACTCGTTCCCTTCTTTAAAAAAAAACCAACACCCCGATTTCTTCCCAGAACCCTTGATTGTAAGTTCTGCCATTATAAATTGGTTTCTTCTGATGAGCTGTCTGAGATTTACTCATCACTGGTACTTGAAAATATAATTTGCAGACAAAGATTCTAGGGATTGTGGGACGAACCTGCTTTTGAAAGGAATTAATGGGTCTAATCCAAAGAATCTGAGAATGGTCCTTGGGAAGGGGTTGGATTACAGCCGGCGATTCTGCTAGTATGTTCGGTTCTATGGCAAAGCAATACTGAGGGTGAGATTCTCCTTTTTAGATCTTTGTTGTTTTCCTAATGAGAAGTTGAAGAAGGATCTTTGGGACAGAAAAAATGAGGTAATAGGACTTCATGGGTTTGACTTGAAACCCAGTCTAACTTTAAGGGGATTCCTTGGGTTGGCTCCTGATTGATAATGTCTTATTGATTGTGTATCTCGCCCCCCCCCCACCCTACAGTTACTGCTTGGTTATAGATAACCCCTGTGTTTGCTCAGCAGAGAGATCCATTGCCAAAAGGTTTTGTTGGTATGACTTTCTTGCCCTGCTGCCCCTCTCCCAATGATAATGAAAGCAAAAGGACAAAATCCGCATCCAGGTTGAGTATCCCTTATCAGGACTCCTTGGGACCAGAAGTGGTCCATATTTCGGATCTTTCCGTATTTTTTGGTGGGGGGGATATTTTGGAATTTTTTGCATATACGTAATGAGATATCTTGGAGATGGGACCCAAGTCTAAACAAAAAATTCATTTATGTTTTATATGTACTTTATTACACATAGCCTGAATTTAATTTTAAACAGTATTTTTAATAATTTTGTGTACACTGAGCCATCAGTGGCACTGCAGAGGGCCTGTGAGTAATGCTTATATGCGGGCTCAAAAGGTCCGGTTTTTGGATCAGTCTGGATATCAGATGTTCAGATAAGGGATACTCAACCTGTAGTAAAGATAAAAACACGACATAGGGCCTCTCATAAAATGTCGATTTAAAAATGAAATGTCAAATAGTCTTGCATTTCCATCTTGCCCAAAACAATGCAGTTTATACCTTTGTGCAGTGAAAATGGGCACAGCTGCTTAAGGTATGACTAAGGAAATATGGCAGGAACAAGGCAAAGAATGAGTAGGCAGTTTGTATTTCCATCTTCACACCTTCCCCCCCCCCCAAGCTGTTTTAAATGTTTCATTCGAAACATTTTCTTCATTTCAAAGTCATGTAAAACATCTTCTGATGAGCCCTAATTTTGGTGTCCCCCCCCCCATTAGCTTTTTGTAGCCTGAGACCTGGCAAATCACTTTCAACACTATGTTGAACCATAGTAAGTCTCTAGTGCATTTTCTCAGCAAATGCAATAGCAAAATTCAAGCTGCTTTTAATAAATCCAGTATTTCAGCTCTCTGATTAGGTAAATTTTTTGACATTGACAAAGCTGTACCCAAAATGGCACCTGAAGAAACAAAAGTGCAGTTTGTGTCCATATTCGTCTTAGAGCACAGCTGGAGTCTCTCAAACCCTAATTCCCATGGTGACATTGCACAACTTTGGCTGCAAAAGGTACTTAAATAAGAATAGACAACATAAGTCAAGAAGGTGCAATATATATCTATCAAATAGTACCTAAATCATAAAATATATGACAATTACATGTATTCTCAGACACAGTAATGAACAACCATACATAAACAGAGTAATGAACAACCATACAACATATCCCATAGAAGTCACACATGAAGCTGCCTTATACTGAATCAGACCCTTGGTCCATCAAAGTCAGTATTGTCTACTCAGACCGGCAGCGGCTCTCCAGGGTCTCAGGCAGGGGTCTTTCCCATCACCTACTTGCCTAGTCCCTTTAACTGGAGATGCCGGGGATTGAACCTGGGACCTTCTGCATGCCAAACAGATGCTCTACAAACAGCCCCTCCACAGTCTTTAGACTAACACATAGTATTTTCTTCTTTGGAAAGACGTTGTCTTCTGTCTAAGTTAGCTGCAAAGATAAGGAAAGAAACACAAGCTTCAAGACATATGGTCAACTGTACTTCTACTCACCTTTTCCTGTGATGCATTCGTTTCTCACATCTCCTGCAAGAGATAAAGAAAATAGTATGTGTTAGTCTAAAGACTTGCGTGGAATATGTTGTATGGTTGTTCATTACTGTGACTGAGAATACATGTAATTGTCATATATTTTATGATTTAGGTACTATATATATATATATTGCACCTTCTTATGCTGTCTATTCTTATTTAGGTTGCATTGTAGCATAAGGGTATTCCAGTTTTTCCTCCAGGCCAGATTGGCCAGGGATCCTGGAGGGTTTCCCGCCCATCGTCTGGGTATGGAGTAGGGGTCACTGGGAGTGTGTAGGGGGAGGTAGTTTTGAATTTCCTGCACTGTGCAGGGGGTTGGACTAGACTCTGGTGGTCCCTTGCAACACTATGATTCTATGATGAAGGGCAACTTCTTCCAAATGGACGAACCCTGCAAACCCAAATGTTTCCTAGGGTTTTCTGAAGTGAATAATAATAAGAGTTGGTTTTTATATGCCGACTTTCTCTACCACTTAAGGGAGACTCAAACTGGCTTACAATCACCTTCCCTTCCCCTCCTCACAATAGACACCCTGTGAGGTAGGTGGGGCTGAGAGAGCTCTAACAGAACTGTGACTAGCTAAAGGTCACCCAGCTGACTTCATGCATAGGAGTGGGGAAACAAATTCAGTTCACCGGATTAGCCTCCTCTGCTCATGTGGAGGAGTGGGGAATCAAACCCGGTTCTCCAGATCAGACTCCACCTCTCCAAACCACCGCTCTTAACCACTACACCATGCTGGCTCTCGGTGAGGTGGAGGAAAGCCAGGATTGGCTCTTTGCTTTGGGGTGAAGCAGCTGTGAGCCTGGAAACAGATAGGTGGGTACCATGGCACTCGCAGGAATCCTTTTGGGAAACACTGTTCTTGAGTGATGCACATATAGGCTTTGAGATGAATTCTGATTACATGTAGGTATAAATATCTGACTTCCCAATGGGAACCATCAAGAGCAAAGAGAGATCCGTTTACCTAGGATTGGCATTGCGGTAGTGCGCAAACACCTAGTTTGTTTAAATGAAATGAAGTCCTCAGGGCCAGAAGAATTGCATCCAAGGGCACTTAAAGAACTTGCAGAAGTAATTTCTGAGTCTCTTACCATTATTTTTGAGAATTTTTGGAGAACAGGAGAGGTGCCAAAAGACTGGAGATGGGCAAATGTTGTCCCCATCATCATGGACCCCATGGAGTAGGGGGTCACTGTGGGTGTGTGGGGGTGGGAGGTAGTTGTGAATTTCCTGCATTGTCAGGGGGTTGGACTAGATGACCCTGGTGGTGCCTTCCAACTCTATAATTCTATACCTGCCTTTGAAATAGTACCAGTATTTCCCCCATCCACGCTGAAGCGTTCGACATTAGTTGTTCCTTACTGCACACTGTGCTTTAAAAAAAACACCACTGGTAAAATATTCAGTAATCACCAGCAGTAACCTCGAGAGATCGCAGCGGTACTAAATTTAGCAGAAGAGAGCAGCAACTTTCTGTCCCTCGTGCCTTCCAAACATGAGCCGACCTGTCTTTTATTTTTAGCTGTTCTAAGGGAAACAAGATGAGACATTGTGGAACGCTCTGGCGCAGCAAGCAGTTTTCCCAGAATGCTCACAAAAATGTACTAGTCTCTTCCCCACCCCACCCCCCGCAAAGGCGAGCTAAAGGAAGTAAATTCTCATGACCTTTGAAGGGCAGAAAGGTCAAATAAAAACTCCCTGACTTCCTGTGTGTTCATTTCCCATAGTTTCCCCCCCACCCACCTTTTTAGTTTAGTGTTTTCTTCTGCCCATCTGATATGGCTGCCTTTCAGATTCTGGATAGGTGTTTTTATGAAGTGTTTTTTTAGCTCTTGTAGTTTAATCCTAAGAGTGCAGAGTGGTAAGCTGCTGTACTGCACGACCTATGAGCTGACAGCACTTTGCACACACAGGAACAGGTATGCCCTACCCTGGATAGCCCAGGCTAGCTTGATCTCGTCAGATGTCAGACGCTAAGCAGGGTCGGCCCAGGTCAGGATTTGGATGGGAGACCACCAAGAAAGTCTGGGGTTGCTACGTGGAGGCAGGCAGTGGCAAACCACCTCTGAAGGGCTCTTGCCCTGAAAACCCCATGAGGGGGTTACCATAAGTCGGCTGCGACTCGATGGCAAAAAAACAAAACACCAGGAATTATGTTGACTGTGTTCTGTTTTGCGGATTTTGTTACCAGGACCATTCTTCCTGCCGCAGTTGCCTTTGCACTTCTTTCTTTTTTAAAATATTTTTAATTGTTTTTAATATATGGGGGTACAGAAAAAAGAAAAAGGAATAACACATTGGGGAGGGAAGAGAAAACATTACAACATGTGTGCGCCCAAAAAGCTATTCATTATCATTGTTGTCCTACCCCCTCCTTCCCTAGTCCTCTAGGCTTTATATTAACTATGCGATATAAGAAGAAACATCAACTATGAAAGTCAAATATTTGGTGCAGTTTACTATTACTACTATGCTTGATTTGATTATCTTTTTTAAGCATTACCCATTTTATCCTTTACATATTTAGTTAGAGCCAGGATTAAGTATACTAACGGTAAAACCTCTGTTCTGATTAGACTGTCAGTAGCTGTTTAAGATCGTGTTTGTAGTAAAAACTTTTAGTATGAGACATTAAGAATCTCTGCCTGATACAAAACAAATTATTCAAGAGCTCCCATATTTATGGTATAATGGTTGCCATTTCTGCTTGTGATCGGCAGCCACCTTTGCCCTTCTTAAAGTAGTGTCTCTAGTAAGTGATTGCAGGAGGCATTTTTGCATGGAGACTGGAGGTGTGTGAGAACTATGAAGGCACCATTGTAAGCGCAAGAGGAAATTGCGATGTTATACCAGCCGAACCATCCAGCCCTTAGCAAGCATACACATGTTGTTTCGTCCCAGGTGGCAAAACTGTAACCGATCCGCTGTAATCCCACGAGAGAGCTTTTCCTTAACCACTACAAACTGCTTTTGAATATTGCTTGCTTAAAAACTTCCCTGCAAAAAACTCTTTCCTGGCACGTAGCCACTCACTACAATGCCAAGAAGACAGGCAATGACAGCAATACAGTCCAGGTGAAGCCATATTGTATATTCCACTGTGGGAATCAGCACCCCTAAGAACGCTGCCATGATCCCAGGCCTGAGGCTAGGGAGTGGAGCTGTGACCTGTAGGCCTCAAGACAGCCTTTTCTTCATGCCCAGGCCTCAGGCATGGCTGCCAATTTTCCTGGAGGCCTACATTTCCATAATAGAGAGCATGTGTGATGAGTAGGGTTGCCAACCTCTAGGTGGGGCCCGGGGGATCTCCTAGTGTTACAACGGATCTCCAGACTACAACGATCAGTTCCGCTAAAGAAAACGGCTTCTTTGGAGGGTGGACTGTATGGCATTGTACCATGTTGAGGTACATTGTACCCCCCCCTCCCCAAATCCTTTCTTCTCTAGGCACCACCCCCAAAATCTCCTGGTATTTCTTAACCCAGAGCAGGCGACCCTATATGACCCTTGTGCCTGATGTCCATCAGCCCGCTCTGCAAAGTTTGTTCCTTTCAGATGTGTGCTGCTTTTTTAAAGGAGGGGCCGTGGATCAGAGGTAGAGCATCTAGTTGGCATGCAGAAGGTCCCAGGTTCAAGCCCTGGCATCTCCAGTTCAAGGGACTAGGCAAGTAGGTGATGTGAAAGACCTCTACCTGAGACCCTGGAGAGCCCCTGCCGGTCCGAGTGGACAATACTGACTTTGATAGACCAAGGGTCTGATGATTCAGTATAAGGCAGCTTCATGTGTTCAAGGGCCTGGGCAAGAATCTAGAATCGGAGGGAGGGATTCTCAGGGTGGGTGAGCTGCATGAAACAACTCTCCTTTGCTTGTTGTTAGAAGCCGTTGCACCGGGGTTTGCCTGAAATCCCAGAGGCCACCCAAAGTTCAGAATGTTCTCCAACACTTGAGGGTCACCCCACGGGGAAGGCATCCAGATCCTGTTAAGAATCCCTCCTGTAGACTAACAGCTTAGAATGTAAGAAAGACCCTGCTGGATCAGACCAAGGCCCACCATGTCCAGCATTCTGTTCACACAGTGGCCAGCCAGGTGCCTTTAGGAAGCCCTCAAACGACTGTAGCAGCAGCAGCATCCTGCCTGTGTTCCACAGCACTTAATAATATATTCGGCATGCTCCTCTGATCCTGGAGAGAATAGTTTTGCATCATGACTAGTGTCCATTTTGACTAGTAGCCATGGATAGCCCTCTCCTCCATAAGAACATAAGGAAAGCCCTGCTCCATCATACCAAGGCCCATCAAGTCCAGCAGTCTGTTCACACAGTGGCCAACCAGGAGCCTCTAGGCAGCCCACAAACAAGATGACTGCAGCAGCACTGTCCCGCCTGTGTTCCACAGCACCAAATATAAAAGGCATGCTCCTCTGATCCTGGAGAGAACGGGTAAGTATCATGACTTGTCGTGTGAATGCCACAGAGAGCAGTTTAAAATGGCTTTGTTTTGCGTACGTTGGCCCTCGTTCTCTAATTAGCCGGGGTTCAGGAACAGGAGGCTGGTGGGAAGACGGCTCCTGAACTGGGAGGTGAGGAAAGCATTGCTCACCACCCGCTCAGTTCACGGAGGTCCCGGCTGGTTTAGGGAAGTGATGGACAGGGGCAAATCCGGGGAAAACAGACCTGGTCTGCCCCTTGCTGTTTCCTTGACAACAGCTTCAGCGACGTGTGGAAAAACCGGATGAAGAGCTCCTCTCGCGCGTACACCCCGGCCTCCCGGCCTTCATTCTGCTTCTCGCAGCAGATGGATCAAGGGCCGCAGAGAGATTTCGGTACTCTGCATGGGCAGCTCAAGTAGGAAAAGAGGGTTGTGGAGCCCCACCGTCGCCCATCGAACTTGAAAGGTCTTTGCAGCCATGTTTGTAATTAAACCAGAGCCACTGACAATTATCCTAGGCGAGTCTGAAGGCTGTGCCCACACTTTGCGCTGCAACAGAATGCGAGGGAAGGATATCTGCTTCATGCTGGAGCGCAACCACAGCTTTGGATCATGGTTTACAGTGACAGAGCGGAGACAAGAAGCAACGATTGGCGCAAGGGAATAAAAAATTAATTAATAAAGCGCCCCTGTGCAATTCGCACAAGCTTCCTCAGGGGGATATGGTGAATAAAAATAAGACTACAGTGTGCTGTAGTGGTTAAGAGCGGTGGTTTGGAGCGGTGGAGTCTGATCTGGAGAACCGGGTTTGATTCCCCACTCCTCCACATGAGCGGGCGGACGCTAATCTGGTGAACTGGATTTGTTTCCCCACTCCTCCACATGAAGCCAGCTGGGTGATCTTGGGTTAGTCACAGCTCTCTTAGAGCTCTCTCAGCCCCACCTACCTCACAGGGTGTCTGTTGTGGGGAGGGGAAGGGAAGGTGATTGTAAGCCAGTTTGATTCTCCCTTAAGTGGTAGAGAAAGTCGGCATATAAAAACCAACTCTTCTTCTTTTAATTACCTGAGGCTGTTTTTAGAGTATAAGCAAAGTGCAATATCAAGATACATCATGCATATAACTTAAAAGCACATTTGTTAAAGACACAGATTTTTTAAAAAAAATACCTAGGACTGTTATCAGAGCATAAGCAAAGTGGGGAGGGGCTGTGGCTCAGTGGTAGAGCATCTACTTGGCATGCAGAAGGTCCCAGGTTTAATCCCCAGCATCTCCAGTTAAAGGGACTAAGCAAGTAGGTGATGCGAAAGACCTCTACCTGAGACCCTGGAGAGCCGCTGCCAGTCTGAGTAGACAATACTGACTTTTATGGAGCAAGGGTCTGATTCAGTAGAAGTCAGCGTCAGGTGTACAAAGTCAAGATGTAGCTTTATGTGAAAACATTAACATACTACAGACAACACCGCATTCCAGTGGGATAGATCTAGTCAACCTCCAAGGAGCCTTTGTCCAGTCAAAGTGGCTCTTCTGCGGGACGAAGGCTCCTTAAGGCTTGAGACTTTGCTCAGCAGAAGGGTAGAGTAGGGGTAGGATCCTCCCCACCAGTGCCCTGTATCCAACCAGCTTTTCCACCGATGAAAGATGGAAGCAGGGGAGCCTTCTGACCAGTGAAAAGGCCATGCCAGGGATCATGGGACCCATGTGGACAAGAGCCCCGTGGGACAGCGGAGTACAGTGAGGAGAGGACTCGGAAGAGATTGAGCAGCAAAGCTGATAGGATCTGGCCCAGCATATCTGGAGCAATTCTTTTTTGCAAAACCAAACATTTCTGTGTCACACTTCCTTTCATCTACCCATGCTGGGGTCTGTTACCAGTAAAAGGCACAACAATGTGTTGTAGGGTTTGATTCCCCACTCCTCCACATGAGTGGCGGAGACTTATCTGTTGAACCGGGTTGGCTTCCCTACTCCTACACATGAAGCCAGCTGGGTGACCTTGGGCTAGTCACAACTCTCTTAGAGCTCTCTCAGCCCCACCTACTTCACAGGGTGTCTGTTGTGGGGAGGAGAAGGGAAGGTGGATTGTAAGCCGGTTTGATTCTTCCTTAAGTGGGAGAGAAAGTCGTCATATAAAAATCACTTCCTCTTCTTCTTCTTCTTCCCCCTCCTCTTCCTCTTCTTCTACCTCCTCTTCTCCTCCTCCTCTTCGTCCTCCTACTTGTCTTCGTCCTCTTTTTCCTCCTCCTCTTCTAGAATAAAAGAGCAAGAGTCCAGTAGCACCTTAAAGACTTAAAGATTGGTATCTGAAGAAGTGAGCTGTGGCTCACGAAAGCTCATACCCTGCCAGAAAATATTTTTGTTAGTCTTTAAGTTGCTACTGGACTCTTGCTCTTTTCTACTACTGCAGACAGACTAACACGGCTACCCACTGTGAATTCTTCTAGAACTGTGTTGGCGAACCTATGGCACGCGTGCCGCAGCCAGCATGCCGAGCCCTCTCTGTGGGCACATGCGGACCCATCGCATCTGCCTAGGGCTGTGCCGTGTTGCCGTGGTGAGGGCGCTGAGGGCGGTGCTTCTTCTCCCCAAGCCCATGCTCCCCAAGCCTGCTCTGGCCCCTCTCTCTCTCTCAGCTGAGCTGCGGCTGCAGCTCAGCTGTTTGTCGGGCCCCGCCCGTCTTCAGTTTGGACCCGGAGGCTGTGGCCGAGCACCTTGCCACGCCCCCCTCAGCTGAGCTGCGGGGGGCCCCGCTTCAGTTTGGACCCTGAGGCTGTGGCCGAGCACCTTGCCACGCCCTCCCTCAGCTGAGCTGCGGGGGCCCCGCCCGTCTTCAGTTTGTCTGGGGCCCCGCCCATCTAAAAAAGCATTTAGAAAATTCTACAACATGGAGCTAATAGAATTTCAAGAAAGCTCTATCTGGAAAAATAAATTCTATGACCTGCGTGAAACACTTGAGAAGATAGAAGGGATGCCAAAGGACAGCACAGTTAGTTCTGAAAATGAAATCCTTAAAGTGTGGAATTCTCTGCCAAATAATTTTAAGTCAATGAAAGCACTTGGGATTGCTTTCCTGACTTTGTTTGGATCATCTTATGCTTGTGAGCAGCTGTTTTCAGCTTTGAATTATATAAAATCTGACACCAGAAACAGGCTAACAGATGACCTGAGTGCTGCATGTGTTGCTCTCAAACTTTCAATGTATGAGCCAAGGGTTGACAAATTATCAGCATGCACACAACAGCAAAAATCACATTAATTGTTCAAAAAAATTGACGATGTCCTCAAAGATGTCACAAAAATGGTGAATTACATCATGGCTCGTGCTCTGAATTGTCGACAGTTTCAAGCACTTCTTGAGGAGGTTCAGGCAGAGTATAATTGTTTACTTATGTACAATAATGTCCGGTGGCTGAGCAGAGGACGAGTCCTGGAGAGATGCATGCCAAATGCAAACTTTTACCGTTCAATAAAAAGTTGTTTGTATCATTGAAAGCTCTGTTATTGTGTTTGTCTTTTAACGCAAAATATGTGAACGTATGAGTTGTTTTTTCTAAACTAAAACCTCAGTATTCAGGTTAAATTGCCGTATTGGCACTTGATGATAAATAAGTGGGTTTTGGGTTGCAGTTTGGGCACTCAGTCTCTAGAAGTTTCGTCATCACCGTTCTAGAATGTAATCCTTCTTGATAAAGTGACATCATCTTGTTTTTCCTTAAATGTCTCCCTGTCTGTGAGACAGTGCTTGCACAGGGGACCTTTACCTTTACCTTACCTGTGAGACAGCCAAGCAACTGATACGGTACATGAGGCTGAATTGGGTTATTTTGTTTGTTTCTGTTAACCTTTGATTTCATTGTACTTCAGACTGGCAGCAATCTGCAATTTAGAGGGTTGGCTAAAGAAAATGCCCACATGGCCCGGCATGGCAAATTCTTGGACTCCAGCCACAGCTGTTGACAAGTAAAGTTCTGTTTCTGGAAACAAAGAGCATTTCCCCCCCTGGATTTTTACCAATTGCTTTTTCCGGCTAGTACTACATGCGTGTTAGGCCCTGTTTCTCTGAAAGCATAATGAATTTATATTTTGTATTTCCTGCTGTGTGTTCTATGGTTGTTTCCCTTCTGGACTAATAAAAAAATTAGACCCGACAAAACCAATCTTCTGATCGATTATTCTTCCCTTACACTAGTGGCGTTTAGGATTGTTTTACTGGATGATTTGAGAAGCCGGTTGGTTTGAGTAAAGGAAACTGTGACTGAGTTGTTCTTGCCAGGGTGCTAAACAAGCCTTAAAGCTTTAAAAGTGATTTTTCCTTTTACATATTTTCTGCTCGTATGCAAGATATTATTTCACTAGAAGGCTGCTGAATATCTGAGAAAATGGCCTTTATCCAACCACACAGTTCCTCCAAAGGAAGGCCTTTCAGTTAGCAGACGCGCCGGTGGCAATTTCCACTGGTTTCTCCCCTACCTCTACTGGTTCATCATTCCCCCTACGTTAGGGGTCCCCAGCCTTTTTGAGTCCTATGAGGAAAGGTTGAAGGAGCTGGGGATGTTTAGCCTGAAGAGGAGAAGACTGAGTGGTGATATGATAATAGGGTTGCCAACCTCCAGGTAATCAACAAATAGAACACCTCTGTACTCATACCAAGGTTAGGAAATTAGTACAGGAAACAGCTGATACAGTGTCAACAGGTTCCCAGCTGGGATACAGATAGTTACCTGTTGACTCTGTAGTAGATGCTGTGAAAAGCTGGCTGAACAATTGCTGAATAACTGCTAGGATTAAATGATTTAATATCCCAAATTGGGAATATTGGAGAGTTATATATGCAGTTATACTAAGTATCCCTATGGGGACTTTATGGAAAATTGTGAAAATATGCATAAGTTGAATTTGGAACAAGTGTATGCACTGCTGTTGATATAAGTGGGACTGAGGAAGACTGTGAAACGATCGTATCCCTTTTTACTCTTCAGTTTGAAGATACCATTTTTGGACAGATTGATATTGGATACCATTTATATGGACTTCTTCATAAATATTGTCCATACTTTATTTCATAGGCACTGTATATATCTTTCACTTGTTGCTTGTAGTTAGTCAATACAATTTTGTTATGCTATGGTTATGTCAGCTGTTTCCTGTACTAATTTCCTAACTTCCAGGTAATAGCAGAAGATCTCCTGCTATTACAACTGATCTCCAGCCGATAGAGATCAGTTCATCTGGAGAAAATGGCCGCTTTCGCCATTGGACTCTATGGCATTTAAGTCCCTCCCCTCCCAAACCCCGCCCTCCTTAGGCTCTGCCCCAAAAATATCCTGCCGATAGCGAAGAGGGACCTGGCAACCCTATATGATAACCATCTTCAAGTACTTGAAGGGCTGTCACATAGAGGAGGGTGCCGAGTTGTTTTCTGTTGCCCCGGAAGGTCGGAACGGAACCAATGGGTTGAAATTAAACCAAAAGAGTTTCCGTCAAGACGTTAGGAAGAATTTTCTAACAGTTAGAGCGGTTCCTCACTTCGACCCCTAATGTTGGGCGATTACAATTAGATTAAATCATAATTTGGTCAATTTTAGTCTATTGTAAATTATTTAGAAATTTTAATTAGGAATATTTTGGGCTGAACTGCTATATTTTTTTTACCATTTGTATAAATGACACATGTGTTTTACTGGCTTATGCTGTATTAATAATAAATCTGATCTGATCTATGCAGAGTCTGTTTTGGAAAACAGTTACAATTTTTTTTTCAATGTAGTAAGCCTATTTTGGGGGGCGGGGGGAAGGTATGGTTACATAGAAGAAATATGCATCAAGAACAAGAAATTCCAGTAGCTACTGTTAAGAAAATATGAATGAGAAAATTATAAAGGAAGAACTGAATGGCATTGAAAATTCAACCACAAATAAAAAAGCTGGAAGCCTAATGATTAACATATGTTATGGCTGCTAGCAAGACATTTTGAATTATCTTCTTCAGATAAATAAATATTATTCTTTTCTTCAAGTAGGAAATGCACTTCTTTCTTTCTTGCATGAAGCCACCGATCAAATGAAGTGCTGAAGATCCCAGATTCTCTGTAACAGGCTTACTCCGTGCCAGGTCACAGCTGTCAAAACAGGTTACAAAATAAAACATAACACAAACTTAAAAACGCAAAGCGCTAATTAAAACCCGGCATTAAAAACCCAGCCAGAGCATCAAAACAAACCACGGAACCGCTTAAAATCAATGTAACAGTTTTCAGGCGCAGAGCACATCATAAGAATGGTATTAAGGGATAATTAATTAAAAGCCGGCGTGATGTAGTGTTTAAGGTGTCTGACTAGTATCCGGGAGACCCAGGTTCGAATCCCCATTCTGCCATGGAAACGTGCTAGGTGACCTTGGGCCAGTCACACGCTCTCAGCCTTGATCCTGACAAATATTTGGATAGGAGACCTTCCAGGGAATACTAGGGACGTGATGCGGAGGCAAGCAGTGGCGAACCATCTCCGAACGTCTCTTGCCTTGAAAGCCCTACCGGGTCGCCCACAAGCCAGCTGAAACATTTTAGGGTGGTTCAGTTTACCACCCAGATGGCAGCATTCGGCGATGTGCCTGCTTTAGAACAACAATGGAAGGCGGGGTGTGTCTTTGGTGTATCTGGGGAGGGGAGAAAAGATGGGGTGGCTCCAACCACCCTCCTAGGAGCCTTCCTCCAATTCAAGTGGCTCGAACAGCCACCTAAGTTGAAGAAAGGCTTCTTATGCTGGAGGAAGGCTTCTCAGTGGAATGGGGTGGGGGGGATAGGAGCATGCCTAATATATTGGGTGCTGTGGAACACAGGCAGGAGAATGCTGCTGCAGTCGTCTTGTTGGTGGGCTTCCTAGAGACACCTTGTTGGCCACTGTGTGAACAGACTGCTGGACTTGATGGGCCTTGGTCTGATCCAGCATGGCTGTTTTTATGAATACTAGTCATGATGCATACCTATTCTCTCCAGGACCAGAGGGGCATGCCTGTTATATTAGGTGTTATGGAGCACAGTCAGGATAATGCTGCTGCTGTTGTCTTGTTTGTGGGCTTCCTAGAGGCACCTGGTTGGCCACTGTCATCAGACTGCCGGACTTGATGGGCCTTGGTTAGATCTAGCATGGCTTTCCTTGTGTTCTTATGATATGAGTAGGATCTATCCTGATACCCCAATGTAGAAAATGTCCTAAAATTGCCACGTCAGCCTCCCTCCAGCTCCGTAGGTCAGCACAATAAGTCTGATGGCATATATTATTGATATGGCAAACAAGGGTTCGTGGGGGGAGAGAGAGACCTGAGATCAATATTTCAAGAAAACAGTTTATTTGCAGCTGCTGACTCAGAGGCCCTAATGGGCAGAAATCTCTGAGCCCCGATCATACTGAGGAAGGGATATTTATCCAAATTCAAGATATGACAACCCATCAACATTCAGGGTAGGCTGATAGCACTCCAGACATAGAGGTGGCGCAGTACAGTTCAGTTCTATCCAGTTTCTCCTATCAATGTTTATAGTTCACTCTGACTCTCCATGACTCTTAACCCACTTCCTTAGCACACAGACATACAGGGATATTCTGCCCAGCAACAAGCTATTCCCTGGCTGTCCTAATACATTTTACAGAAAGGAAAAGAGATTATTACAAATTG
Source organism: Euleptes europaea (assembly GCF_029931775.1). Taxonomy (NCBI): domain Eukaryota; kingdom Metazoa; phylum Chordata; class Lepidosauria; order Squamata; family Sphaerodactylidae; genus Euleptes; species Euleptes europaea. Next base: position 7,721,409 of record NC_079321.1, on the reverse strand, counting down.
CTAAATCAGTGGATCTTCCATAGTCAGGGGAAGTCTACCTGCTGTCACATTATTATCATTATTATTATACTTCTGCTTTGCCTTTCCCAACCAAGGTGAAGCTCAAGGCGGAGATCACATTACACTTTTCCCGATTCTAAGATGTGTGTGTGTACTTCAAGGGGGCATTTATTCCTTCACTATCAGCCAACTGTCTGCACTTTCCTGGCAGGATGATTTTGTGCTGTATTTTAACAGCTGAAATTAAATCCACTCCAGATTTCCAAAACGGTCAGTGTTGTATGTATGACGGCCAATGTATTAAGTAATAGTAGAGTTGTGTGTGACCTGGATGGCCCAGGCTAGCCTGATCTCGTCAGATCTCAGAAGCTAAGCAGGGTCGGCCCTGGTTAGTATTTGGATGGGAGACCACCAAGGAATACCAGGGTTGCTGTGCAGAGGAAGGCACTGGCAAACCACCTCTGTTAGTCTCTTGCCATGAAAACCCCAAAAGGGGTCACCATAAGTCGGCTGTGACTTGACGGCACTTCATTCACACACGCACACACACACACACACACACACACAGAGTTGTGTACACTAACCTTTGATTATCAAGTAGTGCGAGTTACACTTTTTCTTTTTGCTGTTACAGTCAATAGCATCAGCTGATATGGATTCCAACCAGTTGGAAGCTTTTTTGACTGCTCAGACCAAGAAACCAGGCGGCATCACGAGCGAGCAAGCTGCAGTCATCGCAAAATTTTGGAAGAACCACAGAATGAAAATTCGAGACAGCCTGATAAATCAAAGCAGGTGGGAAAACACCTTGAAGAACCTAAATTGGAGAGTGGATGTAAAATCACAGTCAAGACACACGGACCAGTTAAGCAGTCCTGTGGCAATAGTCAAAATGGAACTTGGGAAGAATGGACAGGTAAGCAGTTTTTATTTTGTTGTATTAGAGTGAAAATCCAAAAGATGGGGTTTGTCTAATCCAGGGTTGCCCAACCTTTTCGAGCCTGTGGGCACATCTGGAACTCTGACACAGAGCGCTGGGCACAACCACAAAATGGCTGCCACAGGAGGTGGAGCAGTCTCAAAATGGCTGCTGCAGGAGGCGGAGCCAACCACTGAATGTCAGGGAGCAAGGTCACATGTAACTAATAGTTCCACTTCAACACAGAGCCTGTGTGGTTCAGTGGTTAAGAGAGGTGGAGAACCAGGTTCATTTCCCCACTCCTCCACATGAACCCTGCTGGGTGACCTTGGGCCAGTCATAGTTCTCTCAAAACTCTCAGCCCATGCAGAGGCAAGCAGTAGCAAACCACCTTTGAACGTCTCTTGCCTTGAAAACCCTACTGGGTTGCCACAAGTCAACTGACTCTACGGCACACACACACACATCTGTTCAACATTTCAGACAGAATCTCTGTTTAATGTGTGTAAAGCGCCGTCAAGTCACAACTGACTTATGGCGACCCCTTATGGGGTTTTCAAGGCAAGAGACTAACAGAGGTGGTTTGCCAGTGCCTTCCTCTGCACAGCAACCCTGGACTTCCTTGGTGGTCTCCCATCCAAATACTAACCAGGGCTGACCCTGCTTAGCTTCTGAGATCTGACGAGATCAGGCTAGCCTGGGCCATCCAGGTCTAATAGGATGTCTTTTAATCTGCACAGCCAGTCCTACCCACTTTCTAGAAGAAGAAGAGGAGGAGTAGGAGTTGGTTTTTATATGCCAACTTTCTCTACCACTTAAGGAAGAATCAAACCAGCTTACAATCACCTTCCCTTCCCCTCCCCACAACAGACACCCTGTGAGGTAGGTGAGGCTGAGAGAGCTCGAAGAGAGCTGTGACTTGCCCAAGGTCACCCAGCTGGCTTCATGTGTAGAAGTGGGGAAACAAATCCAGTTCACCAGATTAGCCTCCACCGCTCATTTGGAGGAGTGGGGAATCAAACCCGATTCTGCAGATCAGAGTCCACCACTCTTAACCACTACACCACGCTGGCTCTTAAAGAGCATCCACAGGATATCTACTCATACTCCAGTAGTCTTTTCTCTGTTTGGTCTCTTTTCAGGCTTAAAAAAATTGTAATAGCAGTACTGCTGCAGTGTTATAATGATGTTTAGCAGCAATGTACTTGTTCCTCTGAACTGCTAGTTTTCATTTTTTTAAAGTAAGTCTCTATCCCTTTTTGTTGCAGAGGGATGCACCTTTCCCCTTATATTTCCACAATGAAATAAATCTAAAAGCAGATGCTGCCGCAACATATATCTGTGCAGTGCTGCTGTTTAACATTTATGCAACTACTGCAATGTAACAGTATCCTCCCAGGAGCTCAGAACAACATTTCAGTCTTGCAGCAATGCTGTGATAGAGACTGAACTACCAAAAAAGTGAACCGCACAGTGCGCTTCAGAGATAAGTGAAGATTTAAATCTGTCACATTATCTTTTTGTCCCATCCTGCTCTTCCCTCCTCCATTTGGGTTTGTGCATGTGAATCTGCCGTTCTAATGGCATTCAGATCTAGAATTAAAAAGCTACTTCACACATGATGTTCTTTATTACACATGGACACTTTCTATGTTGGACGAGACGATATCCTGAGAATCCCATGAATCTGTTTTGTGGCGGTTACGTATATTTCGACTTTTTTATTTTCATGTGAGGCCGTGCACGTGGGTTTTTTTTCCCTCTTTCTCTGGTGAGCTCTCAGAAAACCAAACAGTACAAACTTCAAGGGAAAAGAGTATGTGGTAAAACAGCAAGGTTTGCACAGAATGGGGGCTTAGCTAGTAAGGGGAAGCACTAAGAATATCATTGTAATACTTGAGGAAATATTTAACACACAAGTGGGAGAGTAAAAAAGCATTTAGAATCATAGAGTTGGAAGGGGCCATACAGGCCATGTAGTCCAAACCCCTGCTTAATGCAGGATCAGCCTAGAGCAGTGGTTCCCAAACCTTTCGGACCACCGCCCCCCTGGTTCCACAAACTCAACCCCAGTGCCCCCTACCCTATCCAGCAACACATTTGAAGGGGCCTACCTCTAGTGCCCCCTGCTGCCCCCTTGCCTCTTAGTGCCCCCCTAGGTAATCCCACCCCCCCAGGGGTTGGTACTGCCCACTTTGGGAACCACTGGCCTAGAGCATCACTGACAAGGGCTTATCCAACCTCTGCAGAAAGACTGCCAGTGAGGGGGAGCTCACCCACCTCCCTAGTTAGCTGATCACCCACCTCCCTAGTTAGCTGATTCCACTGTCGAACAACTCTTACTGTAGAATTTTTCCCCCCTAATATCCGGCCGGTACCTTTCCGCCCGCAATGTAAACCCATTATTGCAAGTCCTATCCTCTGCTGCCAACAGGAACAGCTCCCTGCCCTCCTCTAAGTGACAGCCCTTCAGATATTTAAAGTGAGCAATCCTGTCCCCCCTCAGCCTCCTCTTCTCCAGACTGAACATTCCCACCTCCCTCAGCCTTTCCTCGTAGGGCTTGGTCTCCAGGCCCCTGATCATCCTCGTCGCTCTCCTCTGCACCCGCTCCATTCTGTTCCACATCCTTTTTGAAGTGAGGCCTCCAGAACTACACACAAAATTTCCCCACTGCCTCCAACTTCAGTCCTCCCTAAATCCACTTTTTTTTTACTTTACAGAAATTTTACTTTTGTATAGAGAATAGATCCATTTAAAGCCTACTCAGATGACTAGCCACAGCAATTGATTGAAAGTATGCAATTTTCCCCAAGTAGAAGTTGATAGAAGCTGGTCACCTTAGTGACCGGGACAAATGTAATCACTTGAGCTTTGTTCACCTTGAAAAATATATGTATTAGAGGGAACAGTTATGTAACTGGATAAAAATGAAACGGGGATGGGGGGGAGGAATGGAAGGTCAAGGTTCACATAGCTCGGGGAGCAGTGGAACAAATCTGATTTATTACACCGAACAGAGTTTGAGCACCGTGCGTGGAACCAGCAGTTATTTTTCACTCTATCCTTTCAGTAGCCAAAATATTCTCAAACTGTCCAAAAGAACAATGTGAAAAATTACAGCAGTCCATGGTGGGAAGTAGGATCACCTTTAATATTTCCTATGTCTGGTCCCATAGGAGCCCCATGGCACAGAGTGGTAAGCTGCTGTACTGCAGTCCAAAGCTCTGCTCACGACCCGAGTTTGATCCCGACGGAAGTCGGTTTCGGGTAGCCGGCTCAAGGTTGACTCAGCCTTCCATCCTTCCGAGGTCGGTGAAATGAAGGCCCAGCTTGCTGGGGATAAAGGGTAGATGACTGTGGAAGGCAATGGCAAACATAGTCTGCCTAGTAAATGTCAGGATGTGACATCACCCCATGGGTCAGTAATGACTCGGTGCTTGCACAGGGGACTACTTTTACCTTTTACCTTTATGTCTGGTCCCGTATCCTGGCATTTTTCTCCTAGCTGGTCACTTCCAGACAAGAGAAAAGTGTCTGGGGCAGGGGTCCCCAACATGGTGCCTGTGGGTACCATGGCACCCACCAAAACCTTTTCTGGCACCCACCAAATATTTTTAGGAAGTCGGTGGGGCCAGGTAGGGCTTTTACCCAGAATTGCTTCTGATTGACTACTGGAGGTTTGACTGGCTGTGCAGATATTTAAAAACTCTGGTTTGGCAGCAGGTGCCACCACAGCACAAGGACCTGCACTATTGGTTCTTGTAGGTTATCCGGGCTGTGTAACCGTGGTCTTGGTATTTTCTTTCCACGGTTACACAACCCGGATAACCTACAAGAACCAATGAACTCTGACCGTGAAAGCCTTCGACAATATTTTGACCTGCACTATGTTACGGAAGTTAAGCTGTGGGAATCATTTTGTGGCTTGCTCCGCCTCCTGTGCTTTGGCCACTGGACCACTTTGGCCATTGGATTCTATGGCAATGAAGTCCCTGCCCTCTCCAAACCCCACCCTCCACAGGCTCCACCCCAAAATCTCCAGGTATTTCCCAACCTGGCGCTGGCAATCCTATGATAGCTAGTGATCTCCCACTATTACAACTGATCTCCAGGCAACAGCAGTCAGTTCCCCTGGAGAAAATGGCTGCTTTGGAAGGTGGACTCTATGGCTCTATACCCCACTGAAGTGCCTCCTTTCCCCAAACCCCGTCCTCCTCAGGCTCCACCCCCAAAATCTCCAGCTATTTCCCAACCTGGTGCTGGCAACCCTAGCTGTAGACCAGGGAGAGCTGAATAGCTGTGGAGAGAGCTAGGCAACAGCCAGTCTCAAGGCAGTCCACGGAAGGAGCCGCTACATCGAAACCTCTGGGAAAGAAAAAATCCCCCCTCTCAGAATGCTGGCAGAAAAGGCCTCAGAAGGCTGGAAGTCCAGGTGAATTCAGAATAAGAACAAAGACAGTTCTCCCATACTCAGATCTGCATTTTTCTATTGTTCTTATCAAGTTGGTGTTAAATATTAAAGAATACCAGTGGTTTGGTTTTGAGGAGAAACAAGTTGTTCTTTTACTTGGGAAGCAAGCACCTAAGGCCTAACTACGCTACCCGACCCTGAGTAACCTGGGAATCCTTTCTTCTCCCTGCTGTCTGGCTGGTTCTTCTCTAACCAGGCTAAGGGACCGATACGACACCTCTGTTTCCCCCCCTTTCTTCTCTAATTGGTTAGCTTTACAAACCCTGAATTTGCATGATTGTTCAGCTTTCTAATACATATAAAAACCTTAAATTTGTTCTAATACGTATACTTTTCTGTTTACAATTATATACACAAATACATCCATGGGTTTCTCTCCCCCCCCCCCCGATTTATTTACAAGGATCTCTGAACTCACCTGTGTGGAAAAGAAACCTGCCTCTGAGTGACTCTCTGCTTCTCTTAGTGTGCTTGCAAAGAGAGCCCGGAGTCATGGCTAGCCCCTTGGTGCACCTAGCAACAGGTCTTTCCAAAATGTAGCAGAAGAATGCAGCTCTATAGGGGCTTCTGACCCAACGGGTGGGGCTCTGTGACCTACAGGCTGAAGACCTTTGTCCTAGAATAAACAGCCACTCCAGTTGCTTCTTCTCCTCGCTGTTTCTTAATTTCTTAGTCAGTCCTAATTTCTTCCCACCATGTCAGCTTCTCAGTTCTTCTCATCTCCATCCTCTTTACCCTCCTGTAATTCCCCATCCCTTCCACCTTTTATCCTTTTTCAAACATCTCAGCAGGTTGGGGAAGGCTGGTTGCTCGGTATTTCTAATGTAGTTCTTCCAAAGTTTGCCTTTGAATAGGGTGAATGGATCCTGACTTGACAGTGGTTTGGTTGCTTCACCACAAGCAGATCGAGATGTATTTATCTATATCTGTATCTATATCGTCCTGCCTGCCTGCCCGTCCGTCCACATCCATCCGTCTGTCTGTCTGTCTGTCTTTGCCATGGGCTCAATTGTCATTCAAGTCAACCCCCTTTAAGACTGGCTGGTGATTGTTGTATGAGCAACTTGTGGAGTCAGTCAAAGATCAACAGTGTGAGGGATGAATGATTGGTGTTGAGATTCCATTTAGCTATCAATTAGGAAAAAGGAGAGTCCCTTTCAAGAGAGTGAAAAAAAAACCCTGTGAGGAAATATTTGAATTAAACAGACATAGTCTTCTTTGCTGTGCGCTTTTTGCTTCTTTCTTTATTTTCTTTATTTTTTTCAAGTACATTTGTCTCAGAAGATTCCTACCAAGCTGACTTCTCTGTCATGTTAGATTTGATAGAAGCTGCAGTAGCTTGACAAATCTGGCCTTAAGTAAAATAATAAAGCTAGACAGATCATCATTGCAATACATCATGTTCATATCCAGTAACCCCTGAAAATGCTCTTACGCAGCTCAAACCAGAAATATTGAGCTGTGTTTTAATTTTTAAATTGGTTGTCTCTTATTGGAATAGCAGGGATGGGAGGAACTACAAAATACATTCAAATGAATTAGGCCAGCGGTCACTTGCTTATGAAGTGCCTCGACTGTTCGTGGGCTTGGCCTGAAAAATTCGAAGCTACCTTATTCCAAGTTAAAACATTGGTCAACCCCCTGACTACTTTGGGGCTTTGTTTTGATTGCACGTGCATCTCCCTGCGCATTTCCCCTGCATTTTCTGGATACTGGCTAAACACATCCAGAAAACACAGGGGAAATGCGTGGAAACACATTGGGAGAGCGAGGCGACCTCTGGAGGTCAGAAAATGCATGCATAATCAAAACAGAGCCCTGAAAGTAGTCGTGGGGGTGATCTCAAGGGAAACAGCCGCGCATAAAAGGCCTTTGGCAGCATCTCATCAAAAAGAGGTGTTCCCTGAAGAGAAAATAGTTGCTCCTTTAAGAAGCTTAAGTGCTTAAATAGGGCTTAGCGTTTCATTCAAGGTTGAATTCTTCTACATCTTCCAGTGCTACTTGGAAATCTGTAACCGTGAACCAAGTATGTTCTGGTACTTAAGAGAAACACTTGGAATTGTGTTATTTTTATTATTGGAGTCCTGCTACTCTTAAACAGTATTTCCTGTTCCTGTAAATGCCACATACTCTCCGGTACTACCATTCTTCCCCCCATCCCCCACGCCAGCCTTTTAAAGGCCCTGGCTGTTCATTTTGGTTCTAGAGACATTTGATCAACTTCTGGCTTCTTCATTTTCAGTTAGATGCTTCTGTTTTTTGTTGCTGCTTCCCAAAAGACTGAGGGTGCAACCTGACCCCAGCACCACTTTCTTTTTGCAGACAAGCTCAACACAGAAAGCTTTCAAAAGGCCTTAACGGTCATATGTCCGAAACATCTTTTTTGTTCTTCTCCCTCCCCATTTTGGGCCCCTGAATTCATGGCCCTGACTCACCTGATCTTGTCAGATCTCGGAAGCTAAGCAGGGCCAGCCCTGATTAGGACTTGGATGGGGGACCTCCAAGGAAGTATAGGGTTTATTACAGAGAGGCAGGCAATGTCAACCACCTCTGCTCATCTCTACCTTACCCTAGATACATCAGGCTAGCCTGATCCCATCAGATCTCAAGCTAAGCAGGGTCAGCCTTGATTAGTACTGGGATGGGAGACCACCAAGGAAATCCAGGGTTGCTACGCAGAGGCAGGCAATGGCAAACCACCTCTGCCCTGACGTAGGTGGCCCAAGATCATTAGATCTTGGAAGCTAATCAGGGTCGGCCCTATTTAGTACTTGGATGGGAGACCACCAAGAAAGTCCTGGATAGTCAAGGCTAGCTTGGTGTCATTAAATCTTGGAAGCTAAGCAGGGTCAGCCCTGATTAGTACTTGGCTGGGAGACCACCAAGGAAGTCCATGGTTGCTTCGCAGAGGCAGGCAATGGCAAACCATCTCTGCCCTGACGTGGGTGACCCAGGCCAGCCGATGGCCCAGGCTAACCCCGGAATTCTTGGTCACATGCCATGTGGGGAGGGGGGTTAGGCAGGAAGAGTGAGACATGCATTTGGGCACCAATTTCACTTTTGGTTGGAGCTTGTGACATATGAATACAGCTCTGTGGAGTTGAGTGCATGCTGTATCCTTATTAAAGGATCCTTATAAAATCCATTGTCCTAATATTCCTGAAAAGATCAAGAATAAAAAGAATTTTTTTATTATTGTTCATCCTTCCTGTACTGGAATGAGTATTTGTTTTTCTTTCTGGTAGTTAGAGAGCCAATGTGGTGCAGTGGTTAAAGTGTGGGAAGCCCAGGTTCGATTCTCCACCCTGCCATGGAAACTTGCTGGGTGACCTTGGGCCAGTCACATACTCTCAGCCTCAACCCTGGCAAGTATTTGGATGGGAGACCTCCGAGGAATACCAGGAGCGTGATGCAAATGCAGGCAATAGCAGACCATTTCCAACCTCTCTTGCCTTGAAAACCCTACAGGGTCGCCATAGGTCAGCTGTAACTTGACAGCAAAAAAAGGAAGAAGTTTGAGAGCTGTACTTGAAGTACCTACATGTTGCTGGGGTTTGTCACCAAACAAACGCATTCCAGTGAAATTCCACTGTGGCAGAGCTAGTATGCACTTGTCAAATAACTTCGGTGAATGTTAATTGCCGACATTCCAAGATTAGGTGGGATACCAAAGCGATGTTACAAATGTCATGTGTGTGTTAATTTAGAAGAACATATTTTGTTGTTTTCTTCCTTGCTGAGCGATAACTTTTTTTAGGGGAACTAAGAATCTATGGAATTTTTTTAAAAAAATGTTTTCTGAGGCACTAGAAGGGATGAGGAGTTACTGTTCTAGGAGGATTTCTGATCCTCTTTTCCAGTGGTTGTGATTCTCCTCCATCTGCCCCATGGGTGCAGCTCTTCAACACAATTATTTACACAATTTACACAATTATTGACACAGATTACACAATTATTCTCTGTTGCCAGGTGATTAGTTTAGTCCTCTGGCAAGACTGCCAATAATAGATAAGAATCACTGAGCAATCCTGAAGGGGGAGTAGTTAGGGAGCGCCCCAGGGACAGCATAGCCGCGCCAGCCCTGTTAACTCCTCCATTGGGCTTCATAGAGCCACGCCACAAGTTTTGCAGATGCAAGTACGCACCTGCAAAAGGGGGCATTCCTGGAGCAAAAGGACTTAGGGAACACCCCAGAAATGCCTCCTTCAGCACCGGCACAAGCCCTCATACTAGGGAAATGCTGGCAGGGAGGCAGTGCTGGTGTCTGAGCCTCACGCTGCCGTGGTTCTCCCCAGAGCCGGCGTAAGTTGCTCTGCGCTGGCGTTAGTGTCCACTTGGCCAGCGCAAGTGGCACTAATGTTGGCGCTGGGGTCATGCCAGCTCCAAAGGCCATTTGCCTCCCCCCCCCCCAATCAGGATTGCTCTGCCCATTTCATTTCAAAAACAACGAGAAGTGTTATCTGAGAGGCTAAACCTTACACCCTGGGACCTTGTTATTCCATAGTGATTTATTACAGCCTAAATGGTTATGAACAGCTGTGTTCATAACTGCCACATCTGGACTTTCAGCCCACTAGTTAAGGAGACTTTACAAGGAAGGAAATTCCATATTTGTGGAGCAGCCTCTAGGAAGCATCTCTTTATATATTAAGTAGATTTTACTTCAGATAGAATAATAGAATCATAGAGTTGGAAGGGACCACCAGGGTCATCTAGTCCAACCCCCTGCACAATGCAGGAAATTTACAACTACCTCCCCCCCAGTGGCAAGAAAGTATAAATTGGGTGATGGTGGAAAGTGCCGTCAAGTTGTAACTGACTTATGGCAACCCACATGGTTTTCAAGGCAAGAGACAAGCAGAGGTGGTTTACCATTGCCAACCTCTGCATCGCACCCCTGGATTTCCTTGGTGGTCTCCCATACAAGTGCCAACCAGGGCAGACCCTGCTTAGCTTCTATATCTGACGAGATCAGGATAGTCTGGGCCACCCAGGTCAGGGCAGTGTGTGTGTATTTGCCGTCAAGTCGCAACTGACTTATGGCGACCCCATAGGGGTTTCAAGGCAAGAGACATTCGGAGGTGGTTTGCCATTGCCTACCTCCACGTCACGACCCTGGTATTCCTGGAGGTCTCCCAACCAAATATTAGCCAGGGCTGACCCTGCTTAGCTTCTGAGATCTGAAGAGATCAGGCTAGCCTGGGACTATCCAGGTCAGGGCAGTATATATTTACTACTTTCTAAAATTAGAGAGATGGAGATGCTCCTGTGAGACATTCCTGTGCCTGAAAATGAGGATCACACATAGATACCTAACTCAGGATGCTGATGATGCTGATGAATGGATCCTTCAAGAAAGGTCAGTTAAGTCTGTCCCTTTTTTCAAATGTCAACTAGTCAAGTGCTCAAAAAGAAGCATGCCAAAAAGCATTCCATACCACTTGGGTACAAAGGCATGTGGTACGTATGTAGTGACGTCTGCTGCCCATGTACATAGAATCATAGAGTTGGAAGGGACCACCAGGGTCATCTAGTCTAACCCCCTGAACAATGCAGGAAATTCATAACTACCTCCCACACACACACACCCAGTGACCCCTACTCCATGCCCAGAAGATGGCCAAGAGGCCCTCCCTCTCATGATCTGCCTAAGGATTGCTGACAGATGGCCATCCAGGAAAGGAGAGCTCACCACCGCCCAAGGAAGACTGTTCCACTGAGGAATTGCTGTAACTGTTAAAAAGTTCTTCCTAAACTCTTTTGATTTAATTTCAACCTGTTGGTTCTGGTCCGAGCTTCTGGGGCAACAGAAAACAACTCAGCACCCTCCTCTATATGACAGCCCTTCAAGTACTTGAAGATGGTTATCATATCACCTCTCAGTGATACGATAACTATCTAGAGCCAGTTAATGGTTCTCACAACTACTTAAGGTCTGTTCTTCATTTGTTCCCTCCCTCCTGCTTTCTCATGCCTGTTCCCACTTGTGTCCCATTGGATGCCTCTCTTGCCCTCCATATACATGCACCACACCTGCACTGGATCTCCATCTCAGTTCAGCAGCTTCACCACCACTTCAGTGTGCTGCTGCTTCAGAAAGTCGCCACTCCAACACTGCAATGAAACCTGCAGGTGACTCCCACGCATCTTAACGATGGTCCAGAACCTTCCGTTGGTACAGAACGCAGCTTCTTGTCCCTGACCAGAGCCTGTGGTGCGACTGAATCACCCTTGTTTTTTTTTTTTTTTTAAATTAACTTATTACTCATATATTTCTGGGTTCAGTTCAAGAAGAAGAAGAAGAGTTGGTTTTTATATGCCAACTTTCTCTACCACTTAAGGGAGAATCAGACCGGCTTACACTCACCTTCCCTCCCCCCCCTACAACAGACACCCTATGAGGTAGGTGGGGCTAAGAGAGTGTGAGTAGCCCAAGGTCACCCAGCTGGCTTCACGTGGAGGAGTGGGGAAACCAATCCAGTTCACCAGATTAGCCTCCGCCGCTCATGTGGAGGAGCGGGGAATCAAACCCGCTTCTCCAGATCAGGGTCCAAGATGCTGCATGATTATCTATAAAGCCTTATCCAACCGAGGACCTATATATTTGAAGCACTGTCTCTCCTGTATGCCGGTTAAGATCTTCTCAGAGTGCTCTACCTTTTGTTCCTTTACTGAGTCATTAGATAGATCTGCCAGTCTTTTTGCAAGCCGTTTCCATATTTATTTAAGTTACGCAATGAGGAAGAATTCCAAAGCTTTTCTAGATTATCATTTTCTGCAGTGGCTAACCAGGTGTTTTGAAGAAACCAATGCACATCGTTCAAAGGGCTCTGCTGCCCCTATTATGAACCCCAAGCAAATGGCATTCCAACATACCCAGCCTTTGCCCACCCTCTCCTTCTCCATCACTCCCTCTAATCCCCCCCTAAGATTCTAAGAAACTCACTCTAGTAACCATCAGGACACGTTTTACTTGATCAATATATTTATGCAATGAAGAAAAAAAGTACCAGCTAATGTATAACATGGAAGGTACTGTTTCCAGGGTCAGTTCTTGTTTCCAAAATGCAAAAGAGAGCAATGAAAAGGGCAGGGTGGCCATTAGGGAAGGCCAGCCGGCGACCCACTTTCAAAGTTCGTGATAGGGTTGCCAGGTCCCTCTTTGCCACCGGTGGGAGTTTTGGGGGGCGAAGCCTGAGGAGGGTGGGGTTTGGAGAGGGGAGGGACTTCAATGTCACGGAGTCCAATGGGCAAAGCGGCCATTTTTTCCAGGGGAACTGATCTCTATCTGCTGGAGATCAGTTGTAATAGCAGGAGATCGCCTGCTAGTACCTGGAGGTTGGCATCCCTAGTTCGTGACCAACGTTTGGGTCCCGGCTCACAGGTTGGGAAACACTGCTTTAGTGGGCAAAGTCAAGAGGAGTGGAAGAGAATTCTTTTCTGTCCGTCATATTTGTCAGGTTTTCCTCCTCGTCACCGCTGAAAACATCGAAGCCCGCTGCCGCCTCTCTGTACTTCCTTAACAGCACAGTTGAGTGAGGAAATAACCAGAAATCTGTTGCTGTTTATTTACTTAATTATAGTCCACCTCTGTCACTGAGACTAGATGCAGATTACACAGTGTAAGTCAATACAGTCAACAAGTTGAGACATCCAGCAAACAGGGCAAGAGGGTTTGGATTGCAGAAATTGGAAACCAAGCAGAAATCTGAAACAGAGCTTGCAACAAAGCTACCTGTCCGCTCCCGAGCCCAATTGAGGCATCTCCCAGAAATGCAATTACTTACCAGTGTTTAAAGCCGTAGATGGCTTGGGACCAGAGCATCTGAAGGACCGTCTTCTCCCGTATGTTCCTGCCCCGGAATTAAGCTCACAGGGAAAGGCTCTTCTGACGGTCCCATCAACCAAAGATGCTCGTTTGATGGGTACGCAAGGGACGGCCTTTTCTATGGCAGCCCCACAATGATAGAACAGCCTCCCCATTGAGGTGTGCCTGGCCTCCTCGCTTTCTATCTTTAGGAGGCAGTTGAAGACAGTTTTATTTAGCACACCATTTGATTAATTTTCTCGCAATCCTAAACTGTGATTTTAAATTTGGTTTTTTAGTGGATTTTATGTGTGTTTCCTATGTTATAAGCTGCCTTGAGCTCCATAGGGAAGAAAGGCGGCTAATAAATATTTTAAATGAATCAAAATAACAATATTGCTAATCAAAATAACAATATTGCTCGACCTATCGCTCTGTGTCCATACTTTCTTCATCAACACGGAAGTCTTCTCCAGGCAAAGGATTCACCTTTGCTTTTATTTCAGAGCAGCTCTGATTGGAGCGGCAAGATCGGGGCTAACCCCCACCCCAAATACTAGGGGGTTCTTTCCCAAAGTGCACAGAAAGTATATGACTGCAAAATAACCCAAACAAAAATATATGCCTACCTCCTCCCCAAACAGCCTGATGAGGATTTTGTATGCTTTGGGAGGGGGAGAGGGAGGAAATATTGAGAACCACTGACGTTCATCATTTAAGGAAAATAAAAGGGTGAAGAAACTGAGATGCCCAATTCGCCAAGAGCTTGAGCAGGAAGATTTTGTTAGGCATTAGATTACCAAATTGTTCTTCCCTACATGATTTCAGGGGACGGGAACTTGCATATGGTTTTGTTTTGTTGTTGTTTTTTTGCTGTCAAGTCACAGCTGACTTATGGCGACCCCGTAGGATTTTCAAGCCGAGAGACGTACAGAGGTGGTTTGCCATTGCCTGCCTCGGCGTCACGACCCTCGTGTTCCTTGGAAGTCTCCCATCCAAAAACTAGCCATGTTCAAGGCTGAGAGTGTGTGACTGGCCAAGGTCACCCAGCAAGCTTCCGTGGTGTGAGTGAGGATTTGAACCTAGATTCCCCAGGTCCTAGTTTGGCACCTTAACCACTACACCACATTGGCTCTCCTGTTCTGCAGCCCAGATTTTTTTTGTCAGGTTGCACTGATTTCCACCAATTCCACCCTCAAGAGGGCCCTCAAAAATGGTAACTCAGTACAAGTGAGTACCGCCACACACACACACAAAGAGGCAATTGAAAGCAGAACAATTTTTATAACTGACTGAAGAGTTTGGTTGCCTTATTGCCAGGCAATCCCAAATAATATTTGGAATAAGAGTGGGTGAGAGCCTTCCACGGTGATGAATCAAATTAAATTTTTGGACAAATTCAAAAATAAGGTGTCATCAGTGCCAAATATTGTTCTCTTGAAATTCCTGAACTATGAACCATCAGCCTCCAATTTTTAGAGGACCTGAAAATGACCAGCGTAGCACCAGTTTAAGAATTGGGCAGGGGGGGAAACGGTCCAGGAAATTGTTGATCTGTCTGCCTAATTACTGTCCCGAGCACATTGATAGAAAGCAGTGTTGAAACAGTGGTCCTTAAGTGTATAATGGTGCCGGCCTCACTGAGGTAAACTCAGAGGGGTTTGTCTGAAGGGATGACTTCCATTATTAGAATCTTCTGAATGTGACATCCCTTGGATAGGTGTTCTGGGTTGGATCCAAAGAACCGTGAGTGGAAATCTCTACCTATTTCTCCTGAAAAAACTGTTCCTGGGGGGGTCATAGGGGGAAGAATTCCCTCAGATCTCTCCCCTTGGGGGTGTTCTTCCCACACTGGAGCATCCCGTTGCTGGGCATCCCAAGTACTTTGCTGGAATCCTTTTTTGCCTTCTCTGCAGAAAGGGAGGAGGCTCCTACCTCTCGAGCGTCCCATCTCGGGGGTCCTTTCGGCTCCCCTGCTGACCCCACAACCAGCACTCTCGTTCCCCGCGGAACTGCTCTGAAATTCTGTAACTTTTGTACAAGGTGCCATTTTGTGAGTGGATCCACCCACCAGTCCACTATCCTGTGGCTGCCTCCAGCCAACAAGCCACCTTTTTGTGACTGGTAGCTTCCCAGGACCCTTGGGAAAAAGGAGAAGAAGAGTTGTTTTTTATATTCTGACTTTCTCTACCACTTAAGGGAGAATCAAACCAGCTTACAATTACCTTCCCTTCCCCTTCCCACAACAGGCACCCTGTGAGGTAGGTGGGGCTGAGAGAGTGTGACTAACCCAAGATCACCCAGCTGGCTTCATGTGGGGGAGTGGGGAAACCAACCCGGTTCACCAGATTTGCCTCAGCCGCTCACGTGGAGGAGTGGGAAATCAAACCCCGTTCTCCAGATCAGACTCCACCACTCCAAACCACCGCTTTTAACCACAGCACCATGCTGGTACCCAAGTAGTGCCCAAGAACATACATTAAGCTAAATTAAGTAGTGCCCAAGAACATAAATTCTGCCCTCCCTTGATTTAGTGATAGGCTAGATCAAACTTTTGACAATTTTTTTCCCGTTCTTCTTGCAGCTCCTGCAACTCGTTCTGTGTTTTTGTTGGCTGTTGTTGGTTCCATACATGTCATTTTAGTGGTCGTGATTTTTAAATATAAAAAGTCTCCAAGGTAGCATGTGATATTTTAAGTGGATGGGCAAGGTATGCATTCTTTAAACACAATGATCCTTTGGCTTTAAGGATTTGGGGGAATTTTCTGTGAGGATGTTGCTTAATGTGACGAGGTGGTTTTGAGCTTATGACCAGTGTTCCTAGAAGAGGTTTTAATTATAGGTTAAGATTCTGGCCTCATTCTTAGTCAGATTTTCCTGTCATTCTCTGTCTCAAAAAGATACTGTTTTAATAGACAGTTTGTAATTTGTAAGCCTTTGTACCCTATAATTTGGTTAAGTACAGATTTGTATTCCCTTTGCCAAATAAAAAACTTACCGTACATGCATTGAAGCAAGTGGTCTTTACTAAAGCCTCTTATATCATTGTGTTGCTGCATAAAGTGGAAAAGCATAATCAGGAACTTGCTACAAAGTCATTTTGTGGTCATTCTAAACTGAAGGAGTACCAGCATCCCACTCTGATAGGAAAGTATCTGGCAAATGCTAAGAACATAAAAAGAGCCCTGCTAGATCAGACCAGAGGCATCCTGCCTCACACAGTGGCCAACCAGTTCCTCTGGAGGGCCAACAACAGGGCATAGAGGCCGAGGCCTTCATAAGAACATCAGAAGAGCCCTGCTGGATCAGACCAGTGGAGAGCATCCTGTCTCACACGGTGGCCAACCAGTTCCTCTGAAGATCCAACAACAGGGCATAGATCCTGAGGCCTTCCTCTGATGTTGTATCCTGGCACTGGTATTCAGGACTTTACTGTCTCTGTATGTGGAGGTTTCTTTTAGGCACCGTGGCTAGTAGCCACGGCTAGACCTGTCCTCCATGAATCTGTCTGGTTAAGAGCGGTGGACTCTAATCTGAAAAAACCGGGTTTGATTCCCCACTCCTCCACATGAACGGCAGACTCTAATCTGGTGAATGGGGTTGGTTTTCCCCACTCCTACACATGAAGCCAGCTTTTGAAGCTGTCTCTGCTTGTGGCCATCACTACATCCTCTAGCAGTGAAATAATGAAATTGACTACTTATGCTTGGCTTTGAAATTAATATATAGTTCTACTGAAAATTACCCACGCTTTATAGAATGATGTTTTCTATTATATTAGTTCTGTGATAATCTATACCTTTATTTTAAAACACCCTGTGAGGTAGGTGAGGCTGAGAGAGCTCTAAGAGAGCTGTGACTAGCCCAAGGTCACCCAGCTGGCTTCATGTGTCGGAGTGGGGAAACAAATCCAGTTCGCCAGATTAGCGTCCGCCGCTCATGTGTCGGAGTGGGGAATCAAACCCGGTTCTCCAGATCAGAGTCCACTGCTTCTAACCACTGCTCGTCACCACTATACCACGCTGGCTCCCAGAGAGCTGCTACCAGTCTTAGTAGACAATACTGACCTTGATGGACCTAGGATCTGATTCAGTTTAAGGCAGCCTCATGTGTGATCTTGCATAAGGGAGTCGGATTAATACTCTTTCTCCCAAAATCTACCCTCCAAAGTAATTTCTCTGACTGAGTCCCTGCCTTAGAAGTATGGGTGGGTGGGCAATGGACTGTGGTGGCTGGTGGTACCAAAGATGCTCTGTGGTAAAATACAGAAGATTTAGTCAGGATCCTACAGTAAGCCTGGGAATAGATGGGTGATGAAACTCTCTTTCCCCAAGTTGGGAACTAAAATGACCTATCTCTGAATTTTAGCAGCTGATGTGAAAAGATGGATTTGCCATTTGACAGTCTGATAAGACAACAGTGTTAAACTGGTTTGACAGTCTGATAAGACAACAGTGTTAAACTGTTGGAGGAGGAGGCAGTTAGTAGACAGGGCAGGGAGTACAAAAAGGTAGTTTTGTGGCATCCTGAAGAATAACTGGTAAATGTACTGCTTTCACAAACTTGCACAAACATTCTGAATGGAAGTCCAATACAGCCCAGTGTAGAACAAATTGCAGGCACTCCAACTAGAGGGTTTTGTAATTTGAAATTTATGATACACCCAACACATATACATGCCTGGGCTAGTATATAGTTGTCTGTATATTTTGATATATTTGTAAATACTAGTGTGTGCATTATATGGGTTTTATTTGACCACTGAGGAAGGCCTGTGGGCCGAAACGCTTATGGCGTGTGGTTCAATTCTATCAACCTTATGAGATGCCATTGTGCCATGTTTTATCATTTTTAATGTTTTTAATTCTGATTTAGCGCCTTAAAATTAAAAAAAATTCTCTTACATTATTTTATCTTTTCCACCCAACCTTGTGTACCCACGCTTGCTTAAAGATCATACTGACATGGGCTACCCCATTGATATGTTTTACGATCAACAGACTACTGAGCGTATTCATCGTATTTGCCCTTGTTAACGTTTTGCTTATTTAATATCATTCTGGAAGACAAACATGTTTATGACAAGATGAGGCATAATGTTTTGATCTGCCTTGACAAATGGCTGGTTTTGTTTCATTTTGACTTAAATTGGATGCCTTTTGAGGAAAAATCTAAAGAACTGAGCTATTGTGAGTACGACTTTTTGTTTGTGTCAATTCTTTTGTATATAAAAGTAGCTGATTTTTGCTGGTAGTTGTCTTTCCTCCTTTCTCTGGAGTTGATCCTTTCCAAGCGACAACCGTGAAACTTGTATAGCAAGAAACATTCGGAAAGAAAGCGTTTCAAACACGGTAGGATGGGATTTTCGGTCGCGCAGTTAATTTCAGTGGAATTCGACGACTAATCCCCTCACCGTTCCAAACAACGTTCCAGCTACAGGAAATCTTTAGTTGCAAGTTCCACCAGCAGCTGTTTATTCTGGCGTCTCAAGTGCAAATCTAACTAGAAATCAGAGACCGCTGATATTAGGAACTCGTGACTCACTACTGGCCGTCTTTGGTTGGGCCACATCTGAGCACTAACAGGCAGAATAAACATTACAGGAAACTTATTGGAAGTGGAGTTCTCTACTAAGAATCACAGTACTTGTAACATTCCACATGTACTCACATAACCTTTATACAGGACAGTCATAGAATCATAGAGTTGGAAGGGACCACCAGGGTCATCTAGTCCAACCTCCTGCACAATGCAGGAATTTCACAACTACCTCCCCCACACACCCCGTGACCCCTACTCCATGCCCAGAAGGTGGCCAAGATGCCCTCCCTCTCATCATCTGCCTAAGGTCAGAATGAGCATTGCTGACAGTTGGCCATCTAGC
The DNA here is from genome assembly GCF_029931775.1 of Euleptes europaea. NCBI lineage: Eukaryota > Metazoa > Chordata > Lepidosauria > Squamata > Sphaerodactylidae > Euleptes > Euleptes europaea. Next base: position 7,702,327 of record NC_079321.1, on the reverse strand, counting down.
CTCTTCTTAAAAACATCCAGAGAAGGATCACTTACCACCTCCCAAGGAAGCCTGTTCCACTGAGGAACCGCTCTAACTGTTAGAAAGTTCTTCCTAATGTCTAGATGGAATGTCTTTTGATTTAATTTTAACCCATTGGTTGTAACAATGTCACAGCGCAACAGTCAGACATCCCCATGTTAAACTAATCATACCCTCCAACAGTCCCAAATCACCTAAGACTGTCAAAGTTCAGGTGATGATCTCAGGTAAGGGAGGGGCTATGGCTCAGTGGTAGTGCATCTGCTTGGCATGCATTAAGGTCCCAGACAGTCCCCTATAGCTTCAGTCAGGCCACTCCTGGAGTAATGTGTGCAGTTCTGGCTTCATGTGGAGGAGTGGGGAAACAAACCCGGTTCACCAGATTAGCCTCCTCCGCTCATGTGGAGGAGTGGGGAATCAAGCTCGGTTCTCCAGATTAGAGTCCACCACTCCAAACCACTGCTCTTAGCCACTACACCATGCTGGCTCTCAGAAAGCAATTGTGTAACTATCTCACCAGAATACATGTATCAACTGTTAAACAAGAGCAACAACAAACAAACTAACAACGGCAGGCTTTCAGTCTCCACCTACGATGCAGCATACACTGTATTTTATTTTTTTAGGTCAGAGGAAACATTGGAAGCACGGATCTGCCTGTGTGCCGGCTTGACAGGTCCGGTTTTCGGATCAGTCCGGATATGGGATGTCCGGATAACGGATACTCTACCCGTACCAGTTATTGAGCCAGTGACCTTCTGCATGCCAAGCAGAGTCTCTTTCACTGGATGGAAGCGGTTCCATCCAAGGCCATCTTGGTTCCTAAGGCTTTGATCAGTGCATGAAGGATGAGAGGAGGGATGTCCTCTTGATGGCATTGTTTCTGTTTTCTAATGGTTACAGCAGGTCCTAAGAAACACAGGAACTGGGCAAGCCAGATCCTAACAGGACCTTTAAAAAAAAAAGAGTTTTTAATCTAATGTTATCATTGTGTTTCATACTGCAAGTTCCCATGAGTTAGTACTAGGCATGGAAGACAGGATACAAATGGAACGAATGTATAAATAAATCGCCTGTATTGTAGGATAAATTATTGAACCGCTGACGCACGTATTGCAATTGGAGAGCTTTAATAAATGGTACTTGTAAAGCCTGCTGATAAGAACAAATGCTTGCGCACCTCAAGAAAAGGTCTTACTAAATGGGATCAATAAATCGCCCTTCCCAGGGCGAAATGCTAGTTGCTTGGCTTCAGAGTTTGGGTCACTCCTCCACTAATGTAATTTTGGATCAATCTCAAAAGACTCCTGTAGCTGTTGTGAGTGCCCGTGTGGTCATGGGAGAAAAAAGGAGAAAAGTGACAGAGAAATGCCGTTATCTTGGGATACTTAAGCACAAGATCCTTCACATGACTGCATACAAGTTCTGGAGAGAGAGAGATATGAGGCGCCTGACAGAATTCGGTGCACGAGGGAGGCGGCCCAAGAGCTCCTTGCCCTGATCCCAGGCTTGGATTGTGGGACGCGCCAAAGGGGAAACACACACACACACACACATCAGCTCACACAAACTCCCCCCCCCTTTAAGGATCCACTTCTACGCCTTTAGTTGCTTCGCTCGAGTTTAAAAAAGTCCTGGACAACACCACCACAAGTAGAGCTGATTAAGAAGATGTTAATGTTTGACCCCATCCCAATCAAGTAAGAAGCCACGGAGCCAATTCCAGTGTCATTCAGTTCTTCTTGGGACTACGTGAAGTCCAACAAATACGGTGTGAACAGACTGCTGGCCTTGACAGACCTTGGTCTGATCCAGCATGGCTTTTCTTATGTTCTTACGAGAGCTGAAAAGCCCCATCACAAGGATGGGGCTCCGTGCCTGGTGCTTCATATCTTGGGGAGTGTCGGCATTAATGATGCAAGATGTCAAGCAATTGAGGAACTGATGGGTGGGGAGTTCTCGTTTGGAAAATGCTTGGAAATAAATCTGTACAAATATTTGAAGGAACACCCTCTCTTGCTTTCATAGACTCCTTATGAACTCATTAAAAATATGCCAGCTGCAGTCAGTAGGAGAATATTCAGATCCTAAAGGAGAGCCTGTTCAGTGTTCTGCTTGCAGCAGATTCCTCCAGGAAACCCACCAACTGGGAGGGCAGCATATGTTCAGGACTGTTTCCAGCACTGGCTTCCTTTGTTGTTCCTGGAAGAAATCTTCCGATTTCTTGCCTTTTAAAAAAAATTTGCTGTCAAGTCACAGGTGACTTATGGTGACCCTGTAGGGCAGTGATGGCGAACCTTTTAGAGACCGAGTGCCCAAACTGCAACCCCAAACCCACTTATTTATCACAAAGTGCCAACATGGCAATTTAACCTGAATACTGAGGTTTTAGTTTAGAAAAAAAACTCATACATTAACATCTTATGCCTTAAAAGACAAACACAATAACAGAGCTTTCAATGATACAAACAACTTTTTATTGAAAGGTAAAAGTTTGCATTTGGCATGCTTTTGAACAATTAATGTGATTTTTGCTGTTGTGTGCATTCTGATAATTTTTCTACCCTTGGCTCATACTTTGTAAGTTTGAGAGCAACACATGCAGCACTCAGGTCATCTGTTAGTCTGTTTCTGGTGTCAGATTTGATATACCGTATATACTCGCGTATAAGCCGAGTTTTTCAGCCCAAAAAAAGGGCTGAAAAAGCCGGCATCGGCTTATACGCGGGTCAATACGGTAGAGGGGGGAAGGAGGAGGGAGGGGGGAACTTACCACCGCCATCTTTTCCAGGCCGGGAGCGGCCTCCAGAGCCCCCCTGCGGCCGCAGGGAGGGCGCTCCGCCGCCCCCGCCACCTTCTCCCGGCCGGGAGAGGCCTCTAGAGGCCCTCTGCGGCCGCGGGGAGGGCGCTCCCGGCCGGGAGAGGCCTCTAGAGGCCTGCTGCGGGCGCGGGGAGGGCGCTCCGCCGCCCCCGCCACCTTCTCCCGGCCGGGAGAGGCCTCTAGAGGCCCTCTGCGGCCGCGGGGAGGGCGCTCCGCCGCCCCCGCCGCCTTCTCCCGGCCGGGAGAGGCCTCTAGAGGCCCGCTGCGGCCGCGGGGAGGGCGCTCCGCCGCCCCCGCCGCCTTCTCCCGGCCGGGAGAGGCCTCTAGAGGCCCTCTGCGGCCGCGGGGAGGGCGCTCCCGGCCGGGAGAGGCCTCTAGAGGCCTGCTGCGGGCGCGGGGAGGGCGCTCCGCAGCCCCCGCCACCTTCTCCCGGCCGGGAGAGGCCTCTAGAGGCCCTCTACGGCCGCGGGGAGGGCGCTCCGCCGCCCCCGCCGCCTTCTCCCGGCCGGGAGAGGCCTCTAGAGGCCCGCTGCGGCCGCGGGGAGGGCGCTCCGCCGCCCCCGCCGCCTTCTCCCGGCCGGGAGAGGCCTCTAGAGGCCTGCTGCGGCCGTGGGGAGGGCGCTCCGCCGCCCCCCGCCGCCTTCTCCCGGCCGGGAGAGGCCTCTAGAGGCCTGCTGCGGCCGCGGGGAGGGCGCTCCGCCGCCCCCGCCGCCTTCTCCCGGCCGGGAGAGGCCTCTAGAGGCCCTCTGCGGCCGCGGGGAGGGCGCTCCGCCGCCCCCGCCACCTTCTCCTGGCCGGGAGAGGCCTCTAGAGGCCCTCTGCGGCCGCGGGGAGGGCGCTCCGCCGCCCCCGCCGCCTTCTCCCGGCCGGGAGAGGCCTCTAGAGGCCCTCTGCGGCCGCGGGGAGGGCGCTCCGCCGCCCCCGCCGGATCCGACGCTTCCCGCCGCCAGGAGCCCAGAAGGTAAGTCTTGGGGGGGGAGGGGTTATAAGCCGACCCTCGGCTTATACGCGGGTGCCTAATTTTTCCCCATTTTGGGGGAGAAATTAGGCACCTCAGCTTATACGCGGGTCGGCTTATACACAGGTATATACGGTAATTCAAAGCTGAAAACAGCTGCTCACAAGCATAAGATGATCCAAACAAAGTCAGGAAAGCAATCCCAAGTGCTTTCATTGACTTAAAATTATTTGGCAGAGAATTCCACACTTTAAGGATTTCATTTTCAGAACTAACTGTGCTGTCCTTTGTCATCCCTTCGATCTTCTCAAGTGTTTCACGCAGAATTTATTTTTCCAGATAGAGCTTTCTTGAAATTCTATTAGCTCCATTTCCAGATTTTCTAAATCTAACCAGTGTAGGCAGGAAAGATCAAGTTCTTCAAATTTGGCTTTATCTGGAGAAGTAAGAAAACACAGAGTTGTCTCCATCTTGGAGTCTGCAAAAAGACAAAAAAAATTTTTAAAAAAATGAAGCACCCAATACAAATCTATCCCTATACCAAAAATAGCAAACACTTATTAATTAACACTAAAGAAATGGATATTCCCTTCTTGGGGAATTTGCATAAATAAGATGAACTGGAGGTGTTGCACACATTTCCCATACACAGGAGGCGTGAAGACCTCGATCATCCATACAAGCTCTCATTTTCCCATTAGCAGGAGCCCAGGTTGGTTCCTACGGACAGCAGCCAATACAAAGTTCCCCCTGACAATCTCAGTACAATGAGTGCCATGTCTGTCTTGTCCTCTCATATAGCACATATACAGGCCATAGAGAGCTGAACCCTGCACACCATTCTCACTGAGGGAGCTACCGCACTTTGTATTCCCAGTGATGTATTAAGAGTTTGAAAATGTTGTAAAAAACATCGTTTAAAAGGGTTTTTGGATACCACGGCTTATAAATGGTTGGAAGACATCTTCACAGCTAAAGGGGCCAAACAAAGTGTGAACAGTATTTTTTATAACGTTTTCAAACTCTTAATACATCGGTGGGAATACATAGAAAGTGCAAACAGTATTTTTTATAACATTTTCAAACTCTTAAAACATCGCTGGGAATACAAGTGCGGTAACCCCTTAAGACTAATTTCTTAGTATACCAAGGGGGGTGATAAGAGTCTTCATCTCTCTGCAGAAGGAATGTAAAATGACTGAATAAAGAAGTTGTTAAGTTACTGAGACCCTGGGGTGCAGACTTGTTTGTGAGAGACCAGATACAGGATAGTAAGCATCAAAATGCTCTACTGAGTTTGTGCTCATGGTAAACAACAGCAGCAAAGTGTGTCTTATCTCTCCCCCCCCCCCCTCTGTGCAGAAGTCCCCTTTAGCCTTAGGACCACACATGAACACACATGAAGCTGCCTTATACCGAATCAGACCCTTGGTCCATCAAAGTCAGTATTGTCTACCCAGACCGGCAGCAGCTCTCCAGGGTCTCAGGCAAATGTCTTTCACATCACCTACTTGCCTAGTCCCTTGAACTGGAGAGGCCGGGGATTGAACCTGGGACCTTCTGCATGCCAAGCAGATGCTCTACCACTGAGCCACAGCCCCTCCCCATCTCTGTACCCTATCTCTGCAGAGACTCGCTTGAGTGTTTCTAAACTAGCAGCATGAATTTTGACCTGCAGCAATTCAATAAATACAGGAATATTTCATTTTGAAAAATATACTTGCTTATTCGGCATTCTTACTTTCTCGGCCTGACATTTGACTTTCTGTAGGAATTGGTGCTATATTAGGAGACATGGTATGCAGAAGGCTGCTGCAGTGCAGGGCTGTTTTGACTTTTGAGGTAGGACTCATTGGGGCCAGGCGTGGCAGCAACCACTGGGCAATGTGATAACAGGGTTGTTGTGAGGATAAAAAGGAGGTCAGGAGAATGACGCAAGCTGCTTTGATCCCCACAGCAGAGAACGGCAGGGTATACATACAAAAGACATTGTAGAGAATGTTGCTGTTGTTTGCGCTGAGATTTAACCTCAGTTTCTGGCTTTTGTGGCTTAGAACCCTTTTTTCTAATTCGTGTTTATTTATGGTGCTTTTCATTTTGTACATCAATTTAAATATTCTAAGGAGAAAAGAGGCTAACAAGAAGAACAGGCAGATAAATAAACAAACAGATTAAAAAGTTTGCGTAGGGAGTGAACGGAGAGCCAGTGTGGTGTAGTGGTTAAGAGCGGCGAACTTGAATCCGGTGAACCGGGGTGGTTTCCCACTCCTCCACATGAAGCCTGCTGGGGGGACCTTGGGCTAGTCACAGCTCTCTCAGTCCCACCTACCTCACAGGGTGTCTGTTGTGGGGAGGGGAAGGGAAGGTGATTGTAAGCCGGTTTGATTCTTCCTTAAGTGGTAGAGATAGTCAGCATATAAAAACCAACTCCTCCTTTTCTTCTTCTTCCTCCTTCTCCTCCTCCTCCTCCTGAGAAAAGACTCACTCAAGAGTAGGTGCAGGGCAGCAGGAACTGGGCAGGTTCAGGAGAAGGATAAAAAGGGCCCAGCTGAAGGAGGTGGATGTAGAGTACCTGGACAGGACCTGCTTGGAACTGGGAAGGAGAGTACACATGAACACTGCCTTATACTGAATCAGACCCTTGGTCCATCAAAGTCAGTATTGTCTACTCAGACTGACAGCTGCTCTCCAGGGTCTCAGGCTGAGGTCTTTCACATCACCTACTTGCCTGGTCCCTTTAACCGGAGAGGCCGGGGATTGAACCTGGGACCTTCTGCATGCCAAGCAGATGCTCTACCACTGAGCCACGGCTCGAGCCACGGCCCCTCCCACGGCATTTAACAAACTCATCATGGACCTCTCCACCGCGCTCCCCTTATTTACATTTCCTTCTCCAGGATCAGTAGGATTTCATCCCTAGCCGGCCTGGCCTGTGTTCTCTGCAGTGGGTAGAGACTCCAGACTCCCCTGGACAGGGAAAGTGGCATTCCTGGCCAAGAGGCTACAACTAGCAGCGGGCCAGGCTCAGATGGCCTAGCAACTGCCAGCATTAACTCTACCAGAAGATGAGGTGGCCTGAGCTAGGAGCTACCAAGAGCATCAGCGGGGGAAGTGGGCCTAAGAAGATTGGTGAAAGCAGGCGGGAGTAATCAGAGGCAAACCAGCCAGGCTGCAGGGCAGCTTTCAACCTTGGAACTGAGTTAATCGATAAAAACAGGCGACCCCAGCATCTGTTGAGCCGTGACTTGTCTGTTACCGTGTGGCTCAGTAGTAGAGCATCTGCTTGGCATGCAGAAGGTCCCAGGTTCAATCCCCGGCATCTCCAGTTCAAGGGACTAGGCAAGTAGGTGATGTGAAAGACCTTTGCCTGAGACCCTGGAGAGCTGCTGCCGGTCTGGGTAGACAATACTGACTTTGATGGACCAAGGGTCTGATTCAGTATAAGGCAGCTTCATGTGTGTTCATGTGTTACCATGTGGATACACCATGGTACATCCATAGGGAGATTGGGCCCCTAGCCAGGGAGGCATCACAGGAACTCAAGATGATTATTCCTATTTATGAAATTTGATGTAGAGAGTGGAACAACAGGGCCAAATTTCAGAGGATACCATGAAGAATGGCTGAGTTTTATCAGTTTAAACATCATTGTTTGAAGCATGAATCTCCTGTTTCTGATCATTTGTATGTATGCAACGCATTCTTTCATTTGCTTTCAGCCATTCCTTTTGCCGATTTAAACTGTATACAAAATTAAGGTCTGGTCACAAGCGGGGAACTGATCATTAGGCGAGCTATTTGTATGCGTCTGGTTAGGATGATTACCACAATATGGAAAATAGATTGCCGCAATATGGGAAATGGTTGAAATGGCAACACTGACTCAGTTGTATACATTGCAGAGATGGTAGAAAAAGATCTGCCCTTACTGATTTTATGATTTCAAGGAAAAAGCTTACAGATGAAAACATTCAAATTGGTTTTATCTGATGTAAGATAAGCTGGCTACAGTTTTTGGTATGCTGCTTGATAATAAAAAGAACTGTGCAAAATTTTGGATAACGTAGTAAAAAAGGATTGGAAATTCTACTTTTTCATAACGCAAGGAAGAGGTGCAATGGTCAAAGTCCATTTGAAGGGCAGAGCATGCAAAACAACATATTTAGTGCATTGATTTCATGATTTCAGTTAGTCGATGGAAAAAAGCGTAGCAGGATTTTTGCTTTTAAAATAATTTCCTTTTAGGAAAATGTCCATTGTTACTTTGCCGGGACTTCGTGGGTAGACACTCCCCCCCCTTTAAATTTGAAAACAATACTATAATTCCGATCATTTGTTGCAGTTTCCTCTAAAGCATTCAGCCATAATAGGAACCTAATTCATTGGTATGCTCGATATGCTTTTTATCCCTAAATAATCTGAGACAACTGTGACTGACCCAAGCTCACCCAGCTGGCTTCATGTGGAGGAGTAGGGAAACAAACCCGGTTCTCCAGATTAGAGTCCATTGCTCCTAACCACTACTAATATCACACACTTTCTCCTGGGAAATGGGGCTTTTTGATCTCTCTTTGCAGTATTTCCCCTGATCTGGAGAACCGGGTTTGATTCCCCACTCCTCCACATGAGCGGCGGAGGCTAATCTGGTGAACTGGATTTGTTTCCCCACTCCTCCACACGAAGCCAGCTAGGTGACCTTGGGCTAGTCACAGTTCTCTTAGAGCTCTCTCAGCCCCACCTATCTCACAGGGTGTCTGTTGTGGGGAGGGGAAGGGAAGGTGATAGTAAGCCGGTTTGAGTCTCCCTTAAGTGGTAGAGAAAGCTGGCATATAAAAACCAGCTCTTCTTCTTCCTTGTATTGTTTGAAGAGTGGGGGGGGCTATATACATATCTGTGTGGGCCTGGGTAGCTTAGTCAGTAGAGCATTAGACTTTTAACCTGAGGATTCAGGGTTCACGCCCCTGCTCAGACACACAGGTTTGTTTTATGAGCCAGCATGGTGTAGTAGTTAAAGTCTCAGACTAGGATCTGGGAGACCCAGGTTCGAATCCCCACTGCCATGGAAGCTTCCTGGGGGTCCTTGGGCCAGCCCCACACTCTCAGCCTCGCCTACATCGCAGGGTTGTTGTGAGGATAAAATGGAGGAGAGGAGAACGATGCTTTGGGTCCCCATTGGGGAGAAAGGCAGGATATAAATAAAGTAAATGCATGAATAAATAAATATGTCTCTACCGAATGTAACACTTCATGCATCTTACCCAGATATAGGGTCGCCAACCTCCAGGTGGTGGCTGGAGAGCTCCCGCTATTACAACTGATCTCCAGCCAATAGAGATCTGTTCCCCTGGAGAAAATGTCCGCTTTGGCAATTGGACTCTATGGCATTGAAGTCCCTCCCCTCCCCAAACCCCGCCCTCCTCAGGCTCTGCCCCCAAAATATCCAGGTATTTCCCAACCCGGAGCTGGCAACCCTATCCAGGGGGAAATGGGGGTGGGACAGTGTCGCATGAGTCGCACCATCTTCACCAGAAGTGATGACATGGCCACACCGTGATGCTCTAGGAATTCCGCAAGTCGATTTGAGGAATTCCTGAGCATTGCTTTGTAGCCGTGACGTCATGACACTGTTTTGCAAGTGTTCCACTCCCTGAAAGCTCCCGCCGTTTGCAGTACCCAGGCCGCCCACCCTAATTCTGACTCAGGTTTGCCAGTTCAGGCATCATGCCAAGCCGTAGCTTTCTTGAGCCTGTTTGTCATTTATATGTGGCTTAGTGTACATGTGGCTGGGGGACGAATGCCTGCAGTGTGGAGAAAAAGGCGTTTATTGGGGTTGCGTGAATATGTAGGAAAGCATTGTCTAATCTCACCTCTGTGTGCTGTCTACAGTACTGTATTTTGCATGACAGCTCGCTGTGGGAAGGTTCCCTTTTTGACTTGGTGCTTCAGGGTGTTGTTTGGACAGATTCTGTTTGAAGCCTGAGCAGAGCGATATCGTAATGTAAGCATTGTATGTGTAGCCCCAGTTTAATTCCTGCAACAAATTATGAATTAGGTGTTTAATAAAAACAAAGCGAGGGCCGTGAGCAAAACACAACAGGATCCGTGTGGGTGGACCCCCAAGGCCTTCTGTCTGCTGTGATACTCGGCACAAGTGTGACTGAGGAATCTGCCCACTCACGTGTCTCCGCAGGATTGAAGCAGGTTTGTTCTTTCTAAAGAGAGCTAGGAAATAGCACGGTCAGGAATACGTCAGACAGAACTGTCTTCACTAAAGTGTTTCTGGGTTTTTCCATAGCCATCTTCCATCAAGACAATTAATTTTTTTTAGTACATCTGTGATCTTAAAAAGATACTAAATACCCAGGTGGATCCAACCATCTTCTAGGTAGCCTTCCTCCATCTTAAGTGGCCGTTCCTCCGACAGAAGAGCCAGTCAATTTGGAAGAAGGCTCCTTAGATTGGAAAGAAAAGGTGTATAAATATTTTAATTAATAAACGAACAAACTTTGCTTAGTGGAGTGGTAGGATAGGGGGGTCCTTTGAAATGTGGTGTTGGAGGTGAATGTTATGGATGCCATGGACTGCTAAAAAAAATCAGAGGATTATAGATCAAATCAAGCCTGAACTGACCCTAGAAGCTAAAATGACTAAACTGAGGTGCCCCCTTTTAGAGGATAGTACAGGTTTTATTGAAACAGAGCAAATTTCTTTTTCGATGCCCCACCAGAGATGACAAAACAGGTGGCCAGGTCTTGCAGATGGGTGTATCATCAGAAAGGCCAATTGAGTCATACTTTTACTTCAGAACAGGATAGGGACTTATGATCTTGTTAGGCAGTCTTTTTAGAATTAATATCTGTTTGTTATGATGGGCGTGAATTTTAAATAATAGTGTATTTGTACATTTTAAGTGGGGAAAACTGAATGTTGTAGAATTTTAAAGTCTGTGTTGAACTGGTCTTTTGATTGCAATAAATGATTTGTTGTTGATTAAACTGAGGCTATTGTACTTTGGTCACATTATGAGAAGACAAGAATCACTGGAAAAGACAATTATGCTAGGAAAAGTTGAAGGCAGCAGGAAAAGAGGAAGACCCAACTAGAGATGGATGGACTCTATAAAGGAAGCCACAGCCCTTAGTCTGCAAGACCTGAACAAGGCTGTTAAGGATAGGACGTTTTGGAGGACATTGATTCATAGGGTCGTCATGAGTCGGAAGCAACTTGACAGCCCTTAACACACACAGGATGAGGGGGAAGTAGGACCCACCCCAAGCGTTTACATGGGCCTGTACGTCAATAAATTCCCAGTGCCTTTAATGCAGTTTTAATGGAACACCCAGCCACCTTTTTTTCACTGTCCCAATTCTAAGTGCAGTTGGGATGCTCTTTTTTTTTTGTTGTACAGCTGATTGCTCCTTTTCCAAAGCCTGTCAGCTCAAATCTCCCGTTGGCTGTGAATTCACTGGGCCTCCATAGGTAAGCCATTGTCTGTTAGCCTTATTCCTCCTTTGGGACCAATTAATGTGAAAGCACTTGGAATGGTCTAACCACTCTCTATAAATGCTAAAAGTGTCACTTCCTTCAACAATAATGTCCCAAGTGTCTGTCGATCTGCCTTCGCTTTGAAACCTGTTTTGCTGGAGAGGACAGGCAGTATCTCCGGAAAGTCGAGCGGGAGGGAAGGGTAATGTAATGGAGAGGCTGCAAATGTCTCTCTGAAAGAGAGCTCCTTCCCAAACTGTCCGTTCCCCCAAGGACCTCAAAGATGAAGAGTCCTGTCTTCTTCTTTAGGGAGGTATCGGTGTCTTTCTGACAGTGGTGGTCATTACCCGGCCCACACCATCTCCAGACCTATTTGAATGCTTAGCGACCAACTATATTTAACCCTAAGGAAAGGGTCTCGTTTGCCACGCAGAGCAGACCTGGAAACGTAGTATCAAAAATAATTATGAGCATAAAGAGGGGCGAGCAACAAACAACATGGCTATCACCAGGAGACATGGCTGAGAACTGTTGTAGGACTTGGGAAGGTGGGGCGGAGCCAGGGAAAAAGGTGAGGTAAAAGCCCATTGAACACACATGAAGCTGCCTTATACTGAATCAGACCCTTGGTCCACCAAAGTCAGTATTGTCTACTCAGACCGGCAGCAGCTCTCCAGGGTCTCAGGTAGAAGTCTTTCACATCACCTACTTGCCCAGTCCCTTGAACTGGAGATGCCGGGGATTGAACCAGGGACCTTCTACATGCCAAGCAGATGCTCTACCACTGAGCCACAGCCCATCCCCATTGAGGAAGGGAAGTTGGGGCTAGCACTTGGCCATCCAGACATAGTGCGTCTTTTGCCTTATATCCGTACAGATCTCCCCCTTTGGAAGACATCTTGCAAACATATTTATATAAATCGCTGGTGGTGAAAAGTACTGTCAAGTTGCAGTGGACTTATGGCAACCTTTTGGGGTTTTCAAGGCAAAAGACGTTCAGAGGTGGTTTGCCATTGCCAGCCTCTGCATAGCAACCCTGGACTTCCTTGATGGTCTCCCATCCAAGTAGTAACCAGGGTCGATCCCCGCTTACCTTCTGAGATCTGACTAGCCTGGGCCATCCAGGTCAGGTTTTAGCAGTGTGTGTCAAGTGCCATCAACCCCCTGCACAATGCAGGAAATTCACAACTACCTGCCCCCCACACCCCCAGTGACCCCTACTCCATGCCCAGAAGATGGCCAAGGTGCCCTCCCTCTCATCATCTGCCTAAGGTCATAGAATCAGCATTGCTGACAGATGGTCATCTAGCCTCTGTTTAAAAACCTCTAGGGAAGGAGAGCTCACCACCTCCTGAGGAAGCCTGTTCCACTGAGGAACCGATCTGTTAGAAAGTTCTTCCTAATGTCTTAATCTTCTTTTAAGATCCAGCTCAACTCTACTCTTTGTAGGCTTTTCAGACCCTTCCTGTTTCTTGCACTGGAGCTCTCATCATCCCACCTTTAAAAACAAAAACATGCCTATTTTTCAAAGTACCTGGGTAGGAAACTTTATTTGTAGGGGGCTGCAGCACCATTTTCTTCCATGCAGGAGAAAAAGACGAACAATCCTCCATGCCCGCTGTGGTTACTCAGGCTTGCTGCGAGCCTCTGGGCATTGTGAGATATGCACAAATGTTCATGAAGGCAGCCAGCCCTGCATGATGCTGTGAAGCTAGTTTCTCCCAGCGGGAAACCAGCGAGCCATTTTCTGTGTGGGCTTTGCAGCATTTCTCTGTCAGCCTCAAAAAGCCTCCATCGTTTTGGACATCCAAATTAGTTTAAGAGCCCCAATCAGCCAGCAATATCCAGTGACTTCATAGTACATTCGATGCATTAGCTCTCGTTATTCTGATACGGTTAAAGTTTATTGTTTGTGGCCATCACAATCTATCATACAAAACATTAAAATAACATTAAAAGAGCTTTAAAACAGTCTGACCCCCAAGAAGCTAGTAACTCTTGTTATTCATGTTTGAAACGGTCTCCTTGAATATCCTTTCTTAATAAATGGCAAACTAATGTCACACGATACTAGGTACGTAAGCTGTGTCTGCCCAAAGGGTTCTCCAGTTATGCTTTCTGAGGCTTATTACCGGTACTTGTCATTGGGGGTCACCGCAGTTTGTATTCCCAGCAATGTATTAAGAGTTTGAAAATGTTATAAAAAACATTGCTTTAAAAGGGTTTTTGGATACCACGGCTTATAAATGGTTGGAAGACGTCTTCACAGCTAAAGGGGCCAAACCAAGTGCGAACAGTATTTTTTATAACGTTTTCAAACTCTTAATACATCGCTGGGAATACAAGTGCGGTAACCCCCATTAACTCAAAAAAATGTGCAGCTTTCAGATGGATCCAAATGACTGGGGGTAGGCACAATGCTATGAAGGAAGATTTCAAGATGGCTGCTCCATACCTTACATGACTGTGTAGATAAGTACTTAACCCAGGTTTGAATTCCCTCTCTGCCATGAAGGCTTGCTGGGTGATCATGGGCCAGTCATCCGCTCTCAGCCTAACCTAACTCACAGGTAGGGTTGCCAGCCTCCACGTACTAGCTGGAGATCTCCTGCTGTTATAACTGATCTCTTGCTGATAGAGATCAGTTCACCTGGTGAAAATGGCCACTTTGGCCATTGGACTCTATGGCATTGAAGTCCCTCCCCTCCCCAAACCCCACCCTCCTCAGGCTGCACCCCTAAAACCTCCCACCGGTTGCCAAGAGGGACTTGGCCAACCTACTCACAGGGTTGCTGTGAATATAAAATCAAGGATTAGAATATAAAATTAAGGATTAGAGAACCATGTCAGCCTCTTTAGGTCCCCAACTGGGTCTTTGGTTCCCCATGTCAGCCTCTTTGCGTCCCCGCTAGAGAGAAAGGCAGTGTATAAATGAAGTAAATAAAGAAATAGATAAAAATATGCACTTGGACACAGTGCAGCCAAAGCAGAACGCTCTAAGTCTTTTCACTTCAATGGGACAGTTAAGCTTGTCATTAAATCTCTCATGAAAATCTAGGGTATTTAACTCGGGGGATTGTCCCTTAGTTTGGTAACTTGTGGACGACAGCTTTACATCTGTAACTCCAGCACAGATAGCAGAAGCAAGATCTATATGTTGTCATTTCGGGCAACGAGAGAAAAAATGTGTTCCTGACTTTTGGTTTGTCATAGTGTGAAGATAAAACCTCTGCCTTTTGGAGGGGCAGTCCAAAAGACAGCCCAAAACTGAGGCTGTCGTACTTTGGTCACATTATGAGGAGACAAGAGTCCCTGGAAAAGACAGTCATGCTAGGAGAAGTCGAAGGCAGCAGGAAAAGAGGAAGACCCAACAAGAGATGGGCTGACTGTCCCCGGCTGGATTAATCCTGTAGAAGCATTTTTGAGAAGGGGTATACATTTAAATTTGGATGGTAATAATTATAGAGAAATGATAGAATATAAAGATGGTACATGGGTATTGAAATTAAAAGAAGAACTTCAGATTAAAGACTGGTTTATGTATTATAAATTAAGAGATGTTTTTAATAAAGATAACAAGTTGGGTTTTAATCAAACCAAATCGAAATTTGAGATTATACTATCTAAGGGCAATAAAGGATTGATAGGGAGGGTATATAAATTACTTATAGAAATAAATTTAGAACAAGAAAGGATTAAGCCGGTGATGTTGAAATGGATGAGAGATTTAGGTTATAATATAGATTTGGAAATATGGGAAAACTTATGGAAAAAGGAATTTAAGTTTACCATTTCAAATGAAATAAGAGAGAATTTGTATAAAATGTTTTATAGATGGCATATAACCCCAGTATTGTTAAGTAAAATGAAGAAAGAAGATGAAGCTTTATGTTGGAAATGTGGTATGGAAATAGGTACATTTATGCATGTTTGGTGGTTTTGTAAAAAAATAAGGAGGTTTTGGAGATTAGTTTTGAATGAAACTAATAATCTGATTAAATTAATAATCAAGAGAGATCCCGCCTTTTGCTTATTGGGTATTTCAAAAAAAGATTTAGATAAAGGTGATAGAGTCATATGTCAATATAGTTTTGCTGCAGCAAGAATTATAATTGCAAAAAAATGGAAGCAAACAAATAAACCTTCAATTAAAGAGTGGAGAGAAAAATTATGGATGTATATGCGGATGGCCAAAATCACAGCTTCTTTACATGGTAAAGATATGGAGGAATTTAAATCTACATGGTCAAAGGCCACCGCATATTGGGATAAAGTGGCAAAAACGGATTTTAAAAGTATAGTTAACGAACTATAGTATAATATGATTTTAAATATGATATAATTATAGATATTTTATTTTGTAATGTCATAACACTCCATCGGAAGTCCAATGGTGAAGGGCACTGTGGTGGGGGGGGATTTGGATTCAGGGCACGATGGAATTTAGTGAATTGAATATTGTATTAGTGGATAAGTAGTGCGCTGAACATGTATTTTTCTTTTCTTTTTATATGTATTATTTTTTTTGTTTTTTTGTTTTTTGTTTTCTTTGTGTTTATGTTTTATTATAAAAATAATAAAAAATTGTTAAAAAAAAAAAAGAGATGGGCTGACTCTATAAAGGAAGCCACGACCCTCGATTTGCAAGACCTGAGCAAGGCTGTTAAAGATAGGATGTTTTGGAGGACATTGAGTCGGAAGCAACTTGACGGCACTTAACACACACACACACACACACACACACAGTCCAAAAACAGAACTGTATCTGGTATTTGCTGTATAAAGATATCAGTGTCTACAGTTGATAATCTTATTCACTCTAATGCCGTTAGATGTTGACGGGAAAGAAACCAAGCCAATGCAGAGATGGCAGATGGCCAGGAAAGCAAACGGGGGGGGGGGGGTACAAGAAAACAGCAACCCTTTGTTCTGTAATCAGGTGATAGTTGTCGTTGCCCATAGATTGCATATTACTCCCCCCAAAAAAAATTCTGCCATAGATTAGGATTAGTCTTGTTTTTGTAGGTTGCTTTGGGAAGGGTCAAAACTAATTCCTAGCACTGCAACCAGAACAAAGGCCAGGGTTGGTTTTGGTGCGACTGTTGGAGGCACATTTGAAAGTGCCCATCCTGAGTTATTACCCAGGACATACCGTACATACTCGCGTATAAGCCGAGTTTTTCTGCCCCAAAAATGGGCTGAAAAAGCCGGCCTCGGCTTATACGCGGGTCAATACGGGGGGAGGGAGGGAGGAGGGAGGGGGGAAACTTGCCGCCGCCGTCGCCAGCCCGTGCCGCTTCCTGCCGCCGGGAGGGGCCTTGGGCAGCCTCCTGCAGCCGCAGGAAGGCTGCCCCGGCCCCCGCCGCCATTTTTCCCGGCCGGGAGGGGCCTTGGGCAGCCTCCTGCAGCCGCAGGAAGGCTGCCCCGGCCCCCGCCGCCATTTTTCCTGGCCGGGAGGGGCCTTGGGCAGCCTCCTGCAGCCGCAGGAAGGCTGCTCCGGGTCCCCCTGGGCCTCGCTGCCACTTCCTCCTGCCGGGAGCGGCCTGGGGCAGCCTCCTGCAGCCGCAGGAAGGCTGCCCAGGCCCCCCGGGCCGCGCCGCCGCCGGACCCTCACCACTGGAGAACCCTGTCAGTTAAGCCTGCGGGGGGGGGGGGGGGTTATAAGCCGACCTCGGCTTATACGCGGGTGCCTAATTTTTCCCCATTTTTGGGGAGAAATTAGGCACCTCGGCTTATACGCGGGTCGGCTTATACATGGGTATATACGGTATTTCTTCATAAATACAACATCCAAAATTAACCAGATCAGAATCAACTTCCCCTCTAATCTAGGCAATTTCACAACCCTTTGCAAGTTCCTGACTATTTTTATTCCCACCACATTGCCATCGTAATCTTTATACATCTGATGAGATCGGGCTAGCCTGGGCAGGGGCCATTCCAGTTTAAGAACATACATAAGAAATGCCCTGCTGGATCACACCCAAGGCCCATTAAGTCCAGCAGTCGGTTCACACAGTGGCCAACCAGGTGCCTCTAGGAAGCCCCCAAACAAGACGTCGGCAGCAGCATTTATCCTGCCTGTGTTCCACAGCACCTAATATAGGCACGCTTCTCTGATCCTGGAGAGGATAGGTATGCATCATGACTAGTATCCATTTGTACTAGTAGCCATGGATAGCCCTCTCCTCCATGAACATATCCACTCCCTCTTCAAGCCTTCCAAGTTGGCAGCCATCACCACATCCTGGGGCAGGGAGTTCCACAATTTAACAAAGCCCTGGTGAATGGTGAGGGTCCTACTTTACTCTGTTGGTATGAGACTTTGGGGTTCTAATTGAGAAAACTGAACACACTTTTTTTCCTCCAGTGCAGAGGGACTTCCCATATTCTCCATCATATTTCTCTGGTTACCCAGTTACCAGTGCTGGACTAAACCTTTTATGTGCCACCAAGTTGCAACAGATTTACAGCAACTCCAGCAAGGGGCTTTCAAGGCAAGTGAGAAGCAGAGGTGGTTTGCCGTTGTCTTCATCTGCACTGTCTTTCCTGTTGGTGTACCGACCCTGCTTTGCTTCCAAGATCGGTCGAGATTGGGCTAAACCATGTTGCCTTCCCTCCCTTAGATTATATATATATACATATGTAAATGTCATCAAATCACAACTGCCTTATGACGACCCAGCAAGGGCTTTCGAGGCAAGTGAGAAGCAGAGGTGGTTTGCCAGTGACTTCCCTTCAGAGCCTTCCTTGGTGGTCTCCCATCCAAGCACCAACCCTTCTTAGCTTCTGAGAACTGACGAGATCAGGCTATACCATGCCTCCTTCCCTCCTACCAAACCTTGTGGTGATGGAAAGTGCCGTCCAGTTGCAGCTGCCTTATGGCAACCCTGAAGGTTGTTCAAGGCAAGAGATGTTCAGAAGTGGTTTGCCATCACCCGCCTCTATGTAGCAACCCTGGACTTCCTTGGTAGTATCCCATCTAAGTACTGAATAGGGTCAACCATGCTTAGCTTTTGAGATCTGACGAGATCGGGCTAGCCTAGCCCATCCAGAGAGCCAGCATGGTGTAGTGGTTAAGAGCGGCGGACACTAATCTGGAGAACTGGGTTTGTTTCTCCACTCCTCCACATCAGCGGCGGACTCTAATCTGGTGAATTGGGTTGGTTTCCCCACTCCTCCACTTGAAGCCAGCTGGGTGACCTTGGGCTAGTCACAGTTCGGTCTGAACTCTCTCAGCCCCACCTACCTCACAAGGTGTCTGTTGTGGGGAGAGGAAGGGAAGGAGATTGTAAAATGGGTTGGTTCTCCTTAAAAGGTAGAGAGTCGGCATATAAATCCAACTCCTCTTCCAGGTCAGGGCCACTAAACCTTGTAGTAATGGTTAAAAGGAGTTCTCCCGTTTGCTTCCTTGCTATGATCATTTTTTTACCCTGTATTGACGAGTCTCAAAGTGCACACGTTTATATAACTCTTGTCTTGCCTATCTGGCGGTAGAGGCCCTGTGAACGGTGGGCCCCTTTATTTTTCAGCATCTCCATGTATTTTTTTATTTTTTTGTTTCTTTTTTTTTTTTTTTGAGACTGGACCTGACTTTTATTTCAGACAGACAGCATACTAACATCTACAGCGTAACATAGAGCTCCACCTCCCCCCCCTCCACTTGGCACAGTCCTGGTTGGGGGGTGGGTGGTCTGGACAAGCACTCAGGCCTTGACGGCCCCCTGGGCCTTCTGGAACTTCTGCTGCAGCCGCGCCAGCCCCTCCTGCTGCTGCTCCGACTTATTCTCGTCTTCCTGCATCCTGCACGTCGTACCGCTCGATCTCCCCCGTGATGTAGTCCAGCCATTTCCCCACAGTGGCCTTCGCCTCTTCCATGTCCTGCTTCACCAGCACAGGCCCAGTCAGCTTGTAGACGGAGTTAGGCGAGTCCAGGAGGTCCAATTCCTCCTTCACAATGTTGTTCTCAGTCAACTGAGCCTCCAGTTTCTGCCGGGAGGTCATGCATTTTTACTGAGGTCTTTCTGCAGCTGCTGGTACTTCTCCAGCTCCCCCTGGAGCTTCTTCTGCACCGCCTCCGCCATCGCCCCCCCCCCACCTCCTCCACAAGCGAGCACCGTCCCTCCATGTATATTTTCAATTTTAAAAAACTTGCCAAGCAAGAACAAAAGCCAAGACAACCTTGAGAGACGTAATTAAGAGACAGGTCAAGGAATCACTGCTCTGCCAGAAGAAACAGTTGTATCCGTTTAATGAACTGTTTGTTATCTAAAGAGGAGTCGGCTCTCCAGATCCTTAAAAGCGCTTGCCTTTTGTCTGTTGCCAACAGGGCTTGCCTGCTTATGAAGACTCATTTGATTGGCAGTGGCGTATTTGCATTCCTACGCACAATGTTGAACTTATGCTGCTGGCTTTAAAGACACAGATGACTACTGACAACATTCCCTAAACAAAAGATATCCTTGTCTAACTCCAACGCCTATTTTTGGCGTCTGGAGAGAAATCAGTAAATATTGCCAACAATAGCAAAAGGAACCTGCCGTTGGACAGAGTAACATTATGTCCCACCTTGTGTAAAATATCAAAAAGGAATATAAAATTTTTATACATTTATGTCATAAACAAAAGGTTCCCCCCCCCCTTTCTGGAGGAGATCCAAACTGGGATGAAATTTGGGGTGAGCTTTTTTAGTAAGTAACAACAGTTACTAATGTGTTGTAAAATGACGATCATTAGAAAAGTCAGATTATTTAGGTCACAAAGAAAAAAGTGTGTTTTTTCTGGACGAGATCCAAACTTTCACTGGGTGCTAGTCATGGTGCATACCTATTCTCTCCAGGATCAGATGAGCATGCTGGAGGGTGAGAGATTCAAAACTGATAAAAGGAAGTCTCACACAACACATAGTTAAATTGTGGAGCTCCCCGCCCCAGGATGTGGTGATGGCTACCAACTTGGAAAGCTTTAAGAGGGGACTGGACATGTTCATGGAGGAGAGGGCTATCCATGGCTAATAGTCAAAATGGATGCTAGTCATGATGCATACCTATTCTCTCCAGGATCAGAGGAGCATGCCCATTATATCAGGTGCTGTGAAACACAGGCAGGATGGTGCTGCTGCAGTCATCTTGTTTGTGGGCTTCCTGGAGGCCCCTGTTTGCCCACTGTGTGAACAGACTGCTGGACTTGATGGTCCTTGGTCTGATCCAGCAGGGCTTTTTTAATGTTCTTACGAGGTTTTTTGGTAAACAACAACAGTTACTAATATGTTGTCAAATGGCGGTTATTAGAAAAAGCAGGTGATCAGACTGTTTTCTCTGGTATGATGCTATAATGCTGTGCGAAATAATTTAAAAGTGACACACACCATGCAGAGATTGGCAAAGGCCATTTCCCCGCAAGCACACAGTTTGTTTGTAGCTGAGAGGTGAACTGTTGACTCCTCAGTTATCATTTTTCTTTTTCTTCTACCTCAGGCAGGTGAAAGTAGCATAAAACATGAACCAGCAGGCATTCCTCCTAGGATAGTATTGTTTCCTTTGCATGTATAAAATCACAATTTGGCACTCCAAAGTGAATTGTTCTGGAATAGCTACCAGCTACCAGTCATGAGGGGGAAGCGAAATTCCACAAGCTCTGGTTACTCTGGGGCCCCGAGGCACTGAGGGGTGGGGTACCCAACTGGAGCTGTGATGGCTTTCAGCAGTCCTGGGTAATATCACATCACACCCCAGGGTGGTGTAGTGGTTAAGAGCAGTGGTTTGGAGTGGTGGGCTCTGATTTGGAGAACCGGGTTTGATTCCCCACTCCTCCACAAGAGCGGCTGAGGCTAATCTGGGGACCTGGATTTGTTTCCCCGCTCCTCCACATGAAGCCAGCTGGGTGACCTTGGGCTAGTCACAGCTCTCAGCCCTACCTACCTCAAAGGGTGTCTGTTGTGGGGAAGGGAAGGTGATTGTAAGCAGGTTTGAGTCTCCCTTAAGTGATAGAGAAAGTCGGCATATAAAAACCAACTCTTCTTCTTCTTCATATTTGGGGTGGGGGATGAGAAATGCAGCACCTTTGAACTTGTGCCCACAGCCAGGGTGGGGGGAAATGCTTAAGGGGCAAGTCTTTCACACAAGTGGTCATGAATGCATAGCTGTACTCTGCAACACGCTTTATAGCCTTTATCTGGCCCATCCAGTCCAAGAGGGCATCGGGGGCATTCTTTGCACTTACGGCATCGGATGGAAGATTTTGGCGTTTTATTCATTCTGCCTCTCTGCGCCAGAAAGGATTATGCTTTTAGCGTCGGACTAAAAGCTTTTCGCCTTGCTTGTGGAACCTTGGGGGCATCCCAGGACAGCCAGTGCAGGAAACGAGCAGATGGAATAGATGGAGTGGCAGATGGCATTATATAATGGCTGGAGAGTCGGTCTAGGCCTGCGGAGACCGAGGTTCTCACCCCTGCTCACTGGGTGACCTTGGGCCAGTCAGACTGACCTTCCTCCCAGGTGTGTTGTGAGGATAAAATGAAGGAGAGAGGAAATGCCTACGCTACCCCGGGGTTAAGTCCAGCGGAGGAGGTCACAGAAGTGTCATTAGAGTCCTGCTGGATCAGACCAATGGTCCATCCAGCCCAGCATCCTGTCTCACACAGTGGCCAAACAATTCCCCTGGAGGTCCAGCAACAGGGCAGAGAGGCCAAGGCCTTCATAAAAACACAAGAAGAGCCCTGCTGGATCAGACCAGTGGTCCATCTAGTCCAGCATCCTATCTCACCCGATGGCCAACCAGTCCCTCTGGAGGTCCAGCAACAGGGCAAAGAGGCCGAGGCCTTCGTAAGAACATTAGAAGAGTCCTGCTGGATCAGACCAGCAGTCCATCTAGTCCAACATCCTGTCTCACACAGTGGCCAACCAATTCCTCTGGAGGGCCAACAACGGCAGAGAGGCCAAGGCCTTCTCCTGAAGTTGCCTCCTGGCACTGTTATTCAGAGGATGACTGCCTCTGAACATGGAGGCTACTGATAGACCTATCCTCCATGATCTTGGTGAAGCAGTTCTTTTGAGATTAATGGTTTTTAAGAAGTGTTTTTATTATGTATGTACCCATGGAGCATTTTGCTTGTGGGGCCCTGCCAATCCTCAGAGTGGATGCTGGGAAAAACGACAGGCTGCTGGAGGGAAGGTAGGGAAAGGTCCATTCCACCACCTCTTTCCATGAACTCTTTTACTGGATCCAGGCCCTTTTTGGAAGAACAGTGGGACACGGAGAGCAGCCTATGTTTATTAGTACAGTGTTTCAGAGGATAACCATGTTAGTCTGTAGTAGAACAGCTAGATCTGAGTCCAGTAGTACCTTAGGGACCTACACGATTTTTGGAGTGTTAAGTTTTTGAGAGTCTGATGAAGGGAGCTTTGACTCTCAAAAGCTTACACCTTGAAAATCTTGTTGATCTCTAGGATGCTACTGGACTTACTCCAGCTGTTGGTATAAGTGGTGACTTTTTGCCATTACACGGAAATGATTCCATCACGAGTCTTACGAAACGGGGTGAAATTGGGTGATCCCAGTTGCCAGTACAAAACAACAGGAAGACACAAGTCGGGAATATTGGTAGGTAATGAATTTTGAAATGGCCAAAGGAAGCCACGGGCAATTAAGTGTAAAGCATAATTGAGTTTAAGGCCTGTGTGCCAGAGGAGGCCATCAAAGCCGAGAAGGCCGTAATTGCATCATTAGTCTTCGTTTTGCTTCAAAATGTACTCTGCAAAATACTCAACTCTCATAAAGTTAAATTCTTATTCAGCATCTTTATAAATGATTTGGATGAAGGAACAGAGTGAATGCTTAATAAATTTGCAGACAATACTAAATTGGGAGGGGTAGCAAATAATGGTAGAAGACAGAGCCAGGATACAGGATGATCATGACAGGCTGGATAATTGGGCTAAAACAAATTAAATGAATTTTAACAAATATAAATGTGAAGTTCCGCATTTAGGTAGGAAAAATCAAAGGGGAGACTTGTCCTGGCAGTACTATGTGCAAAAAATGGATCTCGGGTCTTAGTAGACCATACGCTGAACATGAGTCAGCAGTGCAATGCGGTAGCTAAAAAGGCAAATGCAATTTTGGGCTGTATCAACAGCAGTATAGTGTCCAGATCACGTGAAGTGATAGTATCGCTTCACTCTGGCTCTGGTTAGATGTCACCTAGAGTATTGTTTTCAGTTTTGGGCACCACACTTTCAGAAGGATGTAGACAAGCTTAAACATGTCCAGAAGAGGACAACAAAGATGGTGAGAGGTCTGGAGACCAAGTCCTATGAGGAAAGGTTGAAGGAGCTGGGTGTGTTTAGCCTGGAGAGAAGGCTGAGGGGTGATATGATAACCATCTTCAAGTGCTTGAAGGGCTTTCATATAGAGGATGGTGCAGAGTTGTTTTCTGTTGCTCCAGAGAGTCGGACCAGAACCAACAGGTTGAAATTAAATCAAGAGTTTCCGGCCAATCATTAGGAAGAACTTCCTGACAGAGAGGTTCCTCAGTGGAACAGGCTTCCTTGGGAGATGGTGGGTTCTCCTTCCTTGGAGGTTTTTAAGCAGAGGCTAGATGGCCATCTGTCAGCAATGCTGATTCTGTAAACTTAGACAAGTAATGAGAGGAAGGGCAGGAAAGGTTGCCTTAGTGCTTGGGTCTCATGGGTTGTAGTGAGCCGGCTGGGTAAGGGGAGTGAGATTGGGAAAGATCACTCCATTCCTGGGAGACTGGATCCAGTTGTTTTCCATTTTTTGATCTCTTTATACTAGTCATTACTACTAAGCACCCACTCCTGCTTAGATTATTGCAATGCTCTCTATATGGCCATATTTGTGAGGCAGCATGGTATAATGGTTAAGAGCGGTGGTTTGGAGTGGTGGACTCTAATCTGGAGAACCAGGTTTGATTCCCCACTCCTCCACATGAGCAACGGGTGCTAATCTGGTGAACCAGATTGGTTTCCCCACTCTTACACATAAGGCCAGTTGGGTGGCCTTGGGCTAGTCACAGCTCTCTCAGCCTCACCTACCTCACAGGGTGTCTGTTGTGGGGAGGGGAAGGTGATTGTAAGCCAGTTTGATTCTCTCTTAAGTGGTAGAGAAGGTCGGCATATTCTTTTTCTTCTTCACCATGAGCAGCATTTAGTCTCATGGGCATCTTGGGAACAGTACTCTGTAGTGTCTGGTGGAGAGGAGAATTTATCATGCCCTTATAATTCCCATGTGCTTACCTGATGAAATGTGCTTCCTGCTGGACACTGCAGACAACATTCTGGCAGTTTCTCATAATGAGCTCTCTCTCTCACACACACACATACATATTGCCATCAAGTCTTGTCTAGATACCAGCTCCCTGTCGAGCCCTGGGTGGTATTGTTATTATTAGCAGATCTTGATCCAGAAATAACCCAGTCTGTTGCACATGTGACTACCTTGTGACAAATGGCCATCTGTAGGCAAAGCAGCACATGATGTTCTCTTCCAAGACCCTACCACTTCTTTGAGGAAGTGCCAAAAACAGGGTCATTTTCCCACTCCCAGGCCACTTTTACCACTGCCGGTGTGGTGGTGGGAAGTGCTGTCAAGTCGCAGCCAACTAATGGCGACCCCGTAGGGTTTTCAAGGCAAGAGACAATCAGAGGTGGTTTGCCAATACCTGCTACTGCATAGCAACCTTGGACTTCCTTGGTGGTCTCTCATCCAAATACTAATTCGGACTGACCCTGCTTGGTGGTGGTGGAGGAAAGTACCACCAAAGCACAGCTGCCTTAATGCAACCCCGTAGTGTTTTCAAGCCAAGAGACAATCAGAGGTGGTTTGCCATTGCCTGCCTCTGCATAGCAACCTCTGACTTCTTTGATGGTTTCCCATCCAAATATTAGCTAGGGTTGGCCCTGCTTAGCTTCTGAGATCTGATAAGATCAGTCTAGTCTGGGCCATCCAGGTTAAGGATTACAAGTATTGTTTTTCCCCACTGGTTGTCTAAGAAACGGTGTGGGGGGAAGCAGGAAAGAGACAGGAAATGAAAGGGTTAAAGATCCCCTTTCCCCCCCCCCCAAAAAAAAGTAGCCCCAGCTGCTGCATCTTGAAAAGAAAACCATTGTCTCCCACATAACAGATACCAGGAAATGAAATGTAATGGTAAGAGTACACCTTTCATTTCAGTGGTTTTACATTTTAAAAATCTGTTTATGTTGTATATTTATACAGATGGGAGTGGAGGAAGAACAATCTGAACTCTCACTTGCCTCCTTCTTTTGGGTCAGCAGTTCAGATCGCTTTCATATAATTCCCGCGAGAGACTGAGGATTTCTCTCTCTCTGCTGAAGTTTAAAACCCGGCCAAGCTGAAATTGATTTAACTAGTCATTGACCTGTGCTGCGCTTTTGAGAATCACAGGCGACGTCTCACGGTCATATAAGCCGCATGACCTGAAATCCTGGATTAACCACCTGCATCGCTAGGTGTAGAGACTGAGTGTGCGTCTCCTTTTCCTTTCGGCTTTTGACCGTTCCTCGTAGCGCAACGGAGATGAGCCCCTCTTCTAAATGTGCGACCGTTTTGGTTCCTCCTGGCACAATGGCAGCTGCCCCAGTTTGGTGGGAATGCATGCTTCGTTGTGCTCATGCCCTCCCCACAGTCAATGTTATATTTTCATTATTTATTATTATTTCATTTGATTTGTCCCCACCCTTCCTGACGCAGTCGGGCTCAGGGCAGCTGATAACAAGATAGATAGATAGATAGATAGATAGATAGATAGATAGATAGATAGATAGATAGATAGATAGACAGACAGACAGACAGACAG
The DNA here is from genome assembly GCF_029931775.1 of Euleptes europaea. Classification (NCBI taxonomy): domain Eukaryota; kingdom Metazoa; phylum Chordata; class Lepidosauria; order Squamata; family Sphaerodactylidae; genus Euleptes; species Euleptes europaea. The sequence continues at coordinate 7,676,206 of NC_079321.1, read as the reverse complement.
ACAGACAGACAGACAGACAGACAGACAAATTTTAAAAACATAATTAAAACCATACAACCTAAACTAATACTATAGATGGCACCTTAACTATGTTGTTATTCTTTAGGGCAGAGGTGTCAAACATAAGGCCCATGGGCCGGATTCAGCCTCTTGAGAGCTCTTATCCGGCCCGCAAGCCAGCTGAGGCAGGCACCCCCACCCCCACTCCAGATCTGGACTGGTGAGGCATGGCCCAGCCCGACCAAGTGACATTTATGTCATATCTGGCTCTCGTAACAAATGAGCTCTACACCCCTGAAATCCTTAAGTGGTAGAAAAAGTGGTAGGGAGAAAAGATGATGAAGAAGAGGAGGAGGAGTTGCTTTTTATATGTTGACTTTCCCTACCACTTAAGGATGAATCAAAGTGGCTTACAATCACCTTCCCCTCCCCACAACAGACACAACAGAGGTAGGTGAGGCTGAGAGAGTTCTGAGAGAGCTGTGACTAGCCCAAGGTCACCCAGCTGGCTTCATGTACTGAAGTGGGAAATCTACACCACATGGAGGTACTATACCATGCTGGCTCTCGGTTGTAAAGGCTGTGGTTAACCAAAAAACAGTTACAGGGGACCAACAACCAACAGCAATTTCATTACTTGTTTGTGTGTTTGTTGGATTTATATGCCGTCCATTCCTGACTCGGTCAGGCTCTGAGCGGCTCACAACACTTCAAATACAATTAAAATAGACATAATCTACAATTAAAGTTGATTTCATAAGTTAAACTTTAAAAACCAGGCACCCTCAACTATAAGCAGCATAAATAAGTAACAACGATGGGAAGCCATACAGAGGGAAAGTGAACAATATAATCCAGGAGCAAATGATTGAAGGGAAGGGAAGGGAGGCCAGCAAGACAGAAGTTGCATCAGGGCCCTCTAGGACTGAGGGCCCTGAAGCTTAAGCTTCATTCGTTTCATAGTAGATCCGCCACTGTTTGGACTCTTTCCCTCAGCAGTGCCCGAGCCAGACTACCCCCTGGTGAGGTCTCCTCTGGAGCAGGTGAGTACAGGGATGGGGCCGCCACCCCCGGACAAGGATATTTTAGCAATTAAAAAAAAATCCACATCAAAACATCTCGCTTTTAAGAAAACGAGCTAATGCCAATTAATTATGAATGAAATAGTGTCTTAGCAACGTGGAGAGGGACCCATTCACAGTGGTTATGACAAAACGTCCTTTTTCAATAATGCAGGGAAACATGAGATGGAAAAATCACAAATGCAAGATCATTAAGTGGGCCCTGGTCTTTGTGTAGCGGGCGTGCTCACTGTAGCGTTTCCTGTAAACCATAAAGCCCCAGCAGGCGATCAGATAACCTCTCCTTTCAACACCTTGTTGTGTAACGTTCTACTTGAGGCGTGCTCCCATTTAAAGTTTAGATCGTACGAGGAAAAGGGACACCGTAACCCGGCGAAACCCTGGCAACTTGAATTTGACCTCTTCTTCTGAAACTTTCCCAAGTGGAAAAACTGTTTGTGTGTCTTTTAAGCCAAAGAGATGACAGCGTCCTTCTCTGAATGTCAGCTTTGCTTGCGTTCAATGCCAGTCAAGCTGCATATTTGCTCCCAGAAAACAACCTCAGCCTCTGCCAAGAAGGTAGCATATCTTATTATGAAATTGCAAAGCTCTCACAATCACATTTACAACAGCAGCATGAAGGGCTAGGTACATAGCAACCTTTGCAATATCAGTTTCATAAGCCTCCCTCCCATAGGATAGTCTGGGCAGAGGGCACTTGAAACCTCTCGAAGGTCCCTTTGCTTTCCGGGACTGTCTCCTTCTGCCGGTGACAAGTACTTTGATGCCCTGACCTGGATGGCCCAGGCTAGCCAGATCTCGGAAGTTAAACAGGGTCGGCCCTGGTTAATACTCGGATGGGAGACCACCAAGGAAGTCCAGGGTCGCTCCAGAGGCAGGCAATGGCAAACCACCTCTGCCCTGGCCTGGATGGCCCAAGCTAACCTGAGCTCAGAAGTTCAAGGTTCAAGTTTGTTGGAAACAGCCAAAGGCCATTGCAAAAATTAGGCTAAAAATGCTATAAGTTCATATAACAATCTTTTGATAACATTTATATTTACATTTGAGTCCACAATTAAAACTCGAGGAAAAAAGGGGGGAGTTTTCTCTAGAGTCTAGACCAAAGCTTCTTAAACTGTAGGTAACTGAATGTGGGGGTAGTGAAAAATTTGGCAATAGTAAAAGGTTTCTTTATGATTTATTATCAGTAAATGTTTGATTTGTATACCTATTTTATATACCTATATACCCGGGGTTGTGTAAAAATTTCTCAGGTGAAAAGGGGTCGCAAGTGGAAAAAGTTTAAGAAACCGTGCCCTAGAACAATCTCGAAAGCTAAGCAGGGTTGGCCCTGGTTGGTACTTGGATGGGAGACCACCAAGGAAGTCCAGGGTTGCTACACAGAGGCAGGCAAAGGCAAACCACATCTGAACGTCTCTTGCCTTGAAAACCCTACGGGGTCACCGTAAGTCTGCTGCGACTTGATGGCACTTTACACACACACACACACACACACACACACACACACACACAAAGGAATCTAGTCAGTCAAGTTAGGGAACTTTATTGTGTTCCACCTGGCTTCTTTCCTTGGAAGTTTTGCCCTGTGTGTTTGTAGCATTAGTTCTTCTGTATTTCAATAGCTCTTCTTGTAACACTATAATATTACCATACTATACTATAAACTCAATTCTTGCAATATATGGTAAATAGCCCTTTGTCCTTGCGCCTCCAGGCTCCTTCACACCCCGAGCTCGGCCACACAGCAGGGCACGCCCCGATTAAAACGGGCGTTGCCTGGATGGGGGCCGGGAGGGATGCTCTGGGCCCACCCCAGCCAAGCCCCACATTCAGCGGCGGCAGCCAGTCCAGGCCTGCTGCAGGGCTGAAGGAAACATAACCCCTGAACCGAACAGAACCGTGGGCATGCTCAGCTTGTTTTACAGAACTCACCTCCGGTTTATGTGATGCTTTCCTTTATGTGTCCCTTCGCCAATTAAGAGATTCTTCAGGACTTTCACTCTGCATCAGGGCATGGCAGCCCGAGAACTGGTTTGTCGGCTAATCAGCGTTGGTTGCTCTGAGCTGCTGCTGTCTTTGTTCTAAGAGAGCCAGCGTGGTGTAGTGGTTAAGAGCGGTGGTTTAGAGCGGTGGACTCTGATCTAGAGAACCAGGTTTGATTCCCCACTCCTCCCCATGAGCGGCAGGTGCCAATCTGGTGAACCGGGTTGGTTTCCCCACTCCTACACATGAAGCCAGCTGGGTGACCTTGGGCTAGTCACAGTTCTCTTAGAGCTCTCTCAGCCCCACCTACCTCACAGGGTGTCTGTTGTGGGGAGGGGAAGGGAAGGAGATTGTAAGCCGGGTTGATTCTTCCTTAAGTGGAAGAGAGAGTCAGCATATAAAAACCAACTCATGAACACATGAAGCTGCCTTATACTGAATCAGACCCTCGGTCCATCAAAGTCAGTACTGTCTACTCAGACCAGCAGCGGCTCCCCAGGGTCTCAGACAGAGGAAATTTCACATCACCTACTTGCCTAGTCCCTTTAACTGGAGATGCCGGGGATTGAACCAGGGACCTTCTGCATGCCAGGCAGATTCTCTACCACTGAGCCATAGCTGCTGCTGTTGCTGCTGCTTCTCCTCCTCCTCCTCCTCTTCTTCTTCTGATAACATCTGTGTCTACACTGAACTTGGTTTTTTTCTTGATCAGAACCTCAACGCTGAAGGAAGAAAGCAGTTTGCAGATGAGTGTGAACTGTTTAGCTGCCTCGTTTGCTGTTTGCCTCTCATTCTTGGGGCCCAGCGTGGCTTTTGTGATGGTGAAATTACTTGAAAGGTATGGGAGTTGTTCAGGGTTGCAGCTGCACTCTTCTTCCATTTGCCATTCATTCCCAGGGGGCTCATACAGGAAAACTGTCCTACAATCTTTGCTTTGATAGGCACATACTTCAGGCTCATTTTATCCCGTGCTTTCGGCAAACACAGTGGGGCTGAGATGGTTAACTTCCTTTCGAGGGCGAGCAAATAATCCTCCTTTGATTTAAAGGCTAAAATTATGGTCATAATGATTTCAGAAAGTTAATATCGTAAAAGCAGTGAAATGAAATTTTCTGGGCTGTATGAAACGGAAATATTTTTCCCCTTGGTCTTGGACACGCTCCAATCCCTCCAATCCTTTCTGTTTAATCTCCAGTAAGATAGGATTGGGCAGCCTGAATACCTCTGACTACCCCAAGCTTGTCAGCGCTCAGAAGCTAAGCAGGGTCAGCTCTGGGTAGTATTTGGATGGCAGACCCCCCACCCACCCAAGGAAGTCCTGGGGTTGCTACGCAGCAGAGGAAGGCATCGGCAAATCACCTCTGCTGATTTCTTGCCTTGAAAAGCCCCCCAAGGGGTCACCATAAGTCGGTCACGACTTGACAGCACATGATGATGATGATAAGGATAGAGCTTGTGTATGTGTGTGCTAAGCGCCCTCAAGTCACTTCCGACTCATGGTGACCCTATGAATCAGTGCCCTGCAAACATCCTATCTTTAACAGCCTTGCTCAGGTCTTGCAAATTGAGGGCTGTGGCTTCCTTTATAGAGTCAATCCATCTCTTGTTGGATCTTCCTCTTTTCCTGCTTCCTTCAACTTTTCCTAGCATGATGTTCTTTTCCAGGGACTCTTGTCTTTCTCATGATGTGACCAAAGTACGACCGCCTCAGTTGAATCCTTTTAGCTTCTAGGGTCAGTTCAGGCTTGATTTTATCAATAACCCTCTGATTTGTTGTTTCGGCAGTCCCCGGGATCGCCCCCCAGGACCCATAACACTCTCCTCCAACACCGCATTTCAAAGGAATCTACTTTCTTCCTATCAGCTTTCTTCATTGTCCAACTTTCAGACCTGTACATAGTAATAGGGAATACGATGGCATGAATTAACTTGATCTTGGTTGCCAGTGATGCATCCTTACACTTAATGATAGAGCATACATTAGAAGAATAAAAGAAAAAGTTGTCTTGAAAGAAGGCTAGCTTTCTTCCAGCTGTGTCATTACTCAGAGATTGAGTGTCCTTCCCAAATCAAGTCATTCCAAAATAACTGAGGAAAGTCACTCTGCATATCAAATTCTTTTACCCCTGTTTTGCTTTTGTTGGATGAGGAATCCGAGATACAACCTTCACTTTGTATTGTTATTTCAGTATAATAGTTGTGGAAAATCTAACTCCACATTGGATGGTCTCCTCCATGGTGCATATGAAAACAACAAGACTGGGGGAAGTTTGGCACACCATCTCATAATTTGAGATTATCTGGACTTTATGTGGTACCACACATGGCACATAGCTCAAACAAGAGAAGCAGAGTCGTTTAGTGGTTGGAGTGTCTGACTGGGATCTGGGATCCCTGGGCTGAAATCCCCATTCCTTCAGGGACCCTTGCTTGGTGCTCTCAGGCCAGTCACTCGCTAAGGCTCACCTACCTCACAGGGTTGTGGTTGTTAGAATAAAACAGAGGAAAGGAGAACGATGTTGTAAACTTCTTCTTCTAAACTGCTTTGGGTACCTCCCATTGGAGAGACCAGCAGGGTATTAGATAAATAAAAGAAAATATTTTTTTAGAAGAAGGTTGTTTTTTATATGCTGACTTTCTCTACCACTTAAGAATCAAACCGGCTTACAATCACCTTCCCTTCCCCTCCCCACAACAGACACCCTGTGAGGTAGGTGGGGCTGAGAGAACTTGAAGAGAGCTGTGACCAGCCCAAGGTCACCTAGCTGGCTTCACGTGTAGGAGTGGGGAAACCAACCTTGTTCATTAGATTAGCATCTGTTGTTCATGCAGAGGAGTGGGGAATCAAACCCGGTTCTCCAAATCAGAGTCCACTGCTCCAAACCACCGCTCTTAACCGCTACACCATGCTGGCTCTCAGTTTAGTACTATTTTAGGCATCTGTTTATGGTAAATCATTGAATACATTATCCCTGTGATACATAACACTGCTGCCTTTTCTAAGAATTCATCTGAAAGTAACAGCCTGGGCAGTCAACAGGGTTTGTTTGGCTTGGTCGCTGAAATCTTGGGGTCTCTGCAGCCCGAACTGATTTGCAAAATCAAACACTTGCCAGAAAGATACTGCTTGTTGTGAATGGATCTGTGTTGCCTTGGTCTTCTGTGTATCACACACGGTCTTTTATTGGGGGGGTGGGACAGGGCACTGTCCAAGTCCGCATTTGCTTTTGCCATCCATTTATATTAGCGGAGGTGGCTTTGTAACGACATATCTAGGCAAGCCAGCAAGGAGAGGGGAGGAAAATCTTGGCTGAAAAGCAACTAACAAATCTCCAGAGGCACACATATCAAGGGCTGGGCCGCTTTTCACTCCCAACACAAGACACTGTCTTCCGAGTGCAGAGAAAAGCCAGATTAATTCCAAAGCACCTGCTGCCTAGCGATGCGTACAGCCGCCAGTGTTCTCCAGAGACGGGAAGAGTGCAGCATCCGAAACAGAACTGGAGCGCACAATACACCTGCACAAAAAGGTGAGGCAGGGAAGGTCATCTCCATCTGTCGTTTCCAGGCACTTTGGACGAGGGTGCTGTTCAGGAAATAATTTTGTTTGATGCCTATGTCCCGCTCCCACGCTTCCAAGCATCTTCGTGGGCTGCCATCTTTCCACAGTACCACGCATACAGATTTTCCTTTTGTATATCCCATTGCCACAGGGCCCAGAAATGCATGACATCCACTGTCACACAGTTCTCTTTCTCAATGCAGCTCAAGGAGAAGAAGGAGAGTTGGTTTTTATATCCCGATTTTCTCTACCTTTAAGGAGAATCAAACCAGCTTACAATCACCTTCCCTTCCCCTCCCCACAACAGAGAGAACTGTGACTAGCCCAGGGTCACCCAGCAGGCTGCATGTGGAGGAGTGGGGGATCAAACCCAGTTCACCTCGTTAGAGTCCGCTGTTCATGTGGAGGGGTGGGGAATCGAACCCGGTTCTGCAGATTAGAGTCCACCACTCTTAACCACTACACCACTACCAAGGCACACCCACTTGGTAAAAAATTACCACTGGAATATTGGTCAGCCCAGAGGGTGTGTTTGAGATAGATGGAACTGGCTGCCCTTGGTACATTCCATTTATAATGGTCCACCATACTGAGAGATCTGCCTGCAGAGATGGCATCTCACAGAAAATTAAAATGATACCCAACATTATGGTAAACATACATACCTATGTTATTAGGAAGACCTAATAAATATATGAATATATTACTTTTTAAGAATTTTAGTTAATTTTAGAGAGCCAGCGTGGTGTACTGGTTAAGAGTGGTGGTTTGGAGCGGTGGACTCTGATCTGGAGAACCGGGTTTGATTCCCCACTCCTCCCCATGAGCGGCGGAGGCTAACCTGGTGAACTGGATTTGTTTCCCCACTCCTACACACGAAGCCAGCTGGGTGACCTTGGGCTAGTCACACTCTCTCAGCCCCACCTACCTCACAGGGTGTCTGTTGTGGGGAGGGGAAGGGAAGAGGATTGTAAGCCGGTTTGATTCTGTCTTACGTGGTAGAGAAAGTCAGCATATAATGACCGACTCTTCTTCCAGTTCTCAGCTCAACCCTTAGGTTCCCTGTACTTTTTTTGGGGTGGAGTTCATTTCCCCCCCCCTTTTGGGGAGTAGTCTTTCCAGGAAACCTGTAAATATTTCTAAGCCATATGCCGCAGTCTGGTTTGGCTATGTCCAAATAAATATTAAGTCGAAACTCTTTGCTGCCTAGTGAACTAAGGATGACTGTGCACTGTCTCTTTATATTCCTCTCTCAATATTTCGGTGTGCTCTTTTTAAAAAGAAGTTCTGGATCGTCTGTAGGGTGACCGGCTCCGAGTTGGAAAATGCCTGGAGATTTGGGGGGTGGAGCCTGAGGAGGGCGGGGTTTGGGGAGGGGAGGGACTTCAATGCCGTAGAGTCTAATTTTCAAAGCGGCCCACTTTCTCCAGGGGAACTGATCCCTATCGCCTGGAGGTCAGTTGTTAGAGCAGGAGATCTCCAGCCACCACCTGGAGGCGGGCAACCCTAATTGTCTGGCAGTGTGCGGAAGCTTCTGTTCCCACCATCCAGCGTTGAGAGTGGGATGCCTTTTTTTTAACCCAGAAACTACAGTTTTCACAGTCAGGGAGCAAGATGAGTTCCGCTTTTTTCAAGTCCTGGGAGCCGGAGGAAGTGGGATGGTAATGAGTAACCAGTGGGAGCTGGGGGGGTGGGGTCAAGAGAAAGCAGCTTTCAACTTCCACATTCATAGATAATGAAATGTAATCCTTGGCACTTCTCGTCTGGCAACAGCCCAGGTGCAGCACCGGGAAAAGTAGCTACAAATTGCCAGCCTCCTCATGTGGCAAAGCCATTACGGTAATTTGGATGACTAGCCCTGAGAAGAATCTGAGCCAGCGTGGCGTAGTGGTTAAGAGCGGTGGTTTGGAGCGGTGGACTCTGATCTGGAGAACAGGGTTTGATTCCCCACTCCTCCCCATGAGCGGCGGAGGCTAATCTGGTGAACTGGATTTGTTTCCCCACTCCTACACATGAAGCCAGCTGGGTGACCTTGGGCTAGTCTCACTCTCTCAGCCCCACCTACCTTACAGGGTGTCTGTTGTGGGGAGGGGAAGGGAAGGTGATTGTAAGCCGGTTTGAGTCTCCCTTAAGTGGTAAAGAAAGTTGGCATATAAAAACCAACTTTTCTTCTTCTGTATCTCCAGGAAGAAGTGTGTTCTCATCTGTTGAGGTATTTCCTCTCCAGTTCAGTAAAAAATATGTCATAAAAGTAGACACTTTGCAGGGAAGAAGTCAGCCATATATGTTTCTACTTTACGTAGGGTTGCCAGATCCCTCTTTGACACTGGCAGGAGGTTTTTGGGGCAGAGCCTGAGGAGGGTGGGATTTAGAGAGGGGAGGGATTTCAATGCCATAGAGTCCAATGGCCAAAGCAGCCATTTTCTCCAGGGGAACTGATTTCTATCGGTTGGAGATCAGTTGTAATAGCAGGAGATCTCCAGCTAGTACCTTGAGGTTGGTAACCCTAACTTTATGACATAATTTTTACTAAACTGGCGAGCAGATCCTCAACAGATGAGTCCACGCTTTTGCCCCTACTGATTGGGGGGGGGGGGAGGCAGCATAGTATAGCCTGATATCATCAGATTTGGGGGGGAAAGCAGGGTCAGTACTTGGACGGGAGACCACCGAGGAAGACTGCAGAGGAAGGCAGTGGCAAACCGCTTCTGCTTCTCACTTGCCTTGAAAGCCCCTTGCTGGGGACTCCATTAAGTTGGTATGTGTACAGGAGACCTCCAAGGAAGGCCCTACAAAAGAAGGCTATGGCAAACCGGCTACGTGTTAGGTGTGTTAAATCAGCAGCCTTGAAACCCTTGAACCATATGAGTCTCTGTGCTGATCACTGCTAGGTCGAGTGTTATCCGCAAGAAAGTCACAGTCCTCAACTGTGTCTGTACAGAATCCCAATCTGTCATGGGGAAAGCTTTTGTCTGTTATTGAAGTCCTTAAATACTTGAAGGGCCGTCATATAGAGGAGAGTGCCAAGTTGTTTTCTGTTGCCCCAGAAGGTTGGACCAGAACCAACGGGTTGAAATTAAATCAAAAGAGTTTCCATCTAGACATTAGGAAGAACTTTTTAACAGAGCGGTTGCTCAGTGTAACGCTTCCTCAGGAGGTGGTGAGCGCTCCTCCTCTGGAGGTTTTTAAGCAGAGGCTAGATGGCCATCTGTCAGCAATGCTGATTCTATGACCTTAGGCAGATGATGAGAGGGAGAGCACTTTGGCCAACATCTTGGCATGGAGTAGGGGTCGCTGGGGGTGTACGAGGGGAGGTAGTTGTGAATTTCCTGCATTGTGCAGGGGGTTGGTCTAGATGACCCTGGTGGTCCCTTCCAACTCTATGATTCTATTCTATTCTATGAAATCTAACCTGATCTCAATCTTGAATAGCCTTTCAGGACCACATTGGGTTCCCAGCTCGGAGCAGAATGTTTGTGCCTTGTATTTTATTTCCCGAGCTCTCAATCACAGATTTTATCGTCAGTACATCAAAGCGTTCTAAATGTCATCAGCGCCACACTGGAGCACTCTTACATTTCCAGTGACAAGATTAAATCATAATTCGCCAAGCTGAGCAAAACAGATTGCTCCAGCTGCTTTGGACCGGTTGCGTAGAAAAGCAAAACGCACTGGGATGTTGTTGTTTCTTCACAGTTCTTGGGTTTAGATTGAAAGCTTTGTGCATATGAGTGGGAAGAAAAGCTGTATCGGGTCTCCAACCTTTTTGAGCCTGTGGGTACCTTTGAAATTCTCACACGGTGGTGGACGTAACTATAAAATGGCTGCCACAGGAGGCGGGACCATAAGCACAGAGGAAGCCCAAGGGCAGGGGAGAAGAGGGGTAATTTAAATAATACACTGGAAATTAAGATTAGTTTTATTTTGTTAAATAATGAAAGGGGGGATTAGTAAAAAAGGAAAACAAATAAAATCAGGCAACAGGTACAACGAAGGGGAATATGAATTGAAGTACAAAAAATAGAACTAAAGAACTGATGCAGGAATGAAAACAAATAATAAAAAAGAAATTTAGGTTCTAATTGTATTTATGATGATGATGGCAAAGAGAGTCCGTGCGCTTGTAAAAAGTAATGAATGTTATCCTATTTTTCTTTCCCCATTTCCCTATTTTTCTTTTCCTGTATCCTGAAAATATCAATTAAAAAAATACACTGGGAAGGAGGAGTGAGAGAGAATAAAACCAGCACTGTGGTGGCAGCTGCAGCCGAAACAGATTTTTTCAATCTGTATAAGAACAGAAGCCCTTCTGGATCAGACCAAGGTCCAGCAGTCTGTTCACACAGTGGCCAACCAGGTGCCTCCAGGAAGCCCACAAACAAGACGGCTGCAGCAGCTTTATCCTGCCTGTGTTCCAAAGCACCTAATATACTTGGCGTGCTCCTCTGATCCTGGAGATAATAGCTGTGCATCATTCACTAGTATCCATTTTGACTAATAACCATGGATAGCCCTCTCCTCCATGAACATGTCCACTCCCCTCTTAAAGCCTTCCAAGTTGGCAGCCATCACCACATCCTGGGGCAGGGCGTCCCAAAATTTAACTATGTGAAGAAATACTTCCTTTTATCAGTTCTGAATCTCTCACCCTCCAGCTTCAGCAGATGACCCCGCATTCTAGTATTACGAGAGAGGGAGAAAAGCTTCTCCCTGTCCACTCTCTCCATACCATGCATCATTTTATAGACCTCTGTCATGCCTCCCCTTAACCAACTTCAGCCCTAAGCACAGTCAAGCAGATCTTCAGGGACCAATCAGAAGCCCTGCTGGGCATGAGCCCCACCTGGCCCCACCCACTTTTTAAAAACAGTGGCTGGGCGCCAGGAAAGGTGGCAGCATCGGTGACCACTGAGCTACATAAAAGAAAGAATTCAGATGGTACGCAGGTATCCCCAGTTAGATTGACCATTCTGGGGAAAACATATCGCAGAGTCTTGACTGCCCAACTTTATGGATCAAGGAATAGGGTGAAGTTGCGGGTCAGAAAAAAGCAGGTCTCCAAAAAATACAGTTTAGTCAAGGGAGTCTGCTGCCTTCCCAAAGTAATATCAGAAGTCGCTGGGGAAAACGCAGGCGGCTCGACGGATCAGCAAAGATCCCTTTTGAAGGTTTTGATAAGAAACAGATTTGACGGTGCCAAAGCAGACGGAGCTTATCAATGTAGAAAAGCAGAACTGACAAGCCTGCCTAAAATAGCCTTTTCAGTTCCCCCCCCACCAGAGGCTAGACTGTGAATCACGGGTTTTACTGACAACAGGCATTTCCCCAAAAAGGCAGTGTCTGCAGTTGCAGGTGTTCTTCTGATGCAAACATCTGTCAGCCTTCATCCTGGTAGCAATGATGACCCGGTGTCCCATTCCCCCCCCCCCCGTCACACTATTTTTTTCTGCTCTCATCCTTTGTAAATGTCAGGACTGGGTGTTCCCCTGCAACTGGGGTCTCTTCTTCACTCTCTTTTGTCATCTCAGCCTGCTGCCGTGTCCACCGGTTTCTAAAATGTATCAAACAGGCCGCTGAGAATGACCAGCGAGCCTGACCACGCCGTTCCTCTGTCCCCAGGACCTTATCTCTGATGGAAGAGGGTCTTAGAGAGCCAGCGTGGTGTGGTGGTTTGCAGTGGCGGATCTACATTTTTGGGGCCTTGAAGCTTAAACTGTTATGGGGGCCCCTTCGCAACCAGCAACAATAGGGCAACATTCAACAAGGCCGTGGCCCCAGCCTGATGGAATGTTCTTCCAAGTAACATCAGGGCCCTATGGGACCTTCAGAAGTTCTGCAGGGCCTGTAAAACCGCTATTCCACCAGGCCTACAATTGAGGGCAACCACAGGTGGTCATCGTTACTGGCCTCCCTCTCCTTTTCCTAGGAGCTTCTGATATGAGGATTGGGCTGCTTGGCCGGACCTCCAATGGCCCTGTAATTATATGAGTACCATCTTGTTAACTGTATTGAATGGTTGTATGAATTTTATTGATTAGTTATGAATTTTAGATATATATGTTTTTATTAAGATTGTTGTTACCTGCTGTCAGTAAGAGAGAGGAATGGGGATCTTCAGTAGCTGCCACCACTCTGGTGTGAGCCTAACTCAGGAAGGCCCAGAGCACTCTGCCTGCCCATGGTTGCTTTTTCTCCCAACAGGGTATACTTTCTAGGTGACCAAATGAGGCATGAGGACCCAGGGCAGAGTAACAAACAGTTTATTTAAAAGGTCTAATAATAATGATAACTCAAGCCACAATAGGACGACAAAACCAGTAAAGGCAGGGAATCAAACAAATAAAAACCCTAACACATCTATCTTTACTGTCCCTAGCCTTCTCCTGGCACTAGGCCTCAGGCTATCTCACCCCTTCCTGGAGGAGGGATCCCTCCATCTGCAGCAGCCCCTTCCCAGCCCTGCTCCCTAGGAGTGAACCCCCTCCCTTTAAAGGCAAAGCATTTTATTCCTTCTCCCTAGGCACCACTCCCTTACCCCTGATTGGCCCTAGCCTTCCCTCCAAATCCTCTTCCACCAATCAAGAGGCCCAGAGGGTGCCTGGGAGATGTAAGCCTGGTAACTACTTTAAAATAGGCCTCCCTAGGGCCTGTAGGCTGCACTTGAGGCCTAGGATCATGACACCCACCCTGAGCCTGGCTTTGACCAGGAATGAGGGCGGGCTACAAATTTAACTAATAAATAATAATAATAGGGAGGGGGTCATCAGAGGGATAAAGAGGTGAAAATCTGATCTTTTGGTGTTAAAATGCACAAGCTAGACAAATGCAGCCTGAATTGAGAATTCAGATGTCTTTTTATGGTTCTGATTGGCTCTAGCCTAAGGGCTGAGCTATAGAATTTTTAAGCCATGCACCAATGAAGGATTTGAGGATCCAGCTGCCAAAATGTAGGCTATGAATAGATTCTGGTGAGCTCAGTGAGCACTTACAGCTGGGGGTTCGAGCACTGCAAGCCCCAAGAAAATTTTGAAATTTGACCAATTACAGGGACATTTTGAGGCCATGTGAAATGGGTATTAGACAGGCTGACCATATTTCCTTGAGACAAAAACGGGACATTGGGATGGCAAAAACGGGACAGGGGTTATGTAATATTCTGTAATCATGAAAAAGCAAGATGATAAAAAAAAAAGTTTTATTACCCAAACTTATTGAGTTTCTTCCGTGACAGAACCCATACAAAAATTTAGGTAGATATAGAGGGGGACTGGGTAAAATCAAATTGAGAAATTTAAAAATAATACTGTTATTTTATACTACATACAACATTTCACTATATTTTAGTTGTTTTAGCTAATCATATTTCTCAAACCAAGAGCTTAAATGAAAATATTTTTTATGCTCCTGGGACCATGTTTTCTCAATATGTCCCAACTATACAGCAATAGGAACACGAGTACATGGATGCCATATTCAGAAAAATAATGTGCAATTAGGAAAATATAGGAAATATCCTATATTTAATTGTAATAATTTTATATAATTTAAAGCAACAAGATAAATATTAATGCACTGCTGATATCATGCTGCCCTTGTACAAATCTGTGGTGAGACCACACTTGGAATCCTGTGTACAGTTCTGGTCTCCACACCTAAGAAAGGATATTGCAGAGCTTGAGAAAGTGCAGAAAAGAGCAACCGAAATGATCAGGGGACTAGAGCAACTGCCCTATGAGAAGCAGTTTAAACATTTAGGGCTGTTTGGCTTGGAAAGAACACAGTTAAGGGGGAGACAGGATAGAGGTCTATAAAATTATGCATGGTACAGGGAGAGTGGACAGGGAGAAGCTTTTCTCCCTCTCTCATAATACTAGGTCGTGGGGTCATCTGCTGAAGCTGGAGGGTGAGAGCTTCAAAACTGATAAAAGGAAGTATTTCTTCACACAATGCCCAGTTAAATTGTGGAACTTCCTGCCCCAGGATGTGGTGATGGCTGCCAACTTGGAAGGCTTTAAGAGGGCAGTGGACATGTTCATGGAGGAAAGGGGTATTCAAGGCTATTAGTTAAAATGGATACTGGTCATGATGCATACCTATTCTCTCCAGGATCAGATGAGCATGCCTATTATATTAGGTGCAGTGGAACACAGGCAGGAGAATGCTGCTGCATCATTTTGTTTCTGGGTTTCCTAGAGGCACCCAGTTGGCCACTGTGTGAACAGACTGCTGGACTTGATGGGCCTTGGTCTGATCCAGCATGACTTTTCTAATGTTCTTCTTATGTCCAATAAGGAATTTGAAGCAGAACATGGAACATGATCAACAGTATTCTGAATTGGTTCGTGTAGGTTATCCGGGCTATGTGACCATGGTCTTGGTATGAACTCTGACTGTGAAAGCCTTCGACAGTATTCTGAATGTTCAAGTAACAGCGGAATTAGGCACCTTAACGTGGAAAACCACAACTAAAACTGCTGGTGTAGCCGAGGCATTTTGTGACCCACGTATTCCACCCCTGGGGCTGTCAATCCAGTCCCAGAACACTTCTGCTAGTCCCAGGGGCTGTCATTCAACTCGGGGGGGGGGGGGCTGTCATTCCAGTCCCAGAACACTTCTGTTTGTCCCAGGGGCTGTCATTCCACCCCTGGGGCTGTCAATCCAGTTCAAGAACACTTCTGCTCATCCCAGGGGCTGTCATTCCACTCTGGGGGCTGTCATTCTGGTCCTAGAACACTTGTGCTAGTCCCATGGGCTGTCATCCCAGTCCCAGATTAGTGTACCTGGGTTTAAGGACCTTACTGGAAAATCCATTCCACATTTTCTTTGCAACTCTTTTTGTGCTGTAATGTATTTCAATGGAGCTCATGCAAGCCAATTGGCAATCCAGGCTCCCATTATCTTCAATGGGCTGTGCAGCCTCTCCCTTTGTTTCTAATCGGCTAGCCTGTCATTCGTTTTATTGCAACCCGGCTTCACCTCCTTGCTTTCACCCACTCTCAGAAACTAGCCACAATGATCCTGAGGTGGCCAGAAGGGAGGGGAAGGCAAGCCTTGCGCATTTTTTGGCATGCGGCTTCAGCACAGCGGGTGGGAATGTGTTGTTTGACAGCCACGTTTTGCTTCCACCCATAACTGGAAAGTTGTCCCTTTTCCTTCTGAGTGTAAAATAAAGCTGCGTGGTAAGGGCGAGGCAACAAAACTGGCTTGGTGTATTCAAAATGGGACAAAATAGACATTTTAATTAAAAAGATGGGATGGCTAGGAAATATGACAAAAATGGGACTGTCCCATTCAAAATGGTACGTATGGTCAGCCTAGTATTAGAACATGTTCTAAAGTCAATATTAAATACTTCAACCCATTGGCTTATGATTCTATCACTAAAAAATTCCATTGATTTTGTAAAGAAATTCACTCGTTAAAAAAAGTTGCTTCGGGGGCCCCTCCAGGATTGGGGGCTCTGAAGCTTAAGCTTCATTAGTTTCACAGTAGATCCGCCTCTGGTGGTTTGGAGAGGTGGACTCTGATCTGGAGAACAGGGTTTGATTCCCCACTCGTCCATATGAAGCCAGCTGGGTGACTTTGGGCTAGTCACAGCTCTCTTAGAGCTCTCTCAGCCTCACCTACTTGTTGTGGAGAGGGGAAGAGAAGGTGATTGTAAGCCGGTTTGATTCTTCCTTAAGTGGTAGAGAAAGTCCGCATATAAAAACCAACTCTTTGTTTAGGACTGCATTTTACTAATTTAGTTTTTATGTATCGGCAGTCCTAATTGGAGATTTTAAATTGTGATCTTCGGGTATTTTTATAATCGTTGTTTTATTTACATGGTGCGCCACCTTGACATCTGCAAGGTAGAAAGGCAGCTAATAAATGTTTTAAATAAGTATAATGTTTTCTGTATACAAACTAGGCAAATATTTCCCAGAATCAGCAGTGCTCCCTAATTCTCCTCCCCAGTCCACTTACCATATCCATACATTATTTTAATAAATTCTATCCCTGCATGAAATACTAAGTAATTCAAAAACATAAAATTGCAGCACCTTTGAAAGTCTTCTCCACTTAGGAATATATTTGAACCATTCTGCAGTTGAAATCTTTGCGTATCTTTTAAAAAAATGTAAATGCTGTGCATGAACACACATACTTTATTAAGAAAGAGTCTCCTAAAATAGCACCAGAATAAAAATGTCTTCAAAACGGGCACCTTCATCTCACAGTCCTATGAACCAGAGATTGAAATCAGTCGGCACACCAGGCCCTCAAGGGTCATGATTAGGAACTCCACAAAACTACGAAGGCTTCCTGGTCAGAAGTAAAACTGGGAGATGAGCAGAGAAACCGGTAAATGGTGCTCCCTGCCTCTTGGATCTGTGTTTTGCTGACATGGACGGGATCAGCTCACCACTCAAGCATCAGCTCAAGGCTCCACAATTGGAAGAGAGCACTGACTCGCCATGGGAGGGGATGGGTGCGGCCCATGCTCATAGTTGCTTCCCCAGTCCGCACTGCTGCTTCATGCCCGAATCTGAGGCAGGCTCTCGAGATGTTCTGTCGGAGAAATGCAGAATTTGCTTTTGCCATTGCTTCAGTACACTGAGTAAAAACGTTCACTGAACTATTTGCTGTGAGCTCGAAATCTTTTTCCTGATCGTATAAGTGTGTACATGTAGCAGCTTGGCTTATTTCCTGCATTTGTTGAAGGACTTTAGCCTATAAAAGGGTGTCCCAGGCCATTTATGCATGGGAGGTTTTGCCTTGGATTTGCTGCTTTCTAGTTGCACATTTTTCCCATCCAAATTCTCAAAACTCTGCATGGGGGCTTATTTTTGAATTTTGAGAATTTGGATGGGGAAAACGTGCACCTAGAGAGCAGCAAATCCAAGGCAAAACCTCCCATGCCTAAATGGCCCCACAGTCAGTCTTCAAGTTTCCACATTACTTTTTTTTTTAACTAACATGACTCCACTTTAACATAAAAAAATAACTTGGATTTTTTCCTCCTTCCAACATAGAATTTCCCCATTGTACTATTCCCAGAGATTACGGTAGTCCAAAGCATTTTTGCGAAGGAAGAGAGTTAATTGGATCCAGCCCCGAGATTTTATTATCTATGCCAGGGGTCCCCTACCTTCTTGAGCCTGCGGGCACATGTGAAATTCTGACACGGCATGGTGGGAGCAGCAACAAAATGGCTGCCTCAGGAGGAGGAGCCAGCCACAAAATGATTGCCACAGCTTGACTTCAGTAACGTAGCGCAGTTCCTTGTGATGTGGCAGCAGCTGATGCCAAAGCAACACTTTAAAACACCTCCACAGCCAATCAGATCTCCAGTGGTCGATCAGAAGCCTTGCTGGGCAAAAGTAAAAAGACTTGGTGGGCACCAGAAAAGGTGTCAGCGGGCGCGATGGCACTCACGGGCACCACATCGGGGTCCGCTGATCTATGCAGTTGTTGTTCTTTTCTTTTGCTTTGTTTAATGCTGGGGGAAGAAATGCTCCGAAGCTAACACATCCTCCTTCCCTTTTTGTGTTCCAGGAATCTGAATTTTTGACTCTGGAGTTCGATGAGCTCAAACTAAATCAAATGCTGAAGAAACTTTCAGAGATTGAAGGCAGCATTACTTCCCTGACCCAAGCAACCTAGCCTTTGGACTAAAACATTGTGCATTTTGGAACAACGTTGACTTCAGTAATGACTATTAATTTTTTTTACAGCCAATGTGGTTGTTATAAAAGTACTTTACAGCCTCATCTGTCTAATATTGGAATAAAGCCAATGAAAATCTAACGATAACCCAGCAAAAAATATGCGTTTAAATATTCAAAGTTAATTCTGTCCATTACAGTCCAGTTGGGCTTGATTAAAATAAATAGGCAAGGGCCTGCAGGAAGTATTGCAACTAAAATAAAATTGCCCTCGGGGGCAGCTTTCCGTGAGAATATTTTCCTGTGTGCTAGGACTCTTCTAGGAGAGGGGCAGAAAAGCGCCTTGCTTGACTGAAAATGCCTGGCCATCCTCGAGTACCCTTGAGCAAGGGGGAAGTGGCCCGATTCTTCCTGTTTGGTTGAGCTCTGTGAACTCTGCAGCTGAAGTAAAATGATGTTAAAGTGCTTCAAAGGAGATATCGACAGGAGCCTACAATACCGCTGTGCCTTAATCAGTAGGAATCCATAGGACGGGTGTATTCACGGTTAGGAAGGGCCGTTGTGTTTGGAAAGTGTTTGGAGTAATCAGATTCTAAAGAGGTACTTCTGCCAACTCAATCAGAGTGAAAAATTTCTCATAAGTAAGCATATTGCATGGTTGCTCCCAGTTAGTCCCAGCTTTCTTTTTTGGGGCATAAAGGCCACATTTAGACAATGACATAGCTCCGTTGGTGATGGGTACAAACAATTTGATTTTGGGCTTACGCACTCCCTCTCTCCCTACTTCCCTCACACACAAAAGTTTTAACGCATGGTGAAATAGTGGAACTCCCTGCCCCAGGATGTGGTGACGGCTGCCAACTTGGAAGGCTTTAAGAGGGGAGTGGGGATGTTCATGGAGGAGAGGGGTATCCATGGCTACTAGTAAAAATGGATACTAGTCAGGATGCGCACCTATTCTCTCCAGGATCAGAGGAGCATGCCATATTATATTAGGTGCTTTGGAACACAGGCAGGACAATGCTGCTGCAGTCGTCTTGTTTGTGGGTTTCCTAGAGGCACCTGGTTGGCCACTGTGTGAACAGACTGCTGGACTTGATGGGCCTTGGTCTGATCCAGTGTGGCCTTTCTTATGTTCTTATATTTATGCAGCAGCCCTACTGAGTATAAAAATGAGTGTCTTGATGCTGCATGAATCTGCTTCTGGTATCCATTAAGTCCGTGCAAATGAAAGAACTCAGTTGTCGTTTGCTAATAGGCATTGTTGCCATTTGAATAGGAGGGGCGGCCCCTCCTTCCAGAAAGTTGGCAATCCTGGCAGCGAGAGGAAACCTGTAAGGAGCCAGAGGTTCCGCTTCCAACCCTGCTGTTCTTACAGCAGTTGATCTGCTAAGGCCTCTGAGTTCCATCAGAAACTATGAAGGGCACGATCGAGTCCAAAAACCTCGCAGTGCCGTTTGACAGAAAACCACGGTCGCTTTCAAACAAACAAAACAAGACTTTGATTTCATACGCACATCTTGGATGTGATGTTTTTGCAATCTAATAAACAGCCCAGGTACAAGACTATGGACTTCACCCCCCCTTCCTTCGTGGCGATTTTACTTACAGTGCAATCCTCAGAAGGGTTACCCCCTTCTAAATTCATTGACTTAAATGGATTTATAAGGGTGTAACTGTACTTAGAATTGCATTGTCAAGCCCTTAATCTGTTTTCTTTGACTAATGCCAGTTACTTGTCAGGCGGGCAGTCAAATGTTACATCCCTCAAGCCATACGGAAGCAGGACAAACGTCATTAATTAATTCATTACCTAAAGTTATATCTCTACATATATAATGCATCCTACCACATCAGACATCGGAAGGTTTAGAGGTTATCAGAGAAGGCTGTATATGTTATCTCAGCTGGTATTTTCATAGCAGAGGGCAGCAACTTAGCTGCTTACACCATGCTCAACCCTGACCAATAAAATTTTAAGAGCCTTCGGCTCAGAGACCAGTTTTTTCTCAGCCAAAACAGCTTATCCAAGTGTCCTTTAATATAAAATCTACAAGGAGATAACACAGGAGCCGGCGATTGCATCAAATTAACACAGCCAGGGACAAAATGGACCATTAGCTGGAATGTTTTACTCCCTTTTTGCTGCAGAGTTCTAAGTGCGCTAAAAGACTTTAAACCCACCCAACCCCGGGTTTGTCTGAAGATTAGATGCTGCCTCCGGAGCCTTATTATAAAATTCAGCTTTGCGCTTTCTCAAATATGCCAGCTTTTCCCTGGCTGAACCCACCTCGTGATTTATGCATCCACTTGCTCGTGTTCCTGGGTTGCTTCCAAGCGACTGTTACCTTACCTCTTCTTCTTCCTAACAGATTACCCATGACAAAAACTCAGGAACCATTTCGGCTCGTGCTATTCTGTGGCCGGATCGGGCAAGTGGAAACATACCCGCCAACTTTCATTTCAGCGGGCTAAGTCGATCGTAGAGGTAATTTTTCCAGCAGGGTAGAAAATTACCAGGCAAAGCTCTGCCTACTCTTTAAGAAGCAATCCTAAACAGGCCCACTCAGAACTAGTTCCTGTTTTATTCAGTCAGGCTTAATTCCTGGAAACGTTTTAGGAATGCAATCTTAATCTCCAAGCATGTTTGACTCTGCCTGCAAGACAATCCTTCTGACTTCAGCTGGCTTGCCTAATGCATTTTTATTTTAGCAGGGGTTATTTTTTCACTTCTGTTTCTGCTAGTGGACTGGGCCCCTTTAAACTTGTGGATGATTATGGAAAGGATATATTTACAAAGTTCCTGAAGCCATTACCATGGCCCTGCTTCAATGTGCAGTTTAGAGTGGGATATTTATTGCTTGTATTTTTTCCCCTAAAGTCCTAATTGTCTTTTGGATCGACTACTGGAAACGTGAAAGCGTTTCAACTTGACTGATGATTCTGATGCATGTTCACACTAGTTTCTTTCTTGAACTCCCCCCCCCTTTTTTTTTTGCTGCTGTTTCCAGGCATTTTTTGTGTTAGCGTGTGTTAAATATTTAGAAGAGGATAGCTTAGTTTAGCTGAGGAGAGTTATGGCTGTTTAAACAGAGAGCCTTTTAAGGAGATGATTTCATGTCGCAATCACAAAGTTCTGAATAGCTCAGTGATCCTTTCCAGTGGCAACTTGGAACAGATTCCCTTTCACAAGGTTCAGAATGAATGGTTCCTTCTTGCCGGTTCTGAACATCCAATTTTAGATTAAATGGTTGAGAAGATAACACAAACATAGCTCTAAACAACTGGCTTAAACAGAAATCCAAGGTGCATTCCATGGCTGTTTTTCCATAAATGAGAAGACCTATTCTTCTAAAAGGAACATGACCTGGTTAGCCCAGGCAAAAATCAGATTCTACAACTAAAATCACCTGACCTGGATGGCCCAGGCTAGCGTGATCTCGTCAGAGCTCCAGAGCTAAGCAGGGTTGGTCCTGGCTAGTACTTGGATGGGAGACCACCAAGGAAGTCCAGGGTTCCTACTCAGAGGAAGGCAACGGCAAACCACCTCTGTTAGTCTCTTGCCTTGAAAACCCTATTGGGTTGCCATAAGCCAGCTGCAACTTGACGGCACTTTACACACACACACACATTCTTCTAAAGAGAAGACGTTGGGCACAAACAACATCATGGCCAAGTCTTGTTCTGAATTTCTGAAACCGTCCGGCTGGCTGATGTCAGAATGCTTGGGCTACATCAGGGATGTCAAACATAAGGCCCATGGGCCGAATCCGGCCCCTTGAGAGCTCTTATCCGGCCTGCGAGCCAGCTAAGGCAGCCACCCCCACTTATCTCGATCTGAGCTTGCAAGGCATGGCCCGGCCCAACCAAGTGATGTTCATGTCATATCCAGCCCTTGTAACTATGTAGTTCAACACCCGTGGACTAGATGGGCCTTGTGAACCAACAAGGCCCTTAATCATGTATGGGGATCCTGAGAGAAGGTTTTACTGGAGCACATAAGAACATAAGAAAGGCTATGCTGGATCAGACCAAGGGCCATCAAGTCCAGCAGTCTGTTCACACAGGGGCCAACCAGGTGCCTCTAGGAAGCCCACAAACAACTGCAGCAGCATTATCCTGCCTGTGTTCCACAGCATCTCATATAATAGGCACACTCCTCTGATCCTGGAGAGAATAGGTATCCATCATGACTAGTAGCCATGTTGACTAGTAGCCATGGATAGCCCTCTCCTCCATGAACATGTCCACTCCCCTCTTCAAGCCTTCCAAGTTGGCAGCCATCACCACATCCTGGGCCAGGGAGCACATCGGGCCTTATGAAAGACATCTCTCTTCCCCACGGTAGTCGAATGAGACAGTTGTCTTTCGCAAGTTGGTGCTTGAAGTGGCTTGCCGGGGTGCTTATCTCTCTCGGCTTGTGGGGAGCCACTCCAAGAGCTCCTTAGGATGGCAAGCTGGGGTACTCTCACATGTGTTGATTTAAGCAAGCACCTCAGCCAACTGCTTGACATGGAAGCTTGGAAGAATCCCAAGTTATTCATATCTGTTTATCAGTTAGATGTTTATCCTGCTCATCTTCCAAGGAGTTCAGGGCAGCATATGTTGCTCCTCTGTTATATCCTCGGAAACAACCCTACAAAGGTGAGACTGAGAGAGAATGACTGGTCCCAGGTCCCCTGGTGGGCTTCAGCATTGAGTGGGGATTAGGACCTGGTCTCCTAATCTCACCCACTGTGACCACTATAACACACTGTCTCTCTCGTTTCCAATTCATTGCTGTTTGTGGGCCTGGGCCGCAAGATAAGGAGAGAGTTTGTCTCAAAAGAAAATGTGTGGCGTAGCTGTGATTTAGTTTTGCCCCGATGACGAGTCGTATGAAACTTGTGTTTTTCAAGGCCAGCATGGCAACTGCTGTATTACACCAAGGTAAATATTTTAAGAAGTTCACTGTCTCCAAAAGGACGCAAAACAAAGGGAGGTAATTTAAGTGTGAAAAAACAAAGCGGAAAAGGAAAAACTCTAGCCCTGTTTGCAGGAATAATTCTCCACTACCAAACCCTCTTTCAAAATCCAACACTTCCAGGGTATATTAAATCACTTGACACAAATATGCTGCTCCTTAATTTCTTTTAACCCCTTTGCCATACCTTACAGAATTTTCTGCCTTCCACTGGATGTGTGTCTGTAGGTCAGTTCAGAATTCCAAATATGAGTTCAGAGATGGCGTGGTACAGCGTGTGAATCTTCAGAAATCTGGCTTTCATTTCCCATTCTTCTTTGAAGCTTTCTGTGTGGCTTTAAGCCAAGGTTGCGGTGAGTTACCATTGCCGTTATTGCTCCACAACACCAACCCACCTGAAATAGTGGCTGAAAGCCAGTAGGAATGTCACGCGTTGGATTGCCTTGCTTCACCACGGAAGCGGCAGCAAGGGTACTGCAAACAAGCAACAAATCTCCTTAGACAGAGACACGGAAAGGTGCCTTTGAAGGAAGCTGAGGCAAGAGCCACAAGGGAAGGGGCTCAAGCAAAGGCCCCCCAAACTTTTTTGAGCCTATCAGCACCTCTGGAATTCTGACGTGGCTGCAACCACAAAATGGCTGCCACGGGAGTAGGGTTGCCAACCTCCAGGTACAAGCTGGAGATCTCCTGCTATTGCAAATGATCTTCAGCCGATAGAGATCAGTTCACCTGGAGAAAATGGCCATTTTGGCCATTGGACTCTATGGCATTGAAGTCCCTCCACCTCCAAACCCATCCTCCTCAGGTTGCTCCCCAAAAACCTCCCACTGGTGGCAAAGAGGGACCTGGCAACCCTACATGGGAGGTGGAACCAACCACAGCCAGAGGAAGTGTAGGTGAGGAGTCGTTTTAAAAAGTACACTGGAAAAGGAGTGAGAGAGAGAATAAAGCCAACACTGCAGGGGCAGCTGCCACTGAAACAATGTTATTTTAATTGGCATAGCCAATCAGATTTCCAATAGCCAATCAGAAGCCCTCCTGTGTGGGAGACCCACCTGGCCCAAGACACTTTCTAAAAACACTTGACAGGCACCATGATGCCCAGAGGCGCGTGTTGGGGACCCTGTGCTAAAGAGAAGCCAGCGTGGTGAAGTGGTTCAGAGCTGCAGACTCTTATTTGAAGAACCCAGTTCGATTCCCCACTCCTTCACATGAAGCCTGCTGGGTGACCTTGGGCCAATCACAGTTCTCTCCAAACTCTCCCAGCCCCGCCTACCTCACAGGGCGTCTTTTGTTGGAAGAGGAAGGGAAGGCGACACTAAGCCAGTGTGAGACTTCTTAAAGGTAGAGAAAAGCGGGGTATAAAAATCTTCTTCTTTGTGTTACACCTGTTTGTAAGAACCAACAGATGTTCACTGTGTAAATGAAAGTGAGGACCAGAGATGAATTTGGGGTTTAAATTACATGCTCAGCTGTACATATGTCCAGTGTAATAAGTACTACTCAACATAAAGAAAAATCAAGTATATGCTGTTTGTGGATTCTGCATACATTCCCCGTAACTTGTGAAAAGGGCTAGAGAGAGATCAGGAAATGAAACCTGATTAAGATGCTCTGATCCCCACATGCAGCAATGGGGAGGGGCCGTGGCTCAGTGGTAGAGCATCTGCTTGGCATGCAGAAGGTTCCAGGTTCAATCCCCAGCATCTCCAGTTACAGGGACTAGGCAAGTAGGTGATGTGAAAGACCTCTGCCTGAGACCCTGGAGAACCGCTGCCGGTCTGAGTAGACAATACTGACTTTGATGGACCAAGGGTCTGATTCAGTATAAGGCAGCTTCATGTGTTCATGTGTTGAGAGGAAGGAAGGAAGGAAGGAAGGGCAGCCTGGCTTAGAACTGGCATGCAGCCCTGCAAATTGAGGCACTGTTTTGGCATCCTGCTTACCTGGTCCTTTGGTTTCTTATTGGTTCCTTGGAGAAATGTGAACCACCCCATCCCAGTCAGTTAATAAAGCCATAACACAGCAGAAGGCCTTCTGGTGCACTGTCAACTTAAGCAGTCACCCTACACCCCATGAGAAAGCCTTTCACAAGATCCCATCTCTCCTTTTGGGGGATAGGGCTTGCCTGGGAACAGGGAAATCCCCCAAACAACATGCATGTCACGTTTACTCCAGGGGCTGCATAAAGACTTAACAGCTATGACCAACTAGATTTGAGTCTAATAGTACCTTACGCTGAGAGCCAGTGTGGTGTAGTGGTTAAGAGCGGTGGTTTGGAGCGGTGGAGTCTGATCTGGAGAATCGGGTTTGATTCCCCACTCCTCCACATTAGTGGTGGACTCTAATCTGGTGAACTGGGCTGGTTTCCCCACTCCTCCACATGAAGCCACCTGGGTGACCTTGGGCTAGTCACACTCTTTCAGCCTCACCTACGTCACAGGGTGTCTGTTGAGGGGAAGGGAAGGTGATTGTAAGCCGCTTTGATTCTTCCTTAAGTGGTGGAGAAAGTTGGCATTTAAAAACCAACTCTTCTTCTTACAGACCAACAAGATGTTCGGGGTATAAGCTTTCGAGAGTCAAAGCTCCCTTCTTCGGATGGGTTTTGACTCTCGAAAGCTCACAGCCCAAAAATCTCGTTGGTCTCTTGGGTGCTCCTTGCCTTGGATGTAGCTGTTCGGCTGCAGACCGATACGGCTACCCTCTGAAGGTATGACCGAGGCTGATCTGGGAGCTGCTTTGTTTTTGTTTTTTTTACATGATCGTCTTTCTCGCATGTCTGACTTCTCTCGTCGCTAATTGTCTGCGCTGCTCTCATCCAAAGGTTAATGTATCAACAAAGACACAATAGCGCACTGCTGCTCACTGGGAAGCTTTTGTGTTTTGGCAGACCTGGGAAGGATAAAGTGACATAAGCATAGGATGGATGGTGAAACACACACGAAAGGAAATGAATTCATTACGAATTCCTCCCAGTCCAAGAGTGGGTAATTTTTTCCCTCCCTTGAAGAAGAAGAGTTGGTTTTTATACACCAACTTTCCCTCCCACTTAAGAGAGAATCAAACCGCCTTGCAATCCCCTTCCCTTCCCCTCCCCACAACAGACACCCTGTGAGGTAGGTGGGACTGAGAGAGCTGTGACTAGCCCAAGGTCACCCAGCTGGCTTCATATGGAGGAGTGGGGAATCAAACCCCGTTCTCCAGATCAGAGTCCACCGCTCCCTCGCTGCTTCTTTTCCGTGACTTGGATGTTCCGGTTATCTTTTCTCTGACAGGGACTCTGATTGCAAATATAATTTGTATGTAAAGGTATCTTCTGTGAATTCAGCTGAGCCGCTTGAGTTTTCTGCATCCAGGGGAGGCAAGCCCTGGCACACGTGCCAAACAGTGGCATGCATGGCTGGTTCTACAGCCAAGAGATCGAGATGAGGCACTGAGGCCCAGGAAGCACCCTTGGAACTTGGCTGGTTTCTGTGGCAGTGATCCCCAACATGGTGGCCACCGGTATGTTTCTTGGTGCCCCTTGCCCAACGTTTCTCATCCAAACAAAGTGCCCAGCCTGTCTTTCCTCTGCCTCAGTGGAGCTTCGGAAGGTGCTTCAGAAGAGCCCGGAAGGTACCACCTTTCCGTCTGCAGAGATCAGCCTTTCAGAGACCGCTGCCTCCATGATAGGAGGAAGAGGAGGAGGAGGAGGAAGAAGAAGAGTTGGTTTTTATATGCCAGCTTTCTCTACCACTTAAGGAAGAATCAAACTGGCTTACAATCACCTTCCCTTCCCCTCCCCACAATAGACACCCTGTGAGGTAGGTGGGGCTGAGAGAGTGTGATTAGCCCAAGGTCACCCCGCTGGCTTCATGTGTAGGAGTGGGGAAACAAATCCAGTTCACCAGATTAACTTCACCAGATAACCCGGTTCACTGCTCTGAACCACTACACCATGCTGGCTCCCAAGATGCTTGGGTTACAAGCTCCTGATGTTCTGTGGAACCTCACAACATTTTGATACTGGGCACAGCCCCCATGGTGGCCATTTTGTGATGGGCCCCACCCACCCTGTGGCAGCCATTTTGTTGTGGTGCCCCTACCGGCTCTTCAAAATTTCAAATGAGCCCCCAGGTTCAGCAAGGTTGGGGATCCCTGCTCAATTGTGTCTGGCCAGCCAACACCCTCATCCCTCCCCTCTTTTTGCTTGCTGGTCCACCAACGGCTTCATGGACTTGCCCGAATCTCTTCCCACCACAAACCCGCACCTTCCAACGAGACGTCATTAAAATATCCGACGCAGCCATCTTTGTTCTCCCCTGTAACTGGCAGACAGTTGAATGGAGCAGGGGCTTGGAAATGCTGACAACGGGGCTGATACCCATCTGCTTGTCACTTTTGCTGGAAGTTGCGGAGGGCAGCAGCGTTGACGGGAATTTATAGCTTGGCCCCGACTTCAAATGGCTCACTCAGCTAGAAGTTTGCTACTGGTGCTCAGGAATTATTGGCATGGTTTTTCCCACGGTCATCCATTGGATGCTGGCTCCTAAACGTCTCATTCTTGAATTTAAGAGGAGAAGAGCTTTTCCAAACAAAACTGCCAGAATCAATGAGATCACAGCAAGGCTGAGCTGCAGCTTGAGCCAGCCTTAATCTCCAAGAACTTCTGCTATAAGGAACAGGCTTAATATCGGACAAGCAATGAGAGTCAGCGTGGCGTTGTGGTTAAGAGTGGCGAGACTCTAGTCTGGTGACCTGGGTTCAGTCCCCCACTTCTCCACATGAGTGGCGGGACTCTAATCCGGTGAACCAGGTTGGTTTCCCCACTCCTCCACATGAAGCCAGGGGAGGGGAATGGAAGGTGATTGTAAGCTGGTTTGAGGCTCCTTTTGGTAGAGACAATCGGGGTATTAAAAACCAACTCTTGAACACATGAAGCTGCCTTGTACTGAATCAGACCCTTAGTCTATCAAATAAGTATTGTCTACTCATACTGACAGAGGCTCTCCAGGGTCTCAGGCAGAGGTCTTTCACATCACCTACTTGCCTAGTCCCTTTAACTCACTGGTTCCCAACCGGGGGTCCGCGGACCCCCAGGGGTCCGCAATAACTAAATTAAGGTCCGCGAAACAAAGTTATAAACCCATAATAAATTAATATTTTCAATTAAAAGTTCTCTATTATAAAATATATATATTCAAATATTATTCTAAGTTTAATGTTTAACTAACAGTTATGATTAAAGTTTATTTTCAAATTCTCTGAATTTTTATTTTGAACCTTGGGGTCCCGGCACCGAACAAAAAAGTCCTAGTGGTCCCTGGTCAAAAAAAGGTTGGGAACCGCTGCTTTAACTGGAGATACCGGGGATTGAACCGGGGACCTTCTGCATGCCAAGCTCTACCACTGAGCCACAGCCCCTCCCCATTTCCGGGTATTAGCTTTCGAGAGTCAAAACTCCCTTTCTTCCTAGAATCATAGAAACATAGAGTTGGAAGGAGCCATAGAGGCCATCTAGTCCAACCCCCTGCTTAATGCAGGATCAGTCTAGCATCCCTGACAAATGCATGTCCAGCCTCTGCTTAAAGACTTCCAGTGAGGGGGAGCTCACCACTTTCCTAGGTAGCTGATTCCGTAGGTAGCTGATTCTTCTTCTTCTTCTGCCTTATGTTGTTTGGTGCAAGCAAGGGAGGTTATTTAGTAATTTTGGGAAGCAAAACCATGGATAAGAAGCTGTAATCCTCCAGGAACATCAAGGTCTCAGTGCTAAATAGGGCTGGTCTCAAGGTCTCAGTGCTAAATAGGGCTGGTCTGTACACCTTACTGGAAATTTTACATGCGGTAGAATTGGTGAGGGTTATTTTCTATCCTATCAATATGGGGAATTTAAAACGCACCCGTACGTACTCTGGATCTCCCTCTCAGTTAAAATCTGCCAAACAACTTAAGATAGATGGAATTTATCCCTTAAAGCTGAACACTAGAGACTTGAAGGCTATTTATAAATATATATAAATTAAATTAATATAAATAAATAACACAAATAATACATATGTAGCACAAGAGACCAAAGAAGAATTTCCCTCCTCGGCTAATAGTCTTTTACTGGGAGAAAAAAAAAATTTTTTTTTTACTAGCCAGGGGTTTTCTAAGGATGAACTGAAGAGTCTGTTAAATGAAAATGAGGATCAAATACAGGAACTGTTACAGATTTTATGGCGAAGCTTGTTTATCATCAGCTAAAACAGTAACAGGAATTTACGATAATAAAGGAGAGTTGTTATCTTTTAAAGGGGGTTAGATTATCTGTGAATAAAGGAGAGACTTTGAATCTTTCATGCAGAAGTGTTTGGAAAGGTCTGTTTTTACAACCAGACCATTGGCTTCTGGCCATAAGGAGTTAAATGTTGATCAGCAGGCTGGTCCTGCTAATTTGCAAATGCGGACACCTGTGCTCCTGAAATCTACACCATTTACAGCTGGGGCTGAAGAACTGGCTACACAAAACAAAGGAGAAGGAGAAGAGGAGGAGTAGGAGTTGTTTTTTATATGCCGACTTTCTCTACCACTTAAGGGACAATCAAACTGGCTTACAATCACCTTCCCTTCCCCACAACAGACAACCTGTGAGGTAGGTGGGGCTGAGAGAGCTGTGAGTAGCCCAAGGTCACCCAGCTGGCTTCATGTGTAGGAGTGGGGAAACAAATCCAGTTCACCAGATTATCCTCTGCCGCTTATGTGGAGGAGTGCGGACTCAAACCCGGTTCTCCAGATCAGAGTCCACCGCTCCAAACCACCACTCTTAACCACTGCACCACGCTGGCTCTCGTGGTGGGCAAAGGAGTTTCTCGGTGGGAAGTCACACTGCAAAATGGCGGTGCACCCATGGGGCAAACTCAAGGATGCCGTCTTGTCTAGTTTGGTCCATATGTGATGTAGTGGTTAGAGCGTACCATTAGGCCGGGTAGGATTGGTTCACTCCCACTCCCTCAGCCTATCGCGAGGGTAGAATGGAGGAGGGGTAAAATGTAAATATATTAGTGATCTATTAGCAGCCACAGCTGCCCTGAGATGTTGTCCGGAACTGGCCTGTTCTGTTTGATGGATCAAGCCAGAGAGCTCCGTATTACGACCGCCCTCGAGACACAGGACATCTTGCAATCCTAATTGAATAATCAAATAGCATTAACGTAATTAAGACTGCATGAACAGGATGTGCGTTCGGCTCAGCAGTCCTGATTTTCTATCATGTGTTTTGTCTTTTTGAGAACTTTTAAACGTTTTTTTTTTCTGGCGCGAAGATGCTGGCGGTCAAGATTTGGTTGCTGGATCTATCTTCGGGGGGTTTTGTGTGTGTAAAGCTAAACCTCTTCTTGTCTCCGAGCCCCCTTTGCTCTCTTTGTTTCTTTGTGGGTCTTTTCTTCTGAAGATAATTCACAGTGGGTAGCTGTGTTAGTCTGTCTGCAGTAGTAGAAAAGAGCAAGAGTCCAATAGCACCTTAAAGACTAACAAAATATTTTCTGGCAGGGTATGAGCTTTCGTGAGCCACAGCTCATACCCTGCCAGAAAATATTTTTGTTAGTCTTTAAGATGCTACTGGACTCTTGCTCTTTTCTTCTGAAGTAGGTCAAAAAGGAACCTGGCCTGGATGGCACAGGCTAGCCTGATCTCGTCAGATCTCAAAAGCTAAGTAGGGTTGGCCCTGGTTAGTATTTGGATGGGAGACCACCAAGGAAGACTGGGGTCACTATGCAGAGGCAGATAATGGCAAACCACCTCTGAATGTCTCTTGCCTTGAAAACCCTATAGGGTTCATAGAATCATAGAGTTGGAAGGTACCACCAGGGTCATCTAGTCCAACCCCCTGTACAATGCAGGAAATTCACAACTATCTCCCCCCCACACCCCCAATGACACCTTATCCATGCCCAGAAGATGGCCAAGGTACCCTCCCTCTCATGATCTGCCTGTCACAGAATCAGCCTTGCTGACAGATGGCCATTTAGCCTCTGCTTAAAAATCTCCAAGGAAGGAGAGCTCACCACCTCCTGAGGAAGCCGGTTCTACTGAGGAATCGCTGTTAGAAAATTCTTCCTAATATCTAGACAAAACTCTTTTGATTTAATTTCAACCCGTTGGTTCTGGTCCGACCTTCTGGGGCAACAGAAATCAACTCAGCACCCTCCTCTCTATGACAGCCCTTCAAGTACTTGAAGATGGTTATCATATCCCCTCTCAGTCTTCTCCTCTTCAGGCTAAACATACCCAGCTCCTTCAACCTTTCCTCCTAGGACTTGGTCTCCAGACCCCTCACCATCTTTGTCGTCCTCTGGACACGTTCCAGCTTGTCTACATCTTCTTAAATTGCAGTGCCCCAAACTGAACACAATACTCTAGGTGAGGTCTATCCAGAGCCGGAGTAAAGCGATACCATCACTACACATGATCTGGACACTTTGCTGCTGTGGATACAGCCCAAGATTGCATTTGCCTTTTTAGCTACCACATCACACTGTTGCCATAAGTCGGATGCAACTTGATGACGTTTTTCACACACAGGTCAAAAAGGGAAACCAATTTTCTGCGTTGTTGATCAAGATCAAGTCCAGCACAAAGAGAAACCTTTTCTAAGGGTTGTGGTTTTAGGAATGTTGTGTGTACAGTTGGGGCCTATAGGTCATAAGAACATAAGAAAGGCCATGATGGATCAGACCAAGGCCCATCAAGTCCAGCAGTCTGTTCACACAGTGGTCAGCCAGGTGCCTCTAGGAAGCCCACAGTCAAGACGACTGCAGCAGCACCATCCTGCCTGTGTTTCACAGCACCTAATATATTCGGCATGCTCCTCTGATCATGGAGAGAATAGGCATGCATCATGACTAGTATCCATTTTAACTACGTAGTAGCCATGAATAGCCCTCTCCTCCATGAACATGTCCACTCCCCTCTTAAACCCTTCCAAGTTGGCAGCCATCACCACATCCTGGGCAGGGAGTTCCACAATTTAACTATGCGTTGTGTAAAGAAATATTTCCTTTTATCGGTTTTGAATCTCTCACCCTCCAGCTTCAGCAGATGACCCCGTGTTCTAGTATTAGTTTATACACAATGGGGGTTTATATTTGTGTACTGCCTTGAGCACCCGTTTGGTGGGAAAGTGGTTAATAAATAAATGAAAATAAATTAGTAGAAACTCTTGGCAGAAGAGCTGTCATAAGTGCCAATGGAGACAGACGCAGTTCTGTTGAGCAAAGGCATAGTATGGCAGCTTGAAGAGAGGAGTCCTTTTAAATTAATTATCGTTTAGAATTTCATAACTCAGAATGATTCCTTTAAAAAAAAAAAAAAGCTAAACAGTGAAATCCTAAGAATGCTTTCCTGGGAGTAAGCCCTGCTGAGTAAATCCAACTAAGATTCTGAGTAGACCTGTTTAGGATTACTCTTAAAATAGGGTGACCAATCTCCAGTTGGGGCCTGGAGTTCTTCTAGAATTAAAGCGGATCTCCAGACTAGCGATCAGTTAGAGATCAGTTCTTCTAGAGGCAATGTCTGCTTCAAATGGCCAACTTTATGGTGTACCATAGAGTCCGAGAAAAACAGAAGTCCTGGAATGGCATCACATCTCAGTGAACTCCCTCCTGGCCCCAAACTCTTCTCTCCCCGGGCACCATACCAAAATCTCCAGCAATTTCCCAAAGTATGGTTGACAACTCTATCCCAAAATCACCTTCTTCAGTAGCACTTCTTTACAAACATCTGCTAACATGAAAAAAATCCTGACCTGGATGGCCCAGGCTAGCCTGATCTCATCTGATCTCAGAAGCTAAGTAGGCTCAGCCTTGGTTGGCACTTGGATGGGAGACCACCAAGGAAGTGCAGGATTGGGATGCAGAAGCAGGCAATGGCAAACCATCTCTTTTCGTCTCTTGCCTTGAAGAACCCTACTGGGTCCCCATAACTCGGCTGCAACTTGATGGCACTTTCCACCACCACCAATGTGAAAAATGGCAGCACGGACTGAAAGTGGCAGCGCACGTTTCATGTATTATGGGCTTGGCGATTTTTGTACTCCTCCTGGTTGAAGATCAGCTTGCTCACAGTGGCTGTAACGACTGTTGATGAGGAGGGGGCAGCAGACAGGACTCTGCCTTACCAAGAAAACTTGAATGACCACTGTAAAGGGGTTTGCATTCCATTATGATGGCAATGCATTAGGTCTTCCCACTAGTGTTGCCAACTCCAGGTTGGGAAATACCTGGAGATTTGTGAGTGGAGCCGAAGAAGAAGAAGAGTTGGTTTTTATATGCCGACATTCTCTACTACTTAAGGAAGAATCAAACCAGCTTACAATCGCCTTCCCTTCCCCACAACAGTCACCCTGTGAGGTAGGTGCGGCTGAGAAAGCTCTAAGAGAGCTGTGACTAGCCCAAGGTCACCCAACTTGCTTCACATGGAAGAATGGGGAAACCAACCCAGTTCACCAGATTAGCATCCGCTGCTCATATGGAAGAGTGGGGAATCAAACCCCGTTCTCCAGATTAGAGTCCACCACTCCAAACCACTGCCCTTAACCACTACACCACTACACCACGGTGTGGTTTGAGGAGGGGAGGGACCTCAGCAGGGTTTAACACCATAGAGTCCACCCTCCAAAGCAGCCAATTCTTTTCCCCCAGGGAACTCTCTGTCATCCGGAGATTCCATGCAATCTCCAGGCCCCACCTGGAGGCTGGCAACACCAGGAGATCCAGGAGATCCAGTGGAAAATCCCAAGAAGAGTGAGACAAACAGCAATCATTCTTATTCACACCTGTGCAACTCTGGAAAAAAGTTGGCTGCCATTCTTAGAACATAAGAACATAAAGAAAGCCCTGCTGGATCAGACCGTGGTCCATCAAGTCCAGCAGTCTGTTCACACAGAGGCCAACCAGGTGCCTCTAGGAAGCCCCCAAACAAGATGGTTGCATCAGCACCATCCTGCCCGTGTTCCACAGCACCTAATGTAATAGGCACACTCCTCTGCTACTGGAGAGGATAGGTATGCATCATGACTAGTATCCATTTGGACTAGTAGCCATGGATAGCCCTCTCCTCCATGGACATGTCCCCTCCCCTCTTAAGGGTTACTGATCCCTATAGTAACTGAGAGGATCGGGGCTGTCGTTCCTTGCTGTAGTTCTCTGTGAGGAATAGGCTGTCATTTTTCAAAGGGCAAAGTCAGGAGAGCTGAATCTATTTTTGTCCCTGCCCTGCCAAAAGTCCCAGATGACCTTCGGCTGTGGTTTCTTCATACATGAGAGGAAAACAATGTCTACCAGCAAGTTAGGCTATTAACTAATGAATACCTGCCGAGTGTGTTTGTCATTTTTTAAAGGAGGGGAGGGGGGATGCAGAGATCCTGTTAGTGTTTAGCTGCAGGCAAAGGAAGGTTTGCAAATGAACTAGTTCAAGGTTTGCCACGTGAGAATCACAGGATTTGCTGAATTGCAAAGCAGAGGGTCTCGTGCCTGAAGGATGGGGTTGTTTTCCCTCCTAGTGAAACTAACCTCCTGTGATATCAGCAGTAACAGCTCAAAGTGCAGAAGGCCTGATCACTGAACGCCAATTGCAAGCGAAAGCTCTTCGCCCTTTGAACATGAGAGACCAAGAGGCGCACACAGCAAAAAAAAAACCAGGATGGGTCTGTTTCCCCATAAGACTGACAGCAATGTAGGGTTGCCAACCTCCAGGTGGGGCCTGTAGATCTCCTGGAACTGCAACTGATCTCAGAGATCAGTTCCCCTGGAGGAAATGGCTGCTTTGGAGGGTGGAGTACATGGCATTATACCTAGGGTTGCCAGGTCCCTCTTCGCCACCGGCGGGAGGTTTTGGGGGTGGAGCCTGAAGACGGCAGGGTTTGGGGCGGGGCTTCAATGCCACAGACTCCAATTGCCAAAGTGGCCATTTTCTCCAGGAGAAGTGATCTCTATCGGCTGGAGATCAGTTGAAATAGCAGGAGATCTCCAGCTAGTACCTGGAGGTTGGCAACCCTAATTATACCCTCCAGAGGTTTCTCCCCTCTGCAAACTCTGCCCGCCCTAGGCTTTGCCCCCAAATCTCCAGGAATTTCCTGACCTGGAGTAGGCAATTGTACAGCATTGTGGGCCCCAAGCATCTGTGGCTGGGCCCTTCAGTGCAGAACATCATATTGTTTACCACACAGGGCTTGCCTGAGCAATAGTAGAATTGTTGCATTTCAGCATTTGCGCACTAACGCCACAGTTCTGGTCCAAAGGCAGTGGCGTTGCCTCTGGCCCCAACATTGGGGCAGAGAAGGGCAAAGATGGGAATAGGTAGGTCCCTTGTGCAAATCCCTCTCCGAAAGCATGGGCTCATTTATCCATATTCGCTCCACACGGCGGCTCTGGGGTTGATGAATCGCGCAGCCCTGGAGAGCAGGCTGGGCGCACCTGCAAGCATATAAATGTCTTGCAATAATTCACAGCCAGGTGATTTATACAAAAACAGACTTCTCTGTACCTGGCACTATGTGGTGTGAGAGTCTGATGGACCAGAGTTCTCCATGGAGACTGGGAGAGTGAAAATGCTCAGAAGAGGGAGGTGTCAGAAGCTTGGAAAATTTCTTTCCATTTTAACTGTGCTTGGGAGCACTGGCTGTGTACAGGTTTCTCCTACATCTGATCTGAAAGGCAAGCTTTATTTTCTTTACCGGAAAAACATTTTTTCTACCATGTTTCATGGTGTTGTCCCAGACTATGGCACTGTAGCTGCCTACTTACTTCACTCAGAATCACCCAACATGCGCAGAGCATTTATGCTTGAGAGGCTTAACATTCTTCCATCAGCCATTTTATATGGTTAGGGTTGCCAGGTCGCTTGGATCTATTGCCTGGCTTGAAATGTTGTCCATTGTGGGGAGGGGAAGGGAAGGAGATTGTAAGCCAGTTTGATTCTTCCGTAAGTGGTAGAGAAAGTCGACATATAGAAACCAACTCTCGGCCCTCCCCAATCAGTCTTTAACCAAACCAAAATGAGGGCAGCCAGCCAAGACCAGTGTCTGCTCCAGGACTGAAGAAAAGAAGAAGAGTTGGTTTTTATATGCCGACTTTCTCAACCTTTTTAAAGGAGAATCAAACCGTCTTATGATCTCCTTCCCTTCCCCTCCCCGCAACAGACACCCTGTGAGGTAGGTAGGGCTGAGAGAGTTCAGAGAGAACTGTGACTAGCACAAGGTCACCCAGCAGGCTTCATGTGGAGGAGTGGGGAATCCAACCCGGTTCTCCAGATTAGAGTCCACTGCTCTTAACCACTATAATACACTGGACAAGAAGGGATATGTGGGGCTGGACGCTCTCCTTGGAAGGGATCTTCCCATCTACAAAGAAACCCCTACACACTCTGCCCCTGTATGTATAGGATGGGACCATAGTGGGGGAGGGAATGTTACAAGTTAATCTGGCCCAGATAATTCGGCCCTCTGAATTCAGAGACTGTGGCCCCTGAGGAAATCATCCAGGTTCCAAGGCTAGGGTTGCCAACTTCCAGGTACTGCTGAGATAAATATGCACTGGTACTAACAAAAGTCTGGCTGAGGAAACAATAGTACAAGGCTCAAGCAATCAAATGCAACACGTATATTGGACAATTACAATAGTGAAAGTGCAGTAAGTGTAAAAAAGGAAACTTAACAAATTATCTATCTACAACAATCTTAAAAATTGATGTGTTCAGGTCAATAAATATGTTTCAATATAAGGTCAGATGGACCTCTAGGGTTGTCAACCTCCAGGTACTAGCTGGAGATCTCCTGCTATTACAACTGGTCTCCAGCCGATACAGATCAGCTCACCTGGAGAAAATGGCTGCTTTTGCCATTGGATTCTATGGCATTGAAGTCCCCCCTCCCCAACCCCCGCCCTCCTCAGGCTCCACCCCAAAAACCTCCCGCTAGTGGCAACCCTATCTAAAGCATAGCCAGATAGCAACTGCTGGTGCTTTGTTGTCCAACCAGTTTCTATGGCTTCTGTGTAGTGTTTTCTCCCACACTAATGAGAGGGAGAGCACAGACATTATGGAGGTGTCGTCTAAGGAACTGCTGCTGCTTATCTGCCCATCCCTTCTCTCCATAGCCTTAAGAGAAATAATCTCTCTCTTCTGTCTCTACTTGTAAAATGGAGACAGGTAGACACCATGTTGTAATTCACCGGGGAGGGGACTAATGGCTAATAGCTATAACGGGCTGTGGAGAAATGCATTTTCCTTTGGAGGTTTGAACTGAGCAAAAGCCGCAGCTGGCGTTGAGAAAAGTTTTTCCTCTTGGCTGAGAACAGGCGGCGGGCGGGCGGGGGGAGTAAATTCAATTCCTTTCCAGCCTCAGCTCAGCCACCCTTTTAGAAATGCTAGCAGTAATGCCGAGTTTTTATTAGGTATGGGTGTGAAAGCTGGACAATGAAGAAAGCTGATAGGAAGAAAGTAGATTCCTTTGAAATGTGGTGTTGGAGGAGAGGGTTACGGATCCCGTGGACTGCCACAAAAAAAACACATCAGCGGGTTACTAATAAGAACATAAGAAAAGCCCTGCTGGATCATACCAAGGCCCATCAAGTCCCGTAGTCTGTTCACACAGCGGCCAACCAGGTGCCTCCAGGAAGCACACAAACAAGACGATTGCATAGGGTTGCCAACCTCCAGGTACTAGCTGGAGATCTCCTGCTATTACAACTGATCTCCAGCCGATAGAGATCACAATGGCCGCTTTGGCAGGTTTTGGGGGCAGAGCCTGAGGAGGGCGGGATTTGGGGAGAGGAGGGACTTCAGTGCCATATCCAGTTGCCAAAGCGGCCACTTTCTCCAGGTGAACTGATCTCTATCGGCTGGAGATCAGTTGTAATAGCAGGAGATCTCCAGTTAGTACCTGGGGGTTGGGAACCCTATTTGCTACAGAAGAAGGTAACTGTCACCTGGCTGCCATCTAACTTCACCCCTGTTGAGGGAAGAGCTAATTTCAATGTCATGTCTCCCAGGAACCAACAGAACCTTTATCTAGACTCTAAATGATATGGGATTCCTTTTCAAAAACGACCTTGGCATTTACAGTGCAATAATGCTAGGGATTCGAAGGCAGAAGGAAAAGAGGAAGACCAACAAGAGTTTGATTGATTCAGTAAAGGAAGCCACATCCCTTAGCTTGCAAGACCTGAGCAAGGCTGTTAACGATAGGACATTTTGGAGGTCATTAATTTCATAGTCACCTGGCGACTGCTGGGGAAGGGCGGGATATAAATGGAATAAAATAAGAAATAAAAAATAAGTTGAAAGGGACTTGACGGTACATATCACACCCACAAAGCATAAGATCTCCTGTGCCTCTCAAATTTACGGAAATAACCCAATCTTTATAAAAGATCATTGCTCAAAGGTTATTGGCAAGCGGGTCAAAAGCTGTTTGTGTGTGTAAAGTGCCATCAAGTAGCAGCCAACTTATGGCAACCCAGTAGGGGCCATTTATGCAAGGTCAATTTTAATGCTCACTCAAAGCTGCTTTTTAAAACCCGCCCTTTAAAATGACTATTCACGGTCCCGATGCAAGAGGAGAAAGTCAAACAAATTCCACCACCACCCTGCTCCTTCGTTCCTTCATTTGCATAGTCATTAGCAATAGTCGTTTGCATAGCTAAGCCTCAGCTGGGATTCTGCATGCTTCCTTCAGTGAATGCTTCAATGCGGGGGCGGAGCAAATACAAAAGGATGCGTTAAAGGGGCTCTTAAGAAATGCGAAGCAGGTATGCGCCGGCTTCATAGTGACGTCTGGAATGACGGTTCAGCGTGAAGAAGAAAAAATATCCATAGCACTTCAGCCTGGAACGCGCTGCTAATTACCAAGCATAAATGGCCAGGGTTTTCAAGGCAAGAGATTAACAGAGGAGGTGTGCCGTTGCCTGCCTCTGTGTAGCAACCCTGAACTTCCTCAGTGGTCTCCCATCCAAGTACTGACCAGGGCCGACCCTGCGTAGCTTCTGAGATATGACAAGATCAGACTCGTCTAGGCCATCCACGTCACTGTTAGAAGCTGTGTTTTCTTCCCCTTTTTTTGCAGTATAAAAACCTTTTTTTAGTAATCCAAAGATCCTTCCATGTTGTGGTATAATTCAGTTCTGGTGCTTGACAATATCAGGAAAACAGAAGTCCAAGACTTCCTATTAATCATTCAAAAGTAAACATACCAACAAGCATGCCTATTATATGTTCTCTTAGGCTGCTAATTTGGTTATGATCTGCTTCTTTCATACACAGGACTGCTGGAGGAGAAGAATTGGTTTTTATATCCCCCTTTTCTCTACCATTAAGGAGTCTCACAATCGCCTTCCCTTCCCCTCCCCACAACAGACACCTTGTGAGGTAGGTGGGTCTGAGAGTTCAGAGAGAACTGTGACTAGCCCAAGGTCACCCACAAGGCTTCATGTGGAGGAGTGGGGAATCAAACCCGGTTCTCCAGATTAGAGTCCACAGCTCATGTGGAGGAGTGGGGAATCCAACCCAGTTCTCCAGATTAGAGTCCACCGCTCTTAACCACTAAACCACTCTGGCTCTCATGGGGAGGGATGCTCTCATGCATGGACATGGGGATGATATTCATCAGGTCATTGCAGGATGTTACTAGCTTCCCTTCTCCCCATCTACAGATACAGAATCCCTGGTACATGGCAGTGCCCCCACGCTATCATCTTTATAGTGTGTGCACCACAAATCAGTACTAGCCACACCATGTGCTGACTATGTATTTTTTTGCAGCTGGAAGCAAGGCCGACCCTGCCCAGAATTATCATACTAAGCCAAGAGCCACTGGTTACTCTGGTTGTATGTCTGTGCTAATTTCCGCACTCTGCATCCAAATGTCATTGATCGCTGAACACATAAACACATAAAGCTGCCATATACTATCGGCACCTTTGGAATTCTGACAAAGGGTGGTGGCGCAGCCACAAAATGGTCACCACAGGAGGTGGAGCCAACCCCAAAATGGTTGCCACGGGAGGTGGAGCCAACCACACAGCCAGAGGAAGTTCAAGTGTACATATGAAGTTGCTTTATACTGAATCAGACTCTTGGTCTATCAATGTCAGTACTGTCTACTCAGGCCGGCAGTGGCTCTCCAGGGTCTCAGACAGGGGTCTTTCACATCACCTATTTGCCTAGTCCCTTTAACTGGATAGGCTGGGGATTGAACCTGGGACCTTCTGCATGCCAAGCAGATGCTCTACCACTGAGCCACAGCTC
This sequence comes from Euleptes europaea, assembly GCF_029931775.1. Lineage (NCBI taxonomy): Eukaryota > Metazoa > Chordata > Lepidosauria > Squamata > Sphaerodactylidae > Euleptes > Euleptes europaea. The sequence continues at coordinate 7,635,709 of NC_079321.1, read as the reverse complement.
CTCCCCACCAAAAGAGGGAACTCAAATCAGTAGGTGTTGGCACCCTCCCCTTCCCGCAAGGAACTATTATGTCTCAGTTTGTTTTTTTGAGCCAGAATGCAGCTGAAAGCTTTTGGGTATATCACTAACTTCAAACAGTCAACATGTCCCCAAACGCATCCACATGACTTCCTCAGTGTACCCAATGAGGATTTCCACTGTAAGAACTGAACCGAGAGATGCTCTGTTTCATGCACGCAACGCCTGCTTGCAGAGATTACTAGATTTCTCTTGGCTGTCAGAAAAGCTGGTGATGTGGTGGTTTTTGCGGCGAGATCCAGATCCTAGGATTTGCTCCTTAGTCTTCAGTATGAAGTACAAACAAGCCTAAAATATAGATTCTTTTGCTTCTAGCTCATTCAAGACTTACTCCGGTCTCAACAACACCCACACTATAGCCTAGATGTGAAAGGGTAACACATTTATTAAAGAGAAAGTGAACCCAGGATGATCCTGCTTGTCAAAGTAGAGTACTAATGCACTTGGAAAACTGTACGTAAGAGGTTTTCAAAGCACGGGTCAATTTAATCTGCCACTCAGCCAATGCCTATGAAAGAAATGTAGGTTAATGATGGACAGTTAAATTTAATGTAAATCTGCTCAGCCAAAAACTGAGGCTTGTGTACAAACGTCTATCTTGGCATCTTTTCACAGGCTCAACCAAATGGCAGGGTTGTTTTTTTCTCTCTTGTAAAATGCAAAGGGGAGGGGCTGTGGCTCAGTGGTAGAGCATCTGCTTGGCATGCAGAAGGTCCCAGGTTCAATCCCCAGCATCTCCAGTTAAAAGGGACTAGGCAGGTAGGTGATGTGAAAGACCCCTGCCTGAGACCCTGGAGATCCGCTGCTGGTCTGAATAGACAACACTGACTTTGATGGGCCAAGGGTCTGATTCAGTATAAGGCAACTTCATGTGTTCGTGTGTTCATGCATAGAACTATGATGGTACATAGTTGGTATGTGGTGGAATAAACTGATCCCCAGATTGTCCATTCAACTGGCCAGGGGGAGATTGGCCATTATAACAGCAGGGGAAAGTCCCAGTGGCACTGGGGGCCACCTTTACTGGGCTCCACCAAGGAGACTAGCCAGACCAAGCATGGGTCACCACCACCAGGTAGAGGGAAGCTGCAGTGCCTAGCCAGTGGGCAAGGAGGCCATTGGCAGGAGTAAGGAGGGATGGAACGCCCAGCGTTGCCAGCAGGGAGTGAAAGAGGGCATTCTTTCCTCCACCAGGTTCTTCCTCTATCCATCAGAAAGGCCTGGCCGGCAAGGGGGCTATCTGCCCTTGCAAATGGCTGTGTGCATGTGAACAGAGCACACTATTTATTTCTCTCCCAAAATGAGCCGCCAAGGACTTTTCCCCACAGTGTCCTGATCCATCTACCTCACATCCTCATTGGAACAGCTGGATGATATTTCAGAAATTACTCTTGCCTCTGTTTAGGCGCTGTTGATCTGATGGCGGAGGAAGGCTGACTCTGCAAGATGGAGTCAAGGCAATCAAGAGCCAGCATGGTGTAGTGGTTAAGAGCGGTGGTTTGGAGTGGTGGACTCTGATTTGGAGAACCGGGTTTGATTCCTCACTCCTCCACATGAGCTGCAAAGGCTAATCTGGTGAACCGGGTTGGTTTCCCCACTCCTCCACATGAAGCCAGCTGGGTGACCTTGGGCTAGTCACAGCTCTTTTAGAGCTCTCTCAGCCCCACCTACCTCACAGGGTGCCTGTTGTGGGGAGGGGAAGGGAAGGTGATTGTAAGCAGGTTTGATTCTTCCTGAAGTGGTAGAGAAAGTCGGCATTTGAAAACCAACTCCTCCTCCTCCTCCTCCTTCGTAGCCATTTTCTCCCCGTCTCCAATGGTACCCTGGGGTGCCAGTCACAGGCCCGGCCATCCTTGTAGTTATGATCTTGGAGTTCTTTTCATTGTGATGGGTTCTCAGTATTCAACATTGTACTTGTTAACCAAACAAATTGGGAGATATATTTAGAAAAATAATTCTTCTGTTTATTTTGATCAAAAGATTATACTTCTGATTTTGTGTGTATACATATATGTGTGTGTGTGCATTAAATGCCGTCAAGTCACTTCCCACTCATGGCGACCCTATGAATCAATCTCCAAAACATTCTATCATTAACAGCCTTGCTCAGTTCCTGCAAATTGAGGGCCGTGGCTTCCTTTATAGAGTCAATCCATCTCATGTTGGATCTTCCTCTTTTCCTGCTGCCTTCAACTTTTCCTAGCATGATTGTATTTTCCAGTGACTCTTGTCTTCTCATAATGTGACCAAAGTATGATAGCCTTAGTATAGTAATTTTGGCTTCTAGGAAGAGTTCAGGCTTGATTTGATCTAGAACCCATGTATTTGTCTTTTTTGCAGTCCAGGGTATCCATAAAACTCTCCCCCAACACCACATTTTGAAGAAATCCACTTCCTTCTTGTCAGCTTTCTCCATTGTCAGCTTGTCCAACTTTCACACCCATACATAGTAATAGGGAATACTATACTATAGTATGAATTAACTTGATCTTGGTTGCTAGTGAGACAAGTGATACATGTTGTTTTCTGTTGCCCCACAAGGTCAGACCAGAACCAACGGGTTGAAATTAAATCAAAAGAGTTTCTGTCTAGCCATTAGGAAGAAGTTAGAGCGGTTCCTCAGTGGGAGGTGGTGAGCTCTCCTTCCCTGGAAGTTTTTAAGAAGCGGCTAGATGGCCATCTGTCAGCAATGCAGATTCTATGACCTTAGGCAGAGCATGAGTGGGAGGGCACTTGGCCATCTTCTGGGCATGGAGAAGGGGGTCACTGGGGGTGTGGGGGGGAGGTAGTTGTGAATTTCCTGCATTGTGCAGGGGGTTGGACTAGATGGCCCTGGTGGTCCCTTCCAACTCTATGATTCCTTCTTGTCAGCTTTCTTCATTGTCCAACTTTCACACCCATAGTAATAGGGAATACTATAGTATAGTATGAATTAACTTGATCTTGGTTGCCATTGAGACAAGTGATGCATGTATATACAGACTCATTAAATAAGCTGCAGACTTATTAGAGCCCCGTGGGGCAGAGTGAGTGGTAAGTTGCAGTACTGCAGTCCAAGCTCCTCTCACGACCTGAGTTCGATCCCAACGGAAGTTGGTTTCAGGTAGCTGGCTCAAGGTTGACTCAGCCTTCCATCCTTCCGAGGTCAGTAAAATGAGTACCCAGCTTGCTGGGGGTAAACAGAAGATGACTGGGGAAGGCAATGGCAAACCACCACCCTGTAAACAAAGTCTGCCTCATAAATGTCGGGATGTGTCGTCACCCTATGGGTCAAGAATGACCCAGTGCTTGCACAGGGGACCTTTACCTTGTACCTTACATAGTTCTAGCTCTTGTCTTTGTAGCACAGTATAGCATTTCGGTAGACCAATAGCAGAGGCCTCCCATTATCTGTGGTGGCTTTCCTCTCCTGGGTGTGAAATCCAGCCCTGGGCTGTTCCAGATGTGTGCTATGGCAGAATCTGCTGTCCAGATGCAGCGACTGGCAGAGAGACTTAGACTGTGATCCTGTGGCTGTCCAGCTTGGATTTAGATTAAACCAAATGCAAGTGTATTCTGGGCTGCTGTCAAAAATAACGGCTGCTCACAGGAGCCAAAGGAGGCATAAAACGAAGCGGAAGCCTAAGCTTTTTGACAACTCAAGGAGTCAAAAGGACATTTCTGAGCAGGCAGAACCTCTGAATAGAGCTGTGTGCCGCCGGTCATGTTAATCCCTTTGGCTGAGGCATTACCCGGTAATTCCATATTTCTGCTCCATCTGACCCTCTGGAGGCCCCTGCTCCATGTTGTGTTAATACAAGCTTATCCCAGGCCGAGGTAGCTAGCGGTGGTTCTCACAGTCAACAAACAGCTTTGTGCAAAACCAGTAAGGCAAATATATGTTGTGTAGTCAAGGAGAAATGAAGCTTTTCTTAGGGGCATTCGTTGGAGAAAGTGCCTGATTTAAAGCTACGCCTCTAATCTTCTCACATGTGGTGCTAAATCTGGAAGCTGCAGAACCCGTGACGCCCTCAGATGGAATTTTGAAAGAACAGAAAACAAGGCAAACTTACCACCCCTGGGGGGAAAGCAACCTAGTTTTTCTCCCTGAGATTCAGTAAGAACTACTTCAGGCATCAGCTATGGCGCTCCTTCCCCCCACCCCCCAACAGATCTGAAGGTCATAAGCAATATAATCCATGAGCTTCCAACTCAAGGACTGCAACCTCAGCTGCATACAGAGTAGAAGGTTGGAAGAAGTTTAAGGGAGAGGCTGTGGCTTATGGTATGTATGTACATCCCAGGATTGCTTAGCAGAACCAGATTTTGCAGGGTCTTAAGTCATTTCAAAAGCCCAGAGAAGACACTGGGATAAAAGTATGTGGAAGTTCCGCCTTCTTCATAGAAGTCTCAATGTCTATGCTTACTCCTCACTCCAATGTGGTGTAGTGGTTAAGAGCAGTGGTTTGGAGCGGTGGACTCTAATCTGGAGAACCAGGTTTGATTCCCAACTCTTCCACGTGAGCGGTGCAGGCTAATCTGGTGAACTGGATTTGTTTCCCCACTCCTCCACATGAAGCCAGCTGGGTGACCTTGGGCTAGTCACAGCTCTCTCAGCCCCACCTACCTCACAGGGTGTCTGTTGTGGGGAGGGGAAGGGAAGGTGATTGTAGGCCGGTTTTATTCTTCCTTAAGTAGTAGAGAACGTTGGCATATAAAACCAACTCTTCTTCTTCTTCTCTATCTCTCTCTTTCTCAGGTGTTTGTTTTAGTGCCAAAGTCCTACTACATCTAAGACCCATGAACTATCAGCCTATGAGAGCATAGCATCAATAGTGGACATCAGCGCCCTTGTGGTGCTGAGTTGTCAGTATGAACCACCAATTGTGGCCAACAACATATGCTGTGACACATTTTTGCTGCTGCCACTGGGAGCAGGGCCCAGCAGCCAGAGATCAATGGATTTCCCAAATCTGAGTGGATGCTAAGGGAACTTTCACACATGCCAAATAATGCACTTTCAATCCACTTTCAATGCACTTTGCAGCTGGATTTTACTGTGTGAAGCAGCAAAATCCACTTGCAAACAACCATTAAAGTGCATTGAAAGTGGATTGAAAGTGCATTATTCAGGACATGTGAAAGCACCCTAAGAGTGTGCTCCTGTAGTATTTATCACCTTATGCTTGTTCCCACATCTAGCATCCAAATCCTGCCCCAACCCAGTCCTCAAAGCAATCTCTCACTGGTGGTGGTGGAAAGTGCCGTCAAGTCACAGTAACCTATGGCAAACCCCATAGGGTTTTCAAGGCAAGAGTCAAACAAAGGTGGTTTGTCATTGTCTGCCTCTGTGTTGTGACCCTGGACTTCCTTGGTGGTCTCCCATCCAAGTACTAACCAGGGCCGACCCTGCTTAGCTTTTGAGATCTGATGAGATCGGCCTAGCCTGGTAAGGGCATTTCTCGTCGGTGGTGCCCACATCAACAGGTGCGGAGACAGGCATCTCCTTTTCAAGCAACTACATGCCACAAGTTTTTGCCTGTCTGCTTTTCAACCACAATGCTGCAGAAAGCTTTCTGATGTGCCGCCGACTTAAGCAGACATCCTACGTCCATGATTACTACAACTACAGAGATGATTCCTGTATCTTCAAAAGCATGCCCCAGTTTGTTTCTCTTTCTTCAAAAAGCAATTTCACTTCTCATGCTTGTGGTGAAAAAAATTAGAAAATGTTGGTGGAAGGTTCAGAAACCAGTAGTAAGAAAATGGAAATTCCTTGGGCTTGAAATTCTTGTGTCTTCCCCTCCCACACTTTCTTTGTTTCTCATTCTTAAGAACTTCTCTAACTCTTGCTATTGCAAATCAAAATTTAAAAACACTTACACACTTCCACACATGCCGAATAATGCACTTTCAATCCGGTTTCAATGCACTTTGAAGCTGGATTTTACTGTGCGGAACGGCAAAATCAACTTGCAAACTGTCGCTAAAGTGCATTGAAAGTGGATTGAAAGTGCATTATCCAGCATGTGCAGAAGTACTGTATATATGCAAGGGATATATGCAAGCCTGTAGGATTTTTTTGTGTAATCAGAAGCTCGGTGTCTACTTTGGTTTTGCCATTTATTTTGTTTAATTCTCCACTCATATTGGTCAGAACTGAGCTTTGACTTGAAACACTTCACTCCTCAGAGGATTCAATAACTGTAACGGACATTTAACTTGAAGCGTGGAACCTGTTTAGAAGAGTCCTGCTACATCAGAGCGCGCCTAGTCCAATATCCTGGTTCCCACTGTAACCAGGAAAATATCTTTGGGGCATTCATAAGATAAAAGAAGAGTTGTTTTTTATATGCTGACTTTCTTTACCACTTAAGGCAGAATCATTCTGGCTTACAATCACCTTCTCTTCTCCTCCCACAGCAGATACCCTGTGAGATCGATGGAGCTGAGAGCTCTTAATAGAACTGAGACTTGCCCAAGGTTACCCAGCTGTCTTCCTGTGTAGGAGTGGGGAAACCAACTCGGTTCACCAGATTAGCCTCCGCCGCTCATGTGTAGGAGTGGGGAATCAAACCCGGTCCTCCAGATCAGAGTCCACCGCTCCAAACCACTGCTCTTAACCACTACACCACGAAGGCAACCCCACTCTATTGTGTGTCCTTAGAGTCTGATGTTGGGGAATGCTAAGGATCAGCCTGGACCATGTGGGATAAAAAAATCTGGAAAGCCTTGAGCATGTGTAGAGCACCTTTCTCACTATACCTGAATAACCACAACCAGTCTTTGCATATACAGGTTAAGAAGGAATATCTTCAACAGCAAACCGGGAGCAAGCTTGTGTCAGGAATCCCTGGCTTTTCCAATTAAGCAAGAAGTCTTCGTTAAAAAATCTAGTAATTATGACGGAAAGAATGGTAGTATGTTGGGATATAAGCTGACTATAGGTCTCAGTCACAAGCAGTGGATTCGGCCAATCCTCATTATGGAAAATGAAGCACTACATGGCAAACATGGGCTATAACAAACAGAATTTTGTTTCCTAAACTCAGTCGAACTTTGCTGACTTACGCTAGTTGCCTACTTTGAATCCTCGCCTGCTCCAGCAAATAAACAGTACACACAGGACTAGAAGGCACAATGCTTACAATGACTGCGTGCACACATACACAAAGCTGTCAATCGATAACCATGGATTATTGCTCATGGCTGCTAAATGGCCCTTTCCCTAAATCCATTTCAAGCATCAATAGAAACAGAGCACCCATCATAATATTCCATCCTGTGTGTGGCTTTGGCTTCTTCTGTGCTGGAACGCCACCCCCCATTGTGTTCCATCTTTTAGTGTTAGGTAAAAACATGTTCCATGTTTTGGTGTTGATAGTCATCGTGATTCCTTGGGCTAGGTGTGTGCTCAAATTCAGAAGTGATGTAAACATTGTGAGGTCCACTTGGAGAGTACACCATTTTGGGAAGAAGAAGAGTTGGTTTTTATATGCTGACTTTCTCTACCTTTTCAGGAAAATCAAACTGGCTTACAATCTCCTTCCCTTATTCTCCCCACAACAGACACCTTGTGAGGTAGGTGGGGCTGAGAGAGTTCGGAGAGAACTGTGACCAGCCCTAGGTCACCCAGCTGGCTTCATGTGGAGAAGTGGGGAAACCAACCCGGTTCACCAGATAATAATAATTTATTAATACAGTCACTGACCAGCAGAAAAGACAACAATAAATTCACCAGATTAGAGTGGAGGAGCAAGGAATCAAACCCGGTTCTCCAGATTAGAGTCCACCGCTCTTAACCACTACACCACGCTGGCTGAGAAGTGCAAATGTCCTATTTTTGGATATTTCTTGTCATCGGAGTCCCTTGCACTGTGCCATAGTTCATGAGCACCTACCCTAACAATTTTGTTCTCACTGCCAGCGTCTCAATTATCTCACAGCAAAAGTAAGAGTAACGTAGCACAGATGGTTGAACTTGGACTGGGAAGGCCCAGGTCCAAATCTCTGCTTAGCCATGGCCTAGTCTTTCTAAGTTGTCTCGCAGAATTACAGCATCCAACCATCCTCCTTCTTCCAGCCTCAAGAGTCTTTGTCCAGTTTCAGTGGCTCTTCCTCCACAAAAGAGCCACTTACAGTAGAAAGAAGGCTCCTTAGGCTAGAGGAAGTCTTCAAACTCTACTCAGTGGAATGGGAGGATTCAGCCCACTGAGTTATCGTATAAAATCATGATCTAATTTACCTATTATTAATATAATTGTCGGAAGGGGAAACTCCATGGTATAGCTAATCAGGGCTTATTCTTGGAAGGGCCACCCACCAAGGAAGGCTCTGCAGAGGAAGTCAATGGCAAACCACCTCTGCTCCTCACTTGTCTCGAAAGCCCCTTGCTGGGGTTGCTGTAAGTCGGCTGCATCTTGACCGCACTTCACACGCACGTGTGTACGTATGTATGTATGCATATATAGATGCTGTTTTTAACATGTAAACTGTTTTAATGTTTGCCCTTTAATGTCTGCCACCTTGGGGACCCCAGGTAGTTCGAAAGGCATCATGGAAATGTTTTGAATAAATAAAATAAAATTTGTATGCCTGACAACTGGGCTTTTTTTTAGAAAATGGATCTTTTAAAAGAAAAAGTGTATGTTTTAAATGCACTGCGACCAGGACCTGTTGTCACTGAGTGGCTGTAAGGAGCTGACACTTCCTTTTGATGCATGTTTAGGTAAAGGTCCCCTGTGCAAGCACCAGGTCATTCTTGACCCATGGGGTGATGTCACATCCCGACATTTTCTAGGCAGACTTTGTTTATGGGGTGGTTTGCCAGTGCCTTCCCCAGTCATCTTCCCTTTACCCCTAGCAAGCTGGGTACTCATTTTACCGACCTCAGAAGGATGGAAGGCTGAGTCAACCTTGAGCCAGCTACCTGAAACCGACTTCCGTCGGGATTGAATTCAGGTCGTGAGCAGAGCTTTGGACTGCAGTACTGCAGCTTACCACTCAGCACCATGTTTACATGGAAATAAATCTTGTTGTCAATTTCTGCCAGTCAGCAAGTTGGATCCAGAATCCACCTGCAGGTGATCGTTCAAAAAAGCTGGTTCCGCTGCCTTACTGAACATTGCTGGAGCCAAGGAATGAATGAGAGCGGAGCTCACCCCCTGCTTTTCCCTACCCTGCAACAGCCCCTTCTGACCCTGGGAAAGTTAGCCCTTGGAGAGAGTAATAACCATACAGGCTGGCTGGGTGCAGTGAGAACAGAGGAAATTACTCCCTCCTCTCTCAGCACAGCCCTGCTGATGGAAGAAGCAAGAGCAATTCCCCCCCTTCCCCCGCCTCACTGCAGCCTACAGTCCCACACAGCTATTACTCCATGCGGGTCCTGCAATCCAAGGTATCAACTTTCCCAGGCTTGAATGGGGCTGCCAGGGGAAAGGCAGGGACAGAGTAGGAAAGACCTGCAGCTATCAGTGTCTTCTTCCACTGACAGACGGATGAATGTTCTTAGGGTGGCAATCCAAACGTGAGAATAACAAACAAGCGTGTATCCAATGTACGAGAGCAACTGTGCTCCACAGAGCACTTGGCACTCCGTGAAAAATCTCCTAGTGCTCCGTGAAGAGATCGGAAAGAAAAAATACTACTGCCGTTTGGTTTCATATAGGTGCTAGGTGAAAATTAGTGCTCTGTGACAAATTTCTCTCCTGAAAAGTGCTCCATGACTCAAAAAGTTTGGGAACAGCTGTACTAGAGACAGTGGCTCAGCTCAGATGTATCATAAGACCATGGTTTAATTAACTATGATTAGTGTGATTGTCTGAATGTCAGCCATGGCACTATGGTTAGTTAGGGTCTCTCAAACCAGGACCTTAAACCATGGTTCCAAATTGGTTGATTAATCACAGTTACTCTGAACTACGGTTTTATGAGAGGTCTGGATCCAGACTGCTGGTTTGCTGGCTCCGCTCTCATTCACTCCCTGGCTCCAGAAATGTTCGCTAAGGCAGCAGAACCAGCTTTTGAATGATCATCTGCAGGTCTGATTTCACAAACTATGGTTAAAACAAACCATAGCTGCATGTTATATCTGAACTGAGCCTATGAATTTGGCTTTCTTCTTCAATAAATAAAAAATATACTTTAAAAACTGTATCTCCCAAGCCAAACCATGATAATTCCCTTTTCACAGAAATGAACGTGCTCCTGTTAAAAGATTTTTCTCTGCACTTTATACCGGGTAAAGGTTTGTCCTTTTCCAAGATGCTCTGAGCCTGGCTTTGGCCAGGAAGAGCGGGGTAACAAATGGAAATAATAAATAAATAAATAAAGATAACAAAAGGGTAGGATACTAAGGTAACAGATAAACAATGGCCTATGGAAATCAGAAAAACAGTAGCTGTCTCCTCACATACTGGTGCTTTCCTGCCTTTTGTAAGGATAATATCACACTGCACAAGCAAATATTGCAAGCAGTACACTTTAGACACCACAAAGATGCTAAAAAGACAAGAAAAAACTTTTATTCTTATGCTACCAGACAGAGAAAAATTGAAGATTAATGTTTAATGGATTAAATGCATCTCTAATGTGACCAGCCTGGACCCCAAGTGCAAAACAGCTCCCACTAAGATCCTTGGCAAGAAAGCAAGGTTCAGGAACCTTCACTTCCATTTTTGCTTACCAAAGAGGATAGGCTTTCTCTTTCAGAGAGCCAATTCACAGGTTACTGTTCCAACTGGAGATACATCAAGTATCAGGACAAGTATGTATCAGGGACAATATGAATGAGGCAGCAGCCCCCACCTCGTCCCAAAAATACAAATGTATGTGTGCAGGCCATGATTCTGCAGAAAACCGAACACGTGCAGGATGTGGTATCAGTTAGCTGATTCAATTTCCTGGAAAAGCTCAGCTTTCATTTAGAAAGCAAATTTCTGGCCTGTGTGGCTGCAAAGAGGTTTAAAATGGTGAACTCTTGAGAGCCAGAGAGGCAGCTGGATGAGAGGTGCCATGGATGGTAGTGGGGTTTCAGCGCCCAGCATTACTTCCGTATCCTTTCAGCAGCTATAAAACCAGAATAAATTACCGGTATGTGCAGTAAGAGGGGGGAGAAATGCAAATTTAATTCATTTGCATAATTTCTACATTTTATTTACGTTATTTGTAGTCCGCCTTTCTCACAGGGACCCAAGGCAGATTACACATAGTGAGTCAGTACAATCGACGAAGTGGGACATTCAGTAAACAATGCATTAGGATTGTCATTAGGATTGTAGAAGTCTGAAACCGACCAGAAAGAACTCAAGCACAGGATGAACACACATGAACACATGAAGCTGACTTATACTGAATCAGACCCTTGGTCCATCAAAGTCAGTATTGTCTACTCAGACCGGCAGCAGCTCTCCAGGGTCTCACATCACCTACTTGACTAGTCCCTTTAACTGGAGATGCTGGGGATTGAACCTGGGACGTTCTGCATGCCAAGCAGATGCTCTACAAACTGAGCCACAGCCCCTCCCCAATAAGTCAGGATAAGTCTGGTGTGTGAAACATACCGCCCATGGGCTGCATCTGCCACATACAGTTTTGTATCCCTTGGCTCTCTCTCTCTTTAAGATCACTGCAGATCCTTGAGGCCAAGACAGATTCGGAGTTACCAGCTAAATCATTCACCTGCATTTGGGCATAACTGCACTTTACAAGACTATGTGTTTTTCTAGACTCAACCTCACTAAAATATTTGGTCTTGTTCCATTCTGCAAAGAATTCCAAGAGTGAAGTTAAATCATTCACTTGCGTTCAGTTACACTGCTGCAAAGTCCACAAGATGACCTTCCGCTTTTTTTGTTGAGATGGTAACAAGGCCCATGAGTGTTAACCACATCTATGTCATATAAATGTCCGTTAGCCCACACCTGCTAACAAAGACAATACTGCTTTATTCTTACTCCTGGATTCCACTCGACCACACGAGAGGATTAAAAGTAACACATGGCACAGTGAGTGCAGAATGAATGGAACACGGCACAACGTAAGGTTACATTTGACTTTTAGAAGAGGTTTGGATGAAAGTGTAGTTTTAACCATCCAAGCAATGTTTATGCCTCCTCATCAAGCACACATGATAAATTCTTGTAATCAAGGGTAAACATTACTTGTATTTTACTACTGTAGGCTATTGTCTTCCAACATGAAAATTCCAAAATGGTAGCAATGTTAATCTGCTGCAGCAAAAGTAACAAGGAAACTTTTTTTTTTGCTGTCAAGTTGCCACTGATTTATGGCAACCCCATGGGCTTTCCAAGGCAAGATACTCTGGGAGATGGTTTGCTAACACACAACTTCCTTGATGGTTTCCCATCCAAGTACTGACCCTGGTGAGCTTCCGGGATCTGATGAGCTCAGGCTAGCCTGGGCCATCCAGGTTAGGGTAACAGGGAGCAACTTGTGGAATCTTAAGGACAAATGAATTTATTGGAGCACAAGTTTTTGTGAGTCAGTACTCAATTCATCAGAAGCATGAAGCGACTGTAACATTTTATGCATTTGTTGAAGTGTGTTCTGCATCACAAAAACACCACAATAAATTTGTTAATCTTTAAGGTGCCCCAAGATTCTTTGTGGGGAGGGTAGGTGGCAAGGTATAGCCCAATCTCGCCAGATTTTGGAAGCTAAGCAGGGTGGGTACTTGGGAGGGAGACCACCAAGGAAGACTCTGCAGAGGAAGGCAATGGTAAACCACTTTTGCATTTCACTTGTCTTGAAAGCCCCTTGCTGGGGTCGCCATGAGTCAGTTGTGACTTGATGGCACTTTACAAACACAGACTCTGTATGAGATCAAACCCAGTTCTCCAAGCAAGAGCTGCAACATCTGGGGCCTGAGGTTGAGGTCCTTGAGGTCCGCTGAGCCCGGGGCCAGGTTGTGAAGCAGCTGGCAGAGGAGCACCTCGTCGAGCAGTGCCTGGGCCAGCTCGAAGACCCCTGCCAAGGGCCACACCATGCAGTGTTTGGCCAGCAGGACTTTGCAGTCGATCAGCCTCCAATAACATGATGTCACCAGGGATGGGGGGCATACTTGCAATTTTTAAAAATTACATACATTTTGAAACCATGGCAAAAATAGTCTAATGAAGTAATAGCAGGATAGCCATATTGGTGATGGAACGCACCAAAAATCCCCATAAGGCAGGGGTGTCAAACATAAGGCCCGCGGGCTGGATCCACCCCCTTGAGAGCTCTTATGTGGCCCGTGAGCCAGCTGAGGCAGCCACACGCCCCTCGATCTGGGCTGGCAAGGCATGGCGCAGTCCGACCAAGTGACATTTTTGTTATATCCGGCCCTCATAACATTAAAGAAATCCCAAATCAGCTTTATGCAAGTGGCAATACCAACAACAGCAAGAACTAGTTATATGTATGTTATATGCTACCTACCAGAGTCTACGACACCGTGTCGTCACCTTAAAAACAATTTCCCCAGAGTTTCAAACTGGGTAAGAACACAACAAATATATTTTTCAGATAACCATTTCCATACCTCAGGTTGGATCTCTCACCCTGTCAGTCCTTTCACCACTTTTTAACCTGATATTAAGGTTCCCCTAAGAATATCGAATTGTTTTCAAAGTTAATAATTAGTTTGCGAACTCAGTTCCATTGTGAAGGATTTGTCCCTTCTTGGAGATTGCAGGTTTTAGCTTCTGTGGTCAGTCGATTAACCAACGAAGGCTCTAGTTGATTAATTAGTGAGAGTCCACTTCAATTGGTAGAGCTGGGATTTATTTATTTATCAAGCTTATATCTCGCCCTCCCCAACAAAACCAGGCTGTGAGTAGTTTGTTGACATGTACAGAAACAATAATCCACACGCGGATTTTGTGCGAATTCAATTATCCAGAGAAATTTATTTACTTGTTTACTTCATTTATACCCCACTTTTCTCTCCAAAGTGGCTCACAACATTCTACCCTTCTTCATCTTATCCTCACAACAAACTTAGTAGGTAGGTTCGGATGCGTGTGATCAGCCCAAGGTCACCCAGCAAGCTGCCATGGCAGAGCAGGGATTCTAACTTGAGTCTTCCAGATCCTAGCTTGGCACCATAACCACTGTATATTTATTTCTCCAGTAAGTTGTTATATTCATGACAGAATTAAATATACTTCACTGAACTCTGACCTAAAAACACCTTTGTGTTTCATTTTGCATTAAACTTATACTCAAAGCCTTTGGGGGTCTCCTGCCAAAAGGATACTTACTGATATCATATTAGATTAGATTTCACCAAGTACAGTGCCTACATCCTCTGCCTTAAGTAATAATAAGCTTTTCTTCTCTGCAAGAGATCTTAGAACAGGCACGAACTGAAATTACAAACTTATATAACCTATTAATAAAAATGATATTAATTATGAAGACCCTGAGACAGCTGATCGCTAGAAATCTGGTTCCCACTTAACTAAAACATGTGAATTAGTGGGAGAAAAATATACATTGTCTTTTTAAATACCTACATCATTTTACGCTTGTTTTCTTTTACATTGCAGCAAAGTAAACTTTTTAGTATTGACAAATAATTCTCTGCATTGCATATTAACTATTTTTAAAGGCTAGCATTGAATTTTATAGGGTTTTCAGTATGATACATTTGAAAGAAAGCAATCACACCCAGAAGACAATTAACAGTGCAATCCGAAACAGTTACATTCTTAACCTGTTAAAATCCATGGGCTTAAAGGGCATACATTTGTTTTGTATCGCACTGCAAAGCATAACTCCTTTGAAATGCTTTGGACATTCTGTACTTTTGGTGCACTCAAATATTTGGATATTGTAATGTTTACTTACACATTCCATTGTGCTCATTGCTATCTGCACCTTCTAGTGGCAACTCAAATGCTATATATCAACCCGGCAGAATTAATAAAGGCTATGCTGACTTTTTAAATGGCAGCTGTAATAATCCCACTGAGATATGTGAGAAGTTCCATAGTTACACCTTCTGCACATACTCACCTGCTGAAAAACTCTTCAACTCTCTACCCAGAAAGACTCAGGCCTATTTACGCATGGTTAGTTAGCGTCATGATCACTACCAGACTGCTTCAGGGCTTTGTTGGAATTATGCATGATTTTTCCAACTTTCACAAATCACTTCACTCCTGCCCTGCGCTTTCAGGGTGCTGTTTTACCACGAGGTTAATGTCTACGTTGAGTCCAGTTCGATGGTTAGTCCTATGCATCACTGATTCAGGTTTTGCTTCAGGTTTGTCTCCCTAAGCCCATTCTTGCTTTTCCCTCCCTCATCCAACCCCCTCCCCTAGAAGCCATTTTGGTTTTGCCAAAAAAAAAGGACAGAACGCTGGAATACTGCTTATTTGGGAAGTTCCACAGCGAGTGTTTGCTCAGCTTCAGATCTTGGGGATCGAACAGAGGCAAGCTGTTTTTTGTTTTGTTTGGGAGTTCTGGATTATCAAGAGAACGCTTAAATATTCACAAGCGACCTATGCGGCCTCTAAAAAAAGATTTGTAAATATCCAAATGAGAAGAAAACCTAAGCAAATAAACTTCTCTTATTAACTATACTTCACTTTTCAAGCAATCAACCTTGATCTGCAACAAAGCCCAGATTGTTAAAAACTTTGTAAAAGCCTTTGACAACTGCTGCTTGAGTACTCATCTTTAGTTTGTGCCAAAAATTCTAGCAGGCTGATTACTGTATGTTGTGGCATTAAATTGCATTGATACCCTGGGAATGTTGTTCTACTACATTCATGCTATTACTGGCATACTGCTTTCTTTTTTGCTTTTTTTAAAAAGTGCAATTATTGGGCCTGTAAAATGAAAGTACTAATTTGCATAACGATTATGCTTGGAGGTGATATTTGTAACTCATGCAATTAAAAAGTGCTTTACTGCCATCGCCCGACTCTGAACATGTGACAGGGACAATTTAGAGCATACCATACACAATGCTCATATCCATATCCAATTGTTTCTTGTGGGACCAAGAGCACTGCCTTCTCTGCAGTCGTATTTCAAACAGACGTGGGACATGATCTCCTAAACATGGGTAGAGGTATTTGTCCCTATGTTCTGGCCAGACTCCTGAAAAATTAGAAAACCTGTATGTAAATAGTTAAAAGATAGGCAAACCATGCTAAATTAAGTTACACTTTGCTGCTGGCACTATTTTTATCTTGTTGAGGAAGAAGAACAGGTTCCACTGAAAACCCTGCCTGCTTGGCCTTTGTTGACATTTGGGCTTGCAAATTCTGCAATGCAAACTAACCCCCAGCCCAGTTGTAAATGCACATGTCCTTGGTATTTAAAATCAAATATGTTTATTTTCCATCCGGGCTGCATGCTTACATGGCAGTAAATTCCCCTGAATTCACCCGGTTCTACTTCCAAGTATACATGTACAGGATAAATCCCAATGGGAGCATAGCATTGTGAGATTACTAAATTCAATGGAATGGGAGTTTTCTCTGAGTAAGCATGCTTAGGACCGGGATATCAAAGGCTGTTCACCACAGCTGTGTTTCATGAGAAGCGTCTGCCAAAAGGTTTAGAGATTAGCACATTCTTTTACAGAATGTTGAAAACTTCAGCTTCAAATGGGGGGGAAGCTGTATCTATATACTGAAACCTCTATATTCTTAAGCACATTATCTAAACTTAGCGCCAAATCCTATGCTCTAATACAGAATTGCCTATTAGTCGTCAGATCATTGTAGAATAGATCTCTTTTCTAAAACCTGCACCAATTTCGTCTGCTTTTCTGCCTGCCACACCCTCTCATTTGGGTACTTGCCTAGACTGACATGC
This sequence comes from Euleptes europaea, assembly GCF_029931775.1. Classification (NCBI taxonomy): domain Eukaryota; kingdom Metazoa; phylum Chordata; class Lepidosauria; order Squamata; family Sphaerodactylidae; genus Euleptes; species Euleptes europaea. The sequence continues at coordinate 7,618,816 of NC_079321.1, read as the reverse complement.
TGTCTCTTTCTTACCTGTTCTTTTTCTCCCGGCTCTATCTGCTAGCACCAAACTGTTAGGCAACACAACACAGTCCCTGCCCTGCTCCAGTTAAGTGACAGCAAAGGAGATTTATACAGGAAACAGTTCCCTTATCCACCCGTTCCTTTCCACAGGTATTCTTGACCTTTGAGTCATATCAAAAAATTGGGAGAAATCTTAAAAGACAGGCAGGGCAGTACAGTGGTTAGATAGTCAGACTAGGATCTGCAAGACCCAGATTTGAATCCTCAGTCTGCTAGGGAAGCTTGCTAGATGACCATGGGTCAGTTACATACTCTCAGCTTAACCTACCTCACAGGGTTGATGTGAGGATAACACGGAGAGGAGAACAATGTAAACTCCTTCAGTCCCCATTGGCGAGAGACAAGGTATAAATGATGCTGCCAATTGGGTTGCCAACTCTGGCTTGGGAAAACTCCTGGAGGGTGGAGTTTGGGAAAGGGGAGGGAGCTCAACAGGGATGTGATGCCAAAGAGTCCATCTTCCAAAGGTGCCATTTCCTTCAGGGGAACTGATTTCAGCAGTCTGGAAATCAGTTTTAATTCTCGGAGAACACCAGGCGCTACCTGGAAGTTAGCAACCCTACCTGTCCATGGTGTAAAAGTCATAGGTGCTAGCCTAAGCCCCTTCATACAGGGATATGTCAGTGCAACCCTATGCAGAGTTACTACCAATGGGTTTTAAATTGGTGCAATTCTGCACAGGATTCTAAGGGCTGCTGTTGAAAACTGTCCGGAAACTTCAGCTGGTTCAAAATGCAGTAGCCAGGATGCTTTCAAAGCAGCATATAGTGGGTCATACTGAAAGATCAGCACTGGCTGATCATTTCTTTCCATGCAAAATTCACAGTGCTGGTTCTTACCCTTAAAGTGTTAAGCAGTTTGAGGCCAGGGTACCTGAAGAACTGCCTCTCCCCCCCCTCACTGTCCAGCCTGCTGGTCTGCCTCACAACCCGCCTTCAGAGGTGAGGCAGGTGACAACCAGAGACAGGGGCCTTTTATGCATGGCTGTCTCCCTTGCGGTCACCCCTCTGACGACTTCCGCTTTGAATTCATTATGCATGCCGTTTCCGACCATCAGAGGTCGCCTCGCTCTCCCCCTGCGTTTCCAAATTCGAGATAAAACAGATCCCTGAAAACGTGGACAAAACGCAAAGGAAAAGCTGGGGGAGAGCGAGGAGACCTCTGACGGCAGAAAACAGCATGCATAATCCAAAGACCCGAAGTCATTGGAGGGGTGACTGTGAGGGAAACAGCCATGCATAAAAGGCCAGGGCTTTTTCAGCAGTGGCACCTCACTTATGGTGCCACCAATGCCCACCCGCTCTGTAGAAAGTAATGACGTTGCAGTGACATGCTGCATCGACTGTTGATTGGAATGTGAAAAGTCTATATAACCTCTTGCATTGTCCCTCCCCCTATGTGACCGGACTGCAGAGCTCATCGTCTGCCTTCTGGCTCACCCGGTTCTGATGTATTGGCCAATAAAGCAAGCCGTGACCGCTCAACCCAACCTCCTGTCCTCAATTACTATTGGACTCTATGTTAATGGGGGTACACATCACATCATGGAGAGCCAGCGTGGTGTCGTGGTTAAGTGTGGCGGAGTGGTGGACTCTGATTTGGAGAACCGGGTTTGATTCCCCACTCCTCCACATGAGTGGCGGAGGCTAATCTGGTGAACTGGATTTGTTTCCCTACTCCTACACATGAAGCCAGCTGGGAGACCTTGGGCTAGTCAAAGTTCTCTCTGAACTCTCAGCCCCACCTACAATCCCCTTCCCTTCCCCTTCCCACAGGGAGGGGAAGGGAAGGTGATTGTAAGCCGGTTTGAGTCTCCCTTAAATGGTAGAGAAAGTTGGCATATAAAAACCAACTCTTCTTCTTATCTTGAGGCTTGCCAGGTGCCTATACTGCTCAATTTTAGGCATTGGGTCAAAACGTTCCTGTTCCCCTCAATTTTAATTAAGAGGTCATTTCTTACCATTTTCGTGCATTTTTTCATGTGAAACTTGTTTTAAACTAAATCAGTGCTCCCTGTTTTATGCTATGACTGGGTGAATTTTAATTAACAGCCTGTAGTTTTGTTTTTATTATGTTTTACTTTGTAAGCCGCCTCCAGCAGGCCCCCTGGCGAGGCAACATTAAAAAAAAAATCTGCTAAATAGATAAGGTCAAACAGGCCGCAAAACATTTATCCAAACCAAGCCTTAAACAAGATTGTAGAACAGAGGACTGTAGAAAATTCTGCCAACTCCAAGCTGGCACAAAGCCCCTTTTTAAGCCTGCATAAATTACTGCATTTTTAGAATAAGCACATCACGGCTGTCTAGTGGCATTTTTTGAGCCATTTGAACCTCAAAGGCATGCCAGGGCTGGATTGGCAGCCTGAATCTTAGCCTCTCTCTAGCCCAGCCCTTTGTGTATGGAAATCTGAATTATTTTCCCCCTCCGGTTTAAACAGAAAGATTACCCTGATTTCATGGGAATGAGATCCAGTAGGTGCCTGGTACCTTCTAGAATAACCAGGGGAGGGGGGATCGAATGGCATTTGTGTAGAGACACAAGATGGGGTGGCATTTCTTATGGGAAACCTTAGTTGGCATCATGTTGCATTCTAACCAGAAGAAACTCCAACAAATCCCCCAGAGGAAGCTGGTTGTTTTGACGGGCTAATTGCTTGTGTGTGTAATTACGCTGGCTGTGGGTGGAAAAACTGAAGCATTAATTCTCATTGATGGCACAGAAGGGAGGGGGTGGAGGAAGGCTGCAATCCTTAGGGCCCTTTCCTAGGAGTAAACCCAACTGAAGGAAACGGGACCTACTTTGAGTAGACTGGCTAGCTCCCTGCCTAAGCATCTGAGAGGAGCAGAGAGGTTCTAACTATAGTGCGGATCTACAGCAGGAAATGCACCTGCGGTTGTCGCTTGGCCTAATTCTGACCCCAGCCTCTGCATGAGTACAGGGCATGGGTCTTTTCCCTGCCTGGGCCAAACTCCAACCCTGACCATCCTCTCCTACTTATGTAGCCTCCAGGGACATAGAAGCCGTCTGCTTTAGTTTGTTCTCCCAGTCAGGGAAAGCTTTATGTCGGGTGTGCGTATGTGACCTGTTCACTGTGCTATTAGAATAGAACAGAATCATGGAGTTGGAAGGGACCACCACTGTCATAAAGTCCAACCCCCTGCACAATGCAGGAATTTCACAACTACCTCGTGACCCCTACTCCAAGTCCAGATGGCCAAGATGCCCTCCATCTCATGATCTGCCTAAAGTCAGACACCCCCCCGTTTAATTTTGTGTACTCTGCCCTCCCTCCACCCCCCCATCCCTTTGGAGAGGCCAAACCCATGCGCTGGGGGGTAGGGGGGTGTCTAGTGTTGCAATTAAACAAGCGAAGAAAGCAAAGAAAATTGACTCGCCCCAATCCGTGATTTGTGTGTGTGTGAAGTGCTGTCAAGTCGCTTCCGACTCACGACGACCCTATGGATCCACGTGCTCCAAAACGTCCTATCTTTAACAGCCTTGCTCAGGTCTTGCAAATTGAGGGTCGTGGCTTCAATCCATCTCTTGTTGGGGCTTCCTCTTTTCCTGCTGCCTTCAACTTTTCCTAGCACGACTGTCTTTTCCAGTGACTCTCGTCTTCTCGTAATGTGACCAAAGTACTGCAGCCTCAATTGAGTCATTTTAGCTTCTAGGGTCAGTTCAGGCTTGATTTGATCTGTGTGTGTGTTAAGTGCCGTCAAGTCGCTTCTGACTCATGGCGACCCTATGAATGAAAGTCCTCCAAAATGTCCTATCTTTGACAGCCTTGCTCAGATCTTGCAAACTGAAGGCTGTGGCTTCCTTTATTGAGTCAGTCCATCTCTTGTTGGGGCTTCCTCTTTTCCTGCTGCCCTCAACTTTTCCTAGCATGACTGTCTTTTCCAGTGACCCTTGTCGTCTCATGACGTGACCAAAATACGACAGCCTCAGTTTGGTCATTTTAGCTTCTCGGGTCAGTTCAGGCTTGATTTGATCTGTGTGTGTGTTAAGTGCCGTAAAGTCGCTTCTGACTCATGGCGACCCTATGAATGAAAGTCCTCCAAAATGTCCTATCTTTGACAGCCTTGCTCAGATCTTGCAAATTGAAGGCCGTGGCTTCCTTTATTGAGTCCATCCATCTCTTGTTGGGTCCTCCTCTTTTCCTGCTGCTCCTAGCATGACTGTCTTTTCCAGTGACCCTTGTCGTCTCATGACGTGACCAAAATACGACAGCCTCAGTTTAGTCATTTTAGCTTCTAGGGTCAGTTCAGGCTTGATTTGATCTAGATCCCACTGATTTGTTTTTTTGGGCAGTCCACGGAATCCGTAACCCTCTCCTCCAACACCACATTTCAAAGGAATCTATTTTCTTCCTATCAGCTTTGATTTGCGGCCCTGGCCCTCCGCGCCCGCCCGTTTCGTCCCCGGGGCCTCGCCCCACAGTTCCCACGCCGTCGACCGGCCTCCTCCTCCTCCTAACTACCGGGGCGGCGGCCGCGGCCTCCCTTCCCCGCCTGCCTCCTTCGCCTCCTCCGCGGCCCGCCCAGCCGGGCAAGGCGGGAGGCGGCCCCGGAGGGTGGGGCCTGGGGCGGCCTCACGCGCCTCGCTCCCTCCGCCCTCCCTGAAGCGCCCAGGCCGCCCGTGAGGGGAAACGCTGTGGGTCTTTTGGCGTTTGTGGGGGGGGGGGGCGGGCGAAGAGAAGCAACGAGTGCCCCCCCCTTATCCTGTCCTTTTTACCTCAGGCTCGCCACCCCCCATTTTGGGGGCGGCGGCGAAGCAACAAGTGCCCCCCCCCGTTTCCCTTTCCACCTCAGGCGCGCCCCTCCGTGGGGGGGACGAAGCAACAAGCGTCCCCCTTTTTACCTCAGACTCGCCCTCCGTTTTGGGCCCCCCGAAGAGAAGCAACAAGTCCCCCCCCCCCGTTCCTTTTTACCTCAGGCTCGCTTCCCCCATTGGGGGGGGGCGAAGCAACAAGTGCCCCCCTTCTCCTTTCCACCTCAGGCGCCCCCCTCCGCTGGGGACCCCGAAGAGAAGCAACAAGTGCCCCCCCTTTCCTTTTTACCTCAGGCTCGCTTCCCACATTGGGGGGGGGGAGGCGAAAAGACACCACAAGGGCCCCCTTTCTCCTTTCCACCTGAGGCGCGCCCCTCCATTTTGTGAGCGCGAGGGGCCCGAAGAGAAGCAACAAGTCCTCCCCCTCCCGGCTCGCCCCTCCATTTTGTGTGGAGGGGGGGGCGGCGAAGAGAAGAAGCAACAAGTGCGCCTCGCCGGTTTCCCCTCAGGTTTTTCCCAACCAGCTTTTCCCCTCAGGCGCCCCCCGCCCCAGGTCCATTTCGGGGCTTCTCTTTTCCCGCGCAAAGTGGGCGAGCTCGGCCGGCCCTCCGGCCTGCAGCCGCCTCCTCTTCCCGCCCCCGGAGGAGGAGGAGGAGGAGGCGGCGGCGGGCGGGCCGGAGCGGCGCTAGACCCGCCCGCCGCGACTGGCTCCGCTTCGCCCTTGCGAGGGGGGCCGCGTCACCGGCAGGGAGAAGGGGCGGGCGAGGGGGCCCAGTCCCCAGTCCCCAGTCCCCGCCGGCCAGGGAAGCAGCGGGACTCCCGGCGCCGCTTCTGGCCGCCCGTCGCCTCCCCGCCGCTGAGGTCAAAGCGCGAAGGGGCCGCCGCGGCATGGGGGCCGGACCCGCCGAGGCCGGCGGCACCTGAGAGCGATGGTGGTGCCCGCGGAGGCCGAGGAGCCGCACACCCCCGCAGCAACAGCCCCAGCAGCGGCGGCCGGCGCCGGCCAGGCGCGAGCGACACCAGCGGGGCCCGGCCAGCGCCTGCCAAGGTGAACGAAGCCAGGGGCGGCTGCGGCGGCGGTTGGGCTGCGCCGGGGGGGGGGATTTTGCCCTTCTCTATGCGCACCTTTCCCCCCCCCGCCATCCCAATTCTCAAAACTCTGCATGGGGGGGGGGGGGCTTTACAATTGGCCGTTTATGCTTGAGAGATTTCGCCTTGGGTTTGCCTCTCTCTAGATGCACCCCCCACCCCAAATCCCAGTTCTCAAAACTCTGCTTTATTGTTGGCCCTATATGCATGGGAGGTTTTTGCCTAGGATTTGCCTCTCTCGATGCACATCCCACCCCCCACCCCCCACCCCAAATCCCAGGTCTCAGAACTCTGCTTTATTGTTGGCCCTATATGCATGGGAGGTTTTTGCCTAGGATTTGCCTCTCTCTAGATGCACATCCCACCCCCCACCCCAAATCCCAGTTCTCAAAACTCTGCTTTATTGTTGGCCCTATATGCATGGCAGGTTTTTGCCTAGGATTTGCCTCTCTCGATGCACATCCCACCCCCCACCCCAAATCCCAGGTCTCAGAACTCTGTTTTATTGTTGGCCCTATATGCATGGGAGGTTTTTGCCTCTCTCGATGCACATCCCACCCCAAATCCCAGGTCTCAGAACTCTGCTTTATTGTTGGCCCTATATGCATGGGAGGTTTTTGCCTAGGATTTGCCTCTCTCTCGATGCACATCCCACCCCCCACCCCAAATCCCAGTTCTCAAAACTGCTTTATTGTTGGCCCTATATGCATGGGAGGTTTTTGCCTAGGATTTGCCTCTCTCTCGATGCACATCCCACCCCCCACCCCAAATCCCAGTTCTCAAAACTCTGCTTTATTGTTGGCCCTATATGCATGGCAGGTTTTTGCCTAGGATTTGCCTCTCTCGATGCACATCCCACCCCCCACCCCAAATCCCAGGTCTCAGAACTCTGTTTTATTGTTGGCCCTATATGCATGGGAGGTTTTTGCCTCTCTCGATGCACATCCCACCCCAAATCCCAGGTCTCAGAACTCTGCTTTATTGTTGGCCCTATATGCATGGGAGGTTTTTGCCTAGGATTTGCCTCTCTCTCGATGCACATCCCACCCCCCACCCCAAATCCCAGTTCTCAAAACTGCTTTATTGTTGGCCCTATATGCATGGGAGGTTTTTGCCTAGGATTTGCCTCTCTCTCGATGCACATCCCACCCCCCACCCCAAATCCCAGTTCTCAAAACTCTGCTTTATTGTTGGCCCTATATGCATGGGAGGTTTTTGCCTAGGATATGCCTCTCTCTAGATGCACATCCCACCCCCCACCCCGAATCCCAGTTCTCAAAACTGCTTTATTGTTGGCCCTATATGCATGGGAGGTGTTTGCCTAGGATTTGCCTCTCTCTCGATGCACATCCCACCCCCCACCCCGAATCCCAGTTCTCAAAACTCTGCTTTATTGTTGGCCCTTTATGCATGGGAGGTTTTTGCCTTGGATTAGCCTCCCTCTAGATGCATGTCCCCCCCCCCATTCTCAAATTCTGCATGGGGGCTTTATTGTTACGGACATTTATGCATGGGAGGTTTTGCCTTGGATTTATGCACTTCCCCCCCTTCCCAATCCTCAGAATCTCTGGGTGGGTGGGTGGAATGGAAAGGGTTGGTTTAAGCTACAGTGATGGGGGTAGTAGTTGCTAATAACTCTAGATGGGTTATAGAAGGGGGGATGCTTAATGTTGGGGGGGGGGAGAAGCCACCCCTCCCGAGTGGTGGGGTTCCAGGGTGGGCTTTCTGGGGTTGGTGCTGATTCAGGACAAGGTCATCTTCATTTCTGGGCAGCCAAAAACAATCGGGAGTCCTGGTGACACTTTAAAGACTGTCCCAACTTTGTTACAGAATAAGATTTGTTTACTTCTGGAGGAGAGCAATTGCCTCTGAAGAAGAGGGCTCTTCTCGATATTTATTCCTTCCTAGACAAGAACAGTTTGCATTTGAAAGGGTACCGTATCTACTCCACATTTTATTCCTTCCTTGGAAGAGAGCAACCACCCCTGAAGATGTGGGCTGTGCCTCATATTTATTCTTTCCTAGACAAGTAATTTGCATCTGAAGGGGTGTCTCGTCCACATTTTATTTCTTCCTGGAGGAGCACAATTACATTTGAAGAAGTGGGTTGTGCTCTGTATTTATTCCTTCCTAGACAAGAGCAATTGCGTCTGAAGTGGCAACTAGTCCACATTTTATTCTTTCCTTGGGCAAGAGCAATTGAGTCTGAAGTGGTGTCTAGTACAGATTTGAATCTTTCTCTACTTCTCTGACCTACAGCTCTTTAGTACCTATTTTACGCATTCTTTGACTAGAGCAATTGCATCAGAAGAAGTGGAAAGCTTTTTTGATATAACAAAGTGCTAAGGACTAGAGCCCCCCTTCTTCAGATGCAATGGCTGTATTCCGGGGAAAACAATGCTGGAACACAATGTAGAGGACTGAAGCCCGCTTGCTCAAATTCAGGGAAGCTTCTGCTTGGATGGAATGTTATGTTTGCCTTTCAGGTATGCTCGTAAGGACTGGGGGTTGGTTTGGCTGAGGTCTCTCACACACTTTGTGCTTTTCCTCCCTCCCAAAGGCTCAGTCGCTGCGCTTCCACCACTCCCCTGGTGTTTGCAGACGGTCTCGGTTCGATGTGGAAATTTCCAGCTCAGGCAGTGGCTTTTGGCGAGTGTGGCATCAAAGTTTGCAGGATACAGAGCTAGGGAGTTTACCTGTCTCTTGGGTGCTGTGTTTGAAGGGCCTCGGTGAGTCGGAATGGAGTTTATGTTTAAGAAACCAGAGCCCATGTATGGCTGGTTCTTTTCTCGTTTTTCCCCATTCGTCTTCAGTCTCTTCCCAAGGCCTATCTAGTGGCAAGTCGAACTATAATCAGCCCTTAAATTATACTTGGGCACTATTTACCTAAACAAACATATCTGCGTGATGTTGAATATTTGAGTTTTAGAGGGCTTTTGGAGAGAGGGGGGGAGATAGAAACAGCATGGAGGCAAAATGTAGGTGAGTAAAGGAAAGTTTGGGCAGTGTGTTGCTGGTGTTACTCAGGTACTGAAATGACATATGATGTTCCTCTGTGCATGTAAAAACAAGTAAGCTTGAGACTGGTTTGGTGTCCTGTAGTCACAGATTTGAATGGAATGCAATGGGGACTGGCGTTGGATGCCCAATAAACTGTGTGATCTCCTGATGTCATCGATGCATTGTGGTGAAAAAGCAAAACTTGCAACCATGAAAGAGGCTTGGCACTGAAGAGAAGCGGACTGTAGTGTGCTCTTGTCCATTTGAATTAATGCAACAGTTCTAGTCTTTATACAGTAAATGGGGCGAGAACACTCTTAAAACAGAGAGGTTTTTATGTTGAGTTCTTACCTTCAAAATTTGAGAGAGAAAATATTCATATTTGGATTATTTGTAGGCAGAAATTGAGGCTACCAGCATTTACGTAGGGAATTCCCCTGTAGTATTAGGTCAGAGTTGTTTTTCATATATGCATGAGTGCCTGTAATGAGGCTGATTAATTGTAGGGGGGAATGAGGCATTTAATTTATTTTAACTGGAGTGCTGCAATACTTTTCTTCCTCGTGCAGATGTTTAATTTGATTTGCCCTGCCACTCCCACGAAAAATGGGTTTAAAACACTGCTGCAATAATTTAGGCTGGCAGTAATAGCTACTTCCACTTGATTATGTCTACAGTTCTGAAAAAGTACCTCTGATTTTGTTTAAGGGAGATGCCATCTGTGTCCCCATACTTAAATGATACACGTACGAATCTAGGTGAAGGGACTTTAAGTTTTGTCGAAGGCTTTCACGGTCAGAGTTCATTGGTTCTTGTAGGTTATCCGGGCTGTGTGACCGTGGTCTTGGTATTTTCTTTCCTGACGTTTCGCCAGCAGCTGTGGCAGGCATCTTCAGAGAATTAGCACTGAAGGACAGTGTCTCTCAGTGTCAAGTGTGTCGGAAGAGTAATATATAGTCAGAAAGGGGTTGGGTTTGAGCTGAATCATTGAGCTGGGTCCTGCAGGACAATGATTCAGCTCAAACCCAACCCCTTTCTGACTCTTCCTACACACTTGACACTGAGAGACACTGTCCTTCAGTGTTAATCCTCTGAAGATGCCTGCCACAGCTGCTGGCGAGACGTCAGGAAAGAAAATACCAAGACCACGGTCACACAGCCCGGATAACCTACAAGAACCAATGGACTTTAAGTTGCCTGTTTTAAATGTACACATATTTGAGTATAGAATTCATTAACCATAACTCGGACATGTTAGTGAAAGTTACTCAAACTGCCTTAGATTGACCTCCAAATAATAACCTACCTTGAGATAGGTCAATGATTAACTCTGGAATTCACCTAGGTAATATGAAATCTTAAATAAGAATGGGGAGTCAGGAGTGCTTCACCATATTGGGAAAAATCTTTATTGTATTCTTGAATCTTGGAATTCCTAGTTGAAGATCATAACAGATTAGTCATATTTCGTTAAATGGATTTTGTAGTAATGCACCACAGCCCTTTGCTAAAGAGAATTGCATTGCAATGTTTATGTGTGACAATTGCAAACTGCTGCTAACTATGGGAACAGATCCTGCATCTGAGATGTGATACTACTCTTCTTTCCTTCCATTAGATGGCATCCCGCTTTCATAGTAATTTTTTAAAAATGTTGAAGTCTTTTGGCAGTGAGTAGGTGATGTCAATCAATATAGGTGAAGGAAGGTAGCGAAGTGTGCCTTTTGCGAAGTTTTTAGTAATTCAAGGAAGGGAACAGCGATCTTTCTAGAACTCATCACTCTGGTGTGCTGTATACAAAAGAGATGTCAGGTAACTTTCCCCTTTTTCCACTTCCTTTATCTGAGCAACATGCTGTGACAGCAGAAGCACAATCAGGTTTTGTATCCTTCAAGGAGGGATGTTGGGGTGGAGCATGCAAAGAGAGGCTGTTGAGAAACAAGCAGAAATCAGAAGGTGAACTGAGGGCTGGGATATCAAAGAAAGCAAGGAGAGAGGTAGGGTGAAGAGCAGCAAGGTTCTTGGCCTAGATAATAATAATATAATGAGACAGGCTGGATCCTCTGAGCTAATCCATTCCAGTTGCTTATACAGAGAATCACACCAGAAAGGTTTTATGTCGAGATTCATACCAAGCCTCTTCCTGCCACCACCTCCTTTTCTCCCCTCCTCTTCTGTAATTTTCCTTCTAAAAATGTGAAAAATAATTTCCACTTCATAGCCTTTGAAGAATTTTCTTACAGTTAGAGTGGTTCCTCAGTGGAACAGGCTTCCTCGGGAGGTGGTAAGCTCTCCTTCCCTGGAGGTTTTTAAACAGAGGCTAGATGTCCATCTGTCAGCAATGCTGATTCTATGACCGTATGCAGATGATGAGAGGGAGGGCATCTTGGCCATCTTCTGGGCATGGAGTAGGCGTCACTGGGGGTGTGGGGGGAGAGGTAGTTGTGAATTTCCTGCATTGTGCAGGGGGTTGGACTAGATGACCCTGGTGGTCCCCTCCAACTCTATGATTCTAAGAATCGAGTTCTGACTAAAGAAAGCTAATGCTGGAATAAAAGGTTTTTAGTCTTTTAAGGTGCCACTGGACTTCTGTTCTAGTAACTGGCCATTCTGATACACTTACTGGAGAATATAGGTTAATACTTAGTTTCTAGCATTTTCCAAGTAACGTGCTTGATATTTAATACATGAGCATGGAACTGGATATAGTTAAAAGGTACCATCATCATGATAGGAGTTAAAGGGAAATCACTGCTTGATTTTAGTTCCAGCATTCGGACTTGGAAATAAGTCCCACTGAAATTGGAGGGATTTTCTTCCATCTAATGATTGGTGTATGTCAGTAATTATATGGCATAAAGAAGAAACTTTATGCTTGGTGATAGTTAGCTGTTCTTTACCACACTTCCGTTCAACCTATATTTGTGAAATAAATGGGTTGGATCCAGCTATCCATCAGTGGAAGGCACTGATGGCCACATATCTTTCTTGCATTCCTTTCCTTCTGCACAGTTCTTGGTAACCCTGGAGAAGTTTATTGCTGGGGTTATGGAACTTGCATGGATGAATAGCTCCATTGGTGGAAGAGGAAGGAAGGGCTGTAGCCTTCTAGCCCATGTGACTATTAGTCACCATGGGTCCCGCGACCCTGGAATAAACCTTTCCAGTGTCAGAAAGGGCTGATGGGCAGAGGAACATGGGAAAGTTCTGCAGTCCCTTGTGTTTATGAATAGCAGGATTGCTTTGTGGGTTTATTTTTAAACATGAGTTTAACTTTCGAAACTCCCATTGCAAGTTTAGTGGCTGGATTGACCTGCTATAAATTGGAACAAAGCATTGTGAAATATGAGAGTATCAGTCTTGGCAGGCTGTAATCATAATGAATCACAACATTTAACCGGGCTGTCACAAGGGGATGAATTGTATTGGGTGAATCAATTTAAGTCAAGGCAATTGATTTCTTACCAAGAGAGGGCCAGTTTAAACCAAGCTTCCAATTTTATAATGTATATGTTTCCTGAATGAGCATGCATATTAATGGGGAGGGGGGGTTGTGCCGTCATGTTACAGCTGACTTATGTTAACCCTATAGGGTTTTCAAGGTAAGAGACATTCGGAGGGGGTTTGCCAATGCCTGCCTCTGCATGATGACCCTGGTGTTCCTTGGAGGTTCCCCAATCAAATACACAGGCTGAGCCTACTTAGCTTCAGAGATCTGACCAGATCAGGCTAGCCTGGGGCTATCCAGGTCAGGGCATTAATTGCTTGTCCTAACCATTAAAGCATGTGGACAACTCAATAGGGCTTTTATACTGCCTGGGAGCATAGATCAAAGCCTTTACCCAGGACACGACATTTCTTCTGCATTGCAGAATTAGCAAAGCAATTGTGAAATTAAAGACTGATGTTGGGTTCTCAGAACGCGCATAAAGACACTGAGAAAGGTAATTAATGTGAACACTAAGTGCCCAGAACTTTCCAGGGCTGTTAATTACTAGGGAGACTCAGAAAATGTTCATATTGTTGGCAAAGTAGTAGACTCATTATAGAGATCATGTGGATGTAGAACCTGTCACAGAATGGCAGATCAGAAGTGTCCCCTGCCAAATTCAGTGGGCCTTATGGTCATAGGATTGTAGTAGACATTATCAGAACGTGAGACTGGGTAGTAAATTGGATTCAGTAGAAGGTTATGGATTCAGTTTTAAAGTTTAGAATTTAGAATTTAATGTTTTTGTAACGTTCAGGTGTCATTTTAAACTAGCTTTTTGCAAGGATATTATAACTGATTTTTTAAAAAGTAGAATTTAATAGAAGTCTGAAAGGGGAAAAACTTCTTTTAGTGTTGCAATTGACTTCAGTCCCAATGTTGTTCATCATAGTTCTGAAATGTGTTTGCTAATTCTTTTTAGATGAAACGCAGATAGGGAAGCACAGGATCAAATCTGCAGAACTACCTTCAGGCAAATTTTCATATCCGAATAAACACATACAACATTGTGGTCAAAATATGTAAAATGGGAAAAAAATGATTCTGTTTACTAAGATCTTGAATAGATATCCTGAAATGACAAAGCAAATGTTTTCTGTTTCATTGCCTGTTTATAGCCTCGCTTGCTTGGAGTGTTGAGTTTAATACTACTGTATTTGATTGAACCCGATAAGTTCTGTATTGCCTTAACCTGCTTCTTTTATGCCATTAAAGGTTTGATGTATGATGATGAATAGTTTGAGAGGAAATTAAAAGTACTTTATGTTTGGATTGTACAGCTTGATCAAATGCTAACATGCCATCTGCCATCCTTATGGTTACAATGATATTCTGTTCCAGGGGTCCCAAACCTTTTTGAGCCTGTAGGCATCTTTGAGATTCTAACACAGCATGGCAGGCACAGCCATAAAATGGTTGCCACAAGATGGCTGCCACAGGAGGCAGAACCAGCCACAAAATGGCTGCCGCAGCTTAACTTCATTCATACAGTGAAGATCCTTGTGCTGTGGTGGTAGCTGATGCCAAAGCAACATTTTAAAAAATGTGCACAGCCAATCAGAAGTCTTGCTGGGCAAAAGCCACGCCTTGACTCGCTCACTTTCTCAAAACATTTGGCAAGCACCAGGGAAGGTGTCGGAGGGCGCTGTGGTGCCCATGGGCATGATGTTGGGTACCCTTGTTCTATTAACTGTCAATTGGTTGTTTATTTGGCTACAAGGGAAAAATATCTTTAGGAAAATATTGAGAACCTTGCTAATTTAGAAAGATTAATAAAGTGATGTATGAATCTTTCTATTCCCTAAAAATGAACTTTTTAGGATATAATCCCAGTTGGAACATAAGGTGTTTTAAGACTACTTTTTATATGGTTTTATTGCATTCTGTTTCCTTTTTAAATGTTTGTATTTAATTACTTTTTAGGTTGTTATCTGCCTTGGGTTCTGAGGTGCTTGGTAGAAAGCGGTATATAAATATTTTAAATAAACTTATTAGGCCTTTAATATTAGGTGCTGTGGAACACAGGCAGGACAATACTGCTGCAGTTGTCTTGTTTGTGGGCTTCCTAGAGTCACCTGGTTGGCCACTGTGTGAACAGACTGCTGGACTTGATGGGCTTTGGTCTGATCCATCATGGCTTTTCTTAAGTTCTCATGTTCTTATAGGTGCATAGTCCATAGGGACTAGAGAACTCATTGGTGGGTTGATGGTCCCTGAAGAAGGAACTGAGGGGTATAAAGTGCAAAGACATATTCAGTGAACTGGTGCCCCAGCAGTCCTAAATTATCCATACTTATATCTTGGAAGGAACCATTGCTCTATACAGCATGTCAAAACATTTCTCAAGGCATGTCTCTTTCAATTTAAATACTGTACTTTTCCTAGGATTCTGCATTACAGGGAAACATCTTGTCAAGAGGCGCATGTTGTGTAGAAATGATCATATGCTGTGTCACAAAAAAAGCTTTATCTGTGAAAACATGAAGTGGTTGCTGGATTATTCCTTGGGTCCCAGTTTACAATAGCCCTTAGTTTATGCTTATGCTGTCTTTTCAGTTACATAGAGCTGTGTGATATTCATCCTGGTCTTCATATTACAATACTGACTTTTTCAAGATGGAAGTCTTGCAGGCGATTTATTGCCTTTCTGTCTTAAAGGCTGAATCCAGACTAAATTTTGCAACATTAGAATGGAACTGTCCTGCCTCTCTCACATCACAGCCCCACTGATCCCCACAAAACACAGCTCCTTGGGCATAGGAGGCCCTGAGAAACGGCAGGAGGGATGGTTCTACAGTGGCAAGGAGGAATACCGTAAGTGAAAGTTGCCAGTTTAGTGTGGATCTAACTCTAGGCCTAGTTCTTGCTGAGATTGTAGGCCTGTGCTTCTGCTAATGTTCACATGGCTCAGCGCTTTGTCATACATAAGAACATAAGAAAGGCCATGCTTCTCCCTGTCCACTCTCTCCATACCATGCATCATTTTATAGACCTCTATCATGTCTCCCCTTAACTGCCTTCTTTCCAAGTTAAACAGCCCTAAGCATTTTAACCACTCCTCATAGGGCAGTTGCTGTAGCCTCCTGATCATTTTGGTTGCTCTTTTCTGCACCTTCTCAAGCTCCGCAATATCCTTTTTTTTAAGGTGTGGTGTCTAGAACTGTACACAGTATTTATTCCAAGTGTGGTCTCACCATAGATATGTACAAGGGCAGTATGATAGCAGCAGTTTTATTCTCTATTCCTCGTCTAATTATGGTCAGCACGGAATTTGCCTTTTTCACAGCAGCCACACACTGGGTTGACATCTTCATCGAGCGATCCACTACCACCCCAAGATCTCTTTCTAATTCCACCCACTTAGAAGGGTAGAAGTTCAGGCTGGAACCTTCTTCCCAGCCATGCTGGTTTTCTATATGGAAGGAATATTTTGGTGTGCAGGGGGCCTCCTTTTGCAGTCCAAATTTCACGTGATCATCCGCTAATAGACAACCTCCATGATACAGGTTACCTTCTCAATGAACTTGTTCTTATAATGGCTTCCTACTACTATTTAACAGTTTGGGCAACACATGAACGCTAAACAAATGTTAAATTAGTAGCAGAACTAGTGTAACTGATAATTGCTAGATGTTAACTATGTCACCTCTTCAAGTCCTTGAACGCAGAATCCAATGTCTTTTCCATTAGTCTCGGTTCTTTTCTTTAAGTCTTTCATTTCTTCTGTCATTTTCTTAGTATAATCTTCAAGATTTATTTGTCTTTTGTCTCAAAAATGACTTAAGTTCTTGGAACAACCTTAAGATTTCCTTTATGGGGAAAATTGCAGCTGTAAAAATGAATATTCTCCCTAAATTTCAAACTATTCCAATACCGATAGTCTATTTTAAAACATGGACTAAGATGTTATTAAGATTTGTATGGCGAAATAAGAGAGCAAGAATAAAATACTTGAACTTAATCGATGATAAATCTAGAGGAGGTTTACATTTTCCTGATTTAAATCTTTATTATGAAGCAGCTTGACATGGGCAAGAGAATGGATTACTCTAAAAAATAAAAAGTTACTTAATTTAGAGGGAAAAGGGAAAAGTTTTGGTTGGCATGCATATCTTTTCGACGACAAAATTCTGGCTGACAATTTTTTAAAAAAACATTTCATTAGAAAAAGCTTATTTAAAATTTGGGATAAATATAAATTAAATTTTGAAAATAAAATACCACTTTGGACTGATTCTATAGATAGGATAAATAGATTAAATATATCTCCCACCTCATATAATCTGAAATACAGAGACATATGTACATAATAAAGAAATTATCCTAAAAATTAAAGAAGATATAATTTGTTGCAGCAAAGATTGGTACTTATACAGACAATTTCAGGAATTATTCAAATCAGATTTAAAAAGAGGCATTAACCCTCAAAAATCATGGTTAGAAAAGGAAATAATTGAAAAAGAAGACAAATTTCCATCGAAATTTTATAAATTTCTTCTTATATTAGCGACAGAGCAGGAAGTAGTAAAAGATACCATGGTGAAATGGACCCAAAGTACAGGGTAAAATATAAATATGTCTCAATGGGAAAAAAGCTGGAATCAAACACAAAAATTCACTCCCTGTATTAGCTTAAAAGAAAATTACTATAAAATGTTTTATAGGTGGCATTATTCGCCAAGAAGACTACATAGGTTTAATAATAGAATTCCATCGCACTGCTGGAAATGTAGAAAAAAATAAGCAAATTATATACACATGTGGGAGTGTAAAAAAGCCAAAAAGTTTTGGTCAATGATTAGTCAAGAATTAAGCAAGATATTAAAATTAATATTAAAAAGAGTATTCCTTTATGTCTTCTGAATATTATTGATAAAGCAATATATGCTGACAATATGGTCTTTCTCATGTATGCTACAACAGCAGCAAGAATAACTTTTGCTCAGAAATGGAAGAACAGCAAGGTTCCAAAGAAGGAAGATTGGATCTTTAAACTTTTAGATTACAAAGAGTCCGCTAGATTGACTGCTCTTTATGAGGACAAAGATTTGGACAAACATGAGTCAACTTGGATGCCATTTCAAGTCTATATCAAATTAAAATATGGTATGAAAATATGATTGGACTACATAAATTTATGAGTCTTAAGACAAATATTATTTAGATATTGGTTTATTATGACAATTTTTTACATTTACAATCGTTTTAATATAGAGTAATTTACAAAATGCGGGACAAAATCGAGACAGAAGAATGTCAACCAGAATAAGCTTGGGAAGTCAAAATAAATTGAGTATACATGACTATTTTTTTGTATAGTTTGAAAGTTTCAGTGAAGAATTTTTGACATGGTTGGATTTTGGATTTCATTGTTTAATTTTGGATTTCAACTGTAACTTAATTTCTTTTTTTTGTATTTCCTCTATTGTTGTATCTTATTAAAGTTAATAAATTTTTTTAAAAAAGTCCTCGAATGCAGCACAGTAGCTGAATAATGAAATAAAACAGATAAAAGGAAGTATTTCTTCACACAATGCATACTTAAATTGTGGGACTCCCTGCCCCAGGATATGATGGCTGTCCACTTGGAAGGCTTTAAGAGGGGAGTAGGCATGTTTATGCCCTGACATGGATGGCCCAGGCTAGCCTGGTCAGATCTCAGAAGCTAAGCAGGGTCAGCCCTAGTTAGTATTTGGATGGGAGACCACCAAGGAATACCAGGGTTGCTGTGCAGAGGAAGGCAGTGGCAAACCACCTCTGTTAGTCTCTTGCCATGAAAACCCCAAAAGGGGTCGCCATAAGTCAGCTGCGACTTGACTGTACTTTACACACACACAGGCATGTTCATGAAGGATAGGGAGGGCTATCCATGGCTACTTGTCAAAATGGATGCTAGTCATGATGTATACCTATTCTCTCCAGGATCAGAGGAGGATGCCTATTGTCTTAGGTGCTTTGGAACACAGGCAGGAGAATGCTGCTGCAGTTGTGTTGTTTGTGGGCTTCCTAGAGGCACCTGGTTGGCCACTGTGTGAACAGACTGCTGGACTTGATGGACCTTGGTCTGATCCAGCAGGGCTTTCCTTATGTTCTTATGTTCTTAAAACATTTAGAAAAGAGAAAAATGAAACATAAACCCCCTGAGAGGCAATTAGTGCTTAACCAAGGAAAAGTCCCAATGTGGCTGGTTGAGTGTGTGTGGTCGTTGTTGTTTTTAAAGCAGAAGGAAACTTGACGAAATGATTTCATCAGCAGTAGGTTAGTCAAAAGCCTAGATAGTTTAATCATTCTGGGAAACATTTTACTGATATCTATCTTTAGTCAGAACATATTAATGGAAAACAATTTAGGTTAGGCTTGTATGGTATTTATCCACTGATGGACTGCAGCCTCCTTTTCAACAATTTGCAGCCCGCCAAGAATTAGTTGCCCCTTAGTTAAGTGCCCTGACCTAGATGGCCCAGGCTTGCCTGATCTCATCAGATCTCAGAAGCTTAGCAAGGTCGGCCCTGGTTAGTACTTGGATGGGAAACCACCAAGGAAGTCAGGGGTTGCTATGCAGAGCCAGTCAGTGGCCAACCACCTCTGTTCGTCCCTTGCCTTGAAAACCCTATGGGGTTGCCATAAGTTGGCTACAACTTGATGGCACTTTCCACCACCACAATTAACTGCGCCTCATGCCTTAAGAATGGGGTGGTGAAGGGGTGTGAGGCCTTTTAGGAGTTCCCTGAGGCACAAGAGGTGCTGCAGCTCCGTCCCTTACGAAACCACAATCTTTGTCTTCCTCTGTGTGGCTTTAATTTGCTTTTCATTGATCGCCTCATATGTTGCTAACAGGATGGGCCATAACCTAGCTGGGCTAGTCCCACTTTAGCAGACTCAAGATGTATACAGTCTAGGGAGTAGGAGACGTGTAAGCAGAATAGTCCTTGTGGGTTATTTTTCATTTAATAATAGAGTGAAAGCCAGACTTGGCTTGTACACAGCTTTGTTCCACTGTGGGCATTTTGTCATCTTAGTTACTACAGAAGAATACTGTTATCTGAGAGTATAGTACTAACGTATGTTGTTGCTAAATCTTTTCTTTTTGTCACACACAATACACCATTGATTCTGTTGAAAGGTTGCTAGGAATCGTAGCACATGCTGTGTGAAATAAGAGAGTGGGCGGTTCAGTGGGTTGGCCCTCTGACTTTGTGTTGTCTTCCTCACAGAACAGCTTTTTATCCTGTTGGTAATAAGTTGCAAAGTTTACTAACTGGGGTAGAAGTGCATTGGGGGGAGGGTGTTAAAAGACAGGCAATAATCCAGTTTTATCCACTTCTGTTTGTTCCTGTGTGTGTGCGTGTGTCGAGTGCCGTCAAGTCGCTTCCGACTCATGGCGACCCTCTGAATCAATGTCCTGCAAAATGTCATATTGTTAACAGCCTTGCTCAGGTCTTGCAAATTGAGGGCTGTGGCTTCCTTTATAGAGTCAATCCATCTCTTGTTGGGTCTTCCTCTTTTCCTGCTGCCTCCGTTTCCTAGCATGATTGTCTTTTCCAGTGTCTCTTGTCTTCTCATAATGTGACCAAAGTATGATAGCCTCAGTTTGTTCCTAGTTCCCATTATTTATTTCAGCTGTCTTTCACTAGCAGCTCTGCATTTCTGCAGTTGGAGTTCTGCACAGTGTTCAGTTAACGTTAATTCTAATCTTTGACTATGTCTCAAATTTGACTGAAGCCAATTAAATAAGTAGCTGTTGTATTTTAACCACATAATTCATTACCTGGACTATTATACAGTCTATAGTGTCTTGTCAGCCATTGTTACTGAAAGGGTGCAAATAATCGTCCTCATATTTTGAATTTTGTTTCAACCACTTTGTTGCTATTACAAGAATCCTGTAACATGTGAGAAGTCCGTAGCTTTATATAGCAGGTTCCTTCCCTTTCCCATAAGTAACATGTAAATTATGTGTACTTCAGAAATCAGCAGATTACCTGTAGTCTAACTTTGCCCAGATTTTGTTCACGTTTTGGCCTATTTTAAAACTAAAATCTTGGAAGTCCATTTTAGTGGAACAGAAACAAACCATTTCTTCCTGTTTAGTGGCTGGAATCCCAAGTGCATTTGCCAGGACATGAAGTCTGCTGGAATTTAGAGGAACCTGATTCTGAGTAAATAGGTTTAGGTTTGTAGTGCTGTTAGATTTTAAGGTGGCGCTGAACTTTTATTTTGCTACAGTAGACTATAGCAGGACTTTGTAATCAATTCTGAACTCTGAGCTGTACAAGGGAGTGTGTGGCAGAATGATCACTTCAGGCCTTCAGAATGATCACTTCAGTGTTCTACCACTGAGGTGGGAAGAATGTGGAATTTTCCTAGCTGGCCCAGGTCCCACTTAACCAGACTTCAGTGAGGATGTCGCCTCTCCAGAGTTCTTCCACCAACCTCCAACAGAAAAGGTACCTTTTTGTATTTGCTATCACCAGAGGCTTGCATAGATATAAGGCAGTTTAGCCTCTCTAGTACACACGGGCCAAGATTGGCTTTTAGTGCGGATGCAAAAACAAGCACCAAATTCATTTTAAAAAAAGAAAATTGGCTTGACTAGTAGTGAATATTACTAGTTACACAAAAGGTGCAAGAATTGGTTATCTCAGAACAAAGGGGGAGAAATGTTATAAACATAATCCTTTCTTCCTAGATCCAGAACCTTCCTCTCTGACACTGAATTGAGAGGCAGGTGGAATAACCTTAATATCCCCAGATTTCAATGTATACCATATATACTCGAGTATTAGCCGAGTTATTTTAGCCATGAGTTTTGGCTTAAACTCACCTCAGCTTATACTCGGGTCAATATGGTGATTCGCCTGCCGGGCCCTCTCCCAGCGCGCTCCCGCCGGCCAGCTGATGGGCGGGCTGTCCCGCCTTCTCCCACCCCACCCGATCGCGCCTTCTGCGCGGTGGCAGCGGTTTCTTCCCCACCCGATCACGCCTTTTGCGCGATTGTCGCGCCTTTTGCGCGATCATCGCGCCTTCGCATCAGCGGCGGTTTCTTCACCCCCCACCCACCCCTTCACCCGGGCTGGTCCTCCCACTTGCCAGCTGACCCTGCGGGGCCTCTTGCGCGCAGGGAGGGGGCCGCCGGTGCCTGCCCGCACGCCTTCCCTGCGGGGCCAGGAGCGGCCTGCGGGGCCTCCTGTGCGCTGGGAGGGGGCTGCCGCCACCACCTGTCTGCACGCCTGGAGCCCGGTCAGGTAAGCCTG
Organism: Euleptes europaea; assembly: GCF_029931775.1. Classification (NCBI taxonomy): domain Eukaryota; kingdom Metazoa; phylum Chordata; class Lepidosauria; order Squamata; family Sphaerodactylidae; genus Euleptes; species Euleptes europaea. Next base: position 7,597,145 of record NC_079321.1, on the reverse strand, counting down.
CGGGGGGGGGGTGCATTTCCCCCTCAGCTTATACGTGGGTGCCTAATTTTTCCCATTTTTGGGGTGAAATTAGTCACCTCTGCTTATACCCGGGTCGGCTTATACCCGAGTATATACGGTATTTTTGTCACGTTTTTAAATTATTTCTGGTTTTTCCCACAAGACAAATTCAAACTAAGTAATAGACAGGAGTTTCTTACAAAGCAAGTTATGCAGGTAACCAGTAAACAGGAATATTGTTAAAGTATTAAGTAGATTATGCAAAATACAGCACTAAACCATTATTTGAATTCAGACCAGTGTGTGTGTATGTGACTTCACCCACTTGGGAAGAAGGGAGAGAATTTGGAATTGATTCTCATCCTTAGCAAAACTGTAGCTCAAAGTACAAGAGGGAGAGATAACTGTAAATAACTGCCGTGGCATCTTGTATGCCAAGGAGACATAGAGTGCATTCCTGAGCCTCAAGGGCAAAAGCTTTTAGGAGGCTAGGAAGGCGCTGTGCTGGCATTCAGGGCCCCCATGCTGGCCCCCAGGCTACTTATGTCGGCATTAGTGGCCATGGCAGCACTGCCCCGGAACTGGCATAAAGGCCCGTGCTGGCATTACCAAGGCGTTGCGGGGGAAGGAGCTGCCATTAGGCGGCAGCCTGTCCCCGTTCGTCCTGGGTACACGGGTGGTGAGAAGAGCGAGGCTATGCCTACTTTTTAGCAGGCGCAGCCTCGCTTTTCTTTATGGGGCAAAAGCCCCATTTAAAATTTAAAAAGCCACGAAAAGGCTGAGCTGCCGGCTCAAGAATGCACTGATAGTGATGCATCACTACAAATTAGGAGCATGAAGTACTGAAGTATTTAGAGACCCTAGCCACAGTGAATATGAACCATTCCAAGCTGCTGCAGAGAGGGACGCAGCCCAAAGGAGAAGATTCCTACAAGTTTAGTGACAGGTACAGCATTTTGGTTATCCTAAAATACTTGCGGGGACTGATTTCAAGATAGCAACAGACAGCTTATTCAGGCTCTTGAAACAGCCTATTATATTATGGAGCTCTTATTATTATTATTATAGTTAACTTCATCCTGTTTATTTATTTTATTACACTTCTACCCCACCCTCCCCAGCCAAAGGCCGGGCTCAGGGCGGCTGTATAGTAGTTTGGCTGTGGATTGAGTTGGCTGTGAGCCACTTATCTGAGTCTTCCATGTTCGCGTCAGCCATCTGGAAATACTGGTGAATTTTTCCTCTTTTGTACATGCTGTTATTAAATATTTGCCTCGTCGCCTGTTAACTTGATTCTGGATTCAGAAAGGCTGAAGGTTGTGCCACATCAAACAGGAGCAGTGTAATTGAAGCCTGTAGGAAAGTGGAGTAATATCCTGTCATATAATCAGGGTTTCTCCTTTATACTGTACAATGAAAATTGACTTCATAAAGGTGATGCTGCCTCTTATATTCACCTCCTTTAGAGCCTCAATTAGGACACCTTTTCTACCATTTAATGTGCAGTTGTATTATTTACAGTTGACCTTCACTTCCATAAGTCATCCATGAACAACCTGAAAGGTTCCTGATGATTAGTTTGGGTTGTTGTTCCTTTTTTTTTTAATTGCAGAGCTCTGAGTGTGTGCAAAGTGCCATCAAATCGCAACTGACTTACGCCAACCCAGTACGTTTTTAAGACAAGAGACTTAACAGTGGTGGTTTGCCATTTCCTGCCTCTGCACAGCAACCCTGGTATTCCTTGGAGGTCAACCCTGGTATGCCTTGGTGATAGCTCAGGCCTTCGCCTGGACTCAGGCAGGCGCCTTTTACCCCCCTCCCCCCCCGTGACCCCCAATTCGGGAGTGAGAATTTAGCCCAGGTTCCTTCACCCTCCCACTCCCAATCTGATTCTGAACCGAGCTGTTCTCAGTGGGATGCTGCTAGACCATGGCCAACAAAAGTAGCCCTAAAATGGAAGATAACATGTCCATGGGATCTTCTTATGCAGAGGAAACCAGAGAAGAGGGGGAGTACACCTCTGATTTCGAGGAGACCCGGGAAGGGGAGGACTACCAACCCAGGGTGTTCAATGCAGAGGATTACCAATCCCTCCTTTCTAAAGCCCTTGTTGCCCTGGAGCTTAATGACACTTCCCCTACGGAGGAACCTGAGTCTTCTTGGCCGGATGGCACTAAGGCTTATTTTCCAAGACATACCTCTCAGGACAAAAAAGTCCCTCTGCCAAGGTATTTCCAGAAGCTAGTCAGGACAGAATGGGACAGACCTACCTTTAATAGGCAATTTCCATGGTCTATTAATTTTTTTTACAAGATGTCCACCCCTGCTATGGAACTACTAGTAGTAGACGCTCCAGTAGCAGCCCTCCAGTCCCCTGATGGCCTTTCAGAGGAGGGGGCGGGAACCATTAGAGATCAGTGGGATTGTAAAATGGAGTTTCTGACAAAAAAGGTCCATGAGTGCTCTGCCCTGGCCATCCAGGCCACATCCACAGTGGCCATCATTTCCAGGGCATCTATTGCCTGGTCAAAAAAGGTCGCAAAGCTATTGTCAGGTGCAGACAAGAGAGTAACAGACGGCATGGAAAGGATTATTAAGGCCTCCTCTTTCCTGGCTGATGCATCCTTGGATGCTCTACTTTTCTGCCAGATTGATGGCTTCTAATGCAGCCATCCGCAGAGCCTTATGGCTCAGATCGTGGCAGGTAGAAGTAAAAACTAAGTCTTCGCTCTTAGTTTATCCCTTGCAGGCTGGTAAGCTATTTGGGGAACACCTAGATAAGATGCTTTCTGAGACTAAGGATAAGAAACGTACTATGCCAGATCCTCCTAAGAAGCGTACAAAAAGTTTCTCCCAGCCCTTCCGTTCTTTCCATACCCTTCACCGTTACAGGCAAGAAAACAGACTACCTCCCTGGTCTAACAACCGTCAGTCCTTTCGTCAACAGGAACGCTTCAAACGTCCTTTCCAGCAACAGCAGTACAGAGGCAACAAAGGGGGCAAGTGTCCCAAATTCTCCAAACAATGACACCATCCAGTCTCAGGTAAGGGGAAGGCTCCAACTCTTCAGTTCTCAATGGACGGGATCTCACCCAGTTTCTTGGGTGCTTCAGATCATCTTCCATGGATACAGAATAGGGTTCAGAACCACCCCTCCAGATCGTTTCCTACCTTCTCCAACCGTCAGGTATATTGTCAAGCATGTAAGAACTCTGAATGCCATCTCTAACCTTTTAAACATCGGGGCTGTGGAAAAGGTTCCTTCAAGGAACGCTTCAAAGGAGTCTACTCAATATTTTTTACGGTCCCCAAAAAGAATGGGGACTGGCGGGCAATTTTGAACTTAAAGTTCATCAACAGGTACATGCTGCGAACGTTTCCGCATGGAGACCTCCGGTCTATCATAGACGCCCTTCTCCACGGTTCCTTCCTGACGTCCATCGACTTGAAGGAAGCTTACCTTCATATCCCCATCCACCCGGACCACAGGAGATTTTTGAGGTTCTACAACAACATCCACATTCAGTTCAAGGCCCTCCCTTTCGGTCTCTGGTCAGCCCCTCGCGTTTTCTCCAAGGTTCTGGTGACTCTCATGGCGGTTCTGCGAAGAGAGGGGATTCAGGTGCATCCATATCTGGACGACGTCCTCATCTGCGCACCATCAGCTCAGGCTTCTCAGGACCACACAGCCAGGGTCATTCAACTGCTCGAGGATCACGGATACCTTATAAACCGGGACAAGAGTCATCTTCATCCGACCAAAAGGTTACTCCATTTGGGGATGATCCTAGACACATCAGCGGATACCGTTTTTCTCCCACAGGAGAAGGCACAGAAGGTTGCTCTCTTGGCCAAGTCTGTTTCCAGAACCCACCATTCCTCCCTCTGTACTCTAGCAAGACTCCAGGGGCTCATGATTTCCTGCATGCCAGCCATCCCCTGGGCCCGTCTCCACGCCTGTCCACTTCAGTGGCTGTTGCGACCTCACCTGTTGAGCACTGCGTGCAACAAGGCAGTGCGGCTTTCACCAGAAGTAAAGAGGAGTCTTCACTGGTGGACCCAAACCTCCAATCTTTTCAGGGGCAACCAATTCATCCTTCCAGAACCAATACAGATCTATACGGATGCCTCCTTAGATGGGTGGGGCACCATGACTGGAGCCCTGATATCCCAGGGCCTCTGGTCCCAACGGAAAAACACCTCCACATCAATCTCCTAGAACTGAGAGCCAGCCGCCTAGCCCTTCCGTACTTCCTTCCGATCATCAAGGGCAAGAACGTTCTGATCAGGACCGACAATGTATCGGCCAAGGCCCACCTCAACAAACGGTGGGTCTCGCTCATCAGCACTCCATCAAGAAGCAGAAAAGAATCTACTACATCTCAAGGCCGAACATATCCTGGGGGTCCAGAACATCAGGGCCAATTGGCTGAGCCGTCGCTCTATAGATGAAGGAGAATGGTCGCTGTCCAGCACAGCCTAGATGACCCTGGTGGTCCCTTCGAACTCTATGATTCTATGAAGTAGAAATCACATTCGTGTATTTTTGAAAAAAAACAATTGTTTGTTGGGACCTTTCACTTGATCACCTGAGTTAGAACTATCTTTAGGAAGGGGCATCTCACAACTGTTGGCTCTTTTTATTTATTTATTTTTAAACCATGAATGGCTTAGTGGGTGGACTAGTGAAAAATTTCCATGGGATAGCTGATGCAAAGTTTAGCCTTGCTTAAACTAACCAGGCTAGTTTATGAGTAGCCTGAAGTATCTGAATAAAAACAATTGATGGACTGTTTGGTTTCTTTAGCCTGTTGTAGTCTACCCCATTGCGTCCTTTGGCTAGGGGGTCGGTTGGATATTAGGGAAGATGTCAGCAGTCCGTTTGTCCAGATATTTCACCAAAAATGTAGCTGTTAAGATCATTTCAGTTTCTTCTAACTCAATGTTGGCCCTATCTGGGATTTAGCTCCAGCTGCTTTCCCATATTTTGTTAACAGAGGAGGATGCATTTGTTTTTTTCCTATTATCTGTTTCCCAGTTCATGGTCACAATTTAGATTTTACTACCTATATTCGCCTATGTTACAACAGGGGTGATGTCGTATAGGGTGGAGTTACATCTTTAGCTGCTTCCTCCTTCCTTGATGGTTTTATTGTGGGAAGTGTACAGGACAAATGAAAGGAATTAGTCCATTCTAGAACATTTTTATGCCAGTCAAGACCCCACTAGATATGAAGGTGATTATAAAACTGCAGCATGCCAAGGTACAGACAGTATTGAGAAAGAATATTTAAGAAAAACCCGCATTACTGCTGCCCCTCCTTATGTGCCATATCTGTTTAGGTTTAAAAATACCCTACCATACCAAGATGAAAATGTACTATTTCCTCCTCAAATGTTTTCTTTTGTCATCATTCTTATATCTAATCAAGAGTATACTTTATAAAATGTATTCAGAAAACCCTAATAAAAATCATACTTCAGATTATATCTGGTTTTGTTTTAAAGAACAGTTGTAGTTTCCGGAACTGTTTGCAGAATAATTAAACTAACAAGCAGCATAATTCATGGAGAAAACTATGAATCATCATTGCTGTGAATAAAACACTTTTGAAATAGTAACTGTCACTCTTTTCTCACAGATTTAATGAGATGTGCAGGATTGTTACCCATCCAGTATTAAATGGTAGAACTGGAATTACATCTTCAAAACCAGCAATTCAGCTTTTGTTACCATCATACGTTCTGGGTTGTAAAGCACAAGCAAACACGTCTCAAGGCATCAGTTATTTCTGGTCTGAACTGCTTGACAAACTTTGACTTAATTGTTCTAAAGCAGCATCAGCATTTAAATATGCTATGAGGTCCCTTTTCGCTCAGATTGTTAACAGGGCAAATAGCAGTTGAGCAAGCAACAAGGACAGTCTTATCACACTTACAGGGGGGAAGGGCTGTGGCTCAGTGGTAGAGCGTCTGCTTGGAATGCAGAAGGTCCCAGGTTCAATCCCCGGCATCTCCAGTTAAAGACCAAGCAAGTAGGTGATGTGAAAGACCCCTGTTTAAGTCCCTAGAGAGCCAATGCCAGCCTGAGTAGACAATACTGACTTTGATGGACCAAGGGTCTGATTCAGTATAAGGCAGCTTCTTGTGTTCTTGTGATTTAAGCATTATTTCTATTTTCAAAATAATAAAGCAACTACAAGCCCCGTGGCGCAGAGTGTTAAGCTGCAGTACTGCAGTCAAAAGCTCTGCTCACGACCTGAGTTCGATCCCAACGGAAGTTGGTTTCAGGTAGCCGGCTCAAGGTTGACTCAGCCTTCCATCCTTCCGAGGTCGGTGAAATGAGTACCCAGCTTGCTGGGGGTAAAGGGAAGATGACTGGGGAAGGCACTGGCAAACCACCCCGCAAACAAAGTCTGCCTTGGAAACGTCGGGATGTGACGTCACCCCATGGGTCAGGAATGACCCGGTGCTTGCACAGGGGACCTTTACCTTTACCTTATAAGGAGGCTAGTATGAGCTCCTAGTCTTCTACATTCAGTATGCTGGCATTTCGCTTCCAATAAAGATTTTGTAGAAGGAAACTTTGAAAGAGGGGTGCTTTGGTAAGCCATCCCATTATATGCTTCCTCAGGTGATACAAGCTGCCTGATGGGTCTCAGTCTAGAGAAACCAGGGGTTATTTTCAGTAGAAAAATGGAATAGTTGGGGACAAATACAAAAAAAAACATGTCACTTTTTTGCTTTTAGAGTGAGTGAAATGCTTTTTTAAAACAAAGCTGTTAAAATGTTGTGAGTGGCCTTTATCAAAATGCTTTCAAGTAACTATGGAAGACAGTTACAGTATCAGGGAATTATCCCGTTTACTGAGACATTTACAACTCTCGAAATGCTCAAGGACTCCCATTTATTTTATACTGTATCATAGAGACTAGGAGCAACTGATTTGATACCTGTAAAGGACGGAAGGCAGTTGGGGATTGAGGGGAGAATGACACTGCTGTTGGTTGGCATCCTCCTATGGGGCTGGGCTGTGGCTCAGTGGTAGAGCATCTGCCTGGCATGCAGAAGGTCCCAGGTTCAATCCCCTGCATCTCCAGGTCAAGGGACTAGGCAAGTAGGTGATGTGAAAAACCTCTGCCTGAGACCCTGGAGAGCCGCTGCTGGTCTGAGTAGACAGTAGACTTTGATGGACCGAAGGTCTGGTTCCATATAAGGCAGCTTCATGTGTGTTAAGAGTCTTCAGGTTGGATTTTTTTCATGAACACTGAAGAACCTGAAGACTTATTTGAGAGGATTTCTTAGGTTGAGTAATTATGAGGCAGGAAATTAAATTAATTTTGGAAGTGACCTCACAGGAAGGGGGGGAGTCACCTTTGAACCGGAGGTGATATCAAGTCCCTGATAAGCTCCCTCCCCAAACGCCACCTTCCTCAGGTACCGCCCCCAAATCTTCAGGAGATCCTCAAGCCAGAGTTGGAAACTACTTCTTAGACAGGCCGTGGCACTTTGTATGCAGCTGGCAACATTCTGTGCCCAATTTGCCTTTTCAGTGTAGTGATCTGTAGTGCTTTGCGGCTGCAACATTCAGCGCCAACCACTGGGATGTCTCTGCTGGCATTTATTTGGAATGGGGCCAAATGGAGTTCTGGTTGACTTCACTGCTCCAGTTAAAAAGTGTGCTCCAGTTCGGAGCTGCTGTGCCAAATAAAATGGTCTAGTGTGCTGCCATTCAGCTCACGTGCCGTAGGTTGCCTATCCCTGTCTAGAGATATGCAAGTTATGCATTGTCTTCTCAAGATATCTTTGTTGCTTAAATGTTGATTTTGGCAACCATTAATATGCTTTGATGTGTTATTAAAGAGTTCAGCGTTTGCATTGTTAGAAAATTTAGCTTGATATTTAAAAAATGCTGGCAGTCCTATTGCGACAGTATTAAACTGCTTCAGACCAAATAATACACTTTCTTTTATTTACTACGAAACTTGTTTCCTGATTTCAACTTTTTATTTTTGTAATCTCTGTTGACAAAATTTAGGTTTAGCAGTTTGCAGTTGTCTCTCAGGTACCAGCTATTTGCATTTTTGCTTAAATTATAGAAAATTAGGCATTTATACTTTTACGTTCAGTACATACACCCAAAAATATTTCAAATGCTAAGTTATAAGTCTTGAGTTGTATCTTGTTACAACAGTAAAATAAGTTTGGGCTTGATAGGATTGCCTACGTTTCAGTTTCTCCCAATATTTCTGTTGTTGTTTTTCTGAGAGGGCAAATGCTTTTTCTATGGCTCTAAAAATTTCCAGAAATTGTTATCTTTTTGACTACACCATAATGGCCGGTCATTGTAAGCCTATGCCTCATTCCTATATGGGCCTCTTTTTCTCCACCTGGGCCAGCCTTTGAATGGACAGGGCAACTGGAGGTGCGTTCCTTTAGTGCTCATGCAAGGTGGGCAGGGATTATTTCTGCCTGTTTCCCCTCAAGCTGAAGAAGAAAAAGTATTTGTTTTTATATGCCAACTTTCTCTACCATTTAAGGAAGAATCAAACTGGCTCACAATCATCTTCCCTTCCCCACAACAGACACTCTGGGAGGTAGGTGGGGTTGAGAGAATGTGACTAGTCCAAGGTCACCCAGCTGGCTTCATGTGTAGGAGTGGGGAAACAAATCCAGTTCACCAGATCAGTCTCCGCAGCTCATGTGGAGGAGTGGGGAATTGAACCCGGTTCTCCAGATCAGAGTCCACCGCTCCTAACCACTACACCATACTGGCTCTCAGCGTGATGAAGTCACCAATGCAGTGTCCCACTCTGTTTCTGAGAATCCTCTGTCCTGGAGGACCACCTTTTTGGGGAGCAGCGTGGAAAAGTAGGAGAGACCCATTCTGTTCATGGTTCATAGGAAGCAGCCTGTTTGTCTTGGAAGTTTTTACCAGATGTAATATTCAGTGCATTGGAATGAAAATTACATGTAGGTTTGTATGAAAAATTTCAAGGGCTGTCATAGAGAGCATGGTGCCGAGTTGTTTTCTGTTGCCCCAGAAGGTCAGACCAGAACCAACGGGTTGAAATTAAATCAAAAGAGTTTCTGTCTAGACATTAGGAAGAACATTTTAACAGTTCGAGCAGTTGCTCAGTGGAACAGGCTTCCTGGGGAGGTGGTGGGTTCTCCTTCCCTGGAGGTTTTTAAGAAGAGGTTAGATGGCCATCTGTCAGCAATGCTGATTCCATGACCTTAAGCAGTTCACGAAAGGTAGGGCATCTTGGCCATCTTCTGGGCATGTAGGGGTCACTGGGGGTGTAGGGGAGAGGTGGTTGTGCATTTCCTGCATTGTGCAGGGTGTTGGACTAAAGGACCCTGGTGGTCCCTTCCAGCTCTATGATTCTATGAAAATATATTTGGTAAGACTAATCTTTCTCAGTCCTTGTATCCCCTTTTTTGTCTAACGGTTTCAATTGACTATGTTGTCCATAGTTGTTTTCAGAAATTTGGGGAATGTGGTATGCCTTATCAGATAAAACGCTAGTTTTGTTGCACTCATAAAAGGAAATGGTGGCCCACATTCAAACATAATCATCCCTGTAGTTGTGAATCTGAGAACCTAGTATTTTAGACGTTGTATTGCACTGAAAACCTTTATTCAGAACAGTTGCTGCAGACAGCTTATGCAAGATAAGATCTTGAGTTACTTGCTGGGCCATTGAGATGTGAAAGCCCAGAAAAAAGAGAACATTTGGGGGAAAACATGGTTTTGTTTGTTTTTCCATGGCCTTCATTCAGTTTTTCCATTGAAAAATTTGGAAATAATGAGAAGTGCTGGGGGGGAAACTCTCATGTAATATTTTCTCTTTCTGAATGAGTGAAATGCTTTTAAAGACATGGTGGGCATGCTGTAGACATATACAGCTCTTAAATCCAAGATACATTTCTGCACCTAGAAGGATACCAAATCTTCATGAGGAACATGCAGGGCTTTCATTGCTTCTCAACAGTTGCATGCCTTCGGTTGTCCTTTTGACCTGACATAGTTGACCTTCCCACCTCTCCCTCAAACCACTGTGACACATTTACGCACAGACTGGGTAAAAAGTAGCTTTCTGCCCTACCTTGCAGGAGGGAGGGAAACGATCAGAAGGAGTTGGGGCAGAAACTGCACCAAAGCCTCTGAGGAAAACTGAAAGTTTCATTGAGAACCAGATAGCAACAATTAAGGTACATATGCTAAGATAGTATAGGGTGCATCAGCTTGTAGTTTTCTCTCAAGTATTGGGTATATATGTATTTTTGCTTGTACAAAAACTAAGGCTTTCAAATTCCATACATATGTCAAATATTGCAATTTGATATGCTAAGTGAATTATAAATGAGGCATTTTATGTTGTTAAAGTAGTAAGATTAGTTTATTTTTCATAGGACAGTAAGTATTACATATATTTCAGTTTTTCCCAAAATTTCCGTTTTTTCTGGAGGAAATGCTTCCCCCCCCCCTCCCCATGGCTTAAAAAATTTCTGGAAGTTTTAAATCTCTACTTGTCCATTGCAATTTTTTTGATATTAATTTACTTTGTTTTTCAGATATGAGACATGAGTGTTGGACGCAGAAGATTAAAGTTGCTGGGAATTCTAATGATGGTAAACTTTTTTATATATGTTATCGTGGAAGTCTCAAAGAGCACGGGCCAAGAGAAGAATTCAAAAGGACGTGTTGTAGTACCTCTCAAGAAGTTCTGGAGGAAATATACTCCTCCCAAGGCATATTGGAATAAACAGCAGCAGAAGTTGGATCGCGTCTACAATCCCATTTTGGCATTGCTTTCCAATATGACTCCAGAAGAGAACTTGTCATCTAATGGTAGCTTCTTGAACACCTGTGATCCTGATCCATTTGTTGCTTCAGATGTTAGTGGCTTTCCAGATTTGCCTGATAGGTTTAAAGACTTTTTATATTATCTGAGATGTAGAAATTATTCGTTATTAATGGATCAACCACACAAGTGCAAACACAAACCTTTTCTGCTTCTAGCGATCAAATCGCTCATGCCACATTTTGATAGAAGACAGGCAATTCGTGAATCTTGGGGGAAAGAAATTAAGTTTGGAGACGTAACTGTTGTGAGAGTCTTTCTATTGGGCGAGACCCCTCCAGAGGATAATTATCCGGACCTCTCAGGTATGCTCAGATTTGAGAGTGAAACCCACCAAGACATTCTTCTGTGGAACTACAGAGATACTTTCTTCAACTTGACTCTGAAAGAAGTCCTGTTCCTGAAATGGGTCAGTAATACCTGCCCAGGTGCCCAGTTTATTTTTAAGGGAGATGATGACGTTTTTGTGAATACCCATCAGATCCTGGATTACTTGAAAAGTTTGACCAAGGATAAAGCCAAAGACTTATTTATAGGTGATGTGATTAAAGATGCTGGACCTCATCGTGAAAAGAAACTGAAATACTATATTCCAGAAAGTATTTATGAAGGCTCTTATCCTCCATATGCAGGAGGCGGTGGGTTTCTCTATTCTGGTGATCTGGGTCTAAGGTTAGCCAATGCATCTGACCAGGTCCTTCTCTATCCTATAGATGATGTATATACTGGAATGTGTCTTCAGAAGCTTGGGCTCGCTCCAGAAAAACACAAAGGCTTCAGGACATTTGACATTGAAGAGAAACAGAGGGATAACATTTGTTCCTACACAAATCTGATGCTAGTTCACAGCCGGAAACCTCAAGAAATGATTAAAATTTGGACACGTTTGCAGGATCCAAATTTAAATTGTTGAGCCTAATGTATGGGAGTGTGTTCTGTCCAAAAGCTCTTTCCAAATTGGGTTTAAACAAGTAAATAACACTGTCTTCATCTGGAGGGCCTGTTTTGCAAATCAAAATTAGCTATGAATTGTTTAGTACTTATATAAAAGTGAGAGTCCATCACATTTTGAGGATATGGCATGAAGATTACAATCCTTAACCTTCCTACTGTCAAATTCCTATACTTTATCTAATAAAACAATAATTATAGTTATTTGAAGCTTGTTATTGTTTGGCCCTGCCCTGCAATATTGGAAGTATGGGACTCCTAGTGATAGAAGCCATACGGTTGTTTCTCTGTAATTAAATGTCTTTGTTGTAAGTTCAGGAAGTAACTTCAACATGATTGATAATGCCCAAACTACTAAAACATTTTGTGAGTTTTCTTTTCCCTCCCCCCACACCATTTTTTATCCCACGCCTGAACAGTATTCAATTAAAAGTGATGGGACTATATTTGTGACAACACAGGTAAAAGTTCAAGTGACCCCATGTACTTTTTTCAGAGAAACTACACAACATAAAACTTGGTGTGTAAGTTGAGAGGGCAGGGTTTTGTTCTTGTTTTTCAAACGGAATTGGCTAATGGACAAACACTTTCACTGGCGTCAAAACTACTTCGCATGCTTGACACTCAGTTTTTGTCTTCTCTGTTGATTGAAGTTATTTGGGCACTTTTCATCAGGTTCAGTAAATTCATACGAAACGCCTTGCTGATTCAGAAAGATTGGATGGCTTGTGTGCAGGCTAGACTTAAAAACCAGTCAAATTGATTTTTATTTTATTTTTGAGCTCCCAAGTGTTTGAAGCCTGGAATTGCAAGGGGTATCTCACAGGGCCAGAGCCCCTAATCTGCCATATCTTCACGTGTGTCATATCAGACAATTGCTCAGAACAGTGACTGCTTTTGTTATGTAGAAGTGCCTGTATTTATTGTTCAAATTGAAGACCAAAACACTTTCTTAAATATATTTTGTGTAACGATTTATTTGTATAGCGTTGTCAAGTCATATTTAAGTAGAAATACTATTTTAAATGTGTTGAAATGTTAGATATTAAATAAAGTTAATTGTTTTTGAATATGGAAAAAATGTAATTTAAGTAATGTTTTGTGCACATCCCAGAGTTGTGTAGCGGTTTGTTCTGTAGCAATCTGTGTAGGAGTATGTTGGAGCTTATATTTACTAAAACGCTCTTACGGCCTAGTCTGATCTGCTGCATGAGCAACACAGCTTATTCAATTGGACGTCGCTTTTGTCTGTCAGCTTACCAGTGCGGTTCCTGTCATTGTGTCGCTGTGTGAGCAGGGTGTGATCAGATCGCAGCATTGGATAACGTTTTACGCTCGCGAGCCCCCCTCTTCTTGCATTGGGTGTAGCAGCGCTCCCCCGGAACCCTTTTACAGGGGATGCTTTAGCGGCTTGGTGAGATGCCCTTCTGGTAGTAGGTTGCTAAAGAGGCACTTTGTGAGGTTGCTTTGTTTGTACAGGTGACGCGGGCAGCCACAAACACTTTTTAAAAGCACACATGATGCTTTTCTCTTAACTGTCTAAAGGGTTAGAGCAATGGCACCCCTCTGCACTCGTAGAACATTTTGTGGTCCACAGAACACGGAGCTACCTGTACTGTTGTTCTCATTGTTGCGTCCAAAAGGATGTTTGAAGGAAAATGGGTTAAATTTCAAAATCATTCCATCCCACTTATACGGTTGCATTCTCACGTCAGCGAGGGAAATGTACTTTTCCGCATAATTCTGTGCATATCTGTTAACTTTCTCTCTTTTGTCTTATTTCTTTTCCTGTACCCAATTTCTCTCTCTCTCTCTCTCTCTCTCTCTCTCTCTCTCTCTCTCTTGTTGCTAGAATGCTTATTGCATCCCAAAGCTCCATATTACCTGAGGTGTCTAAATCATATGAAGAGATTTAAAAAAATCATTTTGTTTCAACTCTATTTTTATAAGTGAAATAAAAATTTTCAATTCCAAGTTCAGTGTATTGCTGCTAGATCTGGTTAGAAAGTTTCTGTAATATTCTAGCACTTTGATTTTTCTACATCTTTTTTTATTCGTTACATTCTGTGTCTGCAATAGCAGGAATATGTTGTTTTGTTAGCACTGTTTCTATAGTGATTAAAATGACTAGGTGTTAACACAAATTAAAATGGTACACTCCCCATTTGCAGCCGTGGAGTTTAAATAAACTGACATAGGAGAATACGGGGGCAGGAAGGGAGTTTCTTATTTACGAGGGTAGACAAAGCGTTATTGTGCAATTTAAATAGCAAACAACCAACACAAATTGTTATTGAATGAAGCTTAATTTCAAATCTCTTGTCGTTTTCATGGTCTTTCCCCCCACAGATGGCCCATATAGCTGTTGGTTTGTCTTTACAGGTAAACTTATTCATCTGGTTTTCCAAAACAATAAAATTGTTCCTTGAAAAATATTGGAGTGTTCATTAATTAGCTGAGATTGGAATTTAATAAGACTCACAAGCTAGGAAATGGTGTGTAGTCTTCCATGTTTCTGCACATATGTGGCATTTAATTTGACATGAATCCCCCTCATCATTGCAGAGAAGCTTGTAAACATTCAAACACATGTCTGTTCCTTTTGCACACAAGGTTGTCATTCTTCTAAAGTGGGAGCCACTCTGTATCTTCAAGCTCCCTCACTGTCCAAGAGAGTGAACAGTGAAGTATGTCTCTAAATGCAGCAGTGTTTGTGTAGTGTAACTTCTTGAGAAGGTGCAGAAAAAAGCAACCCAAATGATCAAGGGACTAGAGCCCTATGAGGAACGGTTAAAACGCTTAGGGCTGTTTAGCATGGAAAGAAGGCATTTAAGGGGAGACATGATAGAGGTCTATAAAATTATGCATGGTATGGAGAGAGTGGACAGGGAGAAGCTTTTCTCCCTCTCTCATAATTCTAGAACATGGGGTCGTCTGCTGAAGCTGGAGGGTGAGAAATTCAAAACAGATAAAAGGAAGTATTTCTTCACACAACGGGTTGTTAAATCGTTGAACTCCCTGCCCCAGGATGTGATGATGGCTGCCAACTTGGAAGGCTTTAAGAGGGGAGTGGACATGTTCACGGAGGAGAGGGCTATTCATACCGGTAGCTACTAGTCAATATTTATACTAGTCATGGTGCTTACCTCATATCTCCAGAATCAGGGGAATATGCCTGTTATATGAGGTGCTGTGGAACACAGGACAATGCTGCTGCAGTTGTCTTGTTTGTGGGCTTCCTAGAGGCACCTGGTTGGCCATTGTGAACAGACTGCGGGACTTGATGGGCCTTGGTCTGATCCAGCAGGGCCTTTCTTACTATGTTCTCCAACGTGCATGATTTGTCCTCCAATTCAGGGGACCCCTGACTTTTTGACCCTGCTTGCATCTTTGGAATTCTGACATGGGGTGGAAGGCTCAACAACAAAACGGCAGTCTCAGGAGGCAGAACCAACCACAGAATGTTGGGGCGAGGCTATGCCTAGCTTTAATAATTCTTCAACATTTCAGGCATAAGCTCTGTTTAACAGGATATCTTTTAATTTGCACAGCCAGTCAGAATCCTTGCTAGTCAAAAGCCTTATCTGGCCTGGCCCAGTTTGTAAAAAACACTTGGTTGAGCGCTAGGAAAGGTCAGGCCAGGCGCCATGGCACCCATGGGCATCATGTTGGGGACCCCTGCTCTTGTCTCACAGGCCTCAAATCATTCCCCCCTAACCAGATATAGAGGTAAACTGGTGTCTTTCACTGCCATCATAACAGTCCTTGGGGGCTGAAAGGTAGATTAAGAACATTTATTCAAAATAAGCACGTTTCAATATATTTGTAGTTTTTGGTGCAGAATTTTCTTCTGTAAGTTTGTCATGCCTTCTTTGAGAGAGCCAGGGTGGTGTAATGGTTAAGAGCGGTGGAGAACCGAGTTGGTTTCCCCACTCCTCCACATGAAGCCAGCTGGGTGACCTTGGGCTAGTCACAGCTCTCTTAGAGCTCTCTCAGCCCCACCTACCTCTCAGGGTGACTGCTGTGGGGAGGGGAGAGGAAAGTGATTGTAAGCCGGTTTGGTTCTCCTTTACGTGCCAGAGAAAGCTGGCATATAAAAGCCAACTCTGCTGCTTTGATGGAGATAGATCACGACAGGTGGCCGTCTTTGTAACAGTAGAAAAGAGCAAGGGTCCAGTAGCACTTTAAAGAGTAACAAAACCTCTGGCAGGGTATGAGCTTTCATGAGTTACAGCTCACTTCTTCGGATACCAAAGAAGTGAGCTGTGACTCATGAAAGCCCATACCTTGCCAGAAATTTTTGTTGGTCTTTAAGGTGCTACTGGACTCTTGCTCTTTTCTGATGCCTTCTTCGATAAGTGAGAATATGGCTATTTTGCTCCATGGGTGGTCATGAGAAAATTGAAGAAGAGTTGGGTTTTTTATATGCCAACTTTCTCTACCACTTAAGGGAGACTCAAACCAGCTTACAATCACCTTCCCCTCCCCACAACAGACACCCTGTGAGGTAAGGAGCTGAGAGAGTGTGACTAGCCCAAGGTCACCCAGCTGGCTTCATGTGGAGGAATGGGGAAACCAACCCTGTTCACCAGATTAGCCTCCACCGCTCATGTGGAGGTGGGAATCAAACCTGGTTCTCCAGATCAGACTCCACTGCTCCAAACTACTGCTCTTAACCACTACACCAGGCTGGCTATCTCTTCTAGCCTTATCCTAACCCTACCTTTCAGGCTGCTGGTGGTTCCACCTATTGGGCTGGTGGAGCACTAAGTGAGAAGCATTATAACTTGTTTGTACGTGGTGACCAACTCAGTAGAAAATGTGCATTGCAGACCTGTGGATATAAGTTGCCAAAAAGCATAAATTATGCCAGGGAGATCTATGGCAATTTAATGTCTTTATAATTTAGCTGCGTGTGGAACTGACTCATCACATGTATGGAATAATATTTTATTGTTGTTGTTTCTTTTTATTCTACCTAGAATTCATCTGAAGGTAACCTATCCAAATTGAGGTGTTCACAACTATGGTCAGAGCTCACAGAAAATAATGCCAAACGTGAAAACTATAGTAAATGTGATTGTAGGAATCCCTAGCTGTCTGGTCTGAGTAGGCAATACTGGCTTTGATGGACCAAGGGTCTGGTTCGGTGTAAGGCAGCTTCATATGTGTTCATGGCTAGAATTAAGTCACCACGCTGTCATTAAGTCATTGCCCCCTTGTCCGCCAGGCAGCCCTTGTGCCCCACAAGCTGTTCCCCTGCCCCCACCCCCACCCCAAGAGGTCTCAGTTGGAAAGAGGCTTCATGCTACTACTATGATCCTCTTACCAGCCCGCAGGGTTTAGCTTTAATCTCCTTGGCTGCTGCTTCCTTTCTCAGTGAAGTCAATCTAGTCAGAGCACCTGCCCCCTGGGGGTGGGGGTGGGCAGGCCCTCCCACACAAGCCAGGCAGTTAGCCTAGGCTGTTAAAGATAGGACATTTTGGAGGACATTGATTCATAGGGTTGCCATGAGTCGCAAATGCACTGAACTCACACACACCCCAGTTGCTGAACAGCTGAATGGCAGGCAGAATTCTTTGGGTCTAGCAGCTGATCAACTATTGGGCGAAAGGGATTCCACCCTGGGCTGTCTGCCAATCAGAGGCCCCAACCAGGCCCCCAACATCAGTATTCAACTAGAAAGTCCAGATACTCTGGTTTTAGAGGCATATTCATTCCGCTTCATCTGTATTTGTGCCATAATGCTATTAAATACTGATATGATACTATCTAAGCCAAGGGTGTCAAACTCAGTTGTTACAAGGGCCAGATATGACAAATGTCACTTGGTTGGGCCGGGTCATGCCACACCAGCCCAGATTGAGAGCAGGGAGTTGGCTGGCTCGCAGGCCAGATAAGACCTCACAAGGGGCGGTATCTGGCCCTTAGGCTTTATGTTTGACACCCCTGATATAAGCCTTTTCTGAGATTGGCTTTGCTTTGCATGTATTTTCTTCTATACTCGCCAGCATGTGTATAGTGGTTAAGAACCGTGGTTTGGAGCAGTGGACTCTAATCTGGAGAACCGGGTTTGATTCCCCACTCCTCCACATGAGTGGCGGAGGCTAATCTGGGGGACAGGGTTGGTTTCCCCATTCCTCCACATGAAGCCTGCTGGGTGACCTTGCGCTAGTCACAGCTCTCTTAGAGCTCTTTCAGCCGCACCTACCTCGCAGGGTGTCTGTTGTGGGGAGGTGAAGGGAAGGTGATTGTAAGCCAGTTTGATTCTGCCTTAAGTGGCAGAGAAAGTCGGCAGATAAAAAACAACTCTTCTTCTGCCAGCATGCTGAAGAGATCGCAGTAAGCATTTTCTGCTGTAGAGCCCTTATGTTTTAACATGGAGGTAATGCTACACTGGAGTGTGGTAAGAGGCAGAAAAGGGGCTTTTCAAACTGGTGCCTTCGGCTTGACCTAGCACAGTATGATCGAATAAAATGTTTCTTTCTTGTCTTAGGCAGGAGTGTGCTTTGGTTGCTTGGACGGCACTCGGAGAAACATGTTCTGTGCCTCAGAGTTCCACTGGGACCAATTAGGCAGTGGTAATGCCTAGCAAAGCAGCTCTTGAGTATATTCACACAAGGTAAACAAAGCCACCTTTAAAAGGGTAGTCTCCTTTTTATTCTTAAAAATAAAATGACTTGAGGCAGGGCGTGCACTGGGGCTCCTATTGGGGGTGTAAAGGTGCCAACCTCCTGGTGGGGCCTGGGGATCGCCCAGAATTCCAACTGATCCCCAGACTACAGAGATCCCCTCCCTAGGCGCCAGCCCCAAATCTCCAGGAATTTCCCAACCCAGAGTTGGCAACCCTAGTGAAGGGACTTGGTCTTATCGCCTTAGGCCAGTGGCGCAAGGATGGGGAAGTAAAATTCAAATTGGCAGAATTGATTTCTGTTGCATAGTGCGTTGCTGGAAACCTGTTTGGGGAGCAGAGGCGGGAAGCCTGTGGCTGGCAATATTGGGCGTATTTTGTCCCTTGTCTATCAGTTGCTCTATAACTTAAGCAAGGAGATAGTGGAGTTTCTTGAGCCAACACATGCCAGATACACATCTCTAGTGTCTGGTATGTGTTACCTGGATATGCGGGCAACATAGTATGTGTGTTCCTATAAGTCATTTGCAGGCCATAGACATATGGGCGCTTTCACACACTGCAACTGGATTTTACTGTGTGGAACGGCAAAATCTACCTGCAAACCATTGCGGATGTGGATTAATGGGTGCTGCTGAAGAAGCACACACCACACCCTGGTATTACTCTGGTCAGAGTGGGAAAAGCAGGCTAGTGAGATTATCAAAAGTTTGCATGGGGGGGGGGTGCGTTCCAAACTTTGTGCTAGAGAATGGCAGCTGCCAAAGGGAAGATTGTGGAGTATTTCATTAAAGTGAAAGAAAGAGAAAGAATTGTATCCTGAGAATAGCAACATGAAGATTTCATAAAGGTGTCTGGATGAATAGTCACTACAGCCAATTATGAAGCAGCATTTCAAGAGGCAAGGATTCAAATACTTCTTGATTTGAGCTTGGAGATTGCTGGTGCATAGACACCCAAGAGGAAAGTGGGGGTCCAGTGAGCAACAACCTCAGGTTAAACTCCCATGTATAAGAACATAAGAAAAGCTATGCCAGATCAGACCAAGGTCCATCAAGTCCAGTAGTCTTTTCACACAGTGGCCAACCAGGTGCCTCTAGGAAATGCACAAACAAGACAACTGCAGCAGCAGCATCCTGCTTGTGTTCCACAGCACCTATTTTATTTGGCATGCTCCTCAGATCGTGGAGATTAGGTATGCATCATGACTAGTAGCCATTTTAACTAGTAGCCATGAATACCCCTCTCCTCCATGAATATGTCCACTCCCCTCTTAAAGCCTTCCAGGTTGGCAGCCATCACCACATCCTGGGGCAGGGAGTTCCACAATTTAACTATGTGTTGTGTAAAGAAATACTTTTATCAGTTTTGAATCTCACCCTCCAGCTTCAGCAGATGACCCCGCGTTCTAGTATTATGAGAGAGGGAGAAAAGCTTCTCCCTGTCCAAAATATTGTCGAAGGCTTTCACAGTCAGAGTTCATTGGTTCTTGTAGGTTATCCGGGCTGTGTGACCGTGGTCTTGGTATTTTCTTTCCTGACATTTTGCCAGCAGCTGTGGCAGGCATCTTCAGAGGAGTAACGCTGAAGGACAGTGTCTCTCAGTGTCAAGTATGTAGGAAGGGTAATATATAGTCAGAAAGGGGTCTGGTTTGAGCTGAGTCATTGTCCTGCAAAAAGTATCAAAGGTAATGTGCTAATCATTGTCCTGTAAGTATCAAGATAATGTGCTAATGAGGGTGTGGTATGTTAATATGGAACCATTGTATCCTGAAGTGATCTGTTAACATGTGGAATCCAAAGCTAATCTGCATGGCTATTGTGGACTGTAGTCTTTGTTAGTCTGGAGGTTTTCAGGACAGGAAGCCAAGTCTTATTCATTCTTAAACTCTCTTCTTTTCTGTTAAAGTTCTCCCTGTCCGCCCTCTCCAAACCATGCATAATTGCATAGACCTCTATCATGTCTCCCCTTAACCACCTTCTTTCCAAGCTAAACAGCCCTAAGCGTTTTAACCACTTCTCATAGGGCAATTGCTCTAGTCCCCTGATCATTTTGGTACTACTGTGTACCTCCAAAGGAAAATTTAAGGAGAGCAGAAATGTTTTCTTTGAGTTGTAATTTCCATTTAAAAGAATAAACTTCCTGG
This sequence comes from Euleptes europaea, assembly GCF_029931775.1. NCBI lineage: Eukaryota > Metazoa > Chordata > Lepidosauria > Squamata > Sphaerodactylidae > Euleptes > Euleptes europaea. The sequence continues at coordinate 7,576,549 of NC_079321.1, read as the reverse complement.
TCTTTAACCTTTTTTTCACTGAAAAGACCAGCATGCAGTGCATTTAATGATTCTATAAAGATTAAATAAAGGGATACTCTGCTGAACCCTCCTTTTTACACTCACATTCATTCAGTGATACCAGGTTAACTTCTGTTTCATTTTAATTGCAGCTGAGAGGCATATAAAACACCCTGTAGAATATTTTTAATGGTCAGAAGCTTAACCAAAAAATACCTTCACACATAGCTAATAAAATCATGTGCTGGGGGTCCCCAGAATAGAACTCAATATTGTGGAAATTTGGGACTTAAAAAGCAGAACAGCAAATGTACAATATTTACTAGGATAACAGCGTTCTTTATCCGGCTTTGATTGGTCCCAAAGGATTCAATTACAGACGAGTGCAAAAGACCAAGGGATCAATGTTATTTTTCAACACTAAAGTTTCTCCACCCATCGCTCGGGGTGGTGGTGGTGTTATTCTTAGGGATCTGATTTAGTTAAATAGATTCATCAAAATGGAAACACAAGTGAGCTCTTGAAGCGGTGGTAGACAAGGAAGCAAACCTCTTCCTTACAAAGAAAGATTGATGCAGAAGGTTTTTTTTTTTTTTTTAGAAGAAAGGCAGGTGGGGATAAAGGAAAAGTGGTTCACGCGGTCCTGTTTCACACAGCGGCCAACTAGTTCCCCTGGAGGGCCACCAATTATGATATGCAGGCCAAGGCCTTCCCATTGATGTTGTCTTCGACCACTGGTCTTTGGAAGATTATTGTCTCTGGATGTGGAAGGACTCTTTTACTTCAGAGCCAGTGTGGGCTAGTGGTTAAGAGCGGTGGTTTGGACTCGAGAGCCACCGTGGTATAGTGGTTAAGAGTGGTAGTTTGGAGTGGTGGACTCTGAGCTGGAGAACTGGGTTTGATTCCCCACTCCTCGCCGTGAGCAGCCGACGCTAATCTGGTGAACCGGGTTGGTTTCCCCACTCCTACCCATGAAGCCAGCTGGGTGACCTTGGGCTAGTCACAGTTCTCTTAGAGCTCTCTCAGCCCCACCTACCTCATAGGGTGTTTGTTGTGGGGAGGGGAAGGGAAGGTGATTGTAAGCCGGTTTGATGCTTCCTTAAGTGGCAGAGAAAGTCGGCATATAAAAACCTACTCTTCTTCGTCTTTTAGTCATCATCTAGGAAGATAAGAGAGCTGGATAAACTACGAACAGGGTGGAGTAAGCGAATAGATTATTTTCTCTCAAGACATATTTGTAAAATATGGAATTCATTTCAGGATGCAATAATGGCTACAGGCTAATGACTAATAACATGTGTTGATAAATAAAACAAACTAATGAACTATTGTACTTGCCAGAAATGGGTGCTTCATGTTCAGAAGCAGAACACACCTTGTTTTGGGAGGTGGAGGCCAAATAAGATAAAACCTTGCTTGTGAATTTTCTCAGGGCCTCTGCAAAGACTGGACCATGGCCCTTCTTAAACTCTTACCACTGCATTGGTTTCAAACAGCAGCAGCTGTTTTAAAAGATAGCTATGTCAAAGCTTTCATAATAGCACACACTGAGGTGGTAAAGAAGACCACGTAATTCAGGCTTCACCAAGGTTGTAAAACCTTTATATTTTTAAGCCACTGTTTGTGATTTTTATAGCTGTTCTGCCATCGTCTGTTTCCGTTGGCCAGCCAAGATCCAGAAGATGTCTTGGAAAAGTAGTCGCTGGTCTCAGTATGTTAAAAACAGGAACCTATGCCAGATAAATTATATGCAGAGGGGAAAAGAAGGAGTCACATGAATATGCTGCATAGGTTGGGGTTCTTTAGGGAAAAAACAGTCACAGCTCTGAATATGATGTTTTGGATGTACTAAATCAACACCAATTTGAAGATGAGCTCTGCTATCATCATCTATATATCTAATAGTGATTTGTGGCCCACACCTGCAGATAGCTAAATCTGCGGATCAAGGCCATGCCAACACTAAACTGATTTTTATGCAAACTTAAGGGGCTCCCCAGGTTTGCAGAAAAATCTGAAATTTAAAAAAAAGGGAAATTCAGCTCCCGGGCACTGCCACTACTAGGCTCTAACATGGGAGGGGGTTCTGGAGCTACGGCAGGCTCAGAAATTGGGGGAAGGGGAGATGGGATCCCCCCATGAATCTCACAAGCCCCTCCTTTGTATATTCTAATAGCCAAGTCGGCCAAATGTGAGGATGCTTAAATCTGGTTATTGGGACTGTGAATGGGCAAGACAGATATTTTAAAATAATAGGTTCATTTTGAAGAAGAAGAAGAAGAAAAAAGAAGAGGAGTTGGTTTTTAGACCCTGATTTTCTCTACTTTTAAGGAGTCTCAAACTGGATTACAATCACCTTCCCTCCCTCTCCCCACAACAGACACCTTGTGTGAGGTAGGTGAGGCTGAGAGAGCTCTAAGAGAGCTGTGACTAGCCCAAGATCCCCCAGCTGGTTTCATGTGGAGGAGTAGGGAAACCAACCTGGTTCACCAGATTAGCATCCGCTGCTCATATGGAGTGGGGAATCGAACCTGGTTCTCCAGACCAGAGGCAGTCAACTTCTGAATCCTAATTCCAAGAGGCAACATCAGGGGACAGTCTCAGCTTCTATGCCCTATTGTTGGTCTTCCAGAGGAGCTGGTTGGCCACTGTGAGAGATAGGAGGCTGGACTATATAGACCACTGGTCTGATCCAGCAGGACTCTTCTCATGTCCTAACGTTGCTGCATTAGATGTGGTGGAGGTTTACTAAAAACACTCCTATTTTAACTGACAGCTGAATTGCAAGGAAAAAACGAAAACTGCAATCCACAAACCGCTTCCTATGCAGACGTTTTGCAAGCGAATGACACCTGAAATTTGTGCTCCTCCAGGATAAGAAGCTAAATTCTTGTGGGTTTTAAACTTGTGGGTTTTAAAACCAGCTATTTTTGTCCATCAGATTTGCTTAGCAAACTCACTGAGCTTGGCTTTTGTGGCAAGGGATTGTGCATTTACCGTGGCCTGTTCACCAGTGTTCCTATCAGTAACCCTGGTAGCAGATAAGGAAACATGCTGTTAGGTTATTCAGCTTTCCTGCCCGGTTGCCACAGAACACACAACATTGCTAGGCAGAGGAACTTTGAAGTATCAAAAGAGCACCTACTGTCTACTCCAAGGCAGGAACTTCTGAACTCGAATAATTTTTTTATCAGAATGATCAAAGTCCACGGCATGCTTCCTACTGGCAGTTAACCTGAAACAGAGGATGCATAAGCAATTCACCATCCCAGTCTTGAATGCTACAGCTGTTAATTTTTTATTGCATTTCCTTCCTCATGTCCACAATTTTTTTTAAAAAAAAATTGCAATTTGAGCCGCAAAGTTTCTTTATCTGTTCAGCTGTAAACGGCTCGTTCAAATTGCTGCATATTCTTGCTCGAAGATCAGTGGGGGTATTCAATCTTTTCTCATTTTTTAAAAGAAAAATAGAAGATGAAGAGTTGGTTTTTATATATGCCAACTTTCTCTACCGCTTAAGGAAGGATCAAATCAGCTTACAATCACTTTCCCTTCTCCTCCCCACAACAGACACCCTGTGAGTTAGATGAGGCTGAGAGAGGGTGACTAGCCCAAGGTCACCCAGCTGGTTTCATGTGTAGGAGTGGGGAAACAAATCCAGTTTACCAGATCAGCCTCCACCACTCATGTGGAGGAATGGGGAATCAAACCCGGTTCTCCAGATCAGAGTCCACTGTTCCAAACCACCGCTGTTAACCACTACACCACACTGGTGTAAGCAAGGATGTTTATGTGCAGGTCTCTTTGAGTGTGTGTAGTTGGCATTCAAAACTTGGGTACAAAAAGCATCAGAGCATGATGTTATTACGCTTTGGAATGCCTTGAACTGTGCTTAGGCACAATTAGGAAACGGTTGAGATTGATTTTAGCATGTCACAACCAGAGAGTTGAAAGTGTGTCAGACTGGCACAGTTCGTAGCAAGAGAAGTAAGTTCTATTACGTGCAAGAAAGATTGCTCAAAGGGAAATGTCGTAACAAACGGGAAAAGGCAGGGCTGGGAAGAGTCACCCAATAATCTAATTGCTAGAGATATTAATCCCGGATACAGTATGACACACTGATTGTGCAAATCGAACCTTTCCAATGTGTCGAAATATTTCCAGGGGGAAAAAATGTATCAGGCCATGTACAAAACCCAAAGGCACGAGGGGAGAAAACTTCTTCCAGAGCTTGGAATGTCTCATTTGAAAACTTGGGAGGGGGGAATAAAGTTGAAGGGAAATCCCTGATGTACAAAAAATAAGCACATAGAGCTCCATAGATGTTAAACTGTATGATGATGCTGAAGAAGAAGAGGAGGAGGAGTTGGTTTTTATATGGCAACTTTCTCTACCACTTAAGGGAGAATCAAACTGGCTTACAATCACCTTCCCCTCCCCACAACAGACACCCTGTGAGGTAGGTGGGGCTGAGAGAGCTGTGACTAGCCCAAGGTCACCCAGCTGGCTTCATGTGAAGGAGTGGGGAAACCAACCCAGTTCACCAGATTAGCCTCCGCCGCTCATGTGGAGGGGTGGGGAATCAAACCCAGTTCTCCAGATTATCGCTCCAAACCACCACTCTTAACCACTAAACCACGCTGGCTCTTATTAAGTGTAGCAATGGCTGTAAATTGTTCCAATGTAATTTGTGTTGACTGCTGGTTTTAATTTTACACAAGTATTAATATTCAGTTGAGCCCTGATGAAGACTTTGGTGTCCTGAATCTAATAAATCTAATAATAAATCAAATTATATTTGTGAATCTGGGGGCAGAAGCTAAGCAGGGCCAGCCAAGAAAGTTAAGGTTTGTTACACATAGGTAGGCAACGGCAAACCACCTCTGCTCATCTGTACCCTGCCCTGGATGGCCCAGGCTAGCTCCATCTCATCAGATCTCAGAAGCTAAGCAGGGTCGGCCCTGATTAGTACTAGGATGGGAGACCACCAAGGAAGTCCAAGGTTGCTATGCAGAGGCAGGCAATGGCAAACCACCTCTGCTCCTCTCTTGCCTTGAATACCCTATTGGTAGGGTTGCCAGCTCTGGGTTGGAAAATACCTGGAGATTTGAGGGGTGGGGTTTGGGGAGGGGAGAGACTTGGTATAATGCCATAGAGTCCACCTTCCAAAGCAGCCATTTTCTCCAGGGGAAAATGATCTCTGTCGCCTGGAGATCAGTTGTAATAGCGGGAGATCTCCAGCTACCACCTGGAGGTTGTTGTACAAAGAGGCAGCACATGGCTCAAAATAATAAACATCAATATCTAAAAACAACAATTGTGTTTGTCTTACTGTCAAATGTATTGAAAATAGACCACCAAAACAAATGAAAAGTGTGTCAAAAAACACACACAATAGCCTCGCAGGGCTAGCCTCACAGCGAGGCTAGCCCTGCGAGGCTATTGTGTGTGTTTTTTGACACACTTTGATATTGATGTTTATTATTTTGAGCCACGTGCTGCCTCTTTGTACAGTTACCACTATTTTCAGCATAGGTGCCTTCTTTCTCCAGACCACCTGGAGGTTGGCAACTCTACCTATGGGGTCCCTACAAGTCAGCTGCGATTTGACAACCACAACACAAAATTTTATGTTGTTTAAAAAACAAAGAGATATTTCCTCTGTATTACTCATGAGGAAGCTGCCTGTGTGGATGAAGTGCAGTTACAACCATGGTCATGTGACACTAAAAGGAAAATCCTAAACCTCTGTGTTTCAATAGGATTGTGAGTTCTTTGGAGAGGGGAGGGAGTCTCTTGCTCGTTGGTGCCAAGGCATTTATTTAAATGCATGCAAATGAAAGATTGTCCACCACTAAATTAGCTTCCTCCCCCCACAACTTAGATCAAACCAGGCAGCCAAGTTGTATCCCTGAATATATGAAAGATGGTAATTATGCCAATAAAGGTATGTGTACGTGATATGAAAGATGGACAGAAATGGGGAAGTCTCTATATGAGCTGCAATTGATCACTTCCTCTCTGCCAGGTCCTGTCCATCGCAGAGATGTGCCCTGGTCATAGGGTTATCTCAAAAAATACCACCACTATGTTAGATGTAAATACAACAAGAAAAAATAACATAGGCAGATCACCGTCTTAAACTCAACAATACTATGTATAATGATACCTTGTACAGTTCCCTAACCATATGAATATATACAGTTGTGTTTGAAAAGCACAAGTAAGTACAAAATGTCTTGTTGCAACAACCACAAGGAAACAGCATAATAATCCTAACCAACAATGCTTAATAATCCTAACCAACAATGCTTCATAGGGTTGCCAGGTTCCTCTTCGCCACCGGCGGGAGATTTTTGGGGTGTAGGCTGAGGAGGGCGGGGTTTGGGGAGGGACTTTAATGTCATAGCGTCCAATGCCAAAGCGGCTACTTTCTCCAGAGGAACTGATCTCTATCAGTTGGAGATCAGTTGTAATAGCAGGAGATCTCCAGCTAGCACCTGGAGGTTGGCAACCCTACCTGTTCAGCAGAATATACAATGAACATGGGAGTACGGGAAGAGGGGTTGTATTTTCTCCATGGTATTGCATCGGGTCTGTGCATGCCTTCAGTCACAGGGAGAAAATCCCAGTGAACTGGAATGACCTGCAGACGGCTGTAGGAGGGAACTGCATAGTTCCTTGTTTCAAACCAGTCACGGGCACTGTAAGCCCACGCACCAGTTTTGGGCTGGTAACAGGGCGTTTCCTCCAAGAGATCACAGGCACATGTACAAGCCTCAGAATGAGAATGAACGAGAGTGTCCGGGTGAGAATGAACAGCCCCAGTAGGATCTCATGGGCCGCTCCATGTGCAAACTGGTCCAAACATACTTGTACTTCATTCGCCAAATCCAGGTATGACCTTAGCTGCAAAATGCACAATTTTATAAGCAGAAGAAGAGTTGGTTTTTATATGCCTACTTTCTCTACCACTTAAGGGAGAATCAAACCAGTTTACAATCACCTTCCCTTCCCTACAACAGACACCCTGTGAGGTAGGTGGGGCTGAGAGAGCTGTGACTAGCCCTAGGTCACCCAGTTGGCTTCATGTGTGTAGGAGTGGGGGAAACAAATCCACCAATTAGCCTCCGCTACTCACATGGAGGAGTGGGGAATTGAACCCTGTCCTCCAGATCAGAGTCCACCGCTCCAAACCATCGCTCTTAAACACTATACCACGCTGGCTCTCAGGGATTGGGGTGCTCCAGTTTTGGGTTTCCTGTACTGAGCCAGGGGTTGGACAATGTGCCCTATAAGGTACTTTCCAAGTCTGGGACTGTCATTCTAAGAAAGCCAGCCCACAGCCAGATAGAGATGTCCCCTGGCTCAGTGCCAGAGGACAAAGAACTGTGGGGTGGGAGTTCCAGAGCTGAGACACCACCACTGGCAAGGCCCTGTCTTTAGAGGCCTTTGATGTAGGAAGGATTCCCCGAAGGTTGCCCGTTTGCAACTGGGCTCAATGTAAGGTATTGGCGATCACATACAAAGCCCTTAATGGCATTGGTTCCTCTTATCTGCGGGACTGCCTCTCCCCCTATATTCCACCACAACAATTGAACAATTCAATTCAACATGGATAAGTGCTGAGTTCTACATCTGCGTACCAGAAATGAGGGACATGCATACTGGATGGGGGACACACTTCTGGGTAGCAGTGTGTGTGAACAAGATCTTGGGGTCCGGGTGAACCCTAAGTGAAATATGAGCAGCCACTGTGATGCAGCGACAAAAAAAGCGAATGCGATCTTGGGGTGAGTCGACAGAGGCATAACACCCAAATCAAGATATCATAGTTCTGCTGTACACTGCATTGTTCAGGCTGCACCTGGAGGTACTAGCTGGAGATTTCCTGCTATTACAACTGATCTCCAACTGATAGAGATCCGTTCACCTGGAGAAAATGGCTGCTTTGGCAATTGGACTCTATGGCATGGAGGTCCCTCCCCTCCCCAAACGCCGCCCTCCTCAGGCTCCGCCCCCCAAAACCTCCCACCTTGAGCCAGCTACCTGAAACAAACTTGTGTTGCGCACAACCCGATGGAAGTTGGTTTCAGCTCAAGGTTGATTCAGCTTTCCATCCTTCTGAGGTTGGTAAAATGAGTACCCGTCTTGCTGGGGATAAAGTGTAGACGACTGGGGAAGGCAATGGCAAACCACCCCATAAACATAGTCTGCCTAGTAAACGTCGGGATGTGACATCACCCCATGGGTCAGTAATGACTTGGTGCTTGCCCATACAATGCACTTTGTATTGAATGTCCCGTTTTGCTGACTGTATATTATGTCATTTTTGCACCACTTCGTGTGTCATGTTAATACTTATCCTACGCTTGAGTTCTTGTTGGTTGGTTCCAGACTTCTACAGTCCTAATGTGTTGTGTCCTGAATGTCCCATTCTGTTGACGGTATATTATGTCATTTTTGCACCTCTTAATGTGTCATGTTAATACTTATCCTATGCTTGAGTTCTTTCTGGTTGGTTCCAGACTTCTACAGTCCTAATGCGTTGTGTCCTGAATGTCCCATTCTGTTGACTGTATTGACTCACTACGTGCAATCCACCTTGAGTCCTTGTGGAAAAGGCAGACTGTAAATCACATAAATAAATCGATAAAACAAATCAGCCAAAAAGTTTGAAGAAAGCTGATTTGAGTCCAGGCTTCATTGCGATTCTTTTGTAAGATAAACTTTCACTGGGGCTGATGCCAGGGAAATGGCCAGTTCCAATCAGTCATAAATCATCAGCTGGCCTCCGTACAAGCACAACAACAAACCAGGGGCAAGAAGGGATCTTCTTATAGGCTATCATATAGAGGAGGGTGCCGAGTTGTTTTCTGTTGTCCCAGAAGGTCGGACCAGAACCAACGGGTTGAAATTAAATCGAAAGAGTTTCTGTCTAGACATTAGGAAGCATTTTCTAACAAAGCGGTTCCTCAGTGGAACAGGCTTCCTCGGGAGGTGGTGGGCACCCTTCCCTGGAAGTTTTAAGCTGAGGCTAGATGGCCATCTGTCAGCCATGCTGATTCTGTGACCTTCAGCAGATGACGAGAGGGAGGGCATCTGTACCCCATTATATAAAAATAAAATAGAATATTGGGGGGGGGGAAGACAAAAAAGGAACAAGATCTCTCGTTCTTTCCTTCAATTGCTGGGCAGCTCAGCTCAAAAAGGGACTGACCAACGGCAAAAGAGCAGGGTGCAATAGAAACAGAAACTGCCGTTGCTATAGGATTTTTTCTAGTGTTTAGCCACGGTGAAATGAGTAAGATGCCATCAAGCGAACGGCAGACACTATAGTCCCACAGACATATTTTGGCACAAGCTCTCTCTGCAAGACAGTCAACACACCTCGAGAATACGATAAAAAATCTCGAGGACATTTGGAAACCAAGCAACGCTGTCAAAGTGGAGACATATGGATCTCTGCAATAGTTGTTGTGCTCTTGCAAAAAAAAAAACCCATTAAGTTAAGTGTCTGAGTCAGGATGATATACTCTGTAACAAAGGGCGGTTTCATCCCTTGATAAATCGCCTCCTGTATTCTTGCGGAGCTGGCCCTGGGTTAATGCAGTGATAGCTTTTCCCTGCTTGGCAAGGCTGAGCCCGAAACCTCTTCACAGAGCTATTCTCAGAACCAGCGGGGGCAATTTCCCTTTCAAGCAATTGCCAGCCAGAACATGGGATTGCTACAGGACCCTTCATTCATTCCATTCTCTTGACTGTAAATGTTTGCATTCACGTTTGCCAGGCCGGAGATTTAATCCAGGGACAATTTCTGGAGCAAAATCATTTCCCCCCTTCTCATTAGGATCAAAAAGAGTTGCAACATTTACCCGGGAGAAGTAGTTCTTTATTTCGTTTATACCAAACTTTGCTGCTGAACAGCAGCTTACAACGTTCTCTCCTCCATTTTTGTCCTCATCGCAACTGGGTAAGGGTTGCCAACCTCCAGGTACTAGCTGGAGATCTGCTGTTACAATTGATCTCCAGCTGATAGAGATCAGTTCCTCTGGAGAAAATGGCCGTTTTGGCAATTGGACTCTATGGCATTGAAGTCCCTCCCCTCCCCAAGCCCCCCCCTCCTCAGGCTTCGCCCCAAAAACCTCCCGTTGGTGGCAAAGAGGGATCTGGCAACCCTATGTGTGAAGTAGGTTAGGCTGAGAGTGTGACTGGCTTAAAGTGACCAAGGAATCTTCTCTGGCAGAATGGGCATTCGAAAACAGGTCTCCCAGATCCTAGTCTGACATAGGGTTGATAGGTATCCCCTCACAACCGGCGGGTGGGTGGGGAGGAACTTGCTGGCAGCAAGCTGAGGCCTAGGCCCCTGTTGCCAGCGATGCATCAAAATCACTTCTGGCATGCACTGGAAGAGACATCATGTGGAGATGCTCTGGTATTTGGGCAAAAACTCTACGGTAGCCCAGCCGTCTGTTCACGCAGTGGCCAACCAGGTGCCTCCAGGAAGCCCACAAACAAGACAACTGCAGCAGCACCATCTGGCCAGCGTTCCACAGCACCTAATGTCATAGGCACGGTCCTCTGATCCTGGAGAGAATAGGGATGCCTCACATGAACATGTCCACTCCCCTCTTCAAGCCTTCCAAGTTGGCAGCCATCCCCACCTCCTGGGGCAGGGAGTTCCACAATTTAACTCTGCATTGTGTGAAGAAAGACTTCCTTTTATCTGTTTTGGATCTCTCGTCCTCCAGCTTCAGCAGATGACCCAACGTCCTAGTTCTCTGGACTCCTGGACCTCTGCTGCCCTGACCTGGGAACTGAACCTGCCCTTGAATTCGGATTACCCCTCTGCTTAGACGTTGGACTCGAACAGCATGGTACCTGACCTGACCTTGGACATTTTTCCTGATTACGCTACCTGCCTCTGGCCCTTGTCTCTGCCAGCATTCCGGACACCCGCTTTGTAATCTGTCTTGAGTCCCAGGGAGAAAGGCGGGCTATAAATATTTAAATAAACCAAAAAAAATTCCATTTCTCCCTGTGCTCTAGATAATGCACAACACAATTAAAGTTAACACTTGGTAAAAAAAATAACTATTTACGAGAATGAAAACATCAGCTTCCTAAGAAGCGCTGCTATCGGTATCAGGCATAATTAAACCCTTTCTTTAAAACCAGAATTGTTTCTCGAGGTAGGTCTCTAATTTTTAGGGTTGCCAGGTCCCTCTTCACCATTGGCGGGAGATTTTGGGGAGGGGCCTGAGGAGGGTGGGATTTAGGGAGGGGAGGGACTTCAATGCCATAGAGTCCAATTGCCAAAGCAGCCTTTCTCTCCAGGTGAACTGATCTCTATCGGCTGGAGATCAGTTGTAATAGCAGGAGATCTTCTGCTATTACATGGAGGTTGGTAACCCTACTAATTTTGCATCCTCAAGGCAGATAACTACTGAATGTGTCCTAGCCACAGAGTAACTCCAGAGATTTTGGGCACTTTCACACAGCCCAAATAATGCACTTCCAATCCACTTTCAGTGCACCTTAAAGATAGTTTGCAAGCGGATTTTGCCAGTTCACACAGTAAAATCCACCTGCAAAGTGCATTGAAAGTGGATTGAGAGTGCATTATTTGGGCTGTGTGAAAGTGCCCATTGAGACCACACATCCTTCCTTGACGTTTTTGGTTTTCAACCGATATATAGGAATGAGACCGCTTCCGGCCGCAGGTGGAAAGGGATGACTCCTCATGGTTCCTCTTCTTTGGATTTTGACGTTGTGAAACATGACCCCGTTGCTACATCTGTTTCAGGGATGGTGGTGGTTTCCTTTCTCCTTCCAAGAAGCACGGCCAGCCCTGACTGTGCTCAATTGTTTTTTAGAAGCCAGGAAGGAGAGGGACTGTCCAGATCGGGTGGCTTTCCGGGTTGGGAAACACTTGGAGATTTGGAGGGTGGAGCCTGAGGAGGGGAGGGTTTGGGGAGGGGAGGGACTTCAGTGGGATATAATACCACAGAGTCCACCTTCCAAAGCGGCCATTTTATCCAGGTGAACTGATCTCTATTTCCTGAAGATAGGGTCGCCAGTTCTGGGTTGGAAAATATCTGGAGGTTTTTTGGGATGGGGCCTGACGAGGGCGAGGGTGTTTTTTTTGTTTGTTTTTTTTAACCTTTATTGGCATAATCATAACAAATTCTACTTAAAATTTACCAATCAAAAGACCACGATATCTAGAATATTGGCAATTTTGCATCGTCAAATAAAGCACGCCGGTGGGAAGGCCCATTTAGTACGATGTTCCTAATGAAACTTCAAGGAATCTGGCTACCGACCAAGTCACACGAGTATTACAGTCATTCAGTAAGTAACGTACAAGCCTCACATCAGTTTGAGCTCGACTCTTTTAGGAAGGGTTTCATATATTTCTCTCTTGCTAAACAATGTAATTCACAATGCGGAAGGATATGGGCTACCGATTCAGGTTGTTTTTTGGAACAAGAGCAGAGTCTCTCCTCATAAGGGGTATTGGTGTATCTGCCTCTTGTTACTGGCGAGGGACTTCAATGCCATACAGTCCAATTGCCAAAGCGGCCATTTTCTCCAGGTGGACTGATCTCTATCGGCTGAGATCACTTGTAATATCAGGAGATCTCCAGCTAGTACCTGGAGGCTGGCAGCCCTACCAGGAGATCAGTTGTACTAGTGGGAGATCTCCAGCCACCACCTGGAGGTTAATCCATATTGCAGCCCAAGTTTTGCATTTTTGTGACCACCTGGAGGTTGGCAACCCTACCCAGAAAGCTTCCATGGCAGAATGAGGATTCGGACTGAGGTCACCCAAATCCTAGCCTGAAACTGTAACCACCACACCACACTTGAGAATTCGAGGAACTAAGCGTAACTTACCCAATGGCTACCAAGAACTAAAATGGATTTATTTGTTGTATATTTTATTATTGGATATCCTTTTATACGATTGTTATTGAAACCAATATGCCAGTAAAGGTATTGATTGATACACCACACTGGTTCACAGTTCAGTTTCCCAACCTCGTTGTGGCACCTGGAGATCTCTTGCTATTAAGACTGATCTCCAGATAACCAAGATCAGTTCCCTTGGCAGAAATGGCTGCTTTGGAGGGTGGACTCTGTGGCATTACGCCCGGCTGAGTAGGGTTGCCAGGTCCTTCTTCGCCACTGGCGGGAGATTTTGGGGGCTGAGGAGGGTGGGGTTTGGGGAGGGGAGGGACTTCAATACCATAGAGTCCAATTGCCAAAGCGACCATTTTCTCCAGGGGAACTGATCTCTATTGGCTGCAGATCAGTTGTAATAGCAGGATTTGTTTCCCCACTCCTACACACAAAGCCAGCTGGGTGACCTTGGGCTAGTCACATCTCTGAGCCCCACCTACCTCACAGGGTGTTTGTTGTGGGGAGGGGAAGGGAAGGTGATTGTAAGCCGGTTTGATTCCCCCTTAAGTGGTAGAGAAAGTCAGCATATAAAAACCAACTCTTCTTCTTCTTCCGTTCTAGCTCTGTCACGGCCATCTTCCTGTAACTCCATGGCTGTTGTTTTGTTTTGTCTCAACTCTGAAAGGAAATTTTTTATAGAGACTGGCAGCAAACATTCACTGAGGAATCCATGGAAACTGCTCTGCGCTACCAGGCTCTGTGGAGAATTCACTTTTGACCGGAATATGTCTCCACAGCTCAATAAAGTAGGGTACTTCAGCATCACTCCAGGAAGCAGGCCTGTCAGAGAAAGAGCAATGTCTGACTGCACGGCCCTTGTCAGCATTGGGCTGGAAAACACCACTAAAACTGTAGAATACTTCTAGATTATCCAATTTGGTGAATGGTAGAATGATGGATGGTAGAAAGGAGCCCCGTGGCGCAGAGTGTTAAGCTGCAGTACTGCAGTCAAAAGCTCTGCTCACAACCTGAGTTCGATCCCAACGGAAGTCAGTTTCAGGTAGCCGGCTCAAGGTTGACTCAGCCTTCCATCCTTCCGAGGTCGGTAAAATGAGTACCCAGCTTGCTGGGGGGAAAGGGAAGATGGCTGGGGAAGGCACTGGCAAACCACCCCGCAAACAAAGTCTGCCTTGGAAACGTCGGGATGTGACGTCACCCCATGGGTCAGGAATGACCTGGTGCTTGCACAGGGGACCTTTACTTACTTACTTTAGAATGATGGAAGAATTTCAGAAGAAGTAGAAATTAGAATTTAGTAGTATTAGTAAAGAAGGCTAAAATGACTAAACTGAGGCTATTTTGGTCACATCATGAGACGACAAGAGTCACTGGAAAAGAGTCATGCTAGAAAAAGTTGAGGGCAGCAGGAAAAGAGGAAGACCCAGCAAGAGATGGATTGACTCAATAAAGGAAGCCACAGCCCTCAGTTTGCAAGATCTGAGCAAGGCTGTCAAAGATAGGACATTTTGGAGGACTTTCATTCATAGGGTCACCATGAGTCGGAAGCGACTTGACTGCACTTAACACACACACACAGTAAAGAAGGGTGGAGATATAGTAATAGATGTAAGAATCCTAATATCAAAGTAGCTGAAATATTGTGTTTATGTAACAGTCAAGTCTAGAGTAGCAGATGAATAAAAGTGAAGAATAGATTGCAAAACAAGAACTGTATTAAGTATTAAATATTAAGTATAACTTTTATAGTCAGCTTGGAAAGTAAACATGGATACTGGATTTAAGTAGACTAATGATGAAATAAATGTTTAGTTCGACATGAGTACTAATTCAAAATGAACTCCCTGAAAGACGGTTCACATTGTGTATGTGTGTGTGTGTGTGTGTATGTGTATATATATATATATATATACACACACACACACACACACACAATATATGGATGACTGAGGTAGGTATGTGTGTATGTTTGTATGTTTTTGAGCATTTTATATATATACATACATATATACACACACACACACACGCACATAAAGACTGTAGAATACTTGATTTTGTATTTTGGTACTTTAAAAAAAATATTTCTTGATTGTTTCGGAGGTTCTTTGCTGGAGGTTAGCAACCCTAAACAAGAAGGAGGAAGCCAGCTCCTTTTTAATGAGTAGGGTTGCCAGCTCCAGGTTGGGAAATACCAGGAGATTTTGGGGATGGAGCCTGAGGAGGGTGGGGTTTGGGGAGGGGAGGGACTTCAATGCCATAGAGTCCAATTGCCAAAGCGGCCATTTTCTCCAGGTGAACTGATCTCTGTCGGCTGGAGATCAGTTGTAATAGCGGGAGATCTCCAGCCGATAGCTGGAGGTTGGCAACCCTACTTCACCTCCAAAATCTACAGATGTTTCCCAACCCAGAGCTGGCAACCCTATTTAATGAACCCCAAAGTATGCCCAATGATATGAATCCAAACAATTAAAACACACACAAACACACTAAATAAGCAGCACCCGAATGCAAATAACATTTCTGTGTCCCGTCCCTAATTCCTAAATGTCTTGTGTTGATAATACATGCAAAGTTTCATTTCCTCTTTATGATTGTACATCATCTATTTATGGAAGGAGATATTCAAATGTGGATTTTCTCTTGGAAGCTTCCTCTTTGCTGTCAGGCACATTCTTTCTACAGCACGAAGGGTTTACTTTCTCTCTAAACAGACACTGTGAAGTTACTCACACTAGTGCTAGACCCAGGCTCAATTTTAAGGAAGTAGTAACAGACATTTCTTAGAATGGCTTCCCCGTCATAGTAAACCACATCCTACATGATCTAAGTGTAACCCTGAGCCCCCGGGGGGCTGAAAAGTTGGGCTATTCCATATAAGGAAAAAACGGTGCAATCTTACGGTTGCCAACATCCAGGTGGTGGCTTTCATAGAATCATAGGGCAAAAATGCATGGTTGCTTTAGCCTCCTTTATTCCCCGTTTCAGCCAGGATTCAGCCAAGACTGAATGCATGTTTGGCGAAAACGCATGAGTTCGATCCTGGCTGAATCCTGGCTGAAACAGGGAATAAAGGAGGCTAAAGCGACTGTGCGTTTTCACCCTGGAAGGGACCACCAGGGTCATCTAGTCCACCCCCCTGCACAATGCAGGAAATTCACAACTACCTCTCCCACACACCCCCAGCAACCCCTACTCCATGCCCAGAAGATGGCCAAGATGCCCTCCCTCTCATGAACTGCCTAAGGTCATAGAATCAGCATTGCTGACAGATGGCCATCTAGCCTCCGCTTAAAAACCTCCAGGGAAGGAGCACTCCAGAGGCTGGAGATCTCCTGGGATTACAACTGATCTCCAGGCAACAGAGACCAGTTTCCCTGGACAAAATGACTGCTTTGGAAGGCGGACTGCATGTCATCATACCCCACTGAAGTTCCTCCCCTCCACAAGCCCTGCTCTCCCCAGACTCCACCCCCAAAATCTCCAGAGGTGGCCACCTTCTGAATCTTCCCAGAGTGGTTGTGGGGGTGGGGAGCAGAAGCAACAGGTAACTTGCTTCTGGAGGACGCCAGCTTTTCCATACAACAATACATTGATTTCCATGCATAAGAATTTCTTATAGTGATTACTGGCAAGGGGGATTTTGTTTTTATTAATTGGCTGTTAGTCTGTATTTTGTTTGTTGTTGTGAAGCTTTGCAATCTTTACGTCCGAATTAAACAGAAGTTACATCAGCTGCATACCGTATGGTCAGGGTTGCCAGCAGGGCTCTTCTGATGTTCTTATGAAGGCCTCGGCCTCTATGCCCTGGTTGTTGGCCCTCCAGAGGAACTGGTTGGCCACTGGTGTGAGGCAGGATGCTGGACTAGATGGACCCTCACTGGTTTGATCCAGCTTGCTGGGTGACCTTGGGCCAGTCACACTCTCTCAGCCTAGCCTACCTTATTAGGATTGCCAGGTCCCTCTTTGCCACCAGCGGGAGGTTTTGGGGGCAGAGCGTGAAGAGGGTGGGGTTTAGGGAGGGGAGGGACTTCAATGCCATAGAGCCCAATTGGCAAAGCGGGCATTTTCTCCGAGTGAACTGATCTCTGTTGGCTGGAGATCAGTTGCAAAAGCAGGCAACCCTGTATCTTATAAAGTTGTT
Organism: Euleptes europaea; assembly: GCF_029931775.1. Lineage (NCBI taxonomy): Eukaryota > Metazoa > Chordata > Lepidosauria > Squamata > Sphaerodactylidae > Euleptes > Euleptes europaea. The sequence goes on along the minus strand of NC_079321.1, from coordinate 7,559,484 downwards.
ATGTGGATAAAATGAAGGAAAGGAGAACAATGTAAACTACTTTGGGTCCCCGTTGGGGAGAAAGTCCAGGCATGAGTGAAGTAAGTTGGGGAGGGGCTGTGGCTCAGTGGTAGAGCATCTGCTTGGCATGCAGAAGGTCCCAGGTTCAATCCCCGGCATCTCCATTTAAAGGAACTAGGCAAGTAGGTGGTGTGAAAGACCTCCGCCTGAGACCCTGGAGAGCTGCTGCTTGTCTGAGGAGACAATACTGACTTTGATGGACCCAGGGTCTGATTCAGTATAAGGCAGCTCCATGTGTTCATGCGCTGAAAAATAATGTACTCTACCACTGAGCTACGACCCATCCCCTTCGATCAGAACATCTAATCCAGCATTCCCCGCTAAAGTGACCCGACTGATACTTCTGGAAAGCATGAGCCATGCATAATAACCATTTTTCAGGCTAGCCCCACGATGCCCATGAATTGACAATCAGAGGTATACTAAATGTGGAGGTTCACGTTTCTTTTCCCTTAAAGATTCCCCCCCCCCAAAGAGAATACATTATACAAACGTACAATAACACTAACATACCTAAAAGACATTACAAAACATAAAATCAAGCGTGCCTCTTTTAAATCTAAATTTGCTATCTGTTACATTTTATAATATGTTGTCACCCCTTCTAAACTACACTTTCTTGTTATGTTTATCAGTATTTTAAAGCCTTTCAAAGTGTTAACTACATTAATATATTTAAAGATGGAATCAGACATTTGATATTTTCTTTCTCATATTTTATGCATCTATAACAGCTTATAACATTTTCATTAAATTAAATATCTATATATCTCTCCACATATTGGTTATTTATTGTAACTATACTATATTGCTAAATTATTAGAATATTTATTAAACATAAAAAAGTTAACGATTTGCATATTCATAGTAGGTTTTCCATTTTCACACCATTGGTCTTCTATTCAGCGCGTTTATCAAGGTTCATGTTTCTAATCGTCATAGTTAATACCTATTGTTAGCTTTAGACAAATTTGCAGGGAATAAGCGTTTCCGAAAACCATTTCAGCTAGTGCTTAACAAAACCATATCTGTTGGGAATTGATTGTAACTTTAATTACAATTATAACATAATTAGCTCTGTGCGAAGAAGCTCTCCCTCACTAAACTCAATTGTCCCAAATTCTGAAGCTTTCCTTACAGGAAAGATACTTAGCCGCTGGGACCCAGGCAAGCCATTTATGCAGGGAGATTTGGGGGGCAGAGCCTGAGGAGAGCAGGGTTTGGGGAGGGGAGGGACTTCAGTGCCATAGAGTCCAATAGCCAAAGCAGCCATTTTTCTCCAGGTGAGCTGATCTCTATCAGCTGGAGATCAGTTGTATTAGCAGATCTCCTGCTAGTACCTGGCAGTTGGCAACCCTATCTCCACCCCTCCCCTTTTTTTGTTTATTTTCATGATTAGAGTGTTAGATTAGGATCTGGGAGACCCAGGTTCGAATCCCCACTTTGCCATGGAAGCTTGCTGGGAGATCTTAGGCCGGTCACACACTCTCAGCCTCGCCTACCTCACAGGGTTGTTGTACGGATTAAAATGGAGGAGAGGGGAATGACTTAAGCCATTCTGGGCTGCCACTGGGGAGAAAGGTGAGGTTTTGAGAGAGGCAAATTTGGCATTTGCATTGCTTGCCAGATATTTGTATTGAAATGAACACCAGCGCAATAAAACATTCCCTCTCTCAGCCTTGGCACCGAGCGGTTTAGAAGTCAAATAAAAATGCAAAAATGGGTGGTGGTGTGGGATGTCCCGAGATTTTTTTAAAATAAGTTTTTATTTAAAATTTCCAATAGCATACAAACAAACATTCACATCCATTCACATCCATACAATGTAAACCATCTTTCCGGGAGTTCATTTTGAATGAATCGCTCAGGTCTTACTGGTCATTTGATCAAAATTCTACTTAAATCCTTTATCAATATTCCCACTACTTTCCGGGCTGTCTATCAAAGCAGTACTAATACTTAATACTTTCCAAGCTGTCTATCAAAGCAATAGTAATACTAAATACAATACAATTCTTCTTACCCTACTATGCTTCACTTTTATACCTCCTTTACTGCTCTAGATTAAACTATCACACGAATACAGGATTTCTACTACCTTAATCTTATTATTGTTTTTATATTTGCTATAATGCTTCCCCAGAGATGTCCAGAGATTTCAGATGTGTCCTGGTGGAGCATCCCAAATTATACTGGCATGGAACAGTGACCTCTGCTGTGAGAAAAAGAGAACCCAGCTCCTTGGCAGTTTCAAACAGGGGAGCTCAATTGCGCCCTGAATTAATAGCACCTCCTGATTAATAGTACAGATTTTTTCACAGCAGGGCTTCATTTTCCAAGTCGTAGTTTTCCCTGTGCTTAAAGAACCCACAGCAAGCGGTACAGCAACCATGAAGACAAACCGCTTCCTTTCGTTAGCGCTGCTATTTTTAACATTAGTGATATTTTAAGGCTGGTAACGTTTAACTGTCTTTTTCAGCTGTTTCTATACGCTGCCTCGGGGCTTAGAGCACAGGAAAGGAAGACCAGAAACTAACAAATAGAAACATAAGAGTTAGAAGAGACCACCAGGGTCATCTAGTCCAACCCCCTGCACAATGCAAGAAATTCACAACTACCAGCGTGGTGTAGTGGTTAAGAGCGGTGGTTTGGAGTGGTGGACTCTGATCTGGAGAACCGGGTTTGATGGAAGAAAAAAGAGGGGCGGAGGCTAATCTGGTGAACTGGATTTGTGTCCCCGCTCCTACACATGAAGCCAGCTGGGTGACCTTGGGCTAGTCACAGTTCTTTCAGCCCCACCGACCTCACAGGGTGTCTGTTGTGGGGAGGGGAAGGGAAGGTGATTGTAAGCCAGTTTGATTCTTCCTTAAGGGGTAGAATTAAACTGAATCAAAATCTGCTTCTTCTTCTCCCCTCCTCCCCCCGGTGACTCCTACTCCATACCCAGAAGATGGCAACCCTAACCCAGGATCCCTGGCCAATCTGGCCTGGAGGAAAATTACTTCCTGACCCTAAAGTGGTGATCGGCATTACCCTGGGCATGTAAGAAAGGGCCACGAGAGCCAAACACTGACGCAACCCTTCCTGCCATCCCTCTCATGATCTGCCTGAGTTCACAGAATCAGCATTGCTGACACATGGCCGTCTAGCCTCTGCTTAAAAACTTCCAAAGAAGGAGAGCCCACCACCTCCCAAGGAAGCCTATTCCACTAAGAAACCGCTTTGTCAGAAAGTTCTTCCTAATGTTTAGCCAAAAACTCTTTTGATTTAATTTCAACCTGTTGGTTCTGGTCTGATCTTCTGGGGCAACAGAAAACAACTCCGCTCCATCCTTTCTATGACAGCCCTTCAAGTATTTGAAGGTGGTTATCATATCACCTCTCAGTCTTCTCCTCTTCAGGCTAAACATACCCAGCTCCTTCAACCTTTCCTCATAGGACTTGGTCTCCAGACCCCTCACCATCTTTGTTGTCCTCCTCTGGACATGTTCCAGCTTGTCTACATCCTTCTTTAATTGCAGTGCGTAAAACTGAACACAATACTCTAGGTGAGGTCTAACCAGAGCAGAGTAACGCAATACCATCACTTTGCATGATGTGGACACTGTACTTTGGTTGATACAGCCTAAAATTGCATTTGCCTTTTTAGCTACTGCATCACTCTGCTGACTCATGTATGGTCTGCTAAGACCCCTAGATCCTTTTCAATAAATAAATCCATCTTCCTTTTGGCTCTTGGATGGAAGTGTTCAAATGCTGCTGATAAAACTGTAATGTGCTCGCACATTATAGCCACAGTGTGATACCCGGAAGATACCAGCAACCATGTAGCCCATAGCTAGGCCTGCCAACTCTGGGTTGGGAAATACCTGGAGATTTGGGGGTGTGGAGCCTGGAGAGGGAGGGGTTTGGGGAGGGGCCGGACCTCAGTGGGTATAAAGCCATAAAGTCCAACCTTCCACAGCAGCCATTTTCTCCAAGGGATCTCTGTCGCCTGAAGATCAGTAGTAATTCTGAAAGATCTCCAGGCCTTACCTGGAGGTTGGCAACCCTACCCTGCTCCAGCTTAAACGGAAATGCCCTGGAAATAGGGTTGCCAGGTCCTTCTTCACCACCATAATAAGCCATAATAGGGAATTGAAAGTACAGGACCAACAGGTTTTCCAACAAAATTCTTGATATTTTGTTGGAGAACCTGTTGGTCCTGTACTTTCAATTACCTATTATGGCTTATTATTCTTGATATATTGCGGCTGAAGAAGCCTACAGCGAAAAGTGTATCAAAAGGATCTAGACAACATGTACTGCCGTCCCCATTCTTTTCCAACCTACTGTTACCTTGAATTTGAAGTCAAGTATATTTCGCTTAGTTCATTTTTGCGCCAGAACTAGTCAATTACACAGCGCAACGCAACTCGACTCTTTCTTCTACTTGTGGATTCTTAGCATGGACTTTGCGTATGAATTACTTTTGTATTGTATATATTTTTTACAATAGGTTGGAAATCTGATATATTGTTTGTTCGTCTGTTGGTATGCTTTCTTAGGTGTTGGTTTCATGTTCACAATTTTTTGCTTATTTTTTTCCAATATATGTGATTATTCTATATATTTGCACCTTGTATGCTGTTTTCTTTTTGCCAACTAACTTTACAGCACTGACCCCCCTTTTTTGTTTGGACTTCCTGGAGGTTGGCAATCCTACCTAGAAACCCCATGAGCCATGGTGAGAAAAACATGGCGTTGTTGCGTGGAAGCTTCTCAGTAAAGCTGGGAGGAAATCCCCATATGGAACATAGTTGCTAACGTCCAGGTGCGGTCTGGGGATCCCCCAGAATTACAGCTCATCTCCAGACTACAGAGGTCAGTTCTCCTACAGAAAATGGCTGCTTTGGAGGTAAGCTTGCCAACCTCCAGGTACTAGCTGGAGATCTCCTGCTATTACAACTGATCTCCAGCCAATAGAGATCAGTTCCCCTGGAGAAAATGGCCGCTTTGGCAATCGGACTCTGTGGCATTGACGTCCCTCCCCTCCCCAAACCCCGCTCTCCTCAGGCTCCGCCCCCAAAACTTCCCGCAGGTGGCAAAGAGGGACCTGGCAACCCTATTTGGAGGGTGGACTCTATGGCATTATACCCCGCTGACATCCCTCCCCTCCCCAAAGCCAGACTTCACCCCCAAATCTCCAGGAAATGATCAACCCGGAGTTGGCAACCCTATGGAGGCAGCCAAGATCGCAGATTTGTGCGAGTCTGTGTGGGGTGGCCTGTGGCCAACTTTCTAGCTCACCAAAGGCCAAAAAAAGACGCTCTTGTTTAGAGAACATATTTTCCAATTCTGTTTAGGCAAATCCCACAATCCCTGAATAAATGTTTTCTTTGGGAAGCGGCCCTTACCCTTCCCAGCCTACGCAGAGGTCCTATGCAAACATTTCATCTCTCTCTCTCCCTCCTCTGCCTCCTGAAATTCCTCCCCTTCCGGATGGCTCTCATTAGGTGCTACATCAACAATGTTAAGAGGTGGCATTCATTTCAGTCGAACCTCGCACCCCCAAGACGGAGGCCAAAAGGAAACAGATGTTCCCCTGTCTCATCCAAGGACACCGGCCTCAAACAACCTTCTCTGCGCTTGCTTTGGTCCCGATTCAAAACCGTGTCTGAGCCGTGACAGTTTTGCTGCCCTTTGCATACAGGCAGGCCTTTATTGTGTGTTTTTTTAGCAGACTATCCATGGGGATTCATTCAGCCGGGATCAACAGCTATTATGGTCTCCTAGTTAGGTCAAAACAACTCAAAACAAATCCTGTACGATTTCATCAAACCCCTGAAGCCATCAATCTAGTATTTGTTTTTTAATCCTGCCTTAGAAACATAGAATTATAGAGTTGGAAGGGACCACCAGTGTCATCTAGTCCAGCCCCCTGCACATTGCAGGAAATTCACAATTAGCTCTCCCCCCACACACACACACACTCCAGTGATCCCTACTCCATGCCCAGAGGATGGCAAAAAAAACAACCCTCCAAGATCCCTGACCAATCTGGCCAGGAAGGCATTTGGGATGCTCTAAGGCATTCGGAATGGTGTCATCGAATCATAGAGTTGGAAGGGGCCATAGAGGCCATCTAGTCCAACCCCCTGCTCAATGCAGGATCAGCCTAGAGCATCCCTGACAAGTGCTTGTGCAGCCTCTGCTTAAAGACCGCCAGTGAGGGGGAGCTCACCACCTCCCTAGGTAGCTGATTCCACTGTTGAACAACTCTCACTGTAAAATGTTTTTTCCTAATATCCAGCCGGTACCTCTCCGCCTGCAATTTAAACCCATTATTGCGAATCCTAATCCTCTGCTGCCAACAGGAACAACCCCGCGTTCTAGTATTATGAGGGAGAAAAGCTTCTCCCTGTCCACTCTCTCCATACCATGCGTAAAAAAATAATTACGTCATTTTAAAATAATGACTATAGATTATATTAATAGGACATTTTGGAGGACAATAATTCATAGGGTGGCCATGAGTCGGAAGTGACTTGACAGCATGGAACGCACACACAACCATTTTGTTTCTTGCTGAAATATATAGCCACCAGAGGGCCATAGAGGACAAATTTTGCATTTGAAAATGCATACACAATTCAATCCTACACAGATTTATTCCATTCTGGGGCTTTTGATTTCAGTGGATTTAAGGTGGAGTAACTTTGCATAGGATTGCACCGATGGAAGGCAGCACTGTCTTCCTTCAAAGACAGACTTTGGTGAATGCTCAAGTGCGCAGGACAGCGTTGCCAGGCCCCTCTTCACCACCGGTGGGAGGTTTTTGGGGTGCAGCCGGAATCAAACTGGCTTACGATCACCTTCCCTTCCCCTCCCCTCCCCACAACAGACACCCTGTGAGGTAGGTGGGGCTGAGAGAGCTGTGACTAGCCCAAGGTCACCCAGCTGGCTTCATGTGTAGGAGTGGGGAAACAAATCCAGTTCACCAGATTAGCCTCCACCATTCACATGAAGGAGTGGGGAAACCAATCCGGTTCTCCACATTAGAGTCCACCACTCCAAACCGCTGTTCTTAACCACTACACCACCACCACTCCCAATATCTGCAAACGTATTACCTGGGAGTAAGCTTCACTCAATACTGTGAAAAGTCTTTCTGAGCAAAAAAAACTCCCTAAGTATTGAGCCTCATGTGTTCCGATTCCTTTAAAGCAGGCGCGCCCTCTGGTGTTTAAGGTGCGCTCCTTGGCCTCCTCCTCACCTGATTAAATAATGGGCTGCATTTGAGTGGCGAGGAAATGCATAAATGGATGGTCACAGGAGGCTTTTCTTCCCCTAACCAAGAGACATCTTTAGGAGAGACGGAGTGGGAGCAAAATAAGCCAGGCGGGCCAAAAATCAGCTCAGGATATCCCCGTCAATCTATGAAGAGAGCAGCTTTTTAATATATCATGTGAACAGCATTGGCAAACTTTGACCATGAAGCTTTCTCTCTTGGCAGTGTTTCCTCTGTTGCTTTATTCTTTCCAGCTGGGAGAAGTGACTGGTGATCCATCCCTCGATGTAGTAAAAGAAGAGGCAGGGGTAAGTATCACATTAGCCTAAGAGTCTAATCTCAGTTCATCCCCCTCCACCACCGTGTGAACAGTGATAGAATCCCGCCCTTGTGAATCATGCTCTCCTCTTTAAATCTTCTCTGAAGCTTTTCCTCCCTCTCTCATCATGCCAGAACGTGGGGCCATCTGCTGAAGCTGGAGGGTGAGAGATTCAAAGCAGATAAAAGAAAGCATTTCTTCACACAACACATAGTTAAATGGCGGAACTCCCTGCCCCAGGATGTGGTGATGGCTGCCAACTTGGAAGGCTTCAAGAGGGGAGTGGACATGTTCATGGAGGAGAGGGCTATCCATGGCTACTAGTCAAAATGAATACTAGTCATGATGCATACCTATTCTGTACAGTATCAGATGAGCTTGCCTATTAATTATGTTAGGTGCGGTGCAACACAGGCAGGATGGTGCTGCTGCAGTCATCGTGTTTGTGGGCTTCCTAGAGGCACCTGGTTGGCCACTGTGTGAACAGACTGCTGGACTTGATGGGCCTAGGCCTGATCCAACAGGGCTCTGCTTATGTTCTTATAATCATATGTGCTACTCAGGCCAAGCATCCACACTGTCTAATGAAACTTGCTTCTTTCATAGACTGAGCTACGCCCTTGTTAATCTCAGTAGGAATCCCATTTGTCAGCGAACAGGGAATCAAGTTTTGGAGCAAGCATGGTTACGATAGAAGGCGCGAGTCTTTTTTCTTGCTTTGTGTGCCTAACTAAGAATTAGGGCTGCACACTCCAGGCTGGGAAATTCCTGGATATTTGAGGTTGGAGCCTTGGGAAGGCATGGTTTGGGGAAGGGATGAATAAGTAGAGTTGGTTCAAACCAACTTACAATCTCCTTCCCTTCCTCTCCCCATGACAGACACCTTGTGAGGTAGGTGGGGCTAAAAGAGTGTGACTAGCCCAAGGTCACCCAGCTGGATTCATGTGTAGGGGTGGGGAATCAAACCCAGTTCACCAGATTAGAGTCTGCCGCTCATGTGGAGGAGTGGGGAATCAAACCCGGTTCTCCAGATTAGAGTCCACTGCTCTTAACCATTACACCACGCTGGCTCTCAACAGGGCAGAATGCCACAGAGACCACCTTCCAAATCAGCCATTTTCTCCAGGGGAACTGATCTCTGTAGGCTGGAGATCAGTTGTAATTCTAGGGGATCTCTAGGTCCTACCTGGAGGCTGGCAACCCTTTAGAGGAACTCAACCCCTCTGTTTTTCTTTGTAGGCAAGCTCCTCTCTTGAAGAACCACAGCATCAGAAGCCAGGTAAGTGAAACCATTGATCACCTGAAAGAAAAAGATGGCTTACTTAGGTGTAGGGTTGCCAGGTCCCCCCAGCCGCCGATGGGGGGTAGGGTTGCCAGATCGAGGTTGGGAAACTCCTGGAGGTTTGGGGATAGAGCCTAGGGAATGGAGTCCCTACATAGGTATGCAGCTGGTAGTATTTGTGCCTAGACACGTGAACTTACGAAGTGGTGCTGAGACAGGCTGCCTCAGTACAAAAGGAGTGACTTAAGAGGTTATGTAACGAATGGATGACAGCTGTTTGTTTCAGGATGGGGAAGGAGGCTTGCGGTGGGGTGGGGACCTGCAGCCAGGAGAACATAAGAAGAGCCCTGCCAGATCAGACCAGTGGTCCATCTAGTCCAGCACCGTCTTCTCCAACAGTGGCCAACCAGTTCCTTTGAAGGGCCAACAACAGGGCATAGAGGCCAAGGCCTTCATAATAACACCAGAAGAGCCCTGCTGGATAGGGTTGCCAGGTCCCTCTTTGCCACCAGCAGGAGGTTTTGAGGGCGGAGCCTGAGGAAGGTGGAGTTTAGAGAGGGGAGGGACTTCAATGTCATTGAGTCTAATTGCCAAAGCGGCCATTTTCTCCAGGTGAACTGATCTCTGTCGGCTGGAGATCAGTCGTACTAGCAGGAAATTTCCAGCTAGTACCTGGAGGTTGGCAACCCTACTGATGGATCAGACCAGTGGCCCATCTAGTCCAGTATCCTATTTCACTCAGTGGCCAGCCAGCTCCTTTGGAGGTTCAACAAACATGGCATAGAAGGCCAAGGCCTTCGTGTCCTGCTGGATCAGACCAGCGGTCCATCTAGTCCAGCATCCTGTGTCACACACTGTCCAACCAGTTCCTCTGGAGGTCCAACGACAGGGCATAGAGACCGAGGCCTTCATAGGAACTTCGGAATAGCCCTGCTGGATCAGACCAGGGGTACATCTAGTCCAGCATCCTGTCCCTCACAGTGGTTAACCAGTTCCTCTGGAGAGCCAACAGGACATATAGGCCAAGGCCTTCGCCTAGGGTTGCCAGGTCCCTTTTCGCCATCGGCAGGAGGTTTTTGGGGTGGGGGTAGAGCCTGAGGAGGGATGGGTTTGGGGAGGGGAGAGACTTCAATGCCGTAGACTCCAGTTGCCGAAGCGGCCATTTTCTCCAGGGGAACTGATCTCTATCTCCTGGAGCTGAGTTGTAATAGCAGATCTCCAGCTAGTACCTACAGGTTGGCAACCCTACTTCCCCTTGATGTTGCCTCCTGGCACTGCTACTCAGAGGTTTACTGCCGGTGAATGTGGAGGTTCCCTTTAATTAGCCCTCCTATGTTTGCACACCCATCTGATGAATATGGAGAGGGGGTTCTCTACCTATTACCTGTACCTTAACTGGCTCCATACCGGCCTCCTTTGGGCTCTGCTTGTTAGGCTGCAACCCTTGGAGCAGAGCAAGGCCTTTCAGAGTTCAGAGCGGCCAGGACCTAGCAGTGGCTATATCTGTTCTGGGAGCGGTTTGAGTGCTTTAGGTTCTTTGACCTACAGATGTCTGAAAAGTCTCAGCAGCAAGCAAAATATATCCATTGCCAGTAACTATGTGTGATTATTCAGGTCAGGGCTGGCCCATCCATTCAGTGCCTCTAGGCCAGTGCCCTGGGCACCAGAGGTAGTGTGTGTTAGGTGGCATCAAGTTACTTCTAACTTTATGAATGAATGACCTGCAAAATGTCATATTGTTAACAGCCTTGCTCAGATCTTGCAAATTGAGGGCTGTGGCTTCCTTTATAGAGTCAAACCATCTCTTGTTGGGTCTTCCTATTTTCCTGCTGCCTTCAACTTTTCCTAGCATTACTGTCTTCTCCTGTGAGTCTTGTCTTCTCATAATGTGACCAAAGTACGATAGCCTCAGTTTGGTCATTTTAGCTTCTAGGGAGTGTTCAGAGTCTACCAGAGGTAGAGGGGTACCAAATCAGACGGAGGGGTAGGTGGTGGCTTCCCCACTGTGCGGAGGGTGGGCAGTGAAGTTATTCACCAAAGATCTTTGAGCCAACCCTGGTTGAGGTGTGATAGAGGCTAGGTTGAGCCAACCCTGGTTGAGGTGTGACAGAGGCCAGGTTGAGCCTCTTGCAGTAGTTATATTGTGGCAGCCATTTTGTGTCTGTGCCCACCATGCTGTGTCAGAACTCCAAAGGTGCCCGGCAGGCTCAGAAAGGTTGAGGACCCCGATCTAAAGCATGACATACCATAAGGCAAAAATTGGATTACAAAGGTAAAAGAGTGCTATAAAAACAAGATGATACGTACAAGAAGCACTGTAATTAGGGTTGCCAGCCTCCAGCATCTAAGCAGCTAAGAGCAGAGCAGCCCAGTGGGCGCGTGAAACGTCTAACCTCAGAGAGATTATATGAATATGGTAACTTATTGAAGGAGCTTTGACTCCAATTGAAAGGAGAGCTGATGAAGCTGCCCACGGGGTAGTGAAAACGCAAAGCATCCGGACGGCGTTCCTCTCCACCTATCGTCCATCATCTTTCTCCCGGTTCCTGAGGGAACAATAAGCATATGAACAGTACAAAATTCTAAGAGACTAATAAGTCATTGAATGAGATAAGCCAAAAAAATCTGTATTTTTGTATTGTATTGTATTGCCTCACATGTACTCATAGTTATTTTCATAAGTTTCCTTTATTAGATTGTATGTAATTTTTTCACTTTTGTCACTAAATTCACTGGCTTATAGAATAAGAGTTTGTATGTCATTTATAGAGCCCTTACTATACTTTCTCTCAGCTTGACTTTTATAGTAAACGTGCCTTTTTTGCTCCAGCCTAGCCTCCAGGTGCTAGCTGGAGATCTCCTCCTATTACAACCGATCTCCAGCTGATAGAGATCAGTTCACCTGGAGAAAATGGCCGCTTTGGCAGTTGGACTCTATGGCATTGAAGTCCCTCCCCTCTCCAAACCCCGCCCTCCTCAGGCTCCGCCCCCAAAATCTTCAGGTAATTCCCAACCCGGAGCTGGCAACCCTAATTGTAATAGACCACACTCCTGTTCCTATACAAAAATGCCCACCTGAGCACTTTCTGTTTTGCATGAGCCTTACGGTCATTGTCTGAAAATCTACTGGTGGTCCCTGGCCCGGAGTCTGTCCAGCTGTCCTCGACTAGGGCCAGGGCTTTCTTAACCCTATTCCTAGGGAAGCCCGAGCTTTAAACAATCTAGTTCAGTTTTGTCGGGCCTATAAGGCGGACCTGTTCCACCAGGCATATAGCTGAGGGCAGGGACGGTATACAGCATATCTATTGGCCAGCCTGGACTTGTGGGGCCCCCGCTCCTACATTGTGTGCTATTAGATAATCTGGTCATTTGGATGTAGAGTCGCCAGCTCCAGGTTGGGAAATACCTGGAAATCTGGAGGGGGGTGGAGCCTGAGAAGGGCAGGGTTTTGGGAGGGGACTTCAATGCCATAGGGTCCGATGGCCAAAGCGGCCATTTTCTCCAGAGGAGCTGATCTCTGTCGCTTGGAGATCAGTTGTAATAGCGGGAGATCTCCAGCCACCAACTGGAGGTTCTTAAGCAAAAAAAAACAGCACGTGGCTCAAGATTCTCACTGAAAAACAATACAAATATTTACTATAGTGAACTAGTGTTATTTCCTAGTTCACTATAGTAAATATTTGTGTTGTTTTTCAGTGAGAATCTTGAGCCACGTGCTGTTTTTTTGCTTAAGTACCACTTAGTGCAGCATAGGGGATTTTTTGTTGGTTTCTACCAACTGGAGGTTGGCAACCCGATTTGGACGACTCCATACCAGCCTGATCAACCCAGTGTGCGTTTGCTGCCAATGTCTGAACAGTCAGCTGTATTTAGGTTGGGACTACTATTAGAACCTGCACACTGTTGCTTTTTTTTAGTGCCATTAATTGTACCGTATTAATTTAGTTTTAATCCATGTATTTACTTAAAGATAAAGGTACAAGCACCGGGTCATCGCTGACCCATGGAGTAATGTCACATCACGACATTTACTAGGCAGACTATGCTTATGGGGTGGTTTGCCATTGCCTTCTCCAGTCGTTTATACTTTACCCCCAGCAAGCTGGGTATTCATTATGTGCAGAGCGAGCCCTAATTGCAATTTTTTGTGTCGCCATTTGTGAAAAAAAGGAGTGACTGAGCAATACAAAATGGACCCTAATGTGAAAGTGACCCCATGTTCCTATACAAAACAGTGAAGACTGGAAATATTTTAAATTAAAAAAAACACCAAGATTCTCCCTGGAGTCAAGTTCACAGAAACGGCATATTGCCTACATGCCTACATCTTCTAGAATTACTTCTCTACGGGGTGTCTTTGAATGTCTTTGGTGCCCCTGTCAAAGGAGCACCGAGAGAAAACCAGAAGAGCTTCCCTTGGTGAGATGGATGGGGAGATATAGGACTTCTCATGGAAGAAATCAGTGCCATTAACTTCTTTCGTCTTCTTGCCTTCTAGTGCAAGATCTCTCTTGGATATCTATCTACACCCCGGTGAAAAGCTGCCATACGGGCCTAAGAGAGAAATATGGCGAATTTTCTTCCCCGTCGTTCCCGAACGGCTTTGAAGGAAATATCTGGTGTAACTGGACTATCTGGGCAGGCGCTCGAAAACACATCGTTATTTATATTAAAGGATTTCAAAGTGGTGAAAGCTGTGACGTGAACAGTGATAAGATTTTCTTTCACGGAGTCTCTTCCCTGGCAGAGAATGCCGTGATCTACGCCTGTTGGCGGAAAGAGGTTCATGTTTTTGCCACTTATGCTCAAGGTGTCCATGTGGTCCTCCTGTTGAGGCATTCGGCTCATCTCAGGAAAGAAAGGCTTGTAGGCAAATACTTTATCTTCAAGCACCGCGACATGCAGCCTCCTCCCAAGGGTGCCATTGGCTCGTCAGAAATCCTGACCCCAGAACTCTCCCGCTCAATTCTCAGCAACCTTCCTCAGTCTGAAAAAGAATTATTTCTCTCAATGTGGGACAGTGCGAATACTAGTTTATCTTCAAGTCATAGAACTGACCAGGTGACTGAACTTAGCAAGTCCTCGCCAGCGAGGAGAGAAGATGCAGAAGTCATGGACCTTCCAAGTTTTGTTTGGCAAGTGACGAGCACTGAACGCCTAATGCCCGCAAGTCCAAGCTTGCTCTCTGGGTCCTCCACGGACAATGAAAAATTTTCTTACAGTCCTGGAACGTTAATAGAAATGAGAGGACACACTAGCTGGGGCTACCTCAGTGAGTCAACCACTCCTTCAGATGTTCTCTCTTACGTCCCTCACCTAAGTTCATCACCCCTAATCAAAACTTTTAGCCCCTCAGAAGGACCAGCACTTCCAACTACCAGTTTGGGGGCCTTGATTATGAATGATCCACAGGTGAGGAGCAAATCGGCGCAACTGGGTTACCTTGCCTTGGCTACATATTCTCTGGCTGTGTCTCATAGCTTGGAGGCCACCATGGAAGTGAACAATGAAGCTATCCGCTCTCAAAGTGCGAAAGAGGCTATCTCAACGAACTTCCAAGAAAGCGTGTCAGTTCCCGAAGGAGTGAGCAGTGGTGCCTTTGCTTTTGAGACTGTTTTGCTACCTGAACAGAACTGGATCAGGACAGAGATGCAGGAAGACTGTTTCCTTCTCCCTTCTGAGACACCAGAAAGAGGCAGGTTTGGCAGACAGTCCGGTAGCCCTGTGCTAATATTCAGCAGTGATCATTATATGAGCGAGTGGGAAAGCAGAACTGCTCCCATCCCCGAGGAAAGCACTATGCTGTTGGATACTAGGCCCTTTTTAGAAAGTGGTGTGGAAGTAACTGACCTGCTAAGGAGCAGTTTGGGTATCACGGTGCCATGCAGTTCACCATACAAAAAATTCCCCCCGAAGACAAGAAGTAGCTACCCCGAAGCATTCAGTGCCATAGGAAATGTCTCACCTGTGGCAAAAGAATTCATCACCAGTGCTGATATTTCCCTGAATCCAGCTACTGAGATGCTGGGCGAATCCCAAAAGATTAACTGGGAAGGACAGAGCAGCTACTTTTTGGACAGAACTCTGAAACCAGGGTTTCCTTTCTCCCTCGACGAATCCACAATGGCTCCTGTTGTTTCCACAGACCCGGAATTCCCCATATTCAGTCAGGATCGTGACCAATCCTCGAGGATAGAGCCCACTCGTCCCTTTTTTGCCACGGAACTGAAGTCTTTACTCTCCCACAGCTCTGAAGCGATCCTTGCATTTGCCGTTCCAGATCAAGAGCCTACCCCTTTAGCCGTAGACTCTGCCCTTTCCCCATCTATGTTGCTCACCGATCCACTCCGCTTTGTAGAACCAGACCAAACACTTTCTCTCCCTGAACCGAATTCTCTTGTCCTCTCAGAAACCGCGCTGGTCCTTTCTTCAGCTGTTGAGCGGCTGGGGCCTAGCCCCTCAGGACTGGAACGTGCCATTTTGGAAACAGCTACGGAACTGGAGAATGTCCTTTCCCCAAGTGCTATGCTTTTAGAGCTTGCTGTGTCCCCAACAACCACAGTAAATTCTCTAGCAAAAGAACAAACCGCGTCTTTTTTCTCCCCAGTTAATGCAATTACCCCTTCTCCTGGACTGCTGACCGCAAATGCGGCTAAAACTGTGAGCTCTTTGAGTTCTTGCAGCCAGTATGTGGCCAGCGCTTCAGAAAAGGGGGATCTGTCTTTTCTTACAGTTTGGCCTTCTGGGTCAATTGATCCTACACTGGGAGTTTTAACTCCCAGTGTCTCCGCTGCTCTTGTTGCGACAGAATTGGAGCATCTTTTCTCAACCACGGAAATGGCGTTCACCAAGCAGCAGTTATCGGAAGGAAAAAGCGACGACAGTTTTGTTGCAACACCTGAAGAGGAAGATGAGGGGGCTCTCTTCCCTGATACGGTCAAACACTTGAACTTGCTCTCTAAGACTGAACAATTTCCATCCCTTGGTGGATTTACAGTGAACGGACAAGCTCCTCCGAATGAATCTGTCACTGAGACGCCTCTCACGTTTGCGCCAGGTACAGGTGAAGAGGAGAGTGTGATGAATTATGCCTTTATCTCTAGTACGGCGCTTACCTCGGTCTTGTCACCTACTGAAAGGCAGACTCGAGCGGTGTTTCCCAGTCCTTTTAAATCAGTAGACGGCGCGACAGGACCGGCAGCGCATCCTCGAGAAATGCGACCTCGGGCTGAATGGCAAACGAGCACCCTGCAAGCTACCGCTTCCAATCTTAATGTCCCGGGGACTCTTCTCAAGGCACTACCTCAGAAGAACGCCGCAGCGGACTCACAAACTCCACAACCGCCTTCTGATGCTGAGAACAAAGTGGTTTCCCAAGGCCTCCGGAATGACATAGGTAAGAACTCCGGAACGACACTTTTTTAAAAAAGTGCTTTATTCTTCAGGGTTGACTCTTAAAGGGCCACAACTGCTTCTGGAACAAGAGCAAGAAAAAGTAAAATGCTGGTGTGCTGCTCTGCAAAGTACTCTCTGGTCAAGAGTAAGTCCGTTGAACTAAATGGGACTTTGGAGGAAACGCTTTAGAATAATGCCCCAGGGGTTATCAGTACCGTGATTTTATTACAGGGGAATTTGGTGTTTATGTTTCTAGCTGATGGTGGCAGCTATAATGGGCGTTGGTGTGGGAAAGATTTGGGACATGCTCTGCATAAAGAAAACGGGAAGGGGAATGGTGAAGTAAGTTTACTTTAGCTTTTCCTCTTCTGTTAGTGTTGTCTGAGAAGATTGTGCCTATACCACTTCTGGTTAACTTACTTACTTCATTAATTCCTTTTTATTTCCCCCAGTTGGGACCTAAAATGGCTTACGTAATTCTATTCTCTGTTTTATCCTCACGACAACCCCTTGAGATGGGTTCATCTGAGAGTGTGTGACCGGCCCGAGGTCAGTCACCCAGCAAGCTTCCCATGCAGAGCAGGGATTCGAACCTGGGTCTCCCAGGTCCTAGTCTGACACGCTAACCACTACACCGCACTAGCACTCTGTCTAAATTATGTTTTTAGTTTCTTGTTTATAATCATGTGTGTTAATGTAATAGTAATGTTGTCACCCACCCTAAGTCCTGTCTGTGCTGGGAGAAATATAGGGTATTCTAATGTTCTAAATAAAGATTTGGGTTGGGCCATTGCTCTATGGTAGCAAGCCCCGTGGTGCAGAGTGGTAAGCTGCAGTACTGCAGTGAGAGCTACTCATTACCTGAGCTTGATCCCGACGGAAGTCAGTTTCGGGTAGCCGGCTCGAGGTTGACTCAGCCTTCCATCCTTCCGAGGCCGGTAAAATGAGTACCCAGCTTGCTGGGGGTAAAGGGAAGATGACTGGGGAAGGCCATGGCAAACCACCCCATAAACATAGTCTGCCCAGTAAATGTCTGGATGTGACATTACCCTACGGGTCAGTAATGACCTGGTGTTTGCACACCTTTACCTTTTTTATTATTCAGTGGTAGAGAAGCAGCCTTGTATGCAGAAGTTCTCAAATCCAGTCCTTCGCATCTCCACTTTAAAAGGATCAGGTATTAGGTGAACGTAGGGTTGCCAGGTCTCTCTTCACCACTGGCAGGATGCTGTATGAATTTTAAAAATGCATTTATTTTATCTTCTTTTCCCAACAGAGTTGGGGTTTCCGTGGCTGATGGTGTATCTTCCTGTCAAGAGTTGCCACATGACCTTGAAGGATGAAGCTGGAACGTTTTCTCCTCTGACTTCTAGCAGCATTCAAACCAATAACTGGTGTAACTGGACCATCTGGGCTGGCCCCGACAAACATATCTTGATTTACATCGAAGGGTTTGAGGGGAAACCGGATTGTGAAGAAAATCAAGATAAGATTCTGTTCCAGGGGGTCACGTCAAGTGTGGAGAACAAAGTCGTTTACGCCTGTCGAAATCACGGGACCTTGGTCTTCGCCACTCAAGCTGTAGCTGCCAATGTGGTGTTTTTATCGAAAGCTGCTACTCGAAACCATGGCCCTAAATATTTTAAAGGGCGGTATTATATATTTGAGGATTACGAAGTGTCAACTTCTGCAGATGGCGACGTGGTTCCTGAAGAGCCTGTTTTGAAATCTAACAGCCGTATTGGATTTCCGTCGTACATAATTCACTCAAGACGTATTTCAGACTTTGAGAAGATGAGCAGGATTCCCAGCAATGAAAACAGCCTGCCTGTGAGTAGTAAAGAAAGGTGGAACAAAACCAACAATGCCTCAAGCTTGGAAGCATTACTAAGACCAGCTGTTAGTAACTACACTCCGCTCTCTTTCTCAAAATCCACAAAAATTGTTCCTCGTATGAAGGAGATGCAGGTTATAAAACCATCTGCTGATGAGTATCGAACCGGAAATGACACCCTTCTCGGCAGTTTAAGGGAAACTGTAGTTTTGGGTTCAGATGGTTTGGAGGATAAAGAAAAGGCCATTGTACCTTCCGCCTCTCCGTATGAGTCCCAGAAGTTCAGAATGAAAACTAAATTAGTGGCAGTGGGAATCACCACAGAGTCTGCTGGTCTTGAAAACAATGGCCGTGTACCCATACATTGGAGGCCAACACACATAAAAGATAATGGAAGAGCAAAATTTGAGAGATCTGGCTTCCGGAGCGGCATAACCTTTCCACAAGCCTCCTTAAAAGAGCAGAGACTCCCAATTTCCCCTCCTAAGATTATCCCAGAGGAGGATCAGTACCGGGTCCTTCAGCCGTGGCATCCTCCTGCTGCAGTCTCAAAGGAGGCTTCTGATGCCATCAAGTTTCAAGCCGGGGAGATGAAGGAAGGAGAACGGATGGATGGTCAAGTCATCAGAGAAGGAAACGGGGATGGATATGTGGCAATAGCAGATGGTGTGAGAAGAAATGAACCTCACAGCACTGAGCTGCTCGCTATGAACATGCCGGACAAATCTACAGTGAAAACAAAGCCCCATCTGACCACCCCAGCACAGCCGAATGCGTTTAATGTCCTTTCTTCTCTGAACATCCTTAATAGTGACCTTATGGGAATTGTTCCCACTTCACATCCCAAGGTTGTTCTCCCAGGTAACAGGAAAAATACTCAAGCAGAGGTGGCTCTTACTTCACAACCTGCTAATTCAGTAACCAGATATACAAGTAGGGTTGGCAGCCGGTCCCTCTTCACCACCAGTGGTGAGGTTTTTTGGGGGGCGGAGCCTTAAGAGGGCGGGGTTTGGGGATAGGAGGGACTTCAATGCCGTAGAATCCAATCTCCAAAGTGGCCATTTTCTCCAGGTGAACTGATCTCTATTGGCTGGAGATCAGTTGTCATAGCAGGAGATCTCCACCTAGTACCTGGAGGTTGGCAACCCTATTTAGAATATACTCGCAAAGGAAGAGTACAAAATCTAATCCTTCCGGCTTTCTGAGTGGGTACCACGCAATAAAACTCCTTTGAAAGAAGGGCATTACAAATAATTCACGTGGTAAATTTCATGAGCACCTTATCAGTTGGCCAACCTTCAGATAAGTGCTTGGAGTTAATTGGAGGAGAGAGAGAAAGAGTGTGATAAAAACTGCAGTCCAGAATTGACTTGGCTGCACTGACCATGTAGCAATTTATTTAAAATAACCTGAAATTTTGTGAGATCAGAAAAATTTCCTGGTTTTATGAACCCCGGGGGGGGGGGCTACAACACTCATACAACATCTTTGTATAGAATCACAGAGTTGGAAGGTGCCATAGAGGCAATCTAGTCCAACCCCCTGCTCAGTGCAGGATCAGCCTAGAGCATCCCTGACAAGTGCTTTTCCAGCCTCTGCTTAAAGGCTGCCAGGGAGGGGGAGCTCACCACCTCCCTAGGCACCCCATTCCACTGCCGAACAACTCTTACTGTAAAAATATTTGTCCTAATATCCAGCCGGTACCTTTCCACTTGCAATTTAAACCCATTCTTGCAAGTCCTGTCCTCTGGTGCCAACAGGAACAGCTCCCTGCCCTCCTCTTAAGTGACAGCCCTTCAATTACTTAAAGAGAGCCATCACGTCCCCCGCACCCAACCTCCTCTTCTCCAGACTAAACGTTCCCAACTCCCTCAGCCTTTCCTCTTAGGGCTTGGTCTCCAGGCCCCTGATCATCCTTATAGCTCTCCTTAGCATGTAACATAGGGAAACTTGCTACCCTGTGTAGCACATAGGAACCAGGAGTTCGAACATTTCTTGCTGTATCTTTGTTATTGTACAATGTGTGAAGAAACCCTCAGGTTACAAGATGCTAATGGAGGTGTGTATGCATGTTGCAATATACTTTGTGCGCTTAATTTCTGAGTGGCATCTAGGGTTGCCAGACCCCTGCTGGGGTGGTGGGAGGCCCCTGCTTCAGGGGCCCCTCCCCCAGCACCATTCAGCCTGCCAACTGTGTCATCATTGATGTGTCATCAATTGTGTGATCATTGATGGGTCATCATTGGCCTGTGTCATCACTGATGTGTCGATGTCACTTCCGGCACTCACTGGATATGATGTCATTGTGTCACCGGCACTGTGGCTACGCTCTGGTATTTGGGAAAAAGCTCCATGGTCAAAACAGCTTCTTCCGTAGAGTTTTTGCCCAGATACTAGAGCGTCCCCATGGCGTCGGCAACCTGATGGTGTCATTTCCAGTGCGCGGCAGAAATGACATAGATGTGTGCTGCTGGTACGTTTCCCTCCAGCCCTCCCATCCCCTGCTGGTTGCCAGGGGGTACCGGGCAACCCTAGTGGCATCTTAGAGTCTGGATGAAAGTTGCAATGGAATGCAATGGAGTGCTTTCCTACCACACTGATCCCTTTCCATTCTTCTTCCTCCGTAGACAGCGTTTCTGTTTTCAGGTCTCGTGAAAACGATTCTGCACTGGAATCCCAGCACAAACCTGGAGGTAATACAGTAACACCGTTTTCTCCCTCTTCCTCTAACGCCCACCCCTGAAAGGGTGGGAGGAACTCTTGGCTGAACATAGGGTTGCCAGGTCCTTCTTCCCCACCGGTGGGAGGTTTTGGGGCGGAGCATGAGGAAGGTGAGGTTTGGGGAGGGGAGGGACTTCAGTGCCATAGAGTCCAATTGCCATTTTCTCCAGGTGAACTGATCTCTATCCGCTGGAGATCAGTTGTAATAGCGGGAGATCTCCAGCTAGTACCTGGAGGTTGGCAACTCCAACTGTACACCAAGTAACTTTTAAAAAATAGTCTGGTGACGTGCAGTACTGGCTGCTAAGAGGTGATAGCCGTGGGGTGGGCAGGATCTTTGGGGCAGGAGGGAATACTTAAATGTGTTGGCAGGAACGGTTTGGGATGCTTTCATTTGCCTTCTGCGTTGTGGCATATTTCGGATCATTTGCAGATGTTTTACTTGAAGTGACTTTTGGTATCGAACACAAAGGAAGTGAGCTGGAAGAAGACCTCATTGAGTCAGTGAAGATGCAGGTGAGAGGGAGCAAATGTCATCATAGAGCAGCGGTCCCCAACCTTTTTGAGCCTGCACAGGCCCCTTGGGAACTCTAACACAGTGTGGTGGGCACAGCCACAAAATGGCTGCCACATCTTCTCTTTAGTTATGCCTTGAAGACCATAATGTTGTTCCTTTGGCAGAAGCTGCCACCACGTTTTTAAAAATCTCCCTGGCCAATCAAATCTCCAATGGTCAATAGCTCTACCTGCCCCTGCCCACTTTCCAAAAATATTTGGTAGGCATCAGGAAAGGTGTTGGCAGGTGCCATCGGACTAGGGATGCCAGCTCCGGGTTGGGAAATACCTGGAGGTTTTGGGGTGTGGAGCCTGAGAAAGGCAGGGTTTGAGGAGGGGAGGGACTTCAGTGGGGTATAATGCCATAGAGTTCACCTTCCAAAGTGGCCATTTTCTCCAGGTGAACTGATCTCGGTCATCTGGAGATCACTTCTAATCCCAGGAGATCGCCAGCCACCATCTGGAGGTTGGCAACCCTACTTAGGGCCCATGGGCACCACGTTGGTGACCCCTGCCTTAGAGTAGTTTGTGTTTGATAAGTTGCAAGTCTGGTCTTTTCACTCGATTCCCCCCCCCCCAGCCTTTTCATTCAGTAGTTTGAAGACATTCAGTAGTTTGAAGACATTCAAACTAGAAGCAGAAGAAGAGTTGGTTTTTATATGCCAACCTTCTCTACCATTTAAGGGAGAATCAAACCAGCTTACAATCTCCTTCCCTTCCCCTCCCCACAATGGATACCCTGTGAGGTAGGTGAGGCTGAGAGAGCTGTGACTAGGCCAAGGTCACCCAGCTAGCTTCATGTGTAGGAGTGGGGAAACCAACCCAATTTTCCAGGTTAGCCTCCTCCTCTCATCTGGAGGAGTGGAGAATCAAACCCAGTTCTCCAGATTAGAGTCCACCACCCCAAACCACCACTCTTAACCACTACACCATATTGGCTCTCTACTACACTGTGCCTCTCCATCAAACAGAATAAGAATGAGGCATGGGTAGGATTTAATACACAGGTGGTGATTAGGAAACTTAAGAGCATTTGAATGACTTGAATTTGCTTCTGCAAGGGATAGGCAGTTGTGGGTTGTTTGCATGTCTCTGTAAAGGGTGCTGGAGGCAATAAAACACATTAGAGAGAGGCAGTGTAGTACAGTGGTTGTAATGCAAGGCCAAGACCTAGAAGACTCAAGTTGAGATTCCCATTAAACTTTATACCCTGGAAAATTTTGTTGGTCTTTCAGGCGCTAATGGACTCAAATTTTGTCTGCTTCTTCAGAATAAAATGGCTGTACACCTGAAACCATTCAACCATGATGCTCCTTGTCTAATCTCAGGCCAATCACACTCCCTCTACCTAGCCTACATCATAAGGTAGTGGGTGAGCGAAAATAGGGGCAAGAGAATCACATACACTGGTTAGACCACCTTGGAGGAAGGAGCCGTTTAAAAAAATGACTAGGAAGACATTTTGTAAGAACATAACAGAAGAAAGGCCATGCTGGATCAGACCCAGGCCCATCAGGTCCAGCAGTCTGTTCACGCAGTGGTCAACCAGGTGCCTCCAGGAAGCCCACAAACAAGACAACTGCAGCAGCATTATCCTGCCTGTGCTTCACAGCATCTAATATATTCAGCATGCTCCTCTGATCCTGGAGAGAATAGGCATGCATCATGACTAGTATCCATTTTTGCTAGGAGCCATGGATAGCCCTCTCCTCCATGAACATGTCCACTCCCCTCTTAAAGCCTTCCAAGTTGGCAGTCATCACCACATCCTGGGGCAGCGAATTCCACAATTTAACTATGCACATTTAACTTTTTGGACAGCACAGGTATCTTTGGGTGGTACAGAATGAAAATGTTGATCTTAAAGGCAAATTAATCTCCTTCGTAAGAACTCTAAAAGCAAGTGGTTTTTCTCTTTTAGTCACACCTACCCCCTTTACATCTGGGATCCCCCTGTGCAGTATCAAAAACTGAAGTTCAGTTTCCCAGTGTATATAGGGTTGCCAACCTCCAGGTGGTGGCTGGAGATCTCCTAGAATTACAACTAGTCTCCAGGTGATAGAGATCAGTTTCCCTGGAGATAATGGCCGCTTTGGAAGGCGGGCTCTATGTTGTTATACCTCATTGAAGTCCCTCCCCTTTCCAAACCCCGGTTTTATCAGGCTCCACCCCCCAAAATCACCAGGTCTTTCTGAGCTGGCAACCCTACATAGAGACTGCCCGCAATGAAAGTGTGTGCCTTTTTTAGAAAAGAAGACTTCAAACTAGCTATGTGCATCTCTGTATCAGGTACCATTGGCTGCTCCATAACCATTCTGTTAAACCCGCAGTCGGCCCTTTCTCTTTCCAGGTACAAGAGAGAGTGAAATTCCTCTCAAACAAAGTCAAAGAAATCAAGTTGAAGGAAATTAAAAGGAAGGGAAGAAGTGAAAGAAAAAGGTATGGCAGCTGTTCTGTGTTGGGTACCCTTGTAGGAAAAGCTGACAATAACATCTCCTATACTCCAGAATAGGAATGCCAGGCTCTGACATGGGTCTCCAACATTTTTAAGCCTCTGAGCATCTTTGGAATTTTGACACAGCGTGGTGGGCACAACCACAAAATGCTTAAGCCATCTTGGGGGGGTTGTTGTTGTTTTTTTTAAATTTGTTTTTATTATTTGCGAATAGAAACAGAACAAAAAACATAGAAAGTATGGAATAGAAAACACCAAAAAAATACAGATTTGTGACATACAAGTGACAAATATTGATAACCTAACTGAATTTACTACAAAATCTACTTTTAACCTGAAGTAGCAACTTTCATGCTTTCATTTACTCTGAATTGCCCTGCCTGATGCAACATCTCTCCCTGTATGTTTTTAGATAGTATTATATATTTGAGAAAATAATACCTTATATATGCTAGCGTTCTGCATTTAACTCTAATCGTGTAGGTTAATTGATTCTAAATATTAAACATTATATAAAATGCATAGTTTTAATCAGTCACGCAATTATAACTAACTGTCCTGGTTTTTTGGTGCGTAGAACGAATGACTCGAACCTGATGTTCACGTTCTGGCTGCACCTGGTACCGGAGGAGAAGAACATCTCACGCTTGATCCATTCTCAACTGGAAGGCCTTGGTGGCGCATCCACAGGGTCTGGAAGGATTCGGAAGGTTTCAGTAGGAGGTGTGTGTGTGTGTGTGTGTGTGTGTGTGTGTTGAGTGCCGTCAAGTCGCCTCTGACTCATGGCGACCCTATGAATCAAAGTCCTCCAAAATGTCCTATCTTTGACAGCCTTGCTCAGATCTTGCAAACTGAGGGCTGTGGCTTCCTTTATTGAGTCAATCCATCTCTTGCTGGGTATACGAGTGATTTTTAATGCTGGCTATGAACTACTGATGCTCAATTCGTGAGGAGGTGCACAGACCAGAGAAGTGAACAGATACCTTGAACTGCAGAACTGACAAGTTGAATGTTTAACCTACTGTCAGTCTCCAGGCGTACATTAGGCACAAATGCAATTAAACCAGCATTGATTGATAGAGCTACTTTGAGCCTGGGGAGGGCGAGGTTTGGGAAGGGGAGGGACTTCAATGCCATAGAGTCCAGTTGCCAAAGCGGCCATTTTCTCCAGGGGAACTGATCTCTGTTGTCTGGAGATCAGTTGTAATAGCAGGAGATCTCCAGCTAGTACCTGGAGGGTGGCAACCTTAGCCTGGGGAGCTCCCAGAATTACAACTGATCTCTAGACAACAGAAAACGGTTCCCCTGGAGAAAATGGCTGCTTCAGAGGGTGGACTCAGTTGTGTTAGATGCTGCTATGGTTGCCAGGGAGGGCCAATAACCATTACTGGTTGTGTGCCAGAAGAAAACAATATCTTCATCTGCTGGTGAAAGACACCGATAGGGGGAGTCAGATGAATAGGGTTGCCAGGTCCCTCTTTGCCACCGGCGGGAGGTTTTTGGGGTGGAGCCTGAGGAGGGTGGGGTTGGGGAGGGGAGGGACTTCAATGTCATAGAGTCCAATTGCCCAAGTGGCCATTTTCTCCAGGTGAACTAATCTCTATCGGTTGGAGATCAGTTGTAATAGCAGGAGATCTCCAACTCCTACCAGGAGGTTGGCCACCCTAGTCTTACATGATGGGTGCTTCAAGGCACTGCAGTTGGAAGGGTTAAAACTGAGTTGATGTGGAATTATTCTGTTCTGTCTATGTGTACCAGATGTGAACGAATGCAACTCTGGGATCGAACTCTGTGGCGACGAGGCCATCTGTCTCAATGGATACGGCACATATTCCTGTCAATGTAAAGAAGAATATGAGGACCGATCTTTGACTAAGTTGGGTACCCTTTGTGTCCGAGTTCCATCATCTGGTATGTATTTATCAAACTATAGTTCCACCTTGGGGATTTAAGGTTATAGCTAGAGGTGCAAAGCAGTGAGAACTATATGGTTGTGTGTTAAGTGCCGTCAAGTCACCACCGACGCATGGTTACCCTATGAATGAAAGTCCTCCAAAATGTCCTGTCTTTGACAGCCTTGCTCAGATCTTGCAAACTGAGGGCCGTGTCTTCCTTTATTGAGTCAATCCATCTCTTGTTGGGTCTTCCTCTTTTCCTGCTGTCTTAAACTTTTCCTAGCATGATTGTTTTCCACTGACTCTTGTCTTCTCGTAATGTGACCAAAATACGATAGCCTCAGTTTAGTCCTTTTAGCTTCTAGGGTCAGTTCAGGCTTGATTTGATCTAGAACCCACTGATTTGTCTTTTTGGCCGTCCACGGTATCCGTAACCCTCTCCTCCAACACCACATTTCAAAGGAATCTACTTTCTTTCTGTCAGCTTTCTTCAATGTCCAGCTTTCACACCCATACATAGTAATAGGGAATACGATGGCATGAATTAACTGTATGGTATTAAGCTGTAAATGATCAGGGCCTTCCAGACTTGGGGCACAAACTCCATGAAGCTGGAGAATTGTGATTAAAACTGTCGTGTTCTGTGAAAGAGACTGCACCACAGGAATAAAATCAACACGTTTTTTGAAGCTCCATAACTCAACGACCTTCGGAACAGCTGCTGGTGAAAGGAAAGAGAACAAAGTAAAAGACACGGAGTATAACGCTAGGGTTGCCAACGTCCCCCTGTTACAATTCATCTCCAGGCGATAGAAATCAGTTCCCCTGGAGAAAAATGGCTGCTTTGGCAACTGGACTCTGTGGCACTGAAGCCCCTCCCCTCTCCAAACCCCGCCGTCCTGAGGCTCCGCCTCCAAAATCTCCAGGGATTTCCCAGCCCAAAGCTGGCAACCCTCCACAACGCCCCTTATTTAAAGGGCTAGGCTCCCACATAATAACCTGGGTCCTTCTGCATGCCAAGCCGATGGTCGGCCACTGAGTCATGGCCCCTCCCCTCCAAATTACTTGGTACATTGAAGGCCTTTCAGATGGGAATAGGGTTGCCAGCTCCGGGTTGAGAAATACCTGGAGATTTTCAGGATGGAGCCTTGGAAGGGTGGGTTTTGTGGAGGGGAGGGACCTTAGCAGGGTGTAATGCCATAGATTCCATCTTCCAAAGTGGCCATTTTCTGCAGGTGAATTGATAGGGTTGCCAGGTCCCTCTTTGCCACCGGTGAGAGGTTTTTAGGGTGGAGCATGAGGAGGGTGGGGTTGGGGGAGGGGAGAGACTTCAATGCCATAGAGTCCAATGGCTAAAGCACCCATTTTCTCCAGGTGAACTGACCTCTATTGGCTGGAGATCAGTTGTAATAGCAGGAGATCTCCAGCTAATACCTGAAGGCTGGAAACCCTAGGAGGGACTTCAATGCCATAGAGTCCAATTGCCAAAGTGGCCATTTTCTCCAGGTGAACTGATTTGTGTCGGCTAGAGATCAATTGTAAAGCAGGAGATCTCCTGCTAGTACATGGAGTAGGGTTGCCAGGTCCGTCACCAGTGAGGTTTTTGGGGCTGAGCCTGAGGAGGGTGGGGTTTGGAGAAGGGAGGGACTCCAATGCCATAGAGTCCAATTGCCAAAGCGGCCATTTTCTCCAGGGGAACTGATCTCTATCGGCTGGAGATCAGTTGTAATAGCAGGAGATCTCCAGCTAATACCTGGAGGTTGGCAAGCCTATAAATTGATCTCTATCGGCTGGAGATCAGTTGTAATCGCAGGAAATCTCCAGCTACTCCCTGGAGGCTGGCAACCCTAGCTGGGAGAAGTCCAACCAAGCCACACTCTCTCTCTCTCTCTTTCTGCAGGCCTTCGCTACTTGTACAGCTACATGGAGATTTTTGTAGGAGCCATGGTTTTTTTCATCGCTGTCATCGTCGTGGCTATCAGCGTGCTGTGCACCATCGTAAAGAAGAGACGCTCAAAGAAGGACTTAAGTGTTGCAGAGGCGTCTTTGTCGAGGACACCAGCGGCATCGCGTTCGCCGCCGGGCGCCTTCGATCCAAAGAACATCGGTGACCTCCTTTCGTTGGACCCCGCCCGTTTAAAACTCAGAGCCAGATCGCCGGAATGGCCCCTGCCACTCGGAAGCAGCCCCCCTGAAGTCTGCAGAGTATCTATTGAGCAGTCCGAATGTTTGTGAAGAAAGACAAAAAAGCCATGCAAATTGCAAAAAAAAAACACCCTTATTGAAATTACTTTTATTTATTGCAGGCCAGCTGATTCGGCTTCTTGTTTCTCGGCAAATGAATCTTAATATTTTTGTATTAGCCATTTTCTCCGTGTTACTTGTGGTAACTCTTGGAACATTTTGTTTTCCTCTCCGGATTTTTGGCCACTGCTTTTGTCTTACTTTGTATGTAAAACGGGCATGAATCAAACAGGGTTGTTAATAAATCTGGCCTCTTGCTGTTCGCGTAACCGTTTTCTTCATGTGGCTTGGTTGATGTCTAAAATGGAAGCATGGAGTGAAATGGAAGGCTCTGCCGTAACTAGGGTTGCCAAACTCCTGGTACTAGCTGGAGAGCTCCCGCTGTTACAACTGACCTCCAGCCGATAGAGATCAGTTCCCCTGGAGAAAATGGCCACTTTGGCAATGGGACTCTATGGCATGGAAGTCCCTCCTCTCCCCAAACCCCGCCCTCCTCAGGGTGCTCCCCAAAAACCTCCTGCCAGTGGCGAAGAGGGACCAGGCAACCCTAGCTGTAACTGGGGTGCTGCTTAGATGTTATATTTGGCACGCACAGTTTTGCTTCCATGTGGTGTTTGATCTGGTTTGTAATGTTCATCATATACACTTAATGGGCTGAGCGCACTCATTCTCCCGTGCTAGGGTTGCCAACTCTGGGTTAGGAAATCCCTGGAGATTTGGGGGTAGAGTAGGGTTGCCAACCTCCAGGTACTAGCTGGAGATCTCCTGCTATTACAAATTATCTCCAGCCGATAGAGATCACCTGGAGAGAATGGCCCCTTTGGTGTGGTGTAGTGGTTAAGAGCGGTGGACTCTAATCTGAAGAACTGGGTTTGATTCCCCACTCCTCCACGTGAAGCCAGCTGGGTGACCTTGGGCTACTGACAGCTCTCTTAGAGCTCTCTCAGCCCCACCTACAGGTGAGCAAAGTTCTGACTTGCTAATTATTGCAGCACAAATGGCTGTTAAAAGCTCTTCCGAATCAAATAGGACAAAGGTGTGAACCTCTTAACCCAATTACTGATTTTGCGACCATTCTCACCTGCTAAGGACTGTGGAACGAAAGAGTAGCAGCCCTCTCAGATAGCCCTGTAAATGCTACCCATGTCTTTTCATGCTCCAGTCTGTGTCGTATATGAACTTTTTGTGGATGGAAAGAAAGCAGTGTTGAGAGAGAATCTACACAGCCTTGTGTGAGTTTTCCCTTTCTTTCTCTATTTATCTGAATTTCCCTTTTGTCTGTATTCGGTGTGGAACTTCCTGAGCTTGCAGCAAAATCCAGGTCATGTAAAATGTTACAAAGGAAATCTGGAGAGTTAAAGGTCCTTCAGATTATTGTTCAGAGAGCCATCGTGGTGTAGTGGTTAAGAGCGGTGGTTAGGCGCAGTAGACTCGGATCTGGAGAACCGGGTTTGATTCCCCACTCCTCCACATCAGTGGTGGAGGTTAATCTGGTGGATTTTCCCCCCCTACTCCTCCACATGAAGTCAGCTAGGTAACCTCGGGCTAGTCACAGCTCTCTTAGAGCTCTCTCAGCCCCACTTACCTCACAGGGTGTCTGTTTTGGGGAAGGGAAGGTGGATTGTAAGCCGGTTTGAGTCTTCCTTAAGTGGTAGAGAAAGTTGGCATATAAAAACCAACTCTTCTTTTTATTTTATTTGATTTTTTTTTACTCCCATGATGGCTAGATTATGAAAAATCAGTCTATTGCTTGTTCATTCCACCTTTCCTTCAAAGGTGCTCAAGGTGACCTATATAGTTCTACCTTCCTTGTTTTATCCTAACAACAATCCTGTAAGGTAGGTGAGGCTGAGGGAGTGTAACTGGCTCAAGGGGAACCAAGTGAGTTTCATGGCTAAGTGGAGACTTGAACCTGGGTCTCCTTCTCTGACCCTTGAATGAGTACACCACACTCTCCATAAATGCATCCTCCAAGGTCTTTTGAACTGGAAAGGTTTTTCATTCCTTTGGAACTGCTATCGTGTTGTCAGATGAGCGATACCTTAGAACTAATACTATAGTAGAAAAGAGAAAGAGTCCAGTAGCACCTTAAAGACTAACAACATTTCTGCAGGGTATGAACTTTCATGAGCCATGGCTCACTTCTTCAGATATGTGAACTGTGGCTCACGAAAACTCATACCATCAAAAAGAAATTTTGTTAGTCTTTAAGGTTAGTCTTTAAACTCTTGCTGTTTTCTACTGCTATTGACAGACTAACACGGCAACCCATTGTGATCTACTACTACTACAATAGAACAAGTACTACAATGTTGCCGTCTTCTGGGCATGGACAGTCAGAGCAGTTCCTCAGTGGAACAGGCTTCCTCGGGAGGTGGTGAACTCTCCTTCCCTAGATGTTTTTAAGCAGAGTCCAGATGGCCATCTATGACCTTAGGCAGATCATGAGAGGGAGGGCATCTTGGCCATCTTCTGGGCATGGAGTAGGGGTCACTAGGGGTGTGGGGGGGTAGTTGTGCATTTCCTGCATTGTGCAGGGGGTTGGACTAGATGACCCTGGTGGTCCCTTCCAACTCAATCAATTAATCAATCAATAGTTTATTTGCAGTCATAGACTCTTCCACCTCTATGATTCTATTCTACCTCATGCTTAAAGCATAAACAAAGAAGGCAAGGGCAGAGTAAGTGCCCATTGGCTCCAAATGGAAAGAGATGTACTTGTGAGCATTCTGAGATGGGCAACCAACCACAAAATTGGTTATGTTGGAAGGTTTTGAAACAATAGGTCATGTAGTTTCTTTATTTTCTTTTTCTTTTAGTTTATTGTTTTTTATTTTATTAGAAAACAATGACAATAACAACTAAAAAAAGCAGAATTACTGACCGTCTTCGTAATTTAAAATACTATATATATATATAAAATAAGGTCAAGTCTCCCATGCTACAGCTTATTTCTATATCTTCATATTCATCATTACATCCTGACTGAGCGCAACGCATTCCTCTTTCCCGCCCTTATTTATGAAATTCTCTATTTTACATATTGTATGTGACCATACCACATCCAATCTTATTGTTATCTCTGTTTTTCTGATATGCTGTTAGCTTAATTAAAACATATATTTCTTTAACTACATTTCACTATTTCAGACCAAAATGATATAGCGCTCTTACATTTCCACCACATGTGTATAAAATCTGCTTGTTTTCTATCACAGGTCCAACAGCTGTCGTTTTCTGATTTATGGATTTTACTTAGTCTAAGTGGGGTTATATGCCACATATATACCATCTTTATTAGATTTTCTCTCATTTGCATACTGACTGTAAAATCTAATCCCTTTGTGAAAATGTGTTCCCATTCTTGGTCACATGTAGTTTCTATCAGGACCAAATTCTCTTTAGGGGAAAAAAAAAGGAATTCTTCACTGCTGTCCAAACAGCTGGGGAGGGGGGTTGTATTGTCCAAGCAGTCTTAAACCATGGGGTTCCGGTAGGGGTGGAAGATCTTCCAGAATTACAGCTGATCTCCCAACTACATAGATTGCGTATTTATCTATTTATTTATTTGAAATATTTATTCTGTGTCTCCTTTGGAAGGTGGACTTTATGGCATTATACCCTACCAAGTTCTGTGCTTTCCCTCAACCCCCACTCTCCCAGGCTCCACCCTCAAATCTTTAGGTATTTCCACACCTGGAGTTGGCAACCCTACCAAAAAGTATCATGAAAGAATGTGTGGGCTTTGAAGATCTCCAGTGCGGCTCTTAATCGGGTGTGTGTGTGTGTGTGGAGGGGGGAGAGAGAGGATTCTCTTCTCCAGAGCCCAGAGTTTTTTTCCGTAGAGGACTGATTGTAACAAGACATGTACCAGAAGATAGCGATGCACAAAATGATATGTATCAATACAAACGTATTCACACATGGAGATATCCACAATAGTGAAACCTCGCGTGATCACTTGCGTGGGAAATCTCTGCGCAGCTTTTAGAGACGGGAGTTGCTGACTCATTATCTTTTCTTTGGAGGCCTTCAGACCTCCTAGCCATGTCAAAAATTTTATGCATGGGGTTTTTACCTAGGGTTCGAGGCTCTCTTGACACACACTATTCTGTTCCAAATCCTAAAAACGCTATGCGTGTTGTTGTTTGACCTGGAGAAGGTCCTGGGGTCTCCAGCATACTGCAGAATCACCAGAAGAAACCCAGAAGCGTTGGAGTCCCCACCCCTTAAAAACACTGCTTTGTAATTGGCTGTAGTGCTTACTGTGAGAAAAACGTCACCCACCCTCCAGCTCCCCTCTCTCGCGCTTTGGCTTATGCATGGAAATGGGGACTGTTTGACCCAGACTGATCTCAGGGGAGATTGAAGAATCGCGTTACAACAGGATCAGGAAGACCCGGACATTGTGCGGGCTGGGCGTGAGGTCATCTCTAAGGTACTGAAAACTCATGGATAACCCCAACGAAAAACTGAGTCGGACCAGCAGAGAAAGTAAGTCAAAATGCCCATGCATAAGAAGAAGAGTTGGTTTTTATATGCCAACTTTATCACTTGAGACTCAAACTGGCTTACAATCACCTTCCCTTCCCCTCCCCACAACAAACACTATGTGAGGTAGGTGGGGCTGAGAGAGCTCTTAATAGAACTGTAACTTGCCCAAGGTAACCCAGCTTGCTTTGTGTGTAGGAGCAGGGAAACGGATCCAGTTCACCAGATTAGCCTCCCCAGCTCATGTGGAGGAGTGGGGAATCAAACCCAGTTCTCCAGATCAGAGTCCACTGCTCCAAACCACCGCTCTTAACCACTTCGCCATAAAAGACCCAAGTAGGCTTATCAGGTTAGATTTCCCAAGCATAACATTGAACTTCAAGAGCTTTGCTCACAAATGGTAATGAGCAAAAAATTGCATCCACCTCTCTAGCTGGCAGTTGAGGAAAACCACATGCGCGGGGATGCTGCTTGCTCGGCTTTAGATGACAACGTTAAGTAAATCTTGGCCGACAGAGTGCAAAATCTTCTGTTGTTGTTGTTGCCTCTTATTATTATCTGCAATTTTTTGATACGAAATTGGCTGCCTCTTCTTTTCATTTGTGGCCAAGCCAGATGGCGTGTGTGCGATACCTCATGCTCGGAGCGTTCTTGAGTGCTGAAAAAAATATCTCTTGATTCACATTCCTGGCTTATTTCTAACCCCTTTTGTTGCAGCGCGGTGGTTAATAGGCAGATTGCTCTCCATTTAAAAAAACATTCTTTTTTTCATGTAGAAGCACAGCTGGAATTTCTTGCCGCCCCTGCGTTATGTGGAACGATCTCCCTTTCATGGCTCTTGTCCCCCTATTTCTGTTATTTATTGCTGCAAACTATGAGCCCGGCAATATGCGGCACCACTGAGATAATGCGCTGGATTTTTTTTTTTTTAATGCTTGCTTACTAGTTTGAAATTTGCTTGTTCCAGGTCGGGTAACCATTTGTGACTGTTTTATTTTTTATTAATTTATTTGGTGATGCATTTCTCTGGGATTGTAGCGGTAGCACCTTGATCCAGCAGCGGTACCACCTTGATTTTGCAAATGTAACGGGTTAGGGAATCTCAGTGACAAATAGATGAGACCCAAGTAGGGTTGCCAGGTCCCTCTTCGCCACCAGTGGGAGGTTTTTGGGGCGGAGCCTGATGAGGGCAGGGTTTGGAGAGGGACTTCAATGCCATAGAGTCCAATTGCCAATGCGGCCATTTTCTCCAGGGGAACTGATCTCTGTCGGCTGGAGATCAGTTGTAATAGCAGGAGATCCCCAACTGGTGCCTCGAGATTGGCAACCCTAAGTTCACGGGATAGGATCTGGGCCACAGGATAACCCACCCAAGCCTGGATTGATCTCTGAGGTAAAAATGACAAACACACGTTGGGTTCTGTTGAAAGTGGACAAGAGGAAAGTTTATTTTTCTTATTTTTCTCTTCAGAATTCTTCATCAGGCTCGATGGTAAAAGGTGAAAAGAAAGGGGGGAGCAGTGCTCCAGGTTGCCAGGCCTCCAAGTTAGGGTTGCCAACCTCCAGGTACTAGCTGGAGATCTCCTGCTATTACAACTGATCTCCAGCCAATAGAGATCAGTTCCCCTGGAGAAAATGGCCGCTTTGGCCATTGGACTCTATGGCATGGAAGTCCCTCCCCTCCCCAAACCCTGCCCTTCTCAGGCTCTGCCCCTAAAACCTCCCTCCAGTGGCAAAGAGGGACCTGGCAACCCTACTCCTAGTGGGAACCCTTATTGCCCGCTGCCGCTTCAAGCAGCGGTGGCAGGATGCCATTTTTTTAATGACCCTATAAGCTGCTTCTTTACTATACATCCTAGTTTTTATATGGTGGCGTTGCAAGCATGCATCCAACCGACTACAGTGAAAGAGCTTTGGCTACTGGGGAGCAGGATCTGAACACACATGAATGCTTTTATACAGAATCAGACCATTGGTCCATCAGAGGAAGTCCTCCTATGTTCGACTCAGCATGTGAACAAGCTACGTAGCAGTCCATGTTGAATCCTGACGAAGATTCCATCGAAACAGGAGAGTACCGGATCCCTGTCTAGTGAAGGGTTCGCGTTGTCCATTGGAGGGTCATTGCACTTTGAGTCCAGCTGATTGTGTCCTTACTCTGGGGAGATCAACACTTACCTGGTTCCTCTGTCTCCAGGAGTTTTTTTGGGGACTCTGTCTTTGGACATTTCCTATATCATTGTGACTATTGTGGTTTGCATGTTGTAAGCCTTTTGAATTCTGTCGTTCTTTAGTAGATTTTGATCTACTTTTTCAATGAAATACTTTCGGTTTGTTATTGCGTAAGCACATTTTGTTCAGACTGCTGTTTGTTGGTTGCATCATACGTTACAGCAGGCTACCTTCTTTGCTATTGAACCTCCAGGTAGTAGCTGGAGATCTCCCACTAACTGATCTCCAACTGATAAGAACAGTTCACCTGGAGAAAATGGCCGCTGTGGCAATTGGGCTCTATGGCATTGAAGTCCCTCCCCTCCCCAGACCCCGCCCTCCTCAGGCTCCACTCCAAAAACCTCCCGCCAGTGGCGAAGAGGGACATGGCAACCTTAGTTGTGTGTGTGTGTGTGTGTGTGTGTATAAAGTGCCGTCAAGTTGCAGCTGACTTACGGTGACCCCTTTTGGGGTTTTCATGACAAGAGACTAACAGAGGTGGTTTGCCAGTGCCTTCCTCTGCACAGTGACCCTGGTACTCCTTGGTGGTCTCCCATCCAAATACTAACCAGGGCTGACCCTGCTTCGCTTCTGAGATCTTACGAAATCAGGCTAGCCTGGGCCATCCAGGTCAGGGCAACCCTAGTTGTAGAAGTTAACAATTTTACTTCTCCCCATACTAGCTGGAAAATGGGGCTGCAAAGTCCATTCGCCAAGGACTGAAACCTTGCCTTGTTTCCTTCCTCTGGAGTGTGCCTGATGCGCGGCACAACACAGCATTGCAACATTTCCAGGCAGTTCCCTGCTCTGTTCGGCACGCAATGCGTGTGCTTAAGCTGTCAGCTGGGCCTCCAGCTGCGTGTCAAGGGACGGCTGTTGATAGTCGGGGAACAAAGCCCCACCACCACACGTCGCAGGCGGCTTTATTTTCAAGCCAGAGAGGGCATTTAATTGCCATGCTGTGGAATGCTACAAAGGGGCGGGTGGAGGGGGGGGGGAAGCAAACGGAGAGCTCTCCAGGACTGCACAAAAACAGCTGCCGCTTTGAGTAGCATTATTTGGCTGGTGGCTCACGCGTTTTGGGTTGACATGCAAAGCATGGCGTTTCCCTCGCGACGCCATCCATCTTTTTTTTTTTTAATATTTTATTTATATTATAAAGGGTACAGGAAAAAAAAGGAAGGGGTAAATGTTATCGTTGTAAAAAACAATACAGTCTTGTTGAATGATTTCTAGTAGTACATAATTACAGAGTATCATTGGTTTGTCATACATATATCAAACTGCTTTCTAATGTTTTAAGCATTCTTATTCTGCTTGGCAGTTGGTTAAATTAAAAAGATATAGTACAAAGCTTGTAGTAATGTTTAAACTAAGTTCGTTTAAATTAACCGCATTTCATATAAGTATAAAAAGATGCATCCATCTTGAAGATCTAGTTTCTAGGGAATGCAGAAGAAATCTCTGAACTTGGTGGTGAGAGCCAGTGTGGTGCAGTGGTTAAGAGCGGTGGACTCTAATCTGGAGAACGGGGTTTGATTCCCCACTCCTCCACATGAGTGGCGGAGGCTATTCTAGGGAACCAGGTTGGTTTCCCTACTCCTCCACATGAAGCCCGCTGGGTGACCTTGGGCTAGTCACAGCTCTCTCGTCCCCACCTACCTAACAAGGTGTCTGTTGTGGGGAGGGGAGAGGAAGGGGCTGCAAGCCTGTTTGAGTCTTTCTTAAGTGGTAGAGAAAGTTGGCATAGAAAAACCAACTCTTCTTCATTGTATTTTATTTGTTTATGGAAAACATTTATCAGCCACCTCTCTTCCTTACGGAACTCGAGGTGGCTTACAATATAGACGTGGCAGTGGAAAATGCCATCAAGTCACAGCTGACCTATGGTGACCCTGTAGGGTTTTCAAGGCAAGAGACATTTCGGAGGTGGTTTGCCATTGCCTGCCTCAGTGTGGGCTGAGAGAGTTCCAAGAGAACTGTGACTAGGCCAAGATCACCCAGCAGGCTTCATGTGGAGGCGTGGGGAATTGAATCCAGTTTTCCCGATTAGAGTCCGCCTCTCTCAGCTACGCTGGCTCCAGGAGATCGGTTCCCCTGGAGAAAATTGTCGCTTTGGCAATTGGACTCTATGACATTGAAGTCCCTCCCTTCCCCAACCCACCCTCCTCAGGCTCTGCCCCAAAAACCTCCTGCCAGTAGCGAAGAGGGACCTGGCAACCCTACATAGGACGTTGCCTTGCCAGGTCTCGGGAGATAAAATCTTAGTCTCAAGAGCCAGTGATTCTGTGGTGAAGCCAAGCTGTTTGAGGAACCAGCTGGGTGGGACCCAAGACAAAGAAGTTGGGGATCAAGATTAGTGACACATCAGAAAGGTACACATTAGCTACGCTTTTGTCATTGGCGAGAGCAGTCCCACCTTTTACATAGCGTAAGAGAGACCCTGCTGGATCAGACCAGTGGTCCAGCAACCTGCGTCACAGAATGGTCAACCACTTACCCTGGAGGCCCAACAAACAGGACCACCAAGGCCTTCTCCTGATGTTGCCTCCCAACGCTAGTATTCAGAGGTTTACTGCTCATTTGTGGCCTCAAGCCTAGTAACCACAGATGGACCTGTCCTATGTCAATCTGCCTAATCTCCTTTGAAATCTACCCATGGGAGCGGCCGTCACAAGCAAACACAATCGCTGCAGCTTCTAAACACAGGCTGCTAGTGTCAATAACGTGCAGATATCTTTTTAGGGAGTTCATGCTCCACTAGAGCTCTCAGGGGCATTTAGAGATGGCCTTCATAGAAGTCTTGAGGTTTGCGTCTTTTCCTGCCTTCACCCATTGGTTCATAAGAACATAAAACAGGCCATGCTGGATGAGACCAAGGGCCATCAGGTCCAGCAGTCCGTTCACACAGTGGCCAACCAGGTGCCTCTAGGAAGCCCCCAAACAAGACGATTGCAGCAGCATTGTCCTGCCTGTGCTGCACAGCACCTAATATAATAGGCATGGTCCTCTGATCCTGGAGAGAATAAGTATGCATTATGACTAGTAGCCATTTTGACTAGTAGCCATGAATACCCCTCTCCTCTATGAACATGTCCACTCCCCTCTTAAAGCTTTCCAAGTTGGAAGCCATCACCACACCCTGGGGCAGGGAGTTCCACCATACTTCATTTTATCAGTTTTGATGGCTAGGGCACTGGAACAAGGCTGCAAAGAGGGGGCGCTTATGCTAATGCTCATGAAGGAACTCAAGTGAATAGGAATTACCACAGAGGTAGCTCAAAATTCCTCCGTCGATAATTGCGATGATCTCCATCATGAAGGCAATATGTTGAGCGCGCCGTTGGGCTAAACGTTTTGGCCTGCGCTGGAATCAGTGTAACGCTGAAGCAGATGGCGAGGTGCAGCTGAAGGAACTTAACGAAGCTCCGAAGCAAGGAGAAACTGGCAAGAAACAAGACTTTTAATCCTCGGCCCGGTCGCACGACCAGACTCTGGCTTAATGCTGTTGCCCTCTGACTGTGTATAAGTCTCTGCTTAGCTGGCTGGATATCTAAACACCTGTTTGTAAATTTGCATCAGAATCCTTCTTCTTGATGGTTTTTGGCCAAACTTAGATTCTCTTTCTCTTCTCTCCCCCCACCCCCCGGTTACCCTATCCAGGCATTCTCCACTTTGGTTGGGGGAATTAACTGAGAGCCTGCGTTGTATAGTGGTTATAGGGTTGCCAACCTCCCGGTACTAGCTGGAGGTCTCCTGCTATTACCACTGATCTCCAGGCAACAGAGATCAGTTCACCTGGAGAAAACTGCCACTTTGGCAATTGGACTCTATGGCATTGAAGTCCCTCCCCTCCCCAAACCCTGTTCGTCTTAGTCTCTACCCCAAAAACCTCCCGCCTAAGTGGTTAAGAGCAGTGGTTTGGAGCGGTGGACTCTGATCTGGAGAACCGGGTTTGATTCCCCACTCCTCCACATGAAGCCAGCTGGGTGACCTTGGGCTAGTCACAGTTCTTTTAGAGCTCTCTCAGCCCCACCTACCCCACAAGGTGTCTGTAGTGGCGAGGGAAAGGGATGGAGGTTGTAAGCCAGTTTGATTCTTCCTTAAAAGGTAGAGAAAGTCGGCATATAAAAGCCAACTCTTCTTCTAGCTGGAGACAGAAAGTGAGAGGGGGTAACTGGGATCGATAACCTATCAGGATAATTCTGGGTGAAAACTCTCAATTGATCAGGTGGTTGTACAATTGATTTGCAGGACAATGATTCAGCTCAAACCCAACCCCTTTCTGACTATATATTACTCTTCCCACACACTTGACGCTGAGAGACACTGTCCTTCAGTGTTACTCCTCTGAAGATGCCGGCCACAGCTGCTGGCGAAACGTCTGGAAAGAAAATACCAAGACCACGGTCACACAGCCCGGATAACCTACAAGAACCAAAGGTTGTACAATTGAATAAGTTTTATTGAATAATAAAATATTAAAGCAAGGCTTTTGATGGGCCATTGGAGATTTGATTGGCTGTTCAGATTTTTTAAGATGTGGTGGCAGCTGCTGCCAAAGCCAGGAGGACCGAAGCTGGCTGCCTCCTCCTTCTGTGGCAGACATTTTTTGGCTGTACCCACCATGCTGTGTTGGAATTCCAAGGGTGCCCACAGGCTCAAAAAGGTTGGGGACACGTGGCATAGGCTCTAGTTGATGCCAAGCAGGCTACCCTAAGGGGAGGGGGGACCAGCCAGTAACTGGCAGCCTGAAGACTATAGTTGATGCAAGGGGATATATGGGAGGAGATGATAAAAGGAAGTATTTCTTCACATAACACATAGTTAAATTGTGGAACTCCCTGCCCCAGGATGTGGTGATGGCTGCCAACTTGGAAGGCTTTAAGAGGGGAGTGGACATATTCATGGAGGAGAGCGCTATCCATGGCTGCTACTCAGAATGAATACTAGTCGTGATGCATACTTGTTCTCTCCAGGATCAGAGGAGCATGCCTGTTATATTAGGTGCTGCGAAACACAGGCAGGACGCTGCTGCTGCAGTTGTCTTGTTTGTGGGCTTCCTAGAGGTACCTGTTTGCCCACTGTGTGAACAGACTGCTGGACTTGACGGGCCTTGGTCTGGTCCAGCAGGGCTTTTCGTATGTTCTTATGATGGTCCTTTAGATTTTTAAAAAAATATTTATACCCCGGCTTTACACAAGAACAAAAGAAAAGCCATGCTGGATCACACCACGGCCCATCCCTCCAAAATCTCTAGGTAATTCCCAGCTCGGAGCTGGCAACCCTAGCTGGACATGTTCCCAGACCTTGAGGTAGCCGCTTGGATCTCAAGACCGTTATGGAGAAATCTTGGTGAATCTGGATGCGTGCGTGAGAGCCGGTAGAGGGAGCTCGAGCGCTCCCTTAGAGCAGGTTTGGGTGGCTGTTTTCCATTGCATAACTGCCGAATAAGGTTGGACAGAAAACAGAGAAGGAATTCCTGAAAGATTAAGCTGTGCCAGAGTTGGAGGCCTTTGGCTGCCCCTCTGGTCCGCACCTCTTCCCTGCTGGCGTGTGAGGATGCTAACAGAAACCACATTTTGGGAAACGCGGCGGCCTGTGGGTGCCGCCTTTCAAAACAGAAGCTCATCCAGAACCAAATTTTGGCCCCGCTTTTCGGAGTTCTCAGAGTAAAGATTGCTGGGATGGTTGACAAAGATGCACTCTTGATTTTGATTTTGATTTTTTTTTTTTAAGGAATGGAATGTACTTGTGTAAAAGGGCCGAGCTTTGAGTAAGGCAGGCTTTACTGTGAGAAAAGGAGCCCTAAAAATGACATCTTAAGCAAGGAGCATCCTTGTGATTGACAGTTTGGACCCCGTGATGAGGATGCCACGGGGAATGCAAGAAGTGATGGGGAGGAGGAAATGGCTTAAGAACAAAACTGTGTTGGAATTTGTACAGAAGGACATAAGAAGAGCCCGGCTGGATCAGACCAGTGGTCCGTCTAGGCCAGCATCCTGTCTCACACAAAGGCCAACCAGTTCCCCTGGAGGGCCAACAACAGGGCATAGAGGCCGAGGCCTTCATAAGAACATCATAAGGGTCCTACTGGATCAGACCAGGGGTCCATCCAGTGCAGCATCCCGTCTCACACAGTAGCCACCCAGTTACTCTGGTAGCCAACAACAGAGAGTAGAGGCCAAGGCCTTCCCCTGATGTTGCTTCCTGGCCGTAGCATTCAGAGACTGACTGCCTCTGAACGTGGAGGTTCCCTTTAGTCACCGTGGCTAGTAGCCACCAATAGACCTATCCGTGAATCTGTCAAATCCCCAATGGCCCATCAGAAGCCTTGATGGGCAGAAGCCCCACCTGGCTCTGCCCACTTTCTAAAAACATTTGGTGGGCATCACGGCACCCCCGGGCACTATGTTGGGGATCCACAGATCCTACCTGCAGAGTAGAATGGGCGGCTGTCCATTGCACTTCTTTTAAAAGAACGATGTAGCTGGCCAGTTGTATGTTTTCTTTCTCTTTTTAAATATTTTAATTAAAGATTTTCAAAGAAGAAAAACACACATGACATACTCAATCATACACATGCATACGGTATAATCAATCTTCCAGGGAGTACATTTTGAGTTAAACGTTCATGTCATACTGGATAATTTGTTTAATTTATTTAATTAATAATCTATCTAAGTCCTTTATGATATTTCCTTTAGGATATTTCCACTGCTCTCCAAGCTGTCAATACAATACTTAATACAATTCATAGTACCCATTCTATGCTTTACTTTGATTCTTCATCTGCCACTCTAACCTAGATTATTTCATATGCACTATCAATCTGCTGTCTGTATATTACTATTCTTTTACTTATTAGTATACCTCCACCCTTCTTTACCGAATTATGATTTCTACTTTATATACTCAAAATAGAGCTCCCATTTCTTCTAAAATTCTTCCAGCGTCCTGCCTTTCACCAGATTGGATAATTTCGCCATCACTGCATATTCTGCCATTTTATCTTGCCGTTTTTCCAATTCTGGAATTTCTTCTTGTTTCCAAGTTGTTGCCAGCACTAGTCTCGCTGCCGCAATCATATAGTTGCATAAGTCTTGGTGACTCTTATCTATCTTTTCCTTCATTATTCCCAACAATATCGTTTCCAGGTCTAGAGGAAAGTTGGTTTTTTAGAAACTTCTCTGGCCAGTCGTATGTTTTCTGTGTATTACCCACCCTCGAAGAAAAGCAGTTACAGGTAAGCGGCTTTGCGGGGGTGGGATTTCCCTCCCAAAGGCTCGCCCGGGAACGATGACAATCGTACTGACCCCAAAAGAAAACAAAAATGTGCTGAAGCTATTTTGAACCAAGCAGAAACTTAATTATATAGCTTGTTCCTCCTGTTTCTGGCTCTCAGAAAGCTACCAGATGCGCCCCAGCCGTGCCTGCACATCTGCTGCGGTGGAGAGAGCGCCCGAGTACATTTGTACGTTCAGTCAAGTCGCAACCAACTTATGGCAACCCCAGCAAGAGGCTTTCAAGGCAAGTGAGAGGCAGAGGAGGTTTGCCATTGCCTTCCTCTGCAGAGCTTTCCTTGGTGGTCCCCAATCCAAGCGCCGACCCTGCTTAGCTTCCAAACTCTGACACATTCGGGCTATACCATGCCACCTTCCCTCCCTCTGTTTATATATATATGCACATATGTAAGTGCCACCAAGTTGCAATTGACTCATGGCAACCTCAGCAAGGGGCTTTCAAGGCTAGTGAGAAGCAGAAGTGGTTTGCCATTGCCTTCCTCTACAGAGTCTTCCTTGGTGGTCCCCAGCCAACTACCTGCCCTGTTTAGCTTCTGAGATCTGATGAGATCAGGCTATACTACGCCACCTTCCCTCCCTTAGTGTGCGTGTGCGTATGTGTGTATATATATGTTATACATGTTATATATACATGTTATATATGTATGTGTATATATATGTGTGTGTTATACATGTTATATATACATGTTATATATGTATATATAACATATATATACAATCACCTTCCCTTCCCCTCCCCACAACAGCACCCTGTGAGGTAGGTGGGGCTGAGAAAGCTCTAACAGAGCTGTAACTTGCCCAAGGTCACCCAGCTGGCTTCCTGTGGAGGAGTAGGGAAACAAATCCAGTTCGCCAGATTAGCGTCCACAGCTCATGAGGAGGAGTGGGGAATCAAACCCAGTTCTCCAGATCAGAGTCCACCACTCCAAACCACCGCTCTTAACCACTATACCACTCTGGCTCTCCAGTTTGCTGGGGGTAAAGTGTAGACCACTGGGGAAGGCAATGGCAAACCACCCCATAAACATAGTCTGCCTAGTAAACATTGGGATGTGACGTCACCCCATTGGTCAATGACCCGGTGCTTGCACAGAGAACTACCTTTACCTTTACGTAGGGTTTTCAACACAAGAGAAATTCAGAGGTGGTTCATCATTGCCAGCCTTTGTGTGGCAACCACGTCGTTCCTTGGTGGTCTCCCATCCAAGTACTAACCAGGGCCAACCTTGCTACGCTTCTGGGATCTGACAAGATCATGGTAGTCTACACCATGCAGGTCAAGACTCTGGGAAATATGTTCCATTGCAATCAATGGGCCTCCTTCTGAAAACATGCGCAAAGGATTCGTGTGTTAAGGATGCATGTGAGCAGATGGTGGGAACAGATATATTTTGTTTGTCGCTGCAAAAAAAAAAAAAATACTAAGAAAAACTGGATTTCCTGAGGGGGAACTCTGCACATACTGTAAACTGAGACAGCTCCCAGCTAGAGCCGAATCCCAAGTGATCAGCTTTTAATTAGCATGGTGTCAATTACTTAACAAGTCAGTACTTTTCATGGCAACTATTATCACATGACATCCGCAAACCTCTTGCTGCATTTCACAGACACGGTGGCAGCGGAATAATTACAGATCTTACGCAAAGCGAGTATTGTTGTGGTGAGGATTTGACGCCGCTTAGATGCAGGGTGGAGAGCCGGCGAGGTGTAGCAGTTAAGAGCGGCAGGACTCTGATCTGGAGAACCGGGTTCGATTCCCCACTCCTCCACGTGAAGCCTCCACATAGAGCCCCCCCCCCCTGCAAAGCAGCCGTTTCCTCCAGGGGATCTGATCTCTGTCACCTGAAGACCTGTTGCAATTCCAGTCGATCTCCAGGTCCCATCTGGAGGTTGGCAACCCTAGTTGCTAG
Source organism: Euleptes europaea (assembly GCF_029931775.1). Taxonomy (NCBI): domain Eukaryota; kingdom Metazoa; phylum Chordata; class Lepidosauria; order Squamata; family Sphaerodactylidae; genus Euleptes; species Euleptes europaea. The sequence goes on along the minus strand of NC_079321.1, from coordinate 7,515,539 downwards.
GCTCAGACCTGGGTTGCAACAATGATAACGATGGTAGAAAAGATCGAGTCGTTCTCAGAAACAGCTTAAGTTCTGGGAATCATCCTCCTACAAGGTGTAGGATTAGTGATGCTTGAAGCTGTTTTGTAATGGCTGGATTTTATCCTGGAAAGAAGGAGGGAACGGTAACATTTCTATGTAATTCCTTGTTGCCGGACCAAGAATAGACTCTGATTGGCTTAAGGCTTCTCCGAAATGAAGACACTATAGCTAGGGTTGCCAACCTCCAGGTCCTAGCTGGAGATCTCCTGCTATTACAGCTGATCTCCAGCCGACAGAAATCAGTTCACTTGGAGAAAATGGCCACTTTGGCAATTAGACTCTATGGCATTGAAGTTCCTCCCCTCCCCAAACCCTGCCCTCCTCAGCTTCCGCCCCCCAAAAACCTCCCACCGGTGGTGAAGGGGGACCTGGCAACCCTAACTCTAGCACGCACTGGTCTGGTTTCATAATTTGCTTACCCTAGAAAAACAAATTGTGTCTCTCGTTCACCTTAGGAAATAAGAAAGCAGTCTTGCCAGTCAATGAAATAATTTGTATTGGAATAGGAATTTCTAGCTCTGCGAGAGAATTCTTTTATTTTTAAAAGGCAATCCATTAAACTCAGGTGGTTTTTTTTTTAAGGAAGCTTCTGTAGAATTCTATTAAATTTGTCTTATAGCTCAGTATCTCTTTTTAAACTATCAAATTCTGTAGAACTGTTGTGGAAGTATTGGCAAGTGAACATCCGGTACGTTCTGAATTAGAGCGATTAAAACAGGGAAGGAAAAGTGTGTTTTTCTTTTGATAGTGTGGCGTAGCTAAAAACACTTTCCACAGCTTTATTCTTCCTTGTAGCTCAGAACAAACAGAGGTGAAGTTTCTTCAGCGAGATCTTGAAAATATCCCCCCTAGGCTTTCTTATATTTTCAACGGCAGGTCTTCCTGTCCGATAAGAACAGCCTTTCTTCCATCACGCTGTAGAACAATTTGTGTTTCTTACCGGGCTGGCTTAGAACAGACACTAGCCCCAGAACTTGGTGAACCCTCATTATTTTTCAATAGCTGCTCTTTTCCAGGGTGCAGAGGTGCAGAGAGCCAGCGTGGCATAATGGTAAAGAACAGTGGACTCTAATCTGGAGAACCGGGTTTGGTTCCCCACCCCTGCACATGAGCGGCGGACTCTAATCTGGTGGACTGGGCTGGTTTCCCCACTCTTCCACAGGAAGCCTGCTGGGTGACCTTGGGCTAGTCACAGCTCTCTTAGAGCTCTCTCAGCCTCACCTACCTCACAAGAGTGTCTGTTGTGGGGAGGGGAAGGGAAGGCGATTGTAAGCCGCTTTGAGATTCCTGAAAGGTAGAGAAAAGCAGGGTATAAAAACCAACTCTTCTTCTTCTGCATTGTAATCAGATCAATAGAGCATGGGAGAAATGCTCAGAAGTTCTTCTTTAAGCTAAAGCGGATGCATTCTAGGGTAGGAAATAGCGCAGCCTGTGCTCACACCCTAGAGGAAACCAGATGTCATCCCCAACCTTCTACTGTACACCTTGGCTTGCAGTTCCAAAGGCCACACGCACCAAACAGGGTTGTCCTACTATAAAAGCATCTGGCTCTCATGACTCCTCGCCCCAATGTTCTTCAGGAAATCAGGAGCTGAATCTCACTTCCTCTGCAGGTCCGCAACCAAGGCAGGGAACAGGCAGTGCGGACTGTGCATGGGTGAAATGCTGGACTGGCCAAACAATGCTCTCTCTTTGAGGCTGGGTGAGGCTGAAAGTGTTACCCGGCTGCAGATAACAAGCAGGGGGAAAAGAAGAGAAATAACTCAAAATGGATTTGGGGGTGGATCTTGAGGATAAGGGATTAGGGAGGGGAGAGACTTCAATGGGGTATAATGTCATATGGTGAAGAAGAAGAAGGAGCAGGGGAGGTTTTATATGATGACTTTCTCTACAATTTAAGGAAGAATCAAACCGGCTTACAATCACCTTCCCTTCCCCTCCCCACAACAGACACCCTGTGAGGTAGGTGGGGCTGAGAGAGTGTGACTTGCTCAATATCACCCAGCTGGCTTCGTGTGTAGGAGTGGAGAAACAAGTCCAGTTCACCAGATTAGCCCCCGTCGCTCATGTGGAGGAGTGGGGAATCAAACCCAGTTCTCTAGATCAGAGTCCACCGCTCCAAACCACCACTATACCATGCTGGTGGTGCACAGGTGTGGAGGGCCATGTGTAAGCATTCTCTCCTCACTGCCTGCTTCTCTTCTAAATGTCCTCTCTTTTTTTAAAGTCGGTGCCTCATTATGTACATTCCCATGTGATCTGTCCTTTACAGTACAGCGTTACACCCATTTAAATCAACAGGATTAGAAGGGTGTAGATTGTATAGGATTGCAGTGTCAATCCCATAGACCAGACCTTATCCAATACAAACAGTTCCTAGCCTTCTATCGTACAACCCCAAGAGGAGAGTCCAGATTTCTTACTTTCTGACATCACATTCTTAGTTTACATGAACAGGGAACTAGAAATATCAAGACCTCAGCCTGAATACTCTGACAGGCAGCAGCTCTTGAGTGTCAGACGCCAATTGGTCTGACTCTAGGGTGGCCTTATTGATTCAGGCCAAGGGTTGCCAACCTCCCGGTGGTGGCTGAAGTTCTCCTGCTATTATAACTGATCTCCAGCCGATAGAGATCAGTTCACCTGGAGAAAATGGCCACTTTGGCAATTGGACTATGGCAGGGGTCTCAAAACTGCGGCTCCAGAGCCGCATGCGGCTCTTTGGCCCGTTGAGTGCGGCTCTCCGAACTTGGTTCGGAGCCCCTGCTCTTGTGCCCGCTCGTGCCGGCAGCCGGGCTGCGGAGCCGGCATGCCTGAGAGAGCGAGTGGGCGCACTGTCTCCCCCCACACACACCGTGGAGAATGGCCGGGTCCCCCTTTCCCTCAATGGTTGGGAGGCTAAAGCCTCTCCTCCCCTCTAGCCGCGCGATTGCTGGGCGGGCGGCTCGGCGGTTCCTGGGCCCCCCCGCCTATCAGCTGTTGGGCGGGGCGGGCTTCCTTTGGTAGACCTGGCCTCCGGCTGAGTCCCATTGGGAGGCCATGTCTACCCACTGGCTCTCTTGGCAGTACACCTGGACTCCGAGGAGGGGAAAAAGTCCCCCTTCAGAGGCCAGGTCTACCAATTGGCTTCTATGGGCCTCCGGAGGCCAGGTCTACTGCCAAGAAAGCCAATGGGTAGACCTGGCCTCCCAATGGGACTCAGCCGGAGGCCAGGTCAACCAATAGGCTTTTATGGCGGTAGACCAGGCCTCCAGACGAGGACTCCGGACGGGGAGGGGGAAATGGCAGGGACTTACAATTTAATTTTTATCAATAAATAAGATCACTATTCAGTATGATATCAAGTTTTATTCAGTGTACCTATCGTTTAATTAAGACTTAAATCTTTAATTAAAGTTTATTAAGTTAATAAACAGTGTACATACCTATATAGTTTAAGTTTAAGAAATTTGGCTCTCAAAAGAAATCTCAATCGTTGTACTGTTGATATTTGGCTCTTTTGACTAATGAGTTTGCCAACCCCTGGACTATGGCATTGAAGTCCCTCCCCTCCCCAAACCCTGCCCTCCTCAGGCTCTGGCCCCAATATCTCCAGGTATTTCCCAACTAGGAGCTGGCAACCCTACTCATCTCCAGACTACAGAGATCAGTACCCCTGGAGAAAATGGTTGCTTTGGAGGGCGGGCTCTATGGCATCATACCCCACCAATGTCCCGGTCCTCCCCTGGCTCCAGCCTCCATCCCCAAATCTCCACAAGTTTCCCAACCTGGATATGACAACCATAACCCCTATTCCCCTGCCAGTGGCCGGGGGGACCTGGCAATCCTAGCTCCAATGTATCGTGCAGTTGGGCCCTTAGTTTCTTTGCCAACTGTGGATGAGGCAGAATACGAGTCTATCCATGCCCTGTTTGACATCTGGACCTGCCAACCTGGAGAGGAGAAGACTGAGGGGCGATATGATAACCATCTCCAAGTACTTGAAGGGCTGTCATATAGAGGAGGGTACCGAGTTGTTTTCTGTTGCCCCAGAAGGTTGGACCAGAAGCAAGGGGTTGAAATTAAAACAAAAGAGTTTCCGTCTAAACATTAGGAAGAATTTTCTAACAGCAGTTCCTCAGTGGAACAGGCTTCCTCAGGAGGTTCTTTTCCTTTCCTGGAGGTTTTTAAGCAGAGGCTAGATGGCCACCTGTCAGCAATGCTGATTCTATTACCTTAGGTGGATCATGAGAGGGAGGGCATCTTGGCCGCCATCTGGGTATGGAGCAGGGTCCCTTCCAGGTCTATGATTCTATGAACCTCAGTTGGTCCTACTTGGCTGTAATCTTAAACGCCTTTACCACTGAACGCACTGGACCCGGTTCCTGAGTATGTGTGTTTAGGATTGCGCTTCGTGAACCCCCTCTCGAAACCATGATGCAATTGAGAAACCTTCATTGGGAAAAAAATCTTTGTCAGGTTCCTTTGATTTCCTTTCTGGTTTACAGCCGTGGTTTCAGATTTCTTTCTGAGCAACCTCCAGTGTTTTTATAGGAGCCTGCGGATTACACAATAAAACCAAAGAGCATGCAGATATTACAGGGGAGGCTTTAAAACTCTAGGGACTGAGCGTGATTTTATACTAAGGGAGAATTCTGAAACTCTGCTATCTGTAAGCCTGGCATTTTCTGGGATAATTAACTTTAGAATTACTTTTTCTTAAAATTGGGTTTCTGCTGCGGCGGATGAGTTTACTTTGAAATTAATCATTTTTCCAAAGGAGCTCAGTGGAATTGCAACTCACTGCTTACTAAAAGCCACTGCTGTGAATTACCTGTTGCATCTTTAATGCATGCTCCCTGTTTCTTCGTTCAGGTTTAACATTCTCTTTTTAAAAAAATGTTTACATGTATGCTACAGAGGTGAATTCAGTCCCTCTAGGGTTAGAGGGGCCAGTTCCCAAAGGTCTCTTGTTGGAGAAAGCAGCCAGAAGGTTTTCTGTTTAGAACGGGCGGGCGGCCAATCTGGAAAATGCAAGCTGCCAGCATTTTTTATTAACCAGCCGCGGTATCAGAAACAGCAAACAGACCTGACCCCGTGGCAGCAGGCCATATGGAGAAATTAAAAAGCCCTCTCCCCACCTACCAGATCCCCAAGTGCCTTGTTTTTAAAATGTATGTATGTAATCATGAACAGTTGACTGCAATCTCCTCCGTCGGTTATCTGGTTGCTTGCAGTCTGGCAACGGCATTAGAATCTCTCCGTCCCAAACTTTCGTAGCTGAATGATCTCTCCCCACTACCTGAAGCAACTGTGCTCTCGATTGGTCCCAAAAGAATGTTCCCGCACAGGATCATAGAATCATAGAGTTGGAAGGGACCACCAGGGTCATCTAGTCCAACCCCCTGCACAATGCAGGAAATTCACAACTACCCCCACACCCCCAGTGACCCCCTACTCCATTCCCAGGAGATGGCCAAGATGCCCTCCCTCTCATGATCTGCCTAAGGTCATAGAATCAGCATTGCTGACAGATGGCCATCTAGCCTCTGCTTAAAAACCTCCAGGGAAGGAGAGCTTACCACCTCCAGAGGAAGCCTGTTCCACTGAGGAACCGCTCTGTTAGAAAATTATTCCTAGTATCTAGATGGAAACTCTTTTGATTTAATTTCAATCCGTTGGTTCTGGTCTGACCTTCTGGGGCAACAGAAAACAATTCGACACCCCCCTCTATATGACAGCCCTTCAAGTACTTGAAGATGGTTATCATATCCCCTCTCAGTCTTCTCCTCTCCAGGCTAAACATACCCAGCTCCTTCAACCTTTCCTCATAGGACGTGGTCTCCAGACCCCTCACCATCTTTGTTGCCTTCCTCTGGACATGTTCCAGCTTGTCTACATCTTTCTTAAATGGTGGTGCCCAAAACTGAACACAGTACTCTAGGTGAGGTCTAACCAGACTAGAGTAAAGCGATACCATCACTTCGCGTGATCTAGACACCTGTACTTCTGTTGATACAGCCCAAGATCGCATTTGACTTTTAAGCTAACAGTCCTTCACGCTTTTGTATTAGTTTCCCATAGGAATCCGTGCAGTATTCAAATATGGAGAATGAAGGCAAGGATCCACTCTTTTAAATCGCCTGGGCCACAACGGCAACCCTAAGCAGACTTGGTGGTAGTAGAAAGTGGCGTCATGTTGCAGCCAACGTATGGCGACCCCATAGGGTTTTCAAGGCAAGAGATGAACAGAGGTGGTTGGCCATTGCCTGCCTCTGCAGAGTCTTCCTGAGTGGTCTCCCATTAGGACTGCCAACCTCCAGGTACTAGCTGGAGCTCTCCTGCAATTGCAACTGATCTCCAGAGCTCAGTTCACCTGGAGAAAATGGCCGCTTTGGCAATTAGACTCTATGACATTAAAGTCCCTCCCCTCCTCAAACCCCGCCCTCCTTAGGCTCCGCCCCAAAAACCGCCCGCCGGTGGCGGAGAGGGACCTGGCAACCCTATCGCCCATCCAAGTACCAACCAGGACTAACCCTGCTTAGCTTCTGAGATCTTCAGATCAGGCTAGCCTGGGCCATCCAGATGACCACAAAGGAGGTTTGCCATTGCCTTCTTCTGTGTCCAAAGCCTGGACTTCCTCGGTGGTCTCCCATCCGAGTAGTGACCAGGACCGACTCTGCTTAGCTTTAAAGATCTGATGAGATCGAGCTAGCCTAGGTCATCCAGGGCAGGGCCTAAGCACATACATCTTTCTAAACATTCAAGGGACTCAGAAGGGTGTAGCTCTACTACAGTACAGTACACTGTGGATGCTGCCAGAAGAAGGAGAGGAAAAGGAAGAAGAGTTGGAAGATTTTATATGCTGACTTTCTCTACCTTTTAAGGAATCTCAAAGCAGCTTACAATCGCCTTCCCTTCCCCTCCCCACAACAGACACCTTGTGAGTTAGGTGCGGCTGAGAGGGCTCTAAGAGAACTGTGACTAGCCCAAGGTCACCCAGCAGGCATCATGTGGAAGAGTGGGAAAACCAACCTGGTTCACTAGATTACAATCCGCTGCTCTTAACCACTACGCCACACTGGCTGGAGGGCAACATCACCTTTCGATTTAGGGTTGCCAGAATTACAACTGCCTGGTAAAAGAAATCAGTTCCCCTGGAGAAAATGGCTGCTTTGGAAGGTGGACTCTATGGCATTATACCCCATCGAAGTCCCTCCCCTCCCCAAACCCTGCCCTTCACAGCCTCCACCTCAAAATCTCCAGGAGTTGGTTTTTATACCCCGATTTTTGCTACCTTTAAGGAGTCTCAAACCGGCTTACAATTGCCTTGCCTCCCCACTGCCCACAACAGACACCTTGTGAGGTAGGTGTGGCTGAGAGAGTACATAGAGAACCCAAGGTCACCCAGATGGCTTCTTGTGGAGGAGTGGGGAAACCAACCCAATTCACCAGAATAGAGTCCGTCGCCCATGTGGAGGAGCGGGGAATCAAACCTGGTTCATCAGATTAGAGTCTGCCGCATTTAACCACTACACTACTCTGGCTCTCCAGAATGTGTTCAGATGGTTCCTATTGAAATCCATGTTTCTAAGAAAATGATCCTTTGGCTGCATATTGCCTAGGATATTTTCAACCAGGCTCACAGGGTTGTTATTATGATGATAAAAATTGAAGAGGGGAGAACGATATGCCGTGTGCCATTCTGGGCCCCCACTGGGGAGAAAAACCTGGGATAAATACCCTACAGAATGTGATTCCCCCCCCCATTTGTTCTCAGAACATAGTGTTCTATACAAAAAAGTAACTTTAATGGCAGAGTTTTAAGGATCGTGTGTGTGTTAAGTGCCGTTAAGTCGCTTCCGACTCATGGCGACCCTATGAATCAGCGTCCTCCAAAATGTCCTATCTTTGACAGCCTTGCTCAGGTCTTGCAAACTGAGGGCTGTGGCTTTCTTTATTGAGTCAATCCATCTCTTGTTGGGTCTTCCTCTTTACTGCTGCCCTCAACTTTTCCTACCATGGTTGTCTTTTCCAGTGACTCTTGTCTTCTCAAAATGTGACCAAAATACGATAGCCTCAGTTTAGTCATTTTAGCTTCTAGGGTCAGTTCGAGCTTGATTTGATCTAGAACCTACTATTTTTTTTTTTTTTTGCAGTCCACGGTATCCGTAACACTCTCCTCCAACACCATATTTCAAAGGAATCGTACACAGAACATATTTTAATGGTCACACGCACCGTGGTTTGCAACACTTCACTTAGGTCACATCCGAGCCCTTAACAACATTGCTACTGAGCTTAACAAGACTTCCTGTCTAGCAAATGTGACAGGAACAACAACCCGAGTCTCATGCAATCTTTGCCCGGCCTTTCTCCCTCTCTAATTCCTGCCTCGATTCACCTTATGCCGATCATTCGTGCCAAACTAAATTATTCTCCCAGCAAATTTCACACACACACACACACACACCCCTTCAAGACTTCTTTTTCTTTCTTCCTTGGCTGTGTTTTCAATCTCAGCTTATCAGTATCATATTTCATGCCCCGTGCTTCTGGGGAGGGGAAAAAATTCAATATTAAAGAGCAAATAATCCCGGGCCTGACTTCATTTCTGCCTTTGTATATCCTAGGGCTGTCCCAACTCCATGATAGAGTTTCGATTGTGTTGCGCCTGGCTCCGGCAGACTGCGACCCGGCCTGTCTAATCCTTTCTGTGCCTTCTTATCACTCATTCTTGTAATTTGCTGCCCCCTCCCCCCCCACCTTTAATTTTTGTCCATTCTGCCTTCTCGAACAGCTACTGTTTGCCTGTGACACCTCTTCGAAAAGATTTGACGCGTCCCTTCACACTCCTTCATTCAGGTAGCTGGCTGGAGACACAAAGACACGACAGGGGTTAGCATCAAACCCTGACAGTCAGAACTGCCGTCTTCTCATCAACAAGGGAGAAAATTCAACATTTTCCCAATAAAAAGGCTATGCCCCTTGAAGATCGCCATTAGAGATAAAGGAGCGTCGAGAAATGAACCTGTAAATTGGCTGTACTGAATGAACCAGTATCTCTCCAAAACTTTCCCCCTCCGTAATGCTAATCTCCTAAATTTAAACTGTCTTGTATCTCATAACAACTATGTGGAACAAAACAGAATAGATTCCCCAAGGGGGAGAAAAAAAGAAATCAGCCACAACATTATCTATTTAAGATAACCGAGGAAGAAAAGAACACAGAGAGAGGGCTGTCGGTACTCTTGCATGAAATTTAGCACTCCACCCAGGCATCAATATTGTCATAGCAAGGGACTTTAGTCATGCTAATTGCGCTCTAGCATGCCCATAGCTTTAAAGAGCATCAATTCCCATGGAATGGCCCTGAGACCATTTTTTAATTGTTCTGAAAATGAAAAAAGAAAGGAAAAGGAAAGTCTGAACACCAATGCCAGTTCTGCTGAATTTACAAACTAACCTGAAACAATTATTCCAAGGTGCAAACCAGCTTTATGGGTGGACGGGGTGGAAAGTCCCATCAAGTCACAGCCAGCTAATGCATGGCATGGAGAGAGTGGACAGGGAGAAGCTTTTCTCCCTCTCTCATAATACTAGAATGCAGAGAGTAATCTGAAGCTGGAGGGTGAGAAATTTAAAACATAAAAGGAAATATTTCTTCACACAATGCGTTGTTAAATTGTGGAACTCCTCGCCCCAAAATGTGGTGATGGCTGCCAACTTGGAAGGCTTTAAGAGGGGAGTGGACTTGTTCATGGAGGAGACGGCTATTCATGGCTACTAGTCAAAATGGATACTAGTCGTGATGGATCCCTAATCTCTCCAGGATCAGAGGAGCGTGCCTATTATATTAGGTGCTGTGGAACACAGGCAGGATAATGCTGCTGCAGTCATCTTGTTTGTGGGCTTCCTAGAGGCACCTGGTTGGCCACTCCTAAGATACATAACACCCTAACCTGGATGGTCCAGACTAGCCTGATCTCGTCAGATCTCAGAAGCGAAGCAGGATCAGCCCTGGTTAGCAATTGGATGGGACACCACCAAGGAAGTACAGGGTTGCTATGCAGAGGCGGGCAATGGCAAACCACTTCTGTTCATCTCTTGCCTTGAAAACCCTCCTAGTTTGCCATAAGTTGGCTGCGACTCAACAAGCGCTTTCCACCACTACCACAGAACTCCTCCTGAGGGAGATCCCTCACACCAATTGTTTTCACATTTTAGAAGAACGCTTTGGAAGACCTTCTTCCCAAGCTGCCCTAGTGAATGGTGAGAGAGCTCTACCACCTCCAGATTATCACTTGATGAGAAAAACTATCATTTGCCATATCCAAATCAGTTTGCTTCAAATATGTTTATTATACAAAATACTCCTTTGCGACGGTTATTGAAACTTAAAAAAATATTATACAAAATATTTCTTTGCCAAAACAAAACAATCCCCGCTCATACTCTGCCTGCCAATATCCAGAAGATATGTGAAACTGGAGAGCTGATGGCGATACAACAGTTTTCTTCTGTGGGCGAATGCCTAAGGGGGACCACATGCGAAAACATTATAAGGGAAGGCAAAATCCACATGGATTACATTTGAAAGGTACCATGAGCGAGGCCAGATGGAAAACTAATTCCTTGCTCTTGGCTGCAATGATACAAGCAGGTATGCCTCACCATGATGATTTCCACGTGTTTCATTTTTCAACGTATCTGGATCAACCTCTAACAAAGACGCGGCAGGTAACCTCCTATCTCTGCCGCCTTCGGGAAGAGCAGCTTTTTGCTATCGATCCCAAGGCAAACGCCAAAGAAACATTGATAATTAAGGCAATGGGAAACAATTATTGACAGCTGAGGGGTCTACAAGACCGTCACGCCCTAAGTGGAGATCCCCACCCTCCGCCGGTTGGACGAATTCCTTCCACAGGGGATCCCACCCCCCACGGAGTTTCTGCTCTCGTTTTCGGCCCACTCTGACGACCAGAGGGGAAAGGGTTCTCGAGGCGGTCGAATTCGCGCAGGTGGAAACGGGTCGCCAGCTGGTTCACCATTTTTTTGAGAGTGAGGAAGGCGGCGGCCACCTGGAAAAGGAGGAAGACCAGGAAGACGATGTGGACGGCTCGCTCCAGCGGCTGGATCTTCAGCCCTTCGTTGAAAAGCAGGAAGAGGATTAAGGGAAGTTGCAAAAAGAGACTCAGGAGCCAAAAGCCGGCCAGTTCAGGAACCTAGAGAGAGAAAAAGGAATTGGTATCCATATACTGCCACCACAACAACAGAACAACTGGGAGAATGAAAGCACAGAAAGTTTATCGGTCTATCAATCTACCTAGTCTATCACATCTAGCAAAAGTCTAGGCGGGGAGGGGGGGAACAATTCACAAAGAGTTCGAGGGATAGCTTTTCATTGCCAGATTATGGGCCTTTTCTTCCATCTCGTCTTGTCCACAGAAAGAGCCCAGACTCTGTTGTCCTGTGGTTGTTGTTATCGCTTTCCAGGCGGCCCTGCCAAGAGAGTGAAGTGTCATTACCAGACTTTCCAGGCAGACATTTTGGCCAAATGTCATTCTCTGTTTCACTGTGGTGACAGGGAGGAAAACAAATAAACTGGAGGGGGAGGAGGGAGTGCAGGAGAGAGCAATCTCTCGCCAGCCGCTCTTCATCAGGAAGTTTTGCGTTTTAGCTGCTCTGAATGGCGGGGTGGATCGGTGTCAAATGGTGTCATCTGCCTCATCCATAGCAGCAGAAGAGGAGCTTGGGGGCAGTAATTAGGGGTGGCCTTGCAGGATTTTTATGGGACGCAACTTACACAGACAACAAAAGTTAGAACAAAAACATTCCAGAGGTAGGGGAGAGGGGGAGGGAGCGGAGAAAAGGAACTTGGCAAGCTCATCTTCAGTAGGAGAAACACAATCCAACATCAATTTAAGCACATTTATGTCTGTTGCAGCCAATGCATTGCAGGACATTGTACAGAACCTGTTGATGATTTCTTCTGGGCTAAAGAAACGCATTCTGCATTTATTTATTTTTTTTGTCGTCAAGTCACAGCTGACTTATGGCGACCCCGTAGGGTTTTCAAGGCAGGAGACATTCAGAGGTGGTTTGTCATTGCCTGCCTCTTCGTCACAACCCTGGCATTCCTTGGAAGTCTTCCATCCAAATACTAGCAAGGGTGAGGGCTGAGAGGGTATGACTGGCCCAAGGTCACCCAGCAAGCTTTCATGGCACGAGTGGGGATTCGAATCTGGGTTTCCCAGGTCCTAGTCCAACACTTTAACCACTACACCACACTGGCATATATACAGAGGCATTTCTTTCTTGAATGCACTGAATCAGACGCTTGGCCCATCTCAGTCAGTATGGTCAACTCAGACTGGCAGCGGCTCTCCAGGGTCTCAGGCAGGGGTCTTTCACGTCACCTGCTACATGATCCTTTTAACAGAATCAAACCTGGGACCTTCTGCATGCCAAGCAGATGCTCTCCCACTGAGCCACGGCCCCTTCTGGTCTTACTGTTTATTACACACATCCCAAGGCTGTTCCTCTGGTTAAGGTTAAGCCTCGGATAGAACCCTACCTAAGTTGAGAGTGAATCCAAAATCATGGCCAGTGGAAACTTTAGGAGTCTTACAAGCCATCCTCCTTGCGCTTTAGACAGGTCATTTATGCCTGGGAGTTTTACCTGGGGTTCGTTGCTCGCTGGACCCACACTTTCCTGTTGGGAATCTCTGTGCCAGCAGTCTCCAAGCTCAAATTAAGTTCCCGCCCCTTGAAATGCTGCTTTGTAATTGGCTTACTTTGCATAGCTTACCATGAGAGAAAATCCCCCCCCCCAAAACCCAATTGCTGCATAAAAAGGCATTTTAAGAACAAAAAACAGAGCAATCTGAAAGGAGGAGAGAATTCAAGCCTCAGTTTTAAATAGCTTTTCTTCTGCTCAGAGGAAGCAGGAAGCATTTAAATCCCCGCCTCTTTACACGCTGCTTTGTAATTGGCTGTGAGAGAAACCAAGCTTGGGCGTCCCACGCTTTGCCTTATACTCGAGGATTTCACCCGGGCTGAGCACAGGGGAGAGGGAAGATTCAGGTTAACAGAGGAACGGAAAGGTCTGGGATTTGTAAGGGCTGGCCGTGAGGTCATCTCCAATGGAGGGAAAAGTCATGAATAACTCCAAGGAACAACCAAGACAGACCAGGGGTGAACGTGAGTGAAAGTACCCATGTATAAATGACCATAATGATCCCCTCTGCAGCCATGTTATAAGTCTGTAAGTCTAGTGAGAACTGGACCCTGCGGGACCTAGCTGGGTGCCACGGCCCCAATCCATATTCCGCTCTCCCAGCCGGATCCTCCCAGAGGTGAAAGTAATTTACCTTCTCCTGTAAATTGCCCATGTATCCCAGGTACAGACGGATAATCTCTATCAGAGAAATTATTATCATGATTGTCACCAGGATGAATTTGTAGTAATCCGGTAAGACTGGATACTAGAAGTGAGAGAGAAGGAAAACATAAATAATACTCCACCTGGGCAATGTAAGAACATAAGAAAGGCCATGCTGGATCTGACCCAGGCCCATCAAGTCCAGTAGTCTGTTCACACAGTGGCCAACCAGGTGCCTCTAGGAAGCCCACAAGCAAGACGACTGCAGCAGCATTGTCCTGCCTGTGTGCCACGGTTCCTAATAGGCTTGCTCCCCTGATCCTGGAGAGAATAGGTATGCTTCATTAGTATCCATTTTGACTAGTACCGTGTTTCCCCGAAAATAAGACATACCCATAAAATAAGCCATAGCAGCATTTCTAAGCATTTGCTTAATATAAGCCATACCCCGAAAATAAGGCACCCCGGGGCTGGTGTGGAGAAGACCAGGAGGAGCCCAGCTGAGCAGATGCAGTCTCCCGCGGCTGCTTCAAAGGCCCGGCAACCAGCGCGCCCGGGGCTGGGGTGGAAAAGACCAGGAGGAGCCCAGCTCAGCAGAGGCGGTCTCCCGCAGCCGCTTCAAAGGCTCTGCAACCAGCGCGCCCGGGCCTCTGGGGGCGGGGAAGACAGGAGGAGCCCAGCTGAGCAGTTGCAGTCTCCCGCGGCCACTTCAAAGGCCCGGCAACCAGCGCGCCTGGGCCTCTGGGGGCGGGACCGGAAGGGGGTGGTAAGGGGAGAACGGGAGCCGAGAGGGAGGACAGTTCTGATTCCCTCGGAATAAGACATCCCCTGAAAATAAGCCATAGTGTGTCTTCTTGAGGTCGAGGAAACACGGTATCCATGGATAGCCCTCTCCCCCATGAACATGTCCACTCCCCTCTTAACTCTTAAAGCCTTCCAAGTTGGCAGCCGTCACCCCATCCTGGGGCAGGGAGTTCCACAATTTAACTATGTGTTGCGTGTGAAGAAATATTTGCTTTTCTCTGTTTCGAATCTCTCACCCTCCAGCTTCAGCAGATGACCCCACATTCTAGTTTTATGAGAGAGGGAGAAAAGCTTCACCCTGTCCACTCTCTCCATATAATGTAATCCTACTTAACACAGGCATAGTCCTGAAATCAACCCTATACACTAAGGGTCCCAAACCTTTTTGAACCTATGGGCACCTTTGGACTTCTGACACAGGGTGGAGAGCACAAACACAACATGGCTGCTGCAGGAGGTGTAGCCAACCACAAAACGTCAGGGAGTGAGGTTATGCATAGCTCTTATAGCAACTCATTTCAGGGAGAAGCTCTGTTTAACAGGATGCCTTTGAAAATGAACATATTGTTTAAAGGTGTTTTCTTGCTTACATACAGTTTACCTTCAGTCACACAGTGAAGATCGTTGTGCTATGGTGGCAGTGGCTGCTGAAGCAAATTTTTTATATACCTATGCCAACCTGTATTACAACTGATCTCCAGTCAATAGAGAACATATCACTTGGAGAAAATGGCCGCTTTGATAATTGGACTCTATGGCATTGAAGTCCCTCCCCTCCCCAAACCCCGCACTCCTCAGGCTCCGCCCCAAAAACCTCCCGCCGGTAGCAGAGGGTCCTGGCAACCCTACCTATGCACAGCTGATCAGATCTCCAATGGCCAATCATAAGACATGCTGGGGGGAAACCCCCAACTGGCCCTGCCCCCTTTCTAAAAACACTTGGCAAGCACCAGGAAAGGTTTTGGCAGGCGCCATGGTGCCCATGGGCACCACTTTGGGGATCCCTTGTTGGATATTATACGTTACATTTAGCAGAGTAAATAATAGCAGATGCTAATGTTAGCTTAAATGTAAAGATTTATTCTTTAACATATTAGATATAATTCACAGTGGGTAGCCGTGTTAGTCTGTCTGCAGTAGTAGAAAAGAGCAAGAGTCCAGTAGCACCTTAAAGACTAACAAAAATATTTTCTGGCAGGGTTTGAGCTTTCGTGAGCCACAGCTCACTTCTTCAGATACAGCTAGAATGTGAATCCATCTGTCTAAGTAGAGGAGAGTGAATTCAGACAAGCATTAGTATGTAAACATTTACATACTGTTAACATTTACATACTAATGCTTGTCTGAATTCACTCTCCTCTACTTAAAGACAGATGGATTCACATTCTAGCTGTATCTGAAGAAGTGAGCTGTGGCTCACGAAAGCTCATACCCTGCCAGAAAATATTTTTGTTAGTCTTTAAGGTGCTACTGGACTTTTGCTCTTTTCTACTATATTAGATATAAATTCTACACTATGGAAAAGCTACAGTGAGGGGGAAAAGTATTTGATCCCCTGCTGAATTTGCCCATTTGCCCTCTGACGAAGAAATGACCAGTCCATAATTTTAATGGTAGGTCTATTGTAGCTGTGACAGACAGAATAACAACAGGAAAAACCCCAGAAACCCAGAAGACAAAAGTCAGAGATTGATGTGCATTATAATGAGTGAAATAAGTATTTGATCCCTTTGCAAAAGATGACTTAGTACTTGGTGGCAAAACCCTTGTTGGCAATTACAGAGGCCAGACGTTTCTTGTAGGTGGCCACCAGGTTTGCACACATCTCAGGAGGTATTTTGTCCCACTCCTCTTTGCAGATCCTCTCCAAGTCAGTAAGATTTCGAGGCTGATGTGTAGCTACTCGAACCTTCAGCTCCCTCCACAGATTTTCGATGGGATTAAGGTCTGGAGACTGGCTAGGCCACTCCAGGACCTTAATGTGCTTCTTCTTGAGCCACTCCTTTGTTGCCTTGGCCGTGTGTTTTGGGTCATTGTCATGCTGGAATACCCATCCTCGACCCACTTTCAATGCCCTGGCTGAGGGAAGGAGATGCTCACCCAAGATTTGACGATACATGGTCCCGTCCATCATCCCTTCGATGCGGTGAAGATGTCCTGTCCCCTTAGCAGAAAAACACCCCCAAACCATAATATGTTCCCCTCCATGTTTGACGGTGGGGATGGTGTTCTTGGGGTCGTAGGCAGCATTCCTCCTCCTCCAAACACGGCGAGTTGAGTTGATGCCAAAGAGCTCTATTTTGGTCTCATCTGACCACAACACTTTAACCCAGTTCTCCTCTGGGTCATTCAGATGTGCATTGGCAAACTGCAGACAGGCCTGTACATGTGCTGTCTTAAGCAAGGGGACCTTGCGGGCTCTGCAAGATCTCAGTCCTTCACGGCATAGTGTGTTACCAACTGTTTTCATGGTGACTATGGTCCCAGCTGCCCTGAGATCATTGACAACTTCCCCCCGTGTAGTTCTGGGCTGCTTCATCACCGTTCTCATGATCATTGCAACTCCACGAGATGAGATCTTGCATGGAGCCCCAAACCGAGGGAGGTTGACGGTTAGGGTTAGGGTTGTCACCTTCTTACCAAGCTGCTTGGCAATAGTCTTGTAGCCCAGTCCAGCCTTGTGCAGGTCTATAATCTTGTCCCTGACATCCTTGGACAGCTCTTTGGTCTTGGTCATGGTGGCTAGTTTGGAATCTGATGGATTGATTGCTTCTGTCGACAGCAGAACCTTAACCCTAACCCTAATCTGGCTGGTTGATAGGGGATCAAATACTTATTTCACTCATTATAATGCACATCAATCTCTGACTTTTGTCTTCTGGGTTTCTGGGGTTTTTCCTGTTGTTATTCTGTCTCTCACAGCTACAACAAACCTACCATTAAACTTATGGACTGGTCATTTCTTCGTCAGAGGGCAAACGGGCAAATTTAGCAGGGGATCAAATACTTTTTTCCCTCACTGTAAGTCAACTACAAAACAACAACTGAACCTAGATATAGCACAGTGAAACACCCTCTTTTAGAATCAGCTGCTTTACTCTAAGCCCTATTGTCTACATACTAACACAGAAGCAGTTAACTCTCTCATGACTGGATGCTGAGACTTGCATATTCCAACACCCCTGCTGCTCCTGTGCCTAACCATTATTTTCCCAAAGTGAACTGCGTCTAAATCCCTCCATGACAAATGCTGCATATTTCCACCTGCCAAGGAAGCCTTCTGACATACATTCTGCTATTGAGGGGTTTCGTAAATAAGCGATAACAGCTCCTCTCTTGCAGAGGGGAGGCAAGAACCGACACTCTGGAAATGTTACGGTCCAAACTGTTTTCAGGACTCACCTTCAGCTGTAGCATGATGACACTACTCACCCACCAAAATGGAAAAAAACAAAGGTTGAAAAAGAGGGACATCTGAAGGGGCAAACTGGAGACGAGTTCATTATCTGGAGAGACAAAGAAATGGCCCATCATGCACCTGAGAATAGGGTTGCCAGGTCCTTTGCCACTGGCGGGAGGTTTTTGAGGCAGAGCCTGAGGAGGGTGGGGTTTGGGGAGGGACTTCAATGTCATAGAGTCCAATGGCCAAAGCAGCCATTTTCTCCAAGGGAACTGATCTCCATCGGCTGGAGATCAGTTATAATAGCAGGAGATCTCCAGCTACTACCAGGAGGTTTGGAAACTGGCACGGGAAGAAATCAGTACAATAATACAAAATGCTGCCTACACTTCGGAGTATCCTACGGGAACTGGTGAACTGGCTTCATGATGATATATAGAATCTAATTAAGCTTGGATACTTGATTGGAAATGGGGCTGAAGAAATTTTCTTGAAACGGCCGTCCCCCACCCATCATGCTTAATGAAGACTCTGTGATCATTTATACATGTACCTGATGGACTTTTAAAATACTTTTCTATATACTAAGAAGATTCTACTATTTATAGACTGTACTATTCATAGACTGCATCAAACATGTATATATTGTTTATTGTAACTTGTTGTAGTCCATTGTACTTGTTGAAATGTTTCGAAACACAATATACACATTTTGTATTATTGTACTGATTTCTTCCCGTGCCAGTTTCCAAACCTGACGGTATTAGCACGGAGGTGCTCTTTTCTTGTTTTACTACCTGGAGGTTGGCAACCCTACCTGAGAGGCATTCTCTTCTATAATTGGGCATCTCCTGGCACCTTCAAAACTAAGCAGATTTTATACACCTGAAAAAGTGGGCTCTAGTTCACATAAGCAGGATCAGAGGAGCATGCCTATTATCTTGGGTGCTTTGGAGCACAGGCAGGGCGGTGCTGCTGCAGTGGTCTTGCTTGTGGGCTTCCTAGAGGCACCTGGTCGGCCACTGTGTGAACAGACTGCTGGACTTGATGGACCTTGGTCTGATCCAGCGTGGCTGTTCTTGTATTCTTATGTATACTAGTCATGATGCATACCTATTCTCTCCAGGATCGGAGGAGCATGCCTATTATACTGGGTGCTGTGGAACACAGGCAGGACAGTGTTGCTGTCGTCGTCTTGTTTGGGGGCTTCCTGGAGGCACCTGGCTGGCCACTGGGTGAACAGACTGCTAGACTTGATGGGCCTAGGTCTGATACAACATGGCTTTCTTATGGAGGATAGGGCTATCTATGGCTATTAGTCAAAATGACTACTAGTCATGATGCATACCTATTCTCTCCAGGATCAGAGGAGCATGCCTATTGGAACACAGGCAAGATAAATGCTGCTGCAGTCGTCTTGTTTGGGGGCTTCCTAGAGGCCCCTGGTTGGCCACTGTGTGAACAGACTGCAGGACTTGATGGGCCTGGGTCTGATCCAGCAGGGCCTTTCTTACGTTCTTAAATAAATAAATGGATCCCTTGCAAATATGCTACGCGTTTGGAAGCATTAATGCTGCGATCCTAACCACACTCTTCCTCGGGAGACTATTCCACTGAACTCAACGGGTCTTCCTTCCAAGTAAGCAAGCATGCCCTGTCTGTTGCTGGAGTGGCCTGGAAGTGGGGGGGGGGGCCTTCCCTTCCACTAAGAGCACGGAAATTCCCCCGGGCGAGCCTTTTGGGCTCCGTGCATTTGAACGGCAGGCACCCCACCATCGAAAACTAGAAAGCAAGACTCCCCGCTGAAGCCGAAGCCTCCATGTTCCTTTCTGGCAATCCCCCCCCTTTGGTCCACCCTAGATCCGGGCATCTGCCGCCCACGACAATCCCGCCGCCATCTTGGTAGCTGGCAAGCGGGCGGCGGGACTCGCCTGGGGCGTCGTCGTCGCCTCTGCTCTCAGGACCGGTGCGGTGGTTGTCGGTGAAGACGGTGCGGCTGAAGGTGCTCAGCCGCCTCCGGACGGGCTCCGGCAGGGCCATGGAGGAAGCTGCCCATCGGCGGGCGGGCGGGCGAGCGGCCTCCGCTCGTTGCTATAGCAACGGGGCGCGACTCAGGCTCTCGGCGCAGGCGCACCCGGGCCCAAAGAGACACGGGCGCGCCGCGGAGCGTCACTTCCGGTTCTAGCTCGACTTTCTCCTCCACGGACCAGTCTTGGGGGGAAGAGCAGAGTTGGAAGCTCCGGGTCGGGAGATTTGGGGGCGGAGCCTGAGGAGGGCGGGGTTTGGGGAGGGGAGGGACTCCAATGCCATAGGCCGCTTATGCACGGGATAAGTGGCCATAGAGTCCAATGACCAAAGAGGCCATTTTCTCCAGGTGAACTGATCTCTCTGCTGGAGATCAGTTGTAATAGCAGGTGATCTCCAGCCGCAACCAGGAGGTTGTAGTCAAAATTCGGCTGCAAGTGCTACTCGGGAGTTTAGAATTCAAGGTGCAAGCACCAGCAAAAGGAAACCTAAAATAAGGTCACTACAATACAAAATTGCTCTTAAAATGTATAATAAAGGTAATTACTAAGAGGCACAACCTCGGTTGAGCAAACAGGAAATTTACAAAGGGTTCAAAGTGAATTCAGTATAACAGCACCACGTCTTGCCTCCGTTGCTTGAATTTTGCAATCTACATGCCTGGACTTGAAATTATGATCTGCACTGAGCACTTTTGCCTATATTTATCTTTGTGTAAAGCTTGTATGCTGTTATATTGAATTCACTTTGAACTTGTGTTACTCTGAAGACGCCGGCCACAGCTGCTGGCGAAACGTCAGGAAAGAAAATACCAAGACCACGGTCACACAGCCCGGATAGCCTACAAGAACCAATCAACCTTTTGTAAATTTCCTGTTTGCTCAACCAAGGTTGTGCCTGTTAGTAATTACCTTTAATATACATTTTAAGAGCAATTTTGTATTGTAGTTACCTTATTTTAGGTTTACTTTTGCTGGTGCTTGCACCTTGAATTCTAAGCAACTAGGAGGTTGGCAACCCTAGGGGAGAGAGACCCATGTAAACAAATTCAACACAGGGCAGGTTTTTAAAAAGAGGCTGTACATAAGAACATTAAAAAGCTGTGCTGGATCGGACCAAGACCCTTCAGGTCCAGCAGTCTGTTCACACAGAGGCCAACCAGATGTTAGTTTAGTGTCATTAGACACTATAGTCTGCAGCAAAACCTTTTCCACGCACCCCTCCCCAAAATAATCCTGATACGTCCTTTGAACAGTGATCAGACAAGATAGATTGAAGCTTTCGAGTTTTGCAGAGCTCTTCGTCAGGCTGGGTGTGAAAGGAAAGGGGGCGGGGGAGAGAAAAAATATATTTCAGACCATGATCTTGAGACAGTTTTTTTATTTTATAATATTCTTCGCTTATAGGTGATAAAGATTATATTCCTTTGTTAAAACACAGCATGTTACAGCATGGCACAAGATGAAGAACTTTTTAGTCAGTTAAATGTGGCAGGAACTGGCTAGTGTACAATTAGGGTTCCCAGGTCCTTCTTTGCCACCGGTGGGAGGTTTTGGGGGCGGAGCCTGAGGAGGGCGGGGTTTGGGGAGGGGAGGGACTTCAATGCCATAGAGTCCAATTGCCAAAGCGGCCATTTTCTCCAGGGGAACTGATCCCTATTGGCTGGAGATCAGTTGTAATAGGAGATCTCCAGCTTGTACTTGGAGGTTGGCAACCCTATGTACAATCCATTTTTTAAATTTCACAACTACAGGGTTTTGTGCAACTTTTATGGGTAGGTAGGTAGGAAGGTTGGCCGCAGGCTGAGAAAGGTTGGGGACTCCTGCTGTAGGGTTTTCAAGGCAAGAGACATTCAGAGGCGGTTTGCCATCGCCTTCCTCTGCATAGCAACCCTGGTCTCCCTTGGTGGTCTCCCATCCAAGTACTAACCAGGACTGACCCTGCTTAGCTTCAAAGATCTGATGGGATCAGGCTAGCCCTGGCCATCCAGGTCAAAGAGTGCCAACTCTGCCTCTTCTCAATTCCAGTAAAGTAATCTGGCCAACAGAATTATGTGACGTTTCACTCTGCTCAGAGTATATGATTGATAGCCCTGAGACAGATGATTGTATTTGGCCAGTGAGAAGCCACAGCAGAAAGAGAAATGTGTATTTGGCAAGCAGATGCGAATGGGAC
The DNA here is from genome assembly GCF_029931775.1 of Euleptes europaea. Taxonomy (NCBI): domain Eukaryota; kingdom Metazoa; phylum Chordata; class Lepidosauria; order Squamata; family Sphaerodactylidae; genus Euleptes; species Euleptes europaea. The sequence continues at coordinate 7,493,691 of NC_079321.1, read as the reverse complement.
AGCTTTATGAGAACAATAATAACTGCTACCTATACAGTGTTAGAACTGAAGCAGAGGTTTTATTGGAAGCTACAAGAATTTGCTGGAATCTGATTTGATGTCACCGGATCTTTTTAACAGGAGCACCCGGAAATTGAACTGGGATCTTCTGAAGGCAAGGCAAATATTTGAAGGACCGTCTCCTTCCATATGTCCCTGTGTGCCAGCTATGGTAGTCAGGCAGCCTTCTGGCTATCCCACTTAGGGTTGCCAACCTCCAGGTTCAATTGGCCAGCCTGCTGTAACATGTGTTGAAATGAATAACAGCAGAAAATTGCCCAGCTTTTTAAATAACCAAGAGTGTAATAACTTACAAAATAGTTTACATCACTAACCAATACACATAAACAATCCTATAACACCATATATATATCTAAATCAATCCAGCTAATAAAGTCCACTTTGGAATATTATTATCAACCACTCAACTTCCTGTTTGCAAAGTATTGCGTTTTCCAAGCCACAGGTAAGTTGAAAAAGGAAAATCTTCATATGGTGCATTCGTGGAGTAGTATCCTGACTGATGCACAATTCTTCATGGACAGACTGGTGGAATGCACTGCCGCGGAGGGTGGTGGAGTCACCATCTTTGGAGGTCTTTAAGCAAAGGCTGGATGGCCATCTGTCGGGAGTGCTTTGATTGTGGGATCCTGCATGGCAGGGGGAGGGCTGGGGTCACTGGGGATGTGGGGGGAGGTAGTTGTTAATTTCCTGCATTGTGCAGGGGGGTGGACTAGATGACCCTGGTGGTCCCTTCCAACTCTATGATTCTATGATTCTATGACTACAGGTCTCACGAACCAGCCAAGTCAGTGTTGCAAAGCCTACTGGGGTCTGGGTATCGCCCTGTTTCAACCCGCATCTTCTTCAGGAATTAACCATGGCAGCTACTATATTTGCTCCTGCATTGGATTGTTTATGTGTATTGGTTAGTGATGTACACTATTTTGTAAGTTATTACACTCTTGGTTATTTAAAAAGCTGGGCAATTTTCTGCTGTTATTCATTTCAACCTCCAGGTACAAGCTGGAGATCTCCTGCTATTACAACTCTATCTAGCCGATAGAGATCAGTTCACCTGGAGAAAATGGCTACTATGGCAACTGGACTCTATGGCATTGAAGTCCCTTTCCCAACCCTGCCCTCCTCAGGCTCCACCCCAAAAACTTCCTGCCAGTGGTGAAGAGGGACCTGGCAACCAGCGAGGGATGGGGGGGATAGGGTTGCCAGATCCAGGTTGGGAAACTCCTGGAGATTTGAGGATGGAGCCTGGGGAGGACAGGGACCTCAGTGGGGTACAAGGCCACAGAGTCCACCCTCCAAAGCAGCCATTTTCTACAGGGGAACTGATCTCAGTAGTCTGGAGATGAGCTGTAAGTCTGGGGCATTCCCAGGTCCCGCCTGGAGGCTGGCATGCTTAATCCCACTATTTAGGATGAAGAAGAAGAGTTGGTTTTTATATGCTGACTTTCTCTACCACTTAAGGCAGAATCAGACCGGCTTACAATCACCTTTCCCTCCCCCTCCCCACAACAGACACCCTGTGAGGTAGGTGGAGCTGAGAGAGTGTGACTGGCCCAAGGTCACCCAGCTGGCAATATGTGGAGGAGCGGGGAAACCAACCCAGTTCACCAGATTAGCCTCCGCCGCTCACGTGGTGGAGTGGGGAATCAAACCCAGTTCTCCAGATCAAAGTTCACCACTCCAAACCCCCGCTCTTAACCGCTACACCATGCTGGATAGCCCATCTGGCATCGAATAGAGTCTAGGGCCTTTTCCATCACGCTCTGGCTCTATGGAAAGGGCTCCCTTGGGGGGGGGACACACACCTCCTTGGAGATCTTCAGCAGGCGCTGTAAGGCCTGCCTATTTGCCAGGGCTTTGGGGGGAGTTTGAATTGGCAGGCATCTTTTAATGGGGGGGGGGAGATTGAGGGTTTACTATTTTATTTTTGGTTCTAGCTGGGGATGCATTAACTGTTATTGTAAGCCGCCTTGAACCACGAGGAAGAGCAGGATATAAATGTTTTTAATTAATAAATAATAAAGAGATGCACTACCTCTCAGCCATGGTCCCTCTCAACCACCGGCTTTTTCAACACCAGTTTACTGTCATGAACACATGAAGCTGCCTTATACTGAATCAGTCCCTGGGTCCATCAAAGTCAGTGTTGTCTACTCAGACCGACAGCGGCTCTCCAGGGTCTCAGGCAGAGGTCTTTCACATCACCTACTTGCCTAGTCCCTTTAACTGGAGATGCCAGGGATCGAACCTGGGACCTTCTGCATGCTGAGCAGATGCTCTACCCACTGAGCCAGAGCCCCTCCCTGACACTATTTTGCTGCACCAAGACAGAGCCTGGTAGTTTCACAGTCACCAGCAGCTCCCACAGTAAACCAGCGATAAACTTCCAGCGATAAACTTCCAGTGTGAACATATCTGCTGTTGCTGCTGGTGATCGTAAGAGCCTTTGACCATTAAAGATGCTACTGCCAAGATGTTCTCATATATACGTAACAGCTTGAAGCAGCTGAGCATAAAAGAGGGGCAGCCCATTCCTGAAGGGTGAGGCAGTTAGGCAGCGGCTAGGAGTGGCGTAGCCACACCACCTTCCACAGAGGCTTCCTGGCCAGAAAAAAGAAAAATAAATGCACTTAAATCCAATTCCAAAGACAAAAGAAGTACACTTATACCTATAACAAAGATCTCCAACATGTGTGTGAAGAGCCCCGTGGCACAGAGTAGTAAGCTGCAGTACTGCAGTCCAAGCTCTACTCACGACCTGAGTTCAATCACGAAAGAAGACGGTTTCAGGTAGCCGGCTCAAGGCTGACTCAGCCTTCCATCCTTCCGAGGTCGGTAAAATGAGTACCCAGCTTGCTGGGGGTAAAGGGAAGATGACTGGGGCACTGGCAAATCACCCCATAAACAAAGTCTGCCTAGTAAACGTCGGGATGTGACATCACCCCATGGGTCAGAAATGACCCAGTGCTTGCACAGGGGACCTTTCCTTTTACCAACATATGTACTTCTTGGCACTCACTCCCTTCTGCTCCAAAACAGCCTCTTCTTCAAATCACAGCTGATCCTGTGATCAGATGCTGAGGGCAAACTCAATGGCATCACATCTGCACTGAGCTCCTCCTCCTTCCAGATGTATTAAGTGCCATCAAGTCACAACCAACTTATGGTGACCCCATCAGGTTTTCAAGGCAAGAAATGAACAGAGGTGGTTTGCCATTGCCTGCCTCTGCATAGCAACCCTGGACTTCCTTGGAGGTCTCCCATCCAAATACTGACCAGGGCTGACCCTGCTTAGCTTTTGAGATCTGACAAGATTGGGCCATCCAGGTCCTCCCCAGGACATCCCCCCTCCAAATCTCCAGGAATTTCCTAAGCCAGAGTAGACAACCCTATTGAGATGAATCCAGGAGGCACTAATTTTGTCTACAGAAAGAAATGTTCAGAAACAGCTGCCTCCATGATAGGAAGGTGATTGGTGACCCTGTCTAACATTTTGTGATTGGCCCTAGCACCCCATGACAGCCATTTTTTGGGGTGCTGTCCACTCCCCATCCTCAACATTTCAAAAATGCTCACAGGCTCAACCAGATTGGGGACCTCTGACGAAGAAGGAAGACCTGTCATGACAGCGGTGGAAATAGCTTTCAAGTCGCAGCTGACTCATGGCAACCCAGTAGGGTTTTCAAGGCAAGAGACAAACAGAGGTGGTTTGCCATTGACTGCCCCTGCATAGCAACCCTGGTATTCCTTGGTGGTCTCCCATCCAAGTACTAACCAGGGCCAACCTTGCTTAGCTTTGGAAATCTGATGAGATCAGGCTAGTCTGAACCTGTCATAGCGAACCAGATTTTTCAGACTTTAAATAAAAACATATGCTTAGCCAAGTTAGCGTTCACCATATGGCATAGCATCCCCTGGAAAAATGAAAGTTGAACACTGTTTAATATTGTTCCCGATAAGCACTAAAGCTTCCCCAAAGACAGGATCATGCGGAATACAAACATATTGGATTTAAGTTGCTCTTGGCTTTCTCTCTGTGTGCAAATGTAACGCAGAATACATTTGAAAAATTCCCTTTCTTCGTAGTGTCTATTCTCCATGGCCTTAGGATATTATACATTTAAAATCTTTGGCGGTATCAAGCTTGTACTTCAGTACTGCGTGAAAAACCCTGTCAATATGGTGCCATTGGGGACAGGAAACATTAAAATGCACACTTCAGTATTTACACAGATGGTCATCAAAAGTATTAGACGTTTATAACAGCTTTAGATGTTAAGTTCTTGTTAATAATGTTTCATTACCATGTCTCAGCTTGATAGTATCCACATGAAGGGGGGAAATATCCAAATCTTTGCGCTTGAGGTAAAGCGATTAGAAGCCAGATCTTGGTGTGAGCGGTCGGAAATAAACTCTTAATTGGCAAGCGTATTCAAACGACTGTTTTATTTCTCCTCGCACGTGTAGGCTGTAAACAAAAGAAAAGCCTCTGGAAGCCTACCCGTGAGTTTTAAATCAAGGAAATATTGCATTTATTAATTTTTTTGCATCGACACAAACTCCTTTCAGTTGGTAGACACGGGCTCAGCTCCCAGACCCAGGCTCTTGGGGCTTTCTGGCAACAACAAGGAGCCATAATCACCAGATGTAGACTTGCGTAGCGTAATCGAAATCCAAGTCTTTTTACATTTGGCGTTTCAGAAGGACAGGTTCTCACTTCGACACAGTTAAGCCGGTGGCTTAGTGTTCGATGGGGTTGCCAAATCCCTCTTCGCCACCGATGGGAGGTTTTTGGGGCGGAGCCTGAGGAGGGCAGGTTTTGGGGAGGGGAGGGACTTTAATGCCATGGAGTCCAATGGCCAAAGCGGCCATTTTCTCCAGGTGAACTGATCTCTATGGGCTGGAGATCAGTTGTAATAGCAGGAGATCTCCAGCTACTACCTGGAGGTTGGCAACCCTATGCATATGTGTTGGCAACCCTATGCATATGTGTTGAATGTAACTTGAGAATTACTTAATACATGTATAAAGAAAAATCAAGTGTACTCTCCATGATTATACGTGCGTTCACTGTAACGTGTGAACAGGGTTACTGTTACATCATAATGCAAAACCAGTATAGATTTTGTGTAAAAGATGCGTTGTAATGAGATAATGTGCTGTCATATCCAGTCTGAGGATCTGTGCCAATTAGTCCTCTAAGAATTGTTCTGTAAACAATTTGGCCCCAGATATCTCAGGGATCTATCAGAGAAAGTTGTTCCCTGCAGGAAAATATGCCTGACATAACACACGTGGACACATGAAGCTGCCTTCTACTGAATCACACCCTTGGTCCATCAAAGTCAGTCTTGTCTACTCAGACCAGCAGCGGCTCTCCAGGATCTCAGGCAGAGGTCCTTCAAATCACCTACTTGCCTAGTCCCTTTAAGTGGAGATGCCGGGGATTGAACCTGGGACCTTCTGCATGCCAAGTAGAATGTCTACCACTGAGCCACGGCCCTTCCCCATACAGAGATGTAATATCGAATCGACCACTAGAGAGAACAAAATGCATGTGAAAAAGAGATGATGAGATGCAGCTAGCCTGGGCCATCCAGGTCAGGGCTAGACCAGCATATAGCGTTGCCAGGTCCCTCTTTGCCACTGGCGGGAGGTTTTGGGGGCAGAGCCTGAGGAGGGCGGGGTTTGGGGAGGGACTTCATTGCCATAGAGTCCAATGGCCAAAGCAGCCATCTTCTCCAGGTGAACTGATCTCTGCCGGCTGGAGATCAGTTGCAGTCGCAGGAGATCTCCAGCTAGTACCTGGAGGTTGGCGACCCTAGCATAGGAGACTACAATGATCACGCTTTGTCCGCATGCTTTTTAAAAAAACAGCCTCCCCAAACTGTGCCATTCGCTTGACATTCTGTTGCCAGCACAACGTTAAAAGAAGGGATGTTGACAGCGTAATCCTCCAAGCACCAGTGTTAACAACTTTTGAAGTGTATGGGCTTCACGCCACCGGAGTCTTTTGGAAACCAGGCCGTTCCGCAGTCTTCTGTTGATGTCACTTGCACTTTAACACCCACTGGATGTTTTGCCTGGCTGAAGAGAATCAGTACAGCTGATTAGGCCTCTTCCGAGCCCTTGGAGGGGCTCCGGTTTCTCTCGTATCGCATGACACACGTTCTTCATTGTACTATAGTCTTGGCAAGGCAAAGCTCCTCGCCACCTCTTGCTGAATTCAGTATTACTGACGGGCAAAAGGTGGTGCAGTAGAATTCTTCAGGTTCCTTCTAAGTTCCTATAAAACTTCAGGATGTTCTTAGTGAAGTGTGCTTCTAGAATTCCTTTTAAGCCATAGGGTTGCCAACCTCCAGGTATTGTCAAAGAAGAATCAGTACCACGCTCTACTTCAGTTCTTTATCACAAAAACTTATAACCATACACATACAAAGCAACAATGTGGAACAAAAGGTTATCTAAGTGGAAATCTATGTTCATGTGATACTTACTAAACATACAACGTAACACAATTATATACAATAATTGTGTTATATACAATTATATACAATATTCATCCAAGTCATTCATATCTGTCAGTGGTGGCGAACCTATGGCACGCGTGCCAGAGGGGGCACTCAGAGCCCTCTCTGTGGGCACGCGTGCCGTCGCCCCAGCACAGAGTTCGCCTGAGTTCGTTACTAAAAAGCCCGAGGGATGCAGGGCTTGTCTGCTCCCCTCTCCATGCACGCCTGAAGGCATTTCTCACATCACCTGCCCCTCTGCCCAGCAGCCCAATGGGAGCGTTTCCTCCCTCCCCTCTCACATGCGGCATGGCGGCTCACATGCCGGGCAGCTCACATGCGGTGTGAGGGTGCAGCGCGAACGGCAGCCTGTTCAGTCTGTGTCGAAGGTGATTCCCATGGTGGGGTTGGAGAGGAGTTAGGTTCGAGGGGAGCATAGCTCACAGCGTGGCATAGCTGGAGGGGAGCAGAGCACTCAGGCCACAGCGCGGGCTTTGCGGCGCCTCCCGCCTTTCAGTGAAATCCCCTACTAAAAGAGGAACCCACTTACCCAGCATGTAATTAACCTGTGGAACTCCTTGCCACAGGATGTGGTGATGGCATCTAGCCTAGATGCCTTTAAGAGGGGATTGGACTAATTTCTGGAGGAAAAGGCCATTACAGATTACTAGCCCTGATGGGTATGTGCTACCTCCTTATTATAGATGTGGGCCACTGTGACATACAGGAGCTGGACTAGATAGGTCCAACGCATGTACAGCAGAGGTGAATCAAAGGTAGGAAATGCACTCAGATGCCTTTTTCAGAGCAGGCCAAAAGGTCTGCAAATTCAAAAGGAACCACAGCTGAGAATCACTGCCGTAGATTGTTGATTCAGGGAATATCCATTTCTTTAGTGTTAACTAATAGTGTTAGCTATTTTTGGTATAGGGATAGATTTGTTATTGTGTTTTTCTTTTAAGACGAAAGATGTTAACGTATGAATTGTTTTTTCTAAACTAAAACCTCAGTATTCAGGTTAAATTGCCATGTTGGCACTTTGCAATAAATAAGTGGGCTTTGGGTTGCAGTTTGGGCAATTTTTTAACATTACTACACAGCACAGAGCCTTGTTTTTCTTCGGTAGTACCTGGAGGTTGGCAACCGTAGGAGGTGGAGCCAGTCACTGTTGGATTTAACTCTGGAGCCTAGTTTTATTGGCTGGGGGCTCTGTGCTCTTGTGGAGTTGGCCCCTCCCACTGGTGGCAGTTGCTTGTAACCGACGCTGCCAACTGTCATTCACTGTAAGGTAAGGATTTTGTGATTTTGACTTCATTGGGAGCCAGAAGGCCATCGGAATTTCGTGGTTATGAGGAATTTGTCCTAGTTTTCCCTGTGATGATTATGATCAGCTGATGAAGCCTTTGGCGAAACGTGAATATTGATCTAGACGACACGTCCTTACCTTTCACCTCCTCTTCGGCTGTCTTCATTGTGGACTTCCATTATCTACCTTCCATACTGACAATTCTGCTATACAATATGATCTAAAGTGTACTTGCCTTGGAAAGAAGAATCCTTCAGTCCATTTTGTATATTTGTGTATATATTGTACATATATTGTTTGTCGTTATCGTAGAGCTAAGTATTCACTTTTCACCTTGCACTTTTAATATAATTGTATTGCATTGAGATTTGTGTGCTGGTTTTGTTTTTTAACCTCCAGGTACTAGCTGGAGATCTCCTGCTATTACAACTGATCTCCAGCCGATAGAGATCAGTTCCCCTGGAGAAAATGGCCGCTTTGGCAATTGGACTCTATGGCATTGAAGACCCTCCCCTCTCCAAACCCCTCCCTCCTCAGACTCCACCCCAAAAACCTCCCGCCGGTAGCAAAGAGGGACCTGGCAACCCTACTCCTGTGGAAGCCATTTTGTGGCTGCGCCCGCTACGCTTTATCAGAATCCCAAAGGTGCCCACAGGCTCAAAAAGGTTGGGGACTTCTGATCGAGAACTTCTAAAAGCTGCAGTGAGGATTAACAATGAACAGGAGATAGAAAGTGCTTAAAACAGAAGTACCAAAGCGAGGACTCGTTATTATCGTCCTTGTTCCCTCCTGCCTTGGCCAGAATCAAAGATGCATAAGCCATGTGCTGGAACTCCAGAGTAGCTGTCTTGTGCTCCAAATTTCCCCGTGTTATGAATTATGCAGAACGCATCCTGGAAGCAAAGACAGGGAGGAGAGCTTGCATTAGACTGTCAATGTGCTGAGGTTTGCTAGCAGCACAGGCGGGCCATAAAAACCTTCCCAAATGAATGAACCTTACAGGATTAAAAACATCATGAAAGAGCAAGAGAGAACAGTGCTCACTGATTTTTCGGCTGCATCCAGACATCGCTCTGACTGATAATACATCAGGATGTACACAAGCTCAGTCTTTGTGTTAGGGTTGCCAATAGAGTTGCCAAGCTCCAGGTACTAGCTGGAGATCTCCTGCTATGACAACTGATCTCCAGCCGACAGAGATCAGTTCACCGGGAGAAAATGAACACTTTGGCAATTGGACTCTATGGCATTGAAGTCCTTCCCCACCCCAACCCCACCCTCCTCAGGCTCCACCGATGGTGAAGAGGGACCTGGCAACCTTAGTTGCCAACCTCCAGGTAGGGTTGCGATGTCCTCCCTGGCTACTGGGGGAGATGTAGGGGTTAGGGTTGTCAGATCCAGGTTGGGAAACTCCTAGAGTGGACAGAGACCTCAGTGGGATACCATGCCATAGAGTCTCCCCTCCGAAGCACCTGTTTTTTCCAGTGGAAAAGATCTTTGTAGTCTGGAGATGAGCTGTGAATCCGGGGGATCCCCAGGTCCCACCTGGAGGCTGGCATCCCTATCTCCAGGTGGGGCCTGGAGATCTCCCAGAATTACAGTGGATCTCCCAACAGAGATCAGTTCCTTGGAGAATATGGCTGCGTTGGAGGGTGGACTCTATGGCATTATACCCTGCTGAGGTCTCTCCTCTCCCCAAACCCTGCCTTCCCCAGGCTCCATCCCCAAATTCTCCAGGTATTTCCCAACCCAGAGCTGGCAACCCTACTTGGAAGCCCTGTTAGAGGTGAGGCAGGTGGCAACCAGAGACAGGGCTTTTTCAGTAGTGGCCCCTCACTTGTGGAATGCCCATCCCCTTGCCGTTCTCCAGGGGTCTTCCTTACTCTCTTTTAGTCACCAGGCCAAAATGTTTCTGTTCACCTAAGGCTTTTAATTAAGGGGTTCATGTTTTATCTCAGTTTGCCAGCTCCAAGTTAGGAAACACCTGGAGATTTTGGGGGTGGAGCCTGGGGGGGAGTTTGGGGAGGGGAGGGACCACAGTAGGGTATAATGCCATACAATCCACCCTCTAAAGCAGCCATTTTATCCAGGGGAACTGATCTCTGTGGTCTGGAGACCAGCTGTAATTGCAGGAGATCTCCAGCCACCACCTGGAAGTTGGCAAACCTGCGGCTCACAAGTAGGGTTGCTAATCTCCAGGTGGTGGCTGGAGATCTCCTGGGATTACAGCTGGTCTCCAGACCACAGAGATCAGTTCCCCTGGATAAAATGGCTGCTTTGGAACGTGGACTCTATGGCATGATACCCCGTTGGAGTCCCTCCCCTCCCTAAAACCCACTCGCCGCAGGCTCCAACCCCAAAATCTCCAGATATTTCTTAACCCAGAGCGGGCAACCCTACTCGCGTCCGGGATCAAGTGGGCCATGATAACAGAAGTCTACTAGCAAGGAGGTTATGGATTTGCAACCAGAGAAGGCATTTCCTCAACCGTGAAAAAAAAGCACATAAATTACCTTTTAGGACATGCTGAACTAGAGGGGTGCGGGAGAATTTCTTTATTCCCTTTTGGAGGGCGTGGAGATAAGGAGTTGGCCGTCTCATCCATAGCCCGGGTGCTGGCGCTCTCTCTTGCTCGAACTATCGACAGACTATTGAATTGCAAAAGAACTCTCTCTCCCTCTTTGACCCTACTGCACCATCTTGGCTGCCTTCACAAACTATTGAACAAGCGACATTATTATGACTGTTTGTTTGGTCACCGGCCACTGTGAGAATCTAATGAGAAACACGCTGTATCTTCTTCGGACAGCGGGCCGACAATATCGCCATCCTAAAACGTAGAATCTTTCTGTGTTACATCCAGTCTATGGGCTGTTTGTGTGTGGACAGATTCCGCACTTTCAATCCTGACTAGGGTTGCCAACGTCCAGGTATTCGCTGGAGATCTCCTGCTATTACAACTGATCTCCAGCCGACAGAGATCAGTTCCCCTGGAGAAAATGGCCGCTTTGGCAATTGGACTCTATGGCATTGAAGTCCCTCCCCTCCCCAAACCCTGCCCTCCTCAGGCTCCGCCCCAAAAACCTCCCACCAGTGGTGAAGACGGACCTGGCAACCCTAATCCTGACTCACCAGGGTTTGTTTCATTCCTGACTCACCCCATGCAAGGACACTTCTCTAAGCTACTTGGAGGAAGGAAGGGTGGGATGTACATGCAAGGAATGAATGAAATGAGAACTGGCCTTGTGCCCCATGTCTGTGAGGGGAGGAGCTGTGGCTCAGCGGTAGAGCATCTGCTTGGCATGCAGAAGGTCCCAGGTTCAATCCCCGGCATCTCCAGTTAAAGGGAATAGGTGAATAGGTGATATAAAAGACCTCCGCCTGAGACCCTGGAGAGCCACTGCCTGTCCGAGTAGACAATACTGACTTTGACGGACCAAGGGTCTGCTTCAGTATGGCAGCTTCATGTGTTCATGTGTTTTCAATTGTCCGTTGAAGCTGTTAGGGGAGGGACCCATGGCTCATTCGTAGAGCACCTACTTGGCATGCAGAAGGTCCTAGGTTCAGTTCCTGGCATCTCCAGTTAAAAGGATCTGGTAGCAGGTGACGTAAAAGATCTCTGCCTGAGGCCCTGGAGAGCCCCTGCCAGTCTGAGTAAACAGTACTGAACTTGATGAACCAGTGGTCTGATTCCGCTTTGGTAATTGGATTCTATGGCATTGAAGTCCATCCCCTCCTCAGGCTCCGTCCCGATAACTTCCCATTGGTGGCAACCCTATTAATTACCCTGTTTTGCTTTTGTTTGTTTGTTTGCTGTCTGAACTAATTCCAGAGCTTAAAGTAGCCTATTATTAAATATCTTTCCCACAATGCAACCACAAGAAAGTAACGTTGAACTGTCTGATTCAAAGCCAGCTCAAATACCGACCTCGACAAGGATGTTATGAGTGAAATGGGACGATATTTCTGCTTCTGATTTTCTGGACATTCAAGGGTTTTGACGCAAGTGGAATGTGTGAGTCCTATTTTGGGCATTAATTACAGAAACAGGAAACATAAATCACTCATCCTTTGGCTGTCCTGTAAGCAATGCAGAGTGACTCACCTTTTATCCACGTTTTCTGGCTGACTAACGTGAACGCTTTGGGTGGGGTCCAGCCATCTTTTTACTGTTGAAGAAGGCTATGCTGGTCATCACCAAAGAAGGCTATGCTGATCATGGCATCCTAGGGTTGCCAACTACGGATTGGGAAATACCTGGAGATTGTGGGGGTGGAGTCTGAGGAGGGCGGGGTTTAGGGAGGGGAGGGACTTCAATGGGGTCTAATGCCATAGAGTCCACCTTCCAAATTGGCCATTTTCTCCAAGTGAACTGATCTTTGTCACCTGGAGATCAGTTGTAATAGTGGGAGACCTCCAGCCACCACCTCAGGTCCAACCAAACCAGCAATTCCTAGAGCTACCCTCCATCCCTTCTGGGTTTCCCCCAGAAGGGATGTAATGGTGAATGTGACATCATGCCCTCCCCCATGTTAATGCCTCCACTAGTTGCCAGGCAAGGTCTGGCAATCCTAACCAAAACTATCAGATAATTCATAGTGGGTAGCCGTGTTAGTTTGTCTGCAGTGCTACTGGACTCTTGCTCTTTTCAAAACTATCGGGACTAGAGCAACTGCCCTATGAGGAGTGGTTAAAAAGCTTAGGGCTGTTTAGCTTGGAAAGAAGGCGGTTAAGGGGAGACATGATAAAGGTCTATAAAATTATGCATGGTATGGAGAGAGTGGACAGGGAGAAGCTTTTCTCCCTCTCTCATAATACTAGGGGTCATCTGCTGAAGCTGGAGGGTGAGAGATTCAAAACAGACAAAAGGAAGTATTTCTTCACACAGCGCATAGTTAAATTGTGGAACCCCCTGCCCCAGGATGTGGTGATGGCTGCCAACTTGGAACGCTTGAAGAGGGCAGTGGACATGTTCATGAAGGAGAGGGCTATCCATGGCTACTAGTCAAAATGAATGCTAGTCATGATGCATACCTATTCTCTACAGTATCAGATGAGCTTGCCTATTAATTATATTAGGTGCTTTGGAACACAGGCAGGATGGTGCTGCTGCAGTCATCTTGTTTGTGGGCTTCCCAGAGGCACCTGGTCGGCCGCAGTGTGAACAGACTGCTGGACTTGATCCAGCGTGGCCTTTCTTATGTTCACAATATGGGTACATTTTTCCTTTTTCACACAGCTTAAAGCAAGGGAGGCAGTTCCTATTGTGAAAAGAGGAGTATCAAACTCCCTGTGGGTGCTGTTTGCAGCTGAATTAAACATCTGGGAGCTCACCTTCACATGTGGTTGTAGCCTAGTCTGACCTAAGGTGGGTTTTTGAGAAGTAATATGCTGTGTAACTGTCAGTTGGTTATCTTAGTGGTGAAGCAAGGCTAGCCTTAGCTGGTTCTTGATTAGCACATTACCTTGGATGCTTTTTGCAGGACAATGATTCAGCTCAACCCAACCCCTTTCTGACTATATATTACTCTTCCTACACACTTGACACTGAGAGACACTGTCCTTCAGTGTTACTCCTCTGAAGATGCCGGCCACAGCTGTGGACGAAACGTCAGGAAAGAAAATACCAAGACCACGGTTACACAGCCCGGATAACCCACAAGAACCAATGAACTCTGACCGTGAAAGCCTTCGACAATATTTTGCTAGCCTTAGTGTTTCTGGAATTCATTAAAAGAAAAATGCTGCTCTCGTTCCGAATTGCTGGCGAATGCATATTTTTTTTGTTCTTCATAGTGGAGGTGCTCTTTTTTTCCGTCCTTTCCAAACTCATGATCATACAATCTTGCTGATTCACCAAAGCGAAACATATCCTGAAGTTTCCCATTACTTTTTAATGACTGCGTTTCAAACAGCGCCTGGTCATAAAAAGGAACCCAGGTCGGCATTTATCTTCTCCAGCAACCAGAAGTCAATTGGCTAAGAAGTTAGGCCAAAAAAACCAGAAGAAAAATAATGTGATTCATCTGCAATCTTTTTTTCCTTCTGTGAGATTGCCTAGATCTGTAGGAGAACCCAATGTACCCATTCAAAAAAAACGTTTTCAATGTCATTATGCTGTTCATTGTTCATTTGTTTTTCTCCTCTGCATCCTCCGCCTCCCTGCAAAGATTGTGGCCATCATAAGAAGAAGGAGGAGGAGGGATGGAGGGTAGCTTCTTCTTCCTATAGTTGGAAAGCAGAGAGGCAACAGTTTTAAGACTGGCTTCTTTGTGTTCTAAGTTGCAACAGCTCTTATTCGAGGGAGCCTTAAGAGGAGGCATCTCCATGTCAAAAGCGTGTTTGGCCCCTCGAGAGACTTCAGCCTATGTCAGCCAAGGGCTTAAGTGGCAAACCCAGCCATGTCGGCCGGGATTCATCCTGGCAAAATTCAGCATGCACAAAATTGATGAGACCTTGCCTGCATTTTTTTCTTCCTGTCAGGGGTTTTCTGTCACAGGCAGAAACAAAACTTATTGTTTCGTCAGTTACTATATCCCCCCAACCCCATGCTGTCACACTCCCCGTCACTGTTCAATGTGTACATTAAAAAGAAAACCGAGAGGAAGAGGATCTCCCGCACTTCGCAAAAAGCCATCACATCAATCTTGAGGCAAACTGGCCTAAGTAGGGTTGCCAGGTCCCTCTTTGCCACCGGCGGAAGGTTTACGGGGTGAAGCCTGAGGAGGGCGGGGTTTGAGGAGGGGAGGGACTGCAGTGCCATAGAGTCCAATGGCCAAAGCGGCCATTTTCTCCAGGTGAACTGATCTCTATTGGCTGGAGATCAGCTGTAAAGCGGGAGATCTCCAGCCGCCACCTGGAGGTTGGCAACCTTAGACCTAAGGCATAGAAATAACTGAGGGTTGTTTTCTTGTGAATGGTCAGAGTGCTACAAAACAGCACGTTGTGTGTTAAGGACTCACTCCACACGTATCTAATTGGATCTCTCCAAAAGCAGATAAGATTCTGTGGGCACGACACTTCGGCTGAAGCTTGCTAGGTGTTGAGTTGGCCTCCTTTCTGCTGGTAATCCCTAGCTAGCCTATAAACGGTAGCAGCTGGACACTAGTTTTAATGTATGTCAATTCTCCACCTCCGGTAACTATAAGGCACAGAATGGCTAAGTGGTATTCCCTGTCAGTGACTCGGGACAGTCCTGTGGCAGCTATAAAGCAGATGTCAAGCTGTCCTGAGCCCGGTTCTGCTGGGGAAGGGTGGGGTATAAATAAAATTTTCTATTTTATGATAACCATGTTCAAGTACTTGAGGGGATGTCATATGGAGGATGGTGCTGAGTTGTTTTCTGTTGCCCCAGAAGGTCGGACCAGAACCAACGGGTTGAAATTAAATCAAAAGAGTTCCCGTCTAGACATCAGGAAGAATTTCCTAACAGAGCGGTTCCTCAGTGGAACAGGCTTCCTCGGGAGGTGGTAAGCTCTCCTTCCCTGGAGGTTTTTAAGCAGAGGCTAGATGGCCATCTGTCAGCAATGCTGATTCTATGAACTTAGGCAGTTCATGAGAGGGAGGGCATCTTGGCCATCTTCTTGTCACTAGGGGTGTGGGGGGGGAAGGTAGTTGTGAATTTCCTGCATTGTGCAGGGGGTTGGACTAGATGACCCTGGAGGTCCCAACTCTATGATTCTATGATTCTATGCAGAAGCAGATTACGTCAAAGGGTAACAGATACCACATCATATACAACCCAGATGGGAAGATATTTTCCAAGCAAAACAGCTCACGGTATTCGAAACAAGCAGACAACTGTCTTTTTTAAAAATCAAGTTTTTAACTGCAGGGATGGTGATTGCAAGCCGTTTTGAGATTCCTTAAAGGTGGAGGAAAGTGTGGTATAAAAACCAGCTCTTCTTCTTCCATTGGCCTGAGAAATGGCAGGTTGGCCCACTGACTCTACCAAAAGCATCGGCCCAGTGAAGATAGAAACAGAAGGTGTTTTGAATTCACAGAAGAAATGGTTTGCAGAGGCATCCCAAAAATGCTTTAGGATTATAGCACGTCCTGGCTCATGCCTGGGAAGACAAATAACATAAGAAAAGCCCTGCAGGATCAGGCCAAGTCCCATCAAATCCAGAAGTCTGTTCACACAGGGGCCAACCAGATGCCTCTAGGAAGCCCCCAAACAAGACGACGGCAGCAGCATCGTCCTGCCTGTGTTCCTCAGCACCTAATATAATAGGCGTGCTCCTCTGATCCTGGAAAGAATAGGCATGCATCATGACTAGTATCCATTTTGACTAGTAGCCATGGATAGCCCTCTCCTCCATGAACATGTCCACTCCCCTCTTAAAGCCTCCAAAGTTGGCAGCCATCACCACATCCTGGGGCAGGGAGTTCCGCAATTTAACTATGTGTTGTGTGAAAAAATACTTCCTTTTGTCTGTTTTGATTCTCTCGCCCTCCAGCTTCAGCAGATGACCCCGCGTTCTGGTATGATGAGAGAGGGAGAAAAGCTTCTCCCTGTCCACTCTCTCCAAACCATGCATAATTTTATAGACCTCGATCGTGTCTCCCTTTAACTGCCTTCTTTCCAAGCTAAACAGCCCTAAGCGTTTTAACCACTCCTCATAGGGCGGTTGCTCTAGTCCCCTGGTCATTTTGGTTGCTCTTTTCGGCACCTTCTCTTCATAATTGTGGAATTATTCAATTTGGGATCCTCGGTGGCATTTCTAGCTCTGCTGAACACTCTCATTAAGTTTGACCCTGCTGTGTTCTGTGCTTTGTAAGAGAACCAAAATAATTTGGGGAAAGAAACATATCTTTAATCGTGACATTTCAAAGCTACACCTGACCACAGGTATCTGTTCAAAATATACTTTTAAATAACTATAGTCTCACCAAAAAAATAACATTTTAGAACACAGTCGATTTCTTCTCCACCAAATTACCTGGATGTCCCAGAATAGCCCGATCTCATCAGATCTCTGAGGCTAAGCAGGGTTGACCGTGGTTAGTACTTGGATGGGAGACCACCAAGAAAATCTAGGGTGACTACTAGGGTTGCCAACCTCCAGGTATTAGCTGGAGATCTCCGGCTATTACAACTGATCTCCAGCCAATAGAGATCAGTCCACCTGGAGAAAATGGCCATTGGACTCTATGGCATTGAAGTCCCTCCCTCCCCAACCCCTGCCCTCCTCAGGCTCTGCCCCAAAAACCTCCAGCTGGTGGCAAAGAGGGACCTGGCAAGCCTAGTGGCTACACAGAGGCAGGTGACAGCAAACCACCCGTGAACATATCTTTCCAGAAACCCTTCAGGGGTTACCATAGTCAGATGCCATTTGGCGGCACTTTCCGCCACCAATATTTTTGCGGATTATCTGTCTTTACTTTTGTTTTCGATAACTTGGGAATCACGCTGAAATGTCCCAAACTCTTTGGGCAGGATCCAGCAAAATGAATTGTCATAGGAGAGCACCCCACCCAACATACATACACAGAGAAATGGAAATAGAGCCAGTGTGGTATAGTGGTTAAGAGTGTTTGACTAGTATCCAGGAGACGAGGGTTCGAATCCCCACTCATGCCATGGAAGCTTGCTGGGTGATAGAAGAAGAAGAAGAGTTGGTTTTTATATGCCGACTTTCTCTGCCACTTAAGGGAGACTCAAACCGGCTTACCATCACCTTCCCTTCCCCTCCCCACAACAGGTGAGAGAGGTGTGGGTGAGAGAGCTCTAAGAGAGCTGTGACTAGCCCAAGGTCACCCAGCTGGCTTTGTGTGGAGGAGTGGGGAAACAAATCCAGTTCACCAGATTAGCCTCCACCACTCATGTGAGGAGTGGGGAATCAAACCCGGTTCTCCAGATCAGAATCCACTGCTCCAAACCACCGTTCTTAACCACCACACCACGCTGGCTCTCTGATAGGGTTGCCAGGTCCCTCTTCGCCACCGTTTTTGGGGCAGAGCCTGAGAAGGGTGGGGTTTGTGGCGGGGAGGGGCTTCAATGCCATAGAGTCCAATTGCCCAAGTGGCCATTTTCTCCAGGGGAACTGATCTCTATCAGCTGGAGTTTAATTCTAATAGCAGGAGATCTAGTACCTGGAGGTTGGCAACCCTACTGGGTGACCTTGGGCCAGTTACACTGTCTCAGCCTAACTCACAGGGTTGTCATGAGGGTAAAATGGAGAAGAGAATGGTGTAAGCTATTTTGGGTCCCCATTGGGGGAAAGCGCAGCATATAAATGAATAATAAATAAATAATACAGTTGCTTCCAACTGATTTATCCCATTGATTTCAACTGGATTTAATTACAAGCAGTTTATGCTGGACTGTGCTTTATATGTTCCTTGATTCACACAATTGTTAAAACAGATCTGTTAAAATGGATTCAGACAATCATCAAAATGACCAGTGGCTGATGTATTTTTAAAATGGTATGTTTTGCTAGCGTAAATTCTCATGGATTTCACTTCCACAAGATGGAGTAGCAGCCACTAATTTAGATAGCTTTTTAAAAGGCTTAATTAAGCAAAGGTGGTTTTGTCGATGAGGTTTAAATGAGGTTTATAGTCATCACACTCTGTGAAATTAGAACAATACAAAACAAAGGCCATGTAATACCTTCCCTGTAACACTTTTTGCATATTATAGTGTGATATTTTTACCGGCCCTACGAAAAAGGAATTATAGGATTTGTGTGTTTGGGTTTCCTTCCCCTTTGACTGTCTACAATCCCTGAAATTAGAAAATGAATCACTTGTCATTCTTCTAGTCTTGCTGATCTAAAAGTTACCATTCCCCTGCAACAGAACTTCAAAGGACGAGTAAAACGTGAAAATGCTCGACTGGGGTCCATTAAGTAGTTTGACATAATTCCCAACACCCATTGCCATGAATTAAAGAAAGACTTGGGATTTCTTACATATCATAGGAATGCCCTGCCCATTAATAACTAGCCTAGCAAAACTATTGAATGGTCTCTATACGTTTTTGATTAGATCTCGATTTTACATAATTACATATCATCTCCTACTTCCTGCACTTCGTATCCCCTTGAAACTGCTCTGAAGATCTGCTCATTGAACCTGAAGAAGTGATCTTTAGTTCACAAAAGCAAATGCTGATTTTTTAAAAAAAGGTTAGCCTTTCACATAGGGATCCCCGAAATAGTGCCTGTGGGTGCCATGATGCGCACCAACACCTTTCCTCGTGCCCACTAGGCATTTTTAGAAAGTGGGTGGGTCCGGGTGGGAGGCTTTTCCCCAACAAGGCTTGCGATTTGCCATTGGAAACTTGATTGGGTATGCAGAGTTTTAAAAATGTTGCTGTGGCAATTAAAATATGGTATGAAAATATGATTGGACTACATACATTTATGAGTCTTAAGACAAATATTATTTAACTCTTCCTTCTGAGTAAAATACCAGATGAATGTAGTAAAGACCAACAGATTATATTAAAATATCTAATAACAGCGGCAAGAATAGTGTTAGCATCACAGTGGAAAACAGACAAAATACCAAAAATCGAAATTTGGATTGATAAAGGGTACGAATTCATAACAATGGCACACCTTACAGAACTATTGCAAACAAATACTCAAAGAGTAAATAAAGACAAATGGCACGCCTTCTATGAATATACCAAAACCAAAAAACAACAATAAAACTTTATAAATGTTACAAAAGTGAAAACGATGACTATATATATTGTTACTAAACAATGATATTCTGAACTTTATAAGGGGGTAGAAATATGTATTTTCTTGCTGATGTTTTCCCCCTTTTTCTTTTTTCCTGTATCCTTATTTAATATTATAAACTAATAAAAATATTTATAAAAAAAGGACAAATATTATTTAGATATATGGTTTATGACAGTTTTTTACATTTACAATTGTTTTTAATATAGAGTAATTTACAAAATGCGAGACCAAAATCGAGACAGAAGAATATCAACCAGAATAAGCTTGGGAAGTCAAAATAAATTGAGTGTACATGACTATTTTTTCTGTATAGTTTGAAAGTTTCAGTGAAGAATGTTTGACATGGTTGGATTTTGGATTTAATTGTTTAATTTTGGATTTCAACTGTCACTTAATTTCTTTTCTTCTTTGTATTTCCTCTATTGTTGTATCTTATTAAAGTTAATAAAATTTAAAATTAAAAAAAAATGTTGCTGTGGCAGCAGCTGCCACCATGGTACAATGCATCTTCACTTGGTGGCTGAATGTAAGGTGTGGCAGCGATTTTGTGGCTGGCTCCACCTCCTGAGGCAGCCATTTTGTATCAGTGATTTTGTGGCTTTGCCTACCATGCTGAGTCAGAATTGCAAAAGTGCCCACAGGCTCAAAAAGATGGGGACCCCTGCTTTATGGTGTCACAAGATTCCTGTTTAATCTTCCAAGCAGAGATGTCCTTATTTTCACAAGCATCAGGGATGGTGTTCCTGGCATCTTCTTTAAACACAGCACATTCTTTCAGCCACTTTTCTTTCTTGCAACATTTACTACCCTGCTTTTCTCCCCGAAGGAGAGAATGGTATAATTTAAGAATAATTTAAATAAACAATTTAAACTAATAAAAAACAATACAAAATAAACAATCAAGCAAAATGAAAAGGCATACGGTATCCCAGGCAAGATCTGGATCTGATGGGCCAGTTCGTTCAGGGGCCATAGGCAGCAAGCCATAAGCTAATAGCCAAGGGGAAAAAGTCCTTTGGTTCTTCCCCTTTGGCTCACATGCAAAGGCTTAAGCCCCTGGCTACTCTCAGGCTTTATACCTTCAGACAAAAAAGGAAAGAAATTTTTCACGTTGATGTTATACTACTGCCTCCTTCCCAGATGCCCTGTCGCTGTCCCCACAAAGACAGGGATGAATGCAAGAAGGGCTTTCAGATCGAGTTTGGTTAAAGTATGTATTCCCAAAGGGATTTGGCATGGTATTGTACAGCCTGATCTTGTCTGATCTCAATGTGGGTAGCCGTGTTAGTCTGTTTGCAGTAGTCAAAAAGGGCAAGAGTCCAGTAGCACCTTAAAGACTAACAAAAATATTTTCTGGTAGGGTATGAGCTTTCGTGAGCCACAGCTCACGATCTGAAGAAGTGATCTGAAGAAGTGAGCTGTGGCTCCCGAAAGCTCATACCCTACCAGAAAATATTTTTGTTAGTCTTTAAGGTGCTACTGGACTCTTGCCCTTTTTGTCTGATCTCAGAAATTAAGCAGGGTCGGTACTTGGAAGGGAGACCACCAAGGCAGGCTCTGTAGAGGCAGGCCATGGCAAACCCCCTCTGCTTCTCACTAGCTTTGAAAGCCTCTTGCTGGGTCCCTCTTTGCTACCAGCGGGAGGTTTTTTGGGGGGAGCCTGAGGAGGGTGGGGTTTGGGGATGGGAAGGACTTCAATGCCATAGAGTCTAATTGCCAAAGCGGCCATTTTCTCCAGGGGAACTGATCTCTGTCGACTGGAGGTCCCTTGTAATAGCAGGAGATCTCCGGCTAGTACCTGGAGCTTGGCAACCCTACTAGGAGTGTAAGAAAGGGCCATTGGAGCCGAGCACTGACTCATCCCTTCCTGCCCTCCCTCTCATGATCTGCCTAAGTTCACAGAGTCAGCCTTGCTGTAAGATGAACATGCTCACGACTTGCAACTTGCAAATGTCATTATTCTCATTCATTGGAACTGAAATGGCAAGGACTGGGACTGTGTACACCAAACCAGGCCACAAAAAATAAAGTCGAAATCCTAATAATTTGCTCAGGCTTCCTCTGACAGGCCAAGAAAGGAAACCTATCCTGTTGATGTACTGTGTTCTTTAAAGGTCTCCTGTCCGTGCTTTAATTAAGCCTACTCTGGCCTTGCTCATGAAATTCATCAATGTGTCAACACGGGGCTGATTAAAATATCCACTATGTTTTACAAGGCTGCATTCGCCAAACGGGAAACACGGGGCAGCGGCGGTGGCCGACAGAAAATGAGAAACCCAGTCATAAACAGCACGAGGCAGGGAATAAGTTGACACGCCGTCGAAAGGAAAACAACAGAAGACGTTGTGCAGCTGTATGGCCAGGCCTGGGTTTCCTGCCGATGAGCTACGGGTCGCCCGATCTCAAAAAGGCCCTGTTGTTCTGCCCGGAAAGTGTCTTGAAAGAGGCAGCCAGACACATTTGTTGTGTGGTCTGCGGGAATGAAGAAGAGCAGCCGGACAGGAAGAATGGTCACAGTTGACTAAACTCTCAACTCAAGTGAGAAGCACCAGCAGGTCAAAGCCAACAATGGGTATTCCTCTTCAGTCGCTCAAGGGTCAGTTCACAGTGAATTGGTTGACTTCCTGCTCAGAAGATGCCTAGAGACAGCCCCAAAGCATTGTACCTTACCCCATCATTAGGGTTGCCAGGTCTCTCTTTGCTACCGGCGGGAGGTTTTTGGGGCGGAGCCTGAGGGGTGGGGTTTGGGGAGGGGGAAGGACTTCAATGCTATAGAGTCCAATGTCCAAAGCGGCCATTTTCTCCAGGGGAACTGATCTCTATTGGCTGGAGATCAGCTGTAATAGCAGGAGATCTCCGGCTACCACCTGGAGGTGAGCAACCCTACCCATCATGCTTGTTTGTGATTATGTTGAAGAGCTTGGATTTTGGGAATATGTTAGGGTTGCCAACCTCTAGGTACTAGCTGGAGATCTCCTGCTGTTACAACTGATTTCCAGCCGATAGAGATCCTTTCACCTGGAGAAAATGGCCGCTTTGGCAATTGGACTCTATGGCTAGAATTGCCAGGTCCCTCTTCTCAACAGGTGGGAGATTTTGGGGGCGGAGCCTTAAGAGGGTGGAGTTTGGGGAGGGGAGGGACTTCAATGCCATAGAGTTCAATTGCCAAAGCGGCCATTTTTCTCCAGGTAATCTGATCTCTATCGGCTAGAGAGCAGTTGAATTAACAGGAGATCTCCTGCTACTACCTGGCAGTTGGCAACCCTATCTATGGCATTGAAGTCCCTCCCCTCCTCAAACCCCGCCCTCCTCAGACTCCGCCCAAAAAACCTCCCGCTGTTGGCAAAGAGGGTCCTGACAACCCTAGAACCTTGAGTCCCTGGGGAGCCAGCATGGTGCAGTGGTTAAGAGCAGTGGTATGGAGAGGTGGACTCTGATGTGGAGAACCGGGTTTGATTCCCCACTCCCCAGAAGCCAGCTGGGTGACCTAGTCACACTCTCTCAGCCTAGGGTTGTCAACCTCCAGGTACTAGCTGGAGATCTCCTGCTATTACAACTGATGTCCAGCCGATAGAGGTTCGTTCCCCTGGAGAAAATGGCCACTTGGGCAATTGGACTCTATGGCATTGAAGGCCCTCCCTCCCCAAACCCCACCCTCCTCAGGCTCCGCCCCAAAAACCTCCCGCCAGTTGCAAAGAGGGACCTGGCAACCCTATCTCAACCCCACCTACCTCACAGGGTGTCTTTTGTGGGGAAGGGAAGATGATTGTAAGCTGGTTTATTCTTCCTTAAGTGGTAGAGAACATTGGCATATAAAAACCAACTCTTCTTCTTCTTGTTTGCTGGACCAGGGGTCTGATAAAGTAGAAGGCAGCTTCATGTGTTCTCGTTATCGTTTCTAAAGCCAACCTTAACTCTTAATCTCTGTTAAAAGGCAATAAATCTAATACGTCTGTAACTGTTTTAATTACTGTCAAAGATAAAAGAAAAACCTTATGCAACCAGAGTTCACCAATAGTTGAACCTAGATTGAGTGCATACTACAGGGAAAGCACGCATGATAAGCAAGAAAAGTGATGATACAATCAAAATATCGCCACACAGGCAGTGTGGCATACATGAGCAAGTCCCAATCTGACCTTGAGAGATGCATGATTTGCAATGGCTCATTGTGGATGTATGCTGCATCACACAATAACTCAAATATGTGCTTTTGAGGAGTGATGATACACGATCTATGTACACCAGAAATCAAGGGATTACATCCGTAGGGTTGCCAGGTCCATCTTTGCCACTGGAGGGAGGTTTTTGGGGTGGAGCCTGAGGAGGGTGGGGTTTGGGGAGGGGAGGGACTTCAATGCCATAGAGTCCAATGGCCAAAGCTGCCATTTTCTCCATATGAACTGATCTCTATTGGTTGTAATAGCAGGAGATCTCCAGCTACTACCTGAAGGTTGGCAACCCTATACATCCGGGTTCTCAGCATAAGATGTTCCATTGGGGGAATGAATCATGGGGCTAGGGTTGCCAGCACCACGTTGGGAAATACCTAGAGATTTGGGGGGTAAGGCCTGAGGAGGGCAGGGTTGGGGAGGCGGGGGGAGCCAGGGTGGTGCATTGGTTAAGTGTGGTGGTTTGGAGCAATGAGCTCTAATCTGGGGAACCGGGTTTGATTCCCCACTCCTCCACGTGAGCGGCGGACGCTAATCTAAACTGGGTTGGTTTGTACACATCATCTTGTCCTGCACCAATGTGTAGGGTTGCCAATCTCCAGGTACTAGCTGGAGATTTCCTGCTATTACAACTGATCTCCAGCCAATAGAGATCGGTTCACCTGGAGAAAATGGCCGCTTTGGCAATTGGATTCTATGGCACTGAAGTCCCTCCCCTCCCCAAACCCTGCCCTCCTCAGGCACCACCCCAAAAACCTCCCGCCAGTGGCGAAGAGGGACCTGGCAACCCTACCAATGTGATCCAGTTCCATTAAAATAAATCAGTAATGTGGTGCAGAGTTCAACAGAATTAAAACCGGATCACGTGAAAAGACAACCGGCCTGATGATAAGAGTACTAAAACCCAGCGTTGTGTGCTGAGAAATTTTTTGTTTCTTTGGAGTATTTTTGTACCATTCTGTAACAGCTGTTGGACAGCTTTAGTTGAGCACGGCAAAAGACCCCATTCCGGAGTTCGAGAAAGATTTCAGGATTCTGCCTTCTGTTATGTGTGCTTTATGAGAGGAGGGCAGCATTCCTTTTCCTTCAGCTTCCATATATGGGAAGGCTTTTTACCATAGAAAGACTATGGAAATATTTACATTTTTTTCCCTGTGTCAGCCAGATTTGTGTATCTTGAACCTTCTGTGCCGCTCGTATTCTGTGATGGGTTGCTCGTAAACAAATACAACGCAACCACGCTCCTTAAATTATAGCCGGCTGGAGTGTCAGTCTTTTTCAAAACAAGATGCAATTAATTTAAAATATTCAGAGGGGTTTCCCCCCCTTAAAGACAGAAGTAAAGCGGGGAAGCACCAGCAGCAATTGCTCTGGTGGAGCATTCATTATCATTAAAGAAGAAGAAGAAGAGTTGGTTTTTCTCTACCATTTAAGGAAGAATCAAATCGGCTTACAATCTCCTTTCCTTTCTCTCCCCACAGCAGACACCCTGTGAGACAGGTGGGGCTGAGAGAGCTGTAACTAGCCCAAGGTCACCCAGCTGGCTTCGTTTGGAGGAGTGGGAAAACCAACCTGGTTCTCCAGATTAGCCTTTGCCGCTCCTGTGGAGGAGTGGGGAATCAAATCCGGTTCTCCAGATCAGAGTCCACTGCTCCAAGCCACCGCTCTTAACCAGTACACCTGCATGTGACGAAAAGCATTGCCTGCTGATTTTCCTACCAGCTGAAACCCCAAAAGATGGGTAAACACCCAATGGCAACAGCAGTTGAAATAAAGGCATCTTAAAAAAAATGATATGCAGGAACCCAGTAGATAGGATAGTTGAGAATCATCACGATACAAAAATCACAACATGTCCATACAGGAAATCCAGATTGATTTCATTCTTGCCGTAGAATTAATAAAGACCAAACTAAATTAAAGGCTGGTTAATTTCTGAGGAGGGAATGATTATGCTCAGAGGTGTCAAATTAAATCAAAAAAAAAAAATACCCAAATCTGATACAGGTCCAAATTGGGGATGCCGCAGAACTTCCCTCTTTGACCATCTGGTGCTCACAATACCAGAGGACAATGGTTATTACGCCTCTCTTAGGGTCAGACCAGAAGAGGCAGACATAAAGGATCCCCATTCATTTTTTTTAAAGCTGCAGTTATGTGGGAGCCCCACTTCAGAGAGCCAGTGTGGTGAAGTGGTTAAGAGCGGTGGTTTGGAGCAGTAGATTCTGAGCTGGAGAACCTGGTTTGATTCCCCACTCCTCCACGTGAGCAGCAGAGGCTAACCTGAAGAAGAGAGAAGAAGAGTTGGTTTTTTATATGCCAACTTTCTCTACCACTTAAGGAAGAGTCAAACCAGCTTACAATCGCCTTCCCCTCCCCAAAACATGCACTCTGTGAGGTAGGTGGGGCTGAGAGAGTGTGACTAGCCCAAATTCACCCAGCTGGCTTCACGTGGAGGAACGGGGAAACAAATCCAGTTCACCAGATTAGCCTCTGCTGCTCATGTGGAAGAGTGGGGAATCAAACCCTGTTCTCCAGATCAGAGTCCACCACTCCCAACCACCACTCTTAACCACTACGCCATGCTGGTGAACTGGATTTGTTTCCCCACTCCTCCACGTGAAGCCTGTTGGGTGACCTTGGGCTAGTCACAGCTCTCTCAGCCACACCTACCTCACAGGGTGTCTGTTGTGGGGAGGGGAAGGGAAAGTGATTGTAAGCCGGTTTGAGTCTCCCTTAAGTGGTAGAGAAAGTCGGCATGTAAAAACCAACTCCTTCTTCTTCTCTTTTGGGGCTGGGCAGGGAACAGAATTTAACCTTTTGGCTCACTGAACATTCCCCTTTCCTATGGCTGTTTAGAGGCAGAGACCTCACAAAGCTGTGTGTGCATCTGAAGTGCTGTCAAGTCACTAACAACGTAGGGCAACCCTTCAAAGGGTTTTAAGGCAAGAGACTAATGGCTGGGCATGGAGTAGGGGTCACTGGGGGTGTGCAGGGGGGAGGTAGTTGTGAATTTCCTGCGTTGTGCAAGGGGTTGGACTAGATGACCCTGGTGGTCCCTTCCAACTCTATGATTCTAGAGGTGGTTTTGCCATTGCCTTTCTCTGCATAGCAACCCAGGACTTCCTTGGTGGTCTCCCATCCAAGTACAAACCAGGGCTGACCCTGCTTAGCTTCTGAGATCTGATGAGATCAGGCTAGCCCGGGCCGTTCAGGTTAGGGCAGAGGTGGTTTGCCATTGCCTGCCTCTGCGTAAGAACCCTGGACTTCCTTGGTGGTCTCCCAGAGATCAGTTCCCCTGGAGAAAATGGTTGCTTTGGGGGGGGGGGGACTCTATGGCATTGTACTAGGATTGCCAACCTCCAGGTACTATTACAACTGATCTCCAGCGGACAGCGACCAGGTCACCTGGAGAAAATATCCCACAAGACTGTTATGTTCTTATGTAACTTACATGTGGCCCACAAGACTGTTATGTTCTTAAAGCTAGGTATCAGAATAAGGAGGCAGATTAGTTTTAAACAGGAACCCAGTGTCATCACTCAGATTCTTCCTCTTTGAGGAGCTGCAGTAACAACAACTTCCTTTCTCCTTTCCTGCCCACACCAAGAGCTGGGAGTGGATTAGAGCAGTCTAAAACACAGACCCAAATTAAAGGAACAGAGCTGTCAAAAACAGCACAAAGACCAAGCAATTAATCCCCCTACGGATCAGGCAGAGGTAGGGCCAAAACGCACGGTCGCTTTATCCTCCTTTAATCCCTGTTTTAGCCAGGATCGAACGCACGTTAGGCGAAACGCATGCGTTCGATCCTGGCTGAAACAGGGATTAAAGGAGGATAAAGCGACCGTGCGTTTTCGCCCGTAGATTCTGTTATGTATGTAAATAGTTAGGCAAGTAAGCAGGGGGAAACCTAGGAGGTTGAGCCCTAAGTCGGGATGTGCCATTGGCGACCCGGGGGTTGTTCCTCCCCTATCACGGATCAGGGTGTGTGTGGCCGCAGGTGGCCAGGGGGGCATATAAGCGGGGCCGGTTTACACAGTTCCCCAGTTCTGTTCCTGTACTTCAATAAAGCGGTTGCTGTTTGAACCCCGTCTCCGACCTCAGGTGTCCTCCCCATGCGGACTGAACAGATTCGCCACCTGTTCTTCGTTCAAGGAACTGTTTCTTACTTAGTATAACAAACGGGGGGGACTTCCAGGGGTTCTTGGAGAGGACAAAATCTCTTGACATCGGCTCCGGCTCATCTTCTACCCTATCTGCTTATGCTAGGGTTACCAACTTTGGGTTGGGAAATTCCTGGAGATTTGGGGGTGGAGCCTGGGGAGGCCAGGGTTTAAGGAGCGGAGTAGGGTTGCCGACCACCATTTACTAGCTGGATATCTCCTGCTATGACAACTGATCTCCAGCCAATAGAGATCGGTTCACCTGGAGAAAATGGCCGCTTTGGCCATTGGAGTCTATGGCATAGAAGTCCCTCCCCTCCCCAAACCCCGCCCTCCTCAGGCTCCGTCCCCCAAATCTCCCACCAGTTATGGACCTTGCAACCCTAGAACGGAGGGACCTCAAATGGGTATACTGCCACAGGATCCAGCCTCCATAGCAGCCACTTTCCTGCAGGCAAGCAGATCTCTGTCATCTGGAGATCAGGTATAATTAGGGTTGCCAGCCTCCAGGTGGTGGCTGGAGATAACAACTGATCTCCAGGTGACAGAGATCAGTTCCCCTGGGGAAAATGACCACTTTGGAAGGTGGACTCTATGGCATTATACCCCATTGAAGTCCCTCCCCTCCCCAAACCTCTCCCTCATCAGGCGCCATCCCCCAAATCTCCAGGTATTTCCCAACCCAGAGCTGGCAACCCTAGGTATAATTCCAGATCTCCCGGTCCCACCTGGAGGTTGGCAACCCAAGCTCTTCTTCCCTGTCCCCCCCACCATCAGCCTGTCAGCCACCTCCATCAACATTTTATTATGATCTTTTCCATCCTGGCTACCCCCCCCCCAGTTTTTGAGCTCTAATGTGCATTGTTATAGGTCATTTACGCATGGGTACTTTCACTCACGTCCGCCCCCCATCTGTCTCGGTTGTTATTTGGAGTTATGCATGAGTTTTTTCTCCATTAGAGATGACCCTGCGGCCAGCCCTCACAAATCCCGGGACTTTCTGTCCCTCTATTAACCTGATTCTTCCATCTCCCCTGAGCTCAGCCCAGGTGAAATCCCCATGCATAAGGCAAAGCACAGGACACGGAAGCTTGGGGGAGTGACTTTCTCTCACAGAAAGCACTACAGCCAATTACAAAGCAGTGTGTCAAGGGGTGGGCATTAAAATGCTTCCTGCTTCCTTGGAGTTCTTTCTGAGCAGAAGAAAGGATTTTAAAAACAAGGCTTGGGTTTCTCCCCCCACACCCAAATTTCTTTTAGAGAGCTCTGCTTTTTTAAAATGCTTTTTTCAGGGTATTTGGATTTCCGTGGGGGAGACAGGGACTTTTCTCTCACGGAAAGCACTACAGCCAATTACAAAGCAGCGTTGCAAGGGGCGGGGACTCAAATGCTTCCTGATTTGAGCTTGGAGACTGCTGGCGCATAGATTCGCAACAGGAAAGTGTGAGTCCAGCGAGCAACGAACCTCAGGTAAAACTCCCATGTATAAACGACCAGTGTCCCATAATGCCACCGGATATCTGGTGACTTGGCTGTGGTTTTGTCTGTTTCGATTTTTTTTGCAATATTTGCACACAGAGAGACATTGCTATTAATCCGGATGGGTTTGCAGAAGCCTAAATAGTATCTGCGGTAGTCCCTGGCCTTTTATTCAGGGACATTTCCCTGCGGTCACCCCCGCTGACCACTTCGGAGCTTCCTTTTGATTACACATGCCTTTTCCGACAGTCAGTGGTCGCCTCGCTCTCCCCACGCATTTTGCCTGTGATTTCCAGATGCTGTTTTAGCCAGAATCTGGAAAATGCAGGCAAAACACGTGGGGAGAGCGAGGCGACCACTGACTGTCAGAAAAGGCATGCGTAATCAAAAGGAAGCCCCGAATTAGTCGGGGGGGGGAGGACTGCTGGGAAACGTCCCTGCATAAAAGGCCCCCATTGCATGGATTTTGTTATACAGCAGTGACAGTGGTAGAAATGGAAAAGAAAGAGATGCACCATAACTGTAAAAAAGCAACTTTAATACATTCCAGGTGTTGGTAGTGAGGACACCATGTGAGTTGTGTAATTAATGTAAATATTAATAGGCTATATTTAGTCCCTTCTTACTCTCAGGGGAGCTATAATTTATGCTTTCTACTGATCAGAATTCGTGGAATGCTTCTGATTTCCCCCACTTTCTTCTAGTGTGTTGTTCTTTGCCGGTATACCATAATATCCTAAAGGATAATATTCTAAAGAATATTTCTGCTATTAGAAGGCAAGCCATATCAGCCTATGCTTCTTATGATCCTTTTGAAACCCTGAACAAGTGGAACTGAATTTCCCCCCCTCTGTTCTCTGCTTTGTTAACCAGGACAGTATATTCTTAGAGCTTCTGCCTGAAATGTTGAAGAGTTAGTATTAGAGTTATATATAACCTGACTTTTTGTGGTTGGCTCCACCTACTGCTTTGTGGCTGTACCCACCACCCTATATCAGAATTCCAAAGGGCCCCACGGGCT
The DNA here is from genome assembly GCF_029931775.1 of Euleptes europaea. Taxonomy (NCBI): domain Eukaryota; kingdom Metazoa; phylum Chordata; class Lepidosauria; order Squamata; family Sphaerodactylidae; genus Euleptes; species Euleptes europaea. The sequence continues at coordinate 7,463,273 of NC_079321.1, read as the reverse complement.
CAAAAAGGTCGGGGACCCCTGCCATAGAGTTTTGTGCGAATCCTAGAGTGTCACCCCGACATGATGACGTTTAGCACCAGACGTGACGTTGTGTGCTGCCGTACCACCTGCAAATAGGCCTGCCAGGCTGCAAAAACTGCAAATAGGCTGCAAAAACTCTTGCCATAGAATTTTGGCCGAGATTGCTAGAGTGTCTGCATTGCATCCAGGTAAACCCGGAAGTGACGTAGGCGCTTCAAGTGGGGTGCACGTGCGCATCGCGCACCACGAGCCGTGGTGCGCGATGCGCACATGCACCCCACTTGAAGCGCCTACGTCACTTCCGGGTTTACCTGGATGCAATGCAGACACTCTAGCAATCTCGGCCAAAACTCTATGGTTTCCATAGAGTTTTAGCCGAGGTTGGCAGAGCGTCCACATCGATTCCGGGTAAACCCGGAAGTGACGCATGTGCCGCGTGCGCACACAGTGCACGCCGGCCCTCAGCTGGTCAGCAGGCAGCCTGGTGGATGGGCGGGATTTTACCCGCCACAACCGGGCACTTGGCAACCCTACCTGCAAACCTTTCCCCACCCCAAATTTCTCCTGGTGGGTTGCTCCCTTATTCTGGTGCCTGTGTCGGCCAGGCCTAGGTGGTTTAAGGACTGAAGTTCTGATATCATTTGATTCCTTTCATAACTAGGAAGCACTCAGAATCAGCCTGCGCCCAGCTTATGTCTCTTAATGCTCCTTCCTTGTTCCCCTTTGGTTCTTGCAATGGAAACCTGGAGTTCCTCCAGGCGTGTCTAAAAGCCGACATTGAGCCAGCGGCAGAAGCCTCAATAAAGCAGCCTCGGAAATGTGCCCGTGCTGCCTCTTAAACCACCCATTAGCTATATGTGGTGGTATAAGGTGCTTCGCATCCTTCTAAGAGAAAAAGACGCTGTGCCTTGAAAATTAGAGCCAAAGTATTCCAACCCAAGCCTGTTCAAAGCGAGTTTCAGTCTACAGCCCTGGATCTTTTTTAAAAAGCTGCCTGGTACTCTGGAAACGGTGGCATTCAAGGATTTTACAACTTTTTCCTCCTGAGGCGAAATGATGTCATTTCATATAAAACCAGGATTCTTTAGCTTGCTTGGTAGATTTTTTCCCCAGCCCTTGAAATAATACTACGTTCCTCTCATTTGGATTCTATTGAATTATATATGAGGAAAGGGAGGAAAATCTTCTACCTCTTAAGAGAGCCTGGCTGGCCCGCCTTCTGCTAGATGTGACCGTGGGGACCCTAACGAAATATATATTTTTATGATCGGGCTGCAGTTCCAAGGAAAGCTCATCTGATACTGAAATGAAATAGGTTGTTTTTGTGCTTGACGTCGGTCAGGGCAAGGGACGATGGGAATACTATTGGAGAGAAAACCAGTCTCCTCAGTTCTGCCTGCCTATGTCTCCTTCATATTTTCCAAGGGCAGAAAGATTCCACTCAAGAGCACATTCACCTCAGTTCTGACTTGTGTTTCCTCTGCTTCTCACCTTTATAAACCCACAAGCAATATGGCTGTCGTTATGATAGCCAGGATGTGTGTGGATAGGGTTGCCAACCTCCATGTAGTGGGTAAGAAAGACTCACTAGAACTGTAAAGTTGGCTGGCAATAAAGAGCAGCAATGGGCTCGATATGGATGGGCTGTTCAATGAACAATACGTGGAAAAGATGACAATTCAAAATCAACGTATTCACACTTAATTAGAAGGAAACAAACGTGCTAAGCAAAAAATGCACACAAACATGAACAAAGTGTCATGCAACAAAGGTGTAGCATACAATAATCATACAAAAAGCAAGCATAAATAAAGCTGACAGCCAACTAATGCTAAACAACAATGGTATTTTGGAGCGGAAAATCTGAGACAGCCTGATTTGGGAGCACATTAGAGAATCATAGAATTCCGCTTTGAAAATCCTACCATGTTTGGCTGTAGAAGCCACTTTTTAGTGGCGAAAGCGCTGAAAATATCCGGAAAGGCGTTACCTTTACCACCTGTGCCTGATGCAATCCAGCGTTCTGCAACAAGCCAAGCTGTTTAGTTTTGGAGTGAGATTTTCCACTCCAAAATACCATTGTTGTTTAGCATTAGTTGGCTGTCAGCTTTATTTACGCTTGCTTTTTGTACGATTATTGTATGCTACACCTTTGTTGCATGACAAAGAGATCAGTTCCCCTGGAGAAAATCGCCGCTTTGGCAATTGGACTCTATGGCATTGAAGTCCCTCCCCTCCCCAAACACCGCCCTCCTCAGCCTCCACCCCCAAAACCTCCCGTTGGTGGCGAAGAGAGACCTGGCAACCTTACTCAGATAGCAGATAATAAAGGAGAACAGAATAGGAGGCCGACCAGATTTGACCTATGGATAAAGTTGCCAACTCTGGGTTGGGAAATTCCTGGAGATTTGGGGTGGAGCCTTGGGAGGGTGGGGTTTGGAGAGGGAAGGGGCCTTAGTGGGATATAATCCAACCCTGTAAAGCAGCCATTTTCTCCATGGGGACTGATTCCTCTCATCTGGAGATCCATTGCCATTCCAGGGAATCGTCAGGCCCCACCTGAAGGTTAGCAACCCTTCATATGGATCACAGCCCTCTAGGGAAGTACTTCTGTGCTTGTCTCATTGAAATGAGCACTCCGTGGCTGCTCTAATGGTGCGCTCAAAGTTCGTTTCAAGGAGAATCATGCAGAACTTTCCATGTCAATTAGTGGGAAGAGAGATCCATTTCGAATCTGGACCCCAAACACCAGAATGTTTTGGGTCTGCCCTCATGTCAGCATGAAAAACGTACCTGGATATAAAGCTAAGGAAATATTTGGGTGAGATCTTCCGGTGTAATAAATCACAGGAACTCAGGAGCTAACATTACCCAAAGTCCCCCCCCCCAAAAAAAAAACACACACGCGCTTCTATTGCCACTCAGGTGACCAAGCTTTATCTTGGGAGGAAAGTTTATTACCTGGAAGAAAATTATATGAACTCCAGATTGCAAAATGTACTCAGGAGCCAGGTAAACAAAAAGAAAGTGACTCAAACTGCTGTGCTTGCTCTTTTTTAAAGTACCGGTCCCTCTCGAAAGAGCAAGAGAAAAGGGGCTGAAAAATTATCCTGTCAACTGCTTAGAAAGGATAACCCAAATCTTGGCTATGCAGCTTTTCTTTAAAATGACTGTACGGTTGGCGAAAAGTCTGGTCTTTTAAGCATGGCTGTTTCACTCGCCATCACCCTTCTGACGATTTTGTGTTGATTCTGCATGTCGTTTCCGGTACATATAGTCTTTTATTGGCATAAAATCAGTATACATATGGTAGCATGTAAAAATATACATATCTGAGATATAACCTTAAAGAATGGTTAAAAGACACTTGCATAAGATAGTGTTGTAAGTTTATACATCCATCTATTCAACTGATTTGCGGCATTCTATAGCAATCTTTAAAACTTGTACTATCTTCTCCAGAACATGGGGCGAACAATTGTTCAATAGAAAGGAAGCATTACAGTTTCAAAAGCATTCAGTCTACATTTCTGTAAAGGGCTTAGTAGTTCATTACGAATTTCTGAATAGAAACTACAATAAAATAAAACATGGACAACTGTTTCAACACAATTACCGCCATGGGGACAAAGTCTGTCTGATTGGGGGATTTTGCTAAATCTTCCATCGAGTAACGCAGATGGCATAACATTAAACCTAGCAAGGGAGATGGCCCTGCGATGGGATGGATCATACAGGTGAGACTGATATGGGGAAAGCTGGTAGACATCAAAAGGTAACCCTCAGTTTAGTGGTGAGCAGGTTTTATTAGCAGCCCTGTATAGATCTTGAAGGCCTATGTCTAAAAGTGTGCGTTTCATCATCTGGAAAGCTTCTATGTCAGAAAGCGTTTTCCGAGACCTGTTTTATCTAGAATTCGTTGGAAACGGCATGTTTCTTTCTGACGTAGAAGCATGCTGTTTCCGACAAATTCTAGATAAAACAGGTCTCAGAAAACGCGGGCAAAACGTGGGGAAATGTAAGGGGAAAGCCAGGTGACCTCTGACGGTCGGAGACAGCAGGCATAATCAGCACAAAGACCCGAAGTCATCGGGGGGTGACAGAGAGTGAAACAGCCATGCATCAAAGACCTCTGTTTGTGACTACCTCTGGCCTTTTCCAACCCAAAGGTAACTATTACGTCCATCTCGTTGTCTTCAGCATAGCCTGCATTTTCATATTCAGGGAGTACAACAGCCGCCAAGGGATAAACACTAACTCGATTATACGGAAGGGGACCCCGAGACGCTGGTAATCTAATAATTGGCTGAAGAACGACAGACGGTTCCTTTGTTTATATGACGGGAGCGCACAGGATGCGGCTGCTGGTCCATATGGCTCTGTGCTGGAAGCCAATCAGCTGTTATTGGATTGCTGAGCCTTTCGAAGGGGTGGGAAATCTGTTGCCCCCACATTTGCCACGGGCACAGCATGATGTGTGACCGGAGACCCACGCAGTTGTGGCCAGTGATGATCACGCCAATGCTGCAGTCTGATGCATGCTAAGGTAGAGGCGGGGCCAGCATTAGTATACTCTGAGGTGGGGCAGCTGCCAGGGCCCAGGTAGGGTTGCCAGCTCCAGCTTGGAAAATACCTGGAGATTTTAGGGGTGGAGCCTGAGAACGGTTTGGGGGGGAGGGACTTCAATGGGGTATACTGCCGTAGAGTCCACCTCCCAAAGCAGCCATTTTCTCCAGGGGGACTGATCTCTGCCCTCTGGAGATCAGTTGTAACCCCAGGAGATCTCCAGCCACCACCTGGAGGTTGGCAACCCTAATTATACCAGATCTCCAGATGACAGAGATCTGCTATGGAGGCTGGACTACTCTATGGCATTATACACCATTGAGATCCCTCCACTCCTTAAACCCCGTCTTCCCCAGACTTCACCCCCAAATCTTATCTTCGTAACACAGCTTTAAAAAATCCCCTTTTGGTGATCATCTCAAAGAGGCTAAAAAATCCAGGGGGAAATGCCATCACAAACAAACATCGTTTGTTGACTGTTTTCTTCTAAAACAGAACAAAGCTTTCCGTACCAGGTCTCTGCCACATGTCTTCTATCATCGGCCAAAGGAAATATTATGACCTAAAATATCAAAAGATTTGGAGAATTCTTAAAATGAATAGGAAAAATAGTGTGGACCATTCCCAACCCTAGCATTTCTTCTTCCCTCCTACTACGGGTGCCAACCTTCAACTGATGTCTGGAGATCTCATTGGGATTACAGCTGATCTCCAGGTGACAGAGATTGGTTCCCCTGGGGGAAATGGTTGCTTTGGAGAGAGGACTCTATGGTATTACATCCCACTAAAGTACATGCCCTCCCCAAATCTCACATTTCCCAGGCTCCACCCCCAAATCTCCAAGAATTTCCCAACCTGGAGCTGCTTTGGAGGGTGGACTCTATGGCATTATACCCCACCGAGAACCCTCCCCTCCCCAAACTCCACCCTCCCAGGCTCCACCCCCAAATTCTTTAGTTATTTCCCAACCTGGAGCTGACAACCCTACTGCTCACCTCCTTCCACCACCAGGCACCATTTTGTGTCGCTACAGCAACCCAAAATGCCTTGCAAAGCTCTTTTCCCCTCCATGATACCTCTGCATGTGTGTGTGTGTGTGTGTGTTAAGTGCCGTCAAGTCACTTCCGACTCATGCGAACCTATGAATGAAAGTCCTCTATCTTTGACAGCCTTGCTCAGGTCTTGCAAATTGAGGGCTGTGGCTTCCTTTATAGAGTCAATCCATCTAATTTTGGGTCTTCCTCTTTTCCTGCTGCCCTCAACTTTTCCTAGCATGACTGTCTTTTCCAGTGACTCTTGTTGTCTCATGATGTGACCAAAATACAATAGCCTCAGTTTAGTCATTTTAGCTTCTAGGGTCAGTTCAGGCTTGATTTGATCTATAACCCACTGATTTGTGTGTTGTTGTTTTTTTGGCAGTCCAGGGTATCCGTAACCCTCTCCTCCAACACCACATTTCAAAGGAATCTATTTTCTTCCTATCAGCTTTCTTCACTGTCCAGCTCTGCATATTTTCATATTTTTCTGCAAGCTTCATCTGCAGAAGTGAGCTGTGACTCACGAAAGCTCCTACCCTACCAGAAATTTTGTTAGTCTTTGAGGTGCTACTGGACTCTTGCTCTTTTCTACTGCTACAGACAAATATGGCTACTCATTGTGACCTATCTGCAAACCTAGGGTTTCCCCGAGTCTGCAGAAACTTATATCTTAGCCCTGAGTACCCTGTTATGAATGTTGCGATCTGTGCAGGGGGGTATTAGATATATGATACCTAGATAATGATAGAAAAGGGTGCCTGCAACCATTGGTCCCATTTTTTATGACATGGGGGACCTCATCAGCTTACTATTCCGTGATTGGTGAGGGCGTGACCCATGTCATTTTGGACTCCAGTTGGGGTGGCTAAGCACCTTGGAGAGGGGTCTTTGATATTTCTTTTGTTTGCTGAGAGAGCACCGGTTATGTCTAGCCATGCCAGCACCATGCCAGCTTTGATGATGTTCCATGGTCTAGGGTTTAGGACAAACTACCTGCCAGTGTGGTGTAGTGGTTAAGAGCAGTGGTTTGGAGTGTGTGATCTGGAGAAACGGGTCTGAATCCCCACTGCTCCACATGAACGGCGGACGCTAATCTGGTGAACTGGATTTATTTCCCCACTCCTCCACATGAAGACAGCTGGGTGACCATGGACTAGTCACAGCTCTCTCAGCCCCACCTACCTCATAAGGTGTCTGTTGCAAGGAGGGGAAGCCAGTTTGATTCTCCCTTAAGTGGTAGAGAAAGTTGGCATATAAAACCCTCCTCCTCCTCCTCCAATTGCCAAAGTGGCTATTTTCTCCAGGTGAACTGATGTCTACTACAAGCCTTCCCCATGACAGATGTGATATTATTCACTGGCATTGGAGTTAAATGTTGTTTTCTCATGCCATCACAAGCCCGATGGATAAAGCAACAGCGAAATAGGAACATACCGGAATCCTATCTCGGGCTCAGGTTATCATAAAACATTCAAAAGGAAATTTTCCTAAAGAAAGGGCAATTTAGCCCCATTTTTTGCTGTATTCTACTTTAGACCAAGTCTCGGCTTGGAATTCTTCGGCTACACACAGCCTGCATCGATTTGCAACTACTTTGCCTGCGGAACCTATCTCATCTGCGGCTCTTCACGCCGCTAGTGCCGCCTCAGTTGAACGGATCGGGAGAGCTTACCCGGCATTATTTACATTCATTACCTTGACTTTTTTTGCTCTCTGTTCTACTGTATATTGTTTGGTTTATATGACTGAATTATTGGGATAAAAAGTATTATTGATGCTTCCAGTAGCCATCAGTGCTTGCTATTTTTCTTCAATACCTGGAGGTTGGCAACCCTAGGTCCAGTCTTGGTCATTTATATTTAATGTATATCAACCACGAAATGTCAGGAATGAGGTTGTGCTGTACTCTGATAGTAACTGTTCAACATTTCAGGCAGAAGATCTGTTTAACAGGATGCCTTTTAAAATGATTCTGATTGTCAAAAGTGTGTGTGTGTTTTTTTTGCATGCACCTCCAGTCACACAGTAACGATTCTTGTGCTGTGGTGGCAGCTGCTGCTGAAGCAACCTTTTAAAAATCTGCAGAGCCAATGGCCAATTGGGGTTGGCCAATCAGAATTGGTCAATCCAATTGGCCAATCGGAATAGGCCAATCGGAATAGGCCAATCGGAATTGGCCAATCCAATCGGCCAATTGGCCCATCCCATTGGCCAATCCAATGGCCAACTGGAAGCCCTGCTGGGCAACAGCCCCATGTGGCCCTGCTCACTTTCTAAAAACACTTGGGCACCAGGAAAGGCAGGCATGATGGTGCCCATGGCACTAGGTTGAGGACTCCTTGTTTAGAGTGTGGACCAGAATCTGGGAGACCTGGGTTTGAATCCCCACTCTGCCGTGGAAGCTTGCTGGGTGACCTTGGGCGAGTCACACCCTCTCCACTGAGCCTACCTCACAGGAGATAAAATGGAGGCGTGGAGAATGATGTAAGCTACTTTGGGTCCCCATTGAGAGGAAAGGCCAGGTATCAATGAAATAAGTAAGTAAATAATAATAAATTCTCCACTTCCTAACACTTCTTAACACTTGGTCCACACCAGTTCAATACCTATTTTCACAGCCGTAAGGGCTAGACATTTTTATTGGGGTGTTTAAATGAAAGCTGATGCTGTATCTGGCAACAAATGCCGAATCCTTGCAGAGATGATAAAGTCCGGAACTAAACGCGATACACACAATAACTTTGGGTTCCTCTTCCTTTGGATTAAGGATCTTGAATATCCCAGAATGTTCTCCTGTGTATTTTGGTTTCAGGTCTTTATTCCTTTGAAGCTCAAGTTTAATTTTGATTAGATTCTCAGACCGACAGAAAGTAAAAGGAAACCCAGCATGTGTTCCGATGCTAGAGAATAACATTTTCCACTCAAGTTCAGAAGGGCAAAATAATAAGACACGTTACGAAAATAACCAAAGGAGAGCTCCAGAGTAATACATTAGTTATATATTATATATATTATAGCCAGTGTGGTGTAGTAGTTGAGTGGTGGACTCTAATCTGGAGAACCAGGTTTGATTCCCCGCTCCTCCACATGAGCGGCGGACTCTAATCTTAAGAACCGGGTTCGATTCCTCACTTGGAGAAAAATGGCTGCTTTGGCAATAGGACTCTATGGCATTGTAGTCCCTCCCCTCCCCAACCCCCCTCAGGCTCCACCCCAAAAACCTCTTGCCAATGGCAAACAGGGACTTGGCAACCCTAGTTGCCAACCTCCAGGCACTCGCTGGAGATCTTCTATTACAACTGATCTCCAGCTGATAGAGATAAGTTCACCTGGAGAAAATGGCAGCTTTGGCAATTGGGCTCTATGGCATTGAAGTCCCTCCCCAAATCCCGCTCTCCTCAGGGTCCGCCCCAAAAACCTCCCGCTGGTGGCAAAGAGGGACCTGGCAACCCTACCCACCTACCTCACAAGGTGTCTGTTCTGGGGGGGGGGAGGAATTTGTTGCCTCTTTGAGACTACTTTCGGTAGAGAAAAGCGGGGTATAAAAACCATCTCTTCTTCTAAAATATATACAGCATACACTCCACTTTACTAAGCCTTTACCCAAAATCCATTTCAAATAGCATCGGGGTTATAAATCAAGTAGTTTCGTGCCTGGGCCTTGGCAGGATTAAATGCCACATTTAAAAAGGCAAATTCTGTCCTTCATTGGACAAGAATTACAGACCTCCCTCCCTCCAAGCTTTCCCTGATTCAAAACTGCCTTGCAGAAATTCTCTCCACCGAAGGATTTAAGGGTATGAAGCCTGCTGCTGTTTTCTTAGAAAACAGGAAACGTGTTTCAACTCTGCAGTGAACCTGTTTTTTCAAAGAACATATGAGAACGCTCGGCCCGAGGAATGTTTACAAAACTCAGCTTTCTTGCTCCACTTTCGAAGTTTGAAGACGAAAATGGTACAGATTTGTGTTTTTTTAAATTAAATTGTTCTCCCTTGAAATTGAAATGTAACTCCACAAAAAAAAAAAAAAAAAAAAAAAAAGAGAGAGAGAGAGAGCCCCAAATAGGGTTGTGAACCTCCAGGTACTAGCTGGAGATCTCCTGCTTTTACAACTGATCTCCAGCCAATAGCTGGAGATAGGCAACTGTCTAAAAATGGTTGCAGTATGTATGTGTAAAGTGCCATCAAGTTGCAGTTTACATATGGCAACCCCGTAGTGTTTTCAAGGGAAGTGATGTTGAGGAGTGGTTTGCCATTGGCTGCCTTTGCACAGTGACCCGGGGCTTTCTTGGTGGTAGGGTTGCCAACCTTCAGGTGGAGCCTGGAGATCTCCTGGAAATATAACTGCTTTCCAGACTACAGAGATCATCAGTTCCCCAGGAGAAAATGGCTGCTTTGAAGGGCAGACTCTATCCTTAGGGTTGCCAGCTCCGGGTTTGGAAATACCTGGAGCTTTGGGGGCTGGAGCCTGAGGAGGGTGGAGTCTGAAGACGGCAAGGACTTCAATGCCATAGAGTACAATGAACAAACTGGCCATTTTCTGCAGGGCAACCAATTTTAATCGCCTGGAGATCAGTTGTGATAGCGGGAGATCTCCAGCCACTATCTGGAGGTTACTAAAAAAGAAAAGAAAAAGCAAAGCAAGCACTGATAGCTAACTGGTGGGTATATTATCTACAAGAAATAGATCTACAGAAGATGGTATACATGGAACAATAAGGCAATATATATACAATTACAAAAATGAAACTTCTGAGTCCCGAATTGAGTCATCCAGGATACTTTGACCGTAGCCCAAGCAAGGCGCTGATATGCTCTGGGTGCACAAATGTCTACCCGAACTAAACATTCCTGGACGCCCGGTCTCGCTGTAGCTGGAGATGGGGGCTGGATCACGGAGCAACCTGTGATCAAAGTTGTTAATCCCCGAGATGGGAACCCAGTACAAATCCCATTTCGCCGATGCTTTATCTATCGGGAATTCTTAGTTGCAATGGATGAACATCTATCCTATTGCAAAGTGAAACTTCACAAAGATTCAAGCGGAAGGCTAGTAGCCAATCTATTTCCACACCCAGAGTTGGCAATCCTAATGGTCTCCCATCCAAGCACTAACCTGGTCTGACCTGCTTAAATTTCTGAAATCTGAGCAGATCAGGCTAGCTTGGCTCAACCAGGTCAGGGCTGTTGCAGTATGTACACGTATATACATCTTAACTATGAGTTAATTAATTAAGAATTCCATCAGATCATTAGTCATTAAGCAGTACACAATCCCAACCATTAGAATGATTTGACGTTTAAGAATTTAACAGGGGTTAAAGACGGGGAAAAGATCCTTGAATATAACCACTGCATTTCATCAATTTTTTATGTTAGCAATTACATACATCCTTGAAAGATTCCTTCGTCCTTGAAAGAATCAGAGACCAACCCAGATTTGAATCGTGACATACATATTACACAATTTGGATATAAATGTGCCCCAGTACACACTATAGGCTTTGTCTGATGAAGTCTGAACTGCTAATGTCGTTGTTTGCGTTAAACAAATGTTTAAGTATCTGAGAAAGTCAAAAAGAAATCATCAGAAGAATACGTGATTTTCAAAGCAGCATTTTGGTTCACGGCCTTGGTCTTCCCCAGATGTAAACTTATCCATGCAGTCCTAAGCAGGTCTACTCAAGAATCCTACTCCAAGGAGGATTACTCCCTGGTCAGGATTCTGAGAATTGCATTGTATGTCCAGTAAAAATTGCATCGTAAGTCCAGCCCCACACACATGAACACACATGAAGCTGCCTTATTCTGAATCAGACCCTTGGTCCATCAAAGTCAGTATTGTCTACTCTGACCGGCAGTGGCTCTCCAGGGTCTCAGGCAGGGGTCTTTCATATCACCTACTTGCTTAGTCCCTTTACTTGGAGATGCCGGGGATTGAACCAGGGATCTTTTGCATGCCAAGCAGAGGCTCTACCACTGAGCCACAGCCCCTCCCACCTGAACACTGGCAGTCCTACGTGGATGGAAGATTTCCTAGGAGCCCCATGTATGCTCCCTTGGGTTCTTTGATGAAATACAGGTGGGATTTAAATGCCATCAATTAATAATAATTACTAATTTGAAATCCCATTGAAATCAGCTGGACAAGTTCATCATGGCCAAGAGAACAACCCTGAGCATGTCCGCTCAGAAGTAAATCCCCCTGAATTAAATGGAGCTTACTCCCTGGAAAGCGTTTGTTACACTAGAAGAAGGAGAAGAGTTGGTTTTTATTTGCAGACTTTCTCTATCACTTAAGGGAGAATCAAACTGGCTTACAATCACCTTCCTTTCCCTTCCCACAACAGACACCCTGTGAGGTAGGTGGGGCTGAGAGCTGTGACTAGCCCAAGGCCACCCAGCTGGCTTCATGTGTAGGAACGGGGAAACAAATCCAGTTCACCAGATTTGCTCACCAGTTCACCAGCCTCCGCTGCTCATGTGGAGGAGTAGGGAATCAAACCCGGTTCTCCAGATCGGAGTCCACCGTTCTTAACCACTACATCATGCTGGCTACACTAGCAGTCCAAGTTAAGCGCCATTTAATTTTAACCTGAATTAAAAGAATTGCTTTTTTTTTTTTTTTTTTTTTGCAATGGAAGCCGCGTTGCACCATTTAGTTAGAGGAGTTTATATGTTCCTCAGTCAGAACTTTCAAAATAACTTTTCCAAAATGCCAGCCGCTTGAGATTGGCGGAGTCCAGAAACACAGGGCTAACGACCCTTACGCAAGCTGCCGACGTGATTTAGGAGGACAAAGTTGCCTTCATCTGGCTGCCATATTCCTTTGCTCAAACAAAGTTCCTCTTTGGGCACAAAAGGAGTCTGTTCCACCGCACTGATGAAGGGCCTGGGTAAACCGTATGTTCTTAAAAAATAATAATCTGTGATTACCGCTCTAATTGACTAATTGCACCAATTAATCAATTCTACCTGACAGCCATATGTACATTGATTATTTCTTTTAAAGGGGGGCTTCCCAGCTGCTCCAACACCCGTATCAAGAAGTAGATCTCACATAATCTTCTAATTAACTGTGTACCAACCGTTACTAAAAATGTTCAGAGACCGACCGCGCGAATGGCCAAGTTATCACACAGATGGCAGAAGTCACTTAGTGTTCAGAGACAGGGAAAAAACACTAGGATTTTAAAATCACTACACATGAATACATGAAGCTGCCTTATACTGAATCAGACCCTTGGTCCATCGAAATCAGTATTATCTACTCAGACCAGCAGCGACTCTCCAGGGTCTCAGGCAGAGGTCTTTCACATCACCTACTTGCCTCGTCTCTTGAAATGGAGATGCCGGGGATTGAACCTGGGACCTTCTGCATGCCAAGCAGATGGTCTACCACTGAGCCACTGCTCAGGTATCTTAATATGTATATACAAATATTCCAAGATATGGAAAGATCTGAAATACCACTTCTGGTCCCAAGCAACGTATAAACGGCTGACGTGTTTTAGAATACAAAAAACCCACAATGGTATCCTGCCTGTTTGCCTTCTTTTAGTGAATGTAAAGAGAGGCATGCAGCATCTTCTCTCCTGATCTCTCCTAATGATCTTGAGGAACGTCTTCAGAATATGATTTGAGCAAGGGACTTTTATTATTATCGATGCTGTTCTTGTTGCTGTTGATATGGCAGGCTTAACAAGTCTGAAGAATTCAGTGAATTCTATGTTTTCCTCATTTTTTAATCCTTGGCACTTTGTGCTATCTTGAAATAATGCATGGCACTAACGCTGTTTAGAATGTGCTTTCTAAAGTTCATGATGGGTGAAGCCCACCCTAGGAGAGGAAATAAAAACTAGCATTGCGCCTCTGTTTCCGAAGCCAATTTTCATTTGTCATATTTAAGGAAAGTTCCAAAATTCTGCAGCTTTCAGTATTATTTCCTAGCCTACCTACGAAGAAGGCAGGGCCAAATTGAAATCCTTAGACTGAGTAAGCCGACATTTCTAAATTGTAAAGTCTAAAATTTGTTTATGTATATTTCATCCAGAGTTGCCTTTATAAACTTAGGCTCCTATAGAATTATTCCTTTCACAGTACTCAGTCATAAAGATATATTGAAAAAATGGGTGAAACAGTCATCCCAGATGATACGGACCACTGAAGAAGGCTTCACAGCCGAAACACGTTTGGTCTGAGATGTGATTTTGTTTGCGTATATTGTCACACTGTTGTAATTTTGTGTTTTTATGTTTATTTGGCACAGATACATAGAGGCTAGAACAGGGCTACATAAAAGTTGTTTATATTTATATTAATTTCGTGTTTGTATTAAATTTATTATGTATTACTCACAAAATCACTTGTATCAATATTAGCCCATGATTTCATGCTGATTTCTTACCTTTTGGGTACCTTAGAATTGCAAATGTGCTTGCAGGCTCAAAAAGATTGGGGACTCCTGGTCTACTCTGACTGGCAGCAGCTCTCCAATGTCTCAGGCAGAGGTCTTTTACATTACATACCGCCTGAGCCTTTTAACCAGAGATGCTGGGGTTTGAACCAGGGACCTTATGCATGCCAAGCAGATGCTCTACCACTGAGCCACAGCCCCTTCGTATACCTTTTGAGTGATAACTGTGGGGCCAATCTGGTCTCCTGCCACATCCTTCCATCCTCCTCTTGTGCAATGCTGTTGCCATGTGTGGTGGGGCCCTTATGAGCAGCCCCCTCCCCATATAGGGTTGCCAAACTCCAGGTAGTAGCTGGAGATCTCCTGCTATTATAACTGATCTCCTGCCGACAGAGATCAGCTCACCTGGAGAAAATGGCCACGTTGGCCATTGGGCTCTATGGCATCGAAGTCCCTCCCCTCCCCAAACCCCGCCCTTCTCAGGCTCCACCCCAAAAACCTCCTGCCAGTGGCAAATAGGGACCTGGCAACCCTATCCTCATGAGCAGAAAGCTGTGCTTGCAGGAAGCCGCTCTACACATGCCTAAAGGCTCAACTGGATCCGTTATTTGTGTACTCTTTTAAATGCACACCACTGAAAAGGTAACGAGGCTACAAAGGGTTGGGTCTTGTGGATCCACACTGCAGAGGTGCTTTTCATCCAATGCTGCATCAAGAGTAGTCTCCTTCCGCCAAAGGGAAGTGCCTCAGCTAGCAGAACAGATCCATCGGATTCAGCCTAAACAGCAGAATACTCTGTATGTTAATTCCTGAGTCATGTTCACATTTACTGGAATACAAACACACTTTTGGTAATGCTATGGGTCTATAAAATTATGCATGGTATGGAGAAAGCTTTTCTCCCTCTCTCATAACACCAGAACATGGAGTCATCTGCTGAAGCTGGAGGGTGAGAGTTTCAAAACAGATAAAAGGAAGTCTTTCTTCACACAACGCAGAATTAAATTGTAGAACTCTCTGCCCCAGAATGTGGTGGTGGCTGCCAACCTGGAAGGCTTTAAGAGGGGAGTGGACATGTTCATGGAGGAGAGGGCTATCCATGGCTACTAGTCAAAATGGATACTGGTCATGATGCACACCTATTCTCTCCAGGATCAGAGGAGCATGCCTGTTATCTTAGGTGCTGTGGAACACAGGCAGGATGGTGCTGCTGCAGTCGTCTTTCTTGTGGGCTTCCTGGAGGCACCTGGTCGGCCTCTGTGTGAACAGACTGCTGGACTTGATGGGCCTTGGTCTGATCTAGCAGGGCCTGCCTTATGTTCTGCTTATGTTCTTTCCCCACCATTTATGAATTTTTAGATTCATAGTTCCTTAATGCCCAAGACAAAAAATCAAAAACATTAGATTTCAAAGTCTGTAACACTCCATAAATTACATATTACACTTTTTGTTACATTCTTGGACGTTTTCTGTTTTATGCCATATCTTATTGCACCTGAGGTGTAATAATAACAATGTGAAAAATTGCAGAACCCTTTGTCAGCCCTTGTGGGATTTGTGTTCATGATGCACTTAAAGGCAGGCTCAGATATTCAGGCGCAGCTAGGGTTGCCAGGTCCCTCTTCGCCACCAGTGGGAAGTTTTTGGGGCGGAGCCTGAGGAGGGCGGGATTCGGGGAGGGACTTCAATGCCATAGAGCCCAATTACCAAAGCAGCCATTTTCTCCAGGTGAACTGATCTCTATTCTTCTTCTTCTTCTTCGCAAGCAGCTTGTAAATTAAACAGGTTTGTGGGGGGAATTCTTGTGATCAATACCATTAATTCAATAGCAAAGGCTTTACACAGTACAAATGTCTAACTTGATTGTCCATGAATAAAAACTTGATTTATCACGGAGCCTTTGCCTATGTAAATAAGATTTATCTAGCATTAGCCTGACTTCAGGATACGGAGATACAGTTTCTTTGCAAATATGCTTTACGCTAATCTGATCCTTTAATAGGGGAGATTGGCGATTTGTAATATTGTCTTTACACCAAAACAATCAGTTGCCGAGCACGGTGTGTAATTGCCTTTGTCCTTGATTGTCAGAGAGCATTACTGAATAAATGGAAGATGGCTAGGGCAAGGGTCGGCAAACTCATTAGTCAAAAGAGCCAAACATCAACAGTACAACGATTGAGATTTCTTTTGAGAGCCAAATTTCTTAAACTTAAACTATATAGGTAGGTACACTGTTTATTAACTTAATAAACTTTAATTAAAGTTTTAAGTCTTAATTAAACTATAGGTACACTGAATAAAACTTGATATCATACTTAATAGTGATGTTATTTATTGATAAAAATTAAATTGTAAGTCCCTGCCATTTCCCCCTCCCTGTCCGGAGTCCTCGTCTGGAAGCCTGGTCTACCGCCATAAAAGCCTATTGGTAGACCTGGCCTCCGGCTGAGTCCCATTGGGAGGCCAGGTCTACCCATTGGCTTTCTTGGCAGTAGACCTGGCCTCCGGAGGCCCATAGAAGCCAATTGGTAGACCTGGCCTCTGAAGGGGGACTTTTCCCCCTCCTCGGAGTCCAGGTCTACCGCCAAGAAAGCCAGTGGGTAGACATGGCCTCCCAATGGGAATCAGCCGGAGGCCAGGTCTACCAAAGGAAGCCTGCCCCGCCCAACAGCTGATAGGCAGGTGGGGGGGCAGGAACCGCCGAGCTGCCCGCCCAGCAATCGCGCGGCTAGAGGGGAGGGGAGGCTTTAGTCTCCCAACTATTGAGGGCAAGGGAAAGGGGGACCTGGCCATTCTCCACGGCGGGGGGGGGGGAGAGACAGCGCGCCCGCTCGCCTGCTCTCTCTCTCTCTCTCTCTCTCTCTCTCTGGCGCGCCGGCTCCGCAGCCTGGCTGCCAGCGCGAGTGGGCGCGAGAGCAGGGGCTCCGAACCAAGTTCGGAGAGCCGCACTCAATGGGCCAAAGAGCTGCATGCGGCTCGGGAGCCACAGTTTGCAGACCCCTGGGCTAGGGTAAGCATCTTCTTCCTTCTGTCAGTAGAAAAAGAAGAAGAGTTGGGTTTTATATGCTGACTTTCTCTACCACTTAAGGAAGAATCAAACTGGCTTACAAACTCCTTCCCCTCCCCACAACAGACACCTTGTGAAGTAGGTGGGGCTGAGAGAATTGAGATAACTGTGACTAGCCCAAGGTCACCCAGCTGGCTTCACCTGAAGGAGTGGAGAAACCAACCCAATTCACCAGATTAGTGTCTGCCGCTCATGTGGAGGAGTGGGGAATCACCCCCAGTTCTCCAGATTACAGTCCACCTCTCCAAACCACCACTCTTAACCACTACACCACACTGGCACAGTATTGCTTTCCCAGGGCTGGATTGCTACACAGCTTTAATTTTCATCTCATTGAAGGTGAAGTTGGCATGCCGTCAATTGGCACATTTTTAAGGCCAGGATGGCTTTGTCTGATCTTGTAGTAGCATTGCCAACCTCTAGGTGGGGCCTGGAGATCTCCTGGAATGTAACCGATCTCCAGGTGACAGAAATTAGCTCCCCTGGAGAAAATGGATGCTTTGGAGGGTGGTCTCTATGGCATTATACCCTGCTGGGGCCCCTCCCACTATCCTCCCCAGGTCCCACCCCCAAATCTCTAGGGATTTCCCATCCAGGAGCTAGTAACCCTACATAGGAGAAACCTGCAGTGATAACTATAATTAAAACAGAGGAACAGTTCCCATTAAAGGTGATATGATAACTGTTATGTATCGACCTCGTGTGTCCTCCCCACGCGGACTTAACAATAACCATCTTCAAGTACATGAAGGGCTGTCGTAGAGAGGATGGTGTGGAGTGGTTTTCTATTGCCCCAAAAGTTTGGACCAGAACCAACAAGTTTAAATTAAATCAAAAGAGTTTTCCACTAAACGTTATGAAGAACTTTCTGACAGTTAGAGTGGTTCCTCGGAGGAACAGGCTTCCTCAGGAGGTGGTGGGCTCTCCTTTGGAGGTTTTCAAGCAGAGGCTTCCAGATGGAAAGTGTACGTTTTTGTAGTTCCTGCTTGCATCGGTATCATTTTCCTTCTCTCAGTATCTTGCTGTTCCTGTTTCCTCCATCATGCCACAGGACAGCTTTTTTTTTTCAAATGGGTAATTGCTATTGTGCTATAGCATACTAAAGTTACAATGATCTGTTGCCTTACTATGTCCTCTGAACCCCCTGGATTTCATTTTTCAAGTCTATCCCCTTTCCTTGCAGAGATGCAAGAGGAAAGGTGCAGGCTGCGTTTACTCAGTTTGCCTGGGGCTGGGAAGCTGCAAGACAGTGGGGCGGAAATTGACTGCTCAACTGATCATGTGGATTCTCTGCTGCATTAAAGTGGTAACGAAGGCAACGTGGAGAACTTGAGTGGGAAATCTGCAGAAATCACAGTTGTTGCCTCCCTGCACAATTGGAAGTGCCTTTTGCTAGCCCGGCATTGTAGAATCCAACCCAATGCCTGACTCTCCAGGTAACCATGTTGATACTGTAGTTGATACTGTAGTTTCATTGGGATGCTGTGTATGAACACACATGAACACATGAAGCTGCCCTTTACTGAATCAGACCCTTGGTCCATTAAAGTCAATATAGTCTACTCAGACCGGCAGTGGCTCTTCAGGATCTCAGGCAGAGGTCTGTCACATCACCTACTTTGCCTAGTCCATTTAACTGGAGATGCTGGAGATTGAACCTGGGACCTTCTGCATGCCAAGCAGATGCTCTACCACTGAGCCACAGCCCTGGTACAGCGCTTACCAAAGCAGCACTATTCTGTAACAGCCTGGGGATTTGCTGAAACACAGCCCTCTTCCAGCCATTCACACACAATATACTAAGTCAGAGAGAAACCAACAGCTCGGCATCTTTATCAGCTCGTCCACACTGGGAATTCCCAGATGGTAGAAATGCCTCGAGCATATAGCTAAACCAGGTTTCCATCTGTTAGGATGGGTCACGCAAAGCACACAAAAAACCCCCTACTGAGCCTACAGCGCTTATCAAAGTCACCACACCTAGGGACCATCATTACGAGAAGGTTTAAAGATAAGGGTTGCAACATTAGACGCTGGAAAGGCACATTTGATCTTTCGGAAAAGCTGATCAGGGCGAGGAAAATGTGGGATTAAAAAAATATATTAATGTGTATGTCGTCTACTCAAAGTGCACATTTGCCGCATATGTTCCTTAGACTCTGGAGAACAGCTGTATTTATTGTTCTTTCAGCATTTGTTTAGTAACAGCCCTGCATTAAGTGCCGCGTAAATTGTGCAAACAGAATATGAAATAAAACTTTATGTATGCATTCATTCAATGTTTAGTGTTTATCTTAGTTTGCGCATAGAAAGGAGTTTCACACCACTTGGATGTCTCAAAACGGGGGGAGGGGGGGCTAGAACCCCTGAAATCAACATTAGGAGACTTGGCAGTTGCTTAATTGCTGTTCACACAATTGCATGAATTTGCAATTAGTTTTATTCCCCCTCTTTCAAAACGGTGCTTTGTTGTACACTGACATGACTACTTTTTTGGAAATCATTTCGCGTCTTGCAGTGAACACACAGTGTCTTGCAGTGTAACACAGGGCATGGTGACTAAAAAGGGAACAGCTACATTCAGAGGCAATGTGGATACCAGGGCCAGCAGTAGGGTTGCCAGCTCTGGGTTGAGAAATACCTAGAGATTTTGGGGGTGGAGCCTGAGGAGGGCGGGGTGTTGGGGAGGGGAGGGACTTCAAAGCCATAGAGTCCAATTGCCAAAGCGGCCATTTTCTCCAGGTGAACTGATCTCTATTGTCTGGAGATCAGTTGTCATAGAAGGAGATCTCCAGCTACTACCTGGAGGTTGGCAACCGTAGTAGCAACTAGGATTGTAGGGTTGCCAGCTCTAGGTTGGGAAACACCTGGAGATTTTAGAGGTGGAGCCTGAGGAGGGTGGGGTTTGGGGAGGGGAGAGACTTCAGTGGGTATAATGCCATACAGTCCACCTTCCATTATTTGAGATAATAAATGGGAGGGGATTGGGGAGGCACAGGTACGTTTTGCAGGAAGGTGATATTCTTTCAAGCACAAGTCACAGATTTGGAATGGGCAGTTTGTTACATCATTGGCAGACCTTTGCCTTCCAGAAGCAATTAAAAAAACCCTTGTGTTTCAGTAACCAGTTTTCATTTTCAGATTCCTGCGGACACTTCTGTGTCTCTCCTAGTGACCGTCCAGCACTGTTTTTGAATACTACTGATGGAGACACAAATCCCAGAGATGTTTTGAGTTGTTGTTTTTTCTTTTCACTTAAAAGATACTGAAACCCAATCTTTAATCCATGCTTCTTGGTACTTGAGCTGAAGTGCTGACGGAGGGATCTGGAAGACTGGGCTGAGCTAATTTTTCTATAACACGACACAGAATGATGTGATCAGGAAAGGCAGTGTTCGACAAGAGAAAGATTTCAGGACTGCTGCCCATTTGTGGGGAAAGCGTCAAAGTAGCGGTCTTGTATCAGTAATTGCTTCCCCCCCCCCCTTCTGAACAGCAATCTATATTTGAAAAGGGTGATGAGAGGGGAAGGAGAGAAAGATTAATGCTCTAAATACATTTCCTAGGCACAAGATCCTGGAAGGTATGGTGTGAGTGTGTTCAACGTGGGAGCTTCTTGTCTTCATAGCCAGTTTAGACATCTGTCTGTGTCATCAGTGATTGAGAATGAGACTGGGAAGGGCAGCCATGAAGGAGCTAGAAAAAATTCTGAAGTGTAAGGATGTGTCACTGGCCACCAAGATCAAGTTAATTCATGCCATCGTATTCCCTATTACTACGCATGGGTGTGAAAGCTGGACAAAGAAGAAAGCTGACAGGAGGAAAGTAGATTCCTTTGAAGTGTGGTGTCGGAGGAAAGTGTTACGGATACTGTGGACAGCAAAAAACAAAAAAACAAAAAGACCAAAAAACAAATCAGTGGGTTGTAGATCAAATCAAGCCTTTGTCAATTTCACTGCCCTGGCTCTTCAAGCCTGGTCAATTTCAGCCCGCCTGGATCCAATGAACACGTCAATTTCAGCCTGGGTGGATCGAATGGATGCATTAATCCTCCCCATTTCTGCATCCCCGTAGGCTGTAATTCTGCTGCTCTGAGCTTCTTGTTACACGCTGGGAGAGCCAGACTATTAATTCTGGGAAGTT
Organism: Euleptes europaea; assembly: GCF_029931775.1. Lineage (NCBI taxonomy): Eukaryota > Metazoa > Chordata > Lepidosauria > Squamata > Sphaerodactylidae > Euleptes > Euleptes europaea. Next base: position 7,442,021 of record NC_079321.1, on the reverse strand, counting down.
CATAATATTGCTTGGTGAAACCCTTCGAGCGGGCGGGGGGGGGGGGGGGGAGAAATGAACACATTGGAATGTGCATTGTAAACTTTGTGCATTGTGCATTGTAAACTTTGCAATAGTTTGATAGTTCAATAGTTCGATGGTGCCTGAGCGTAAAGCAAAGTAGACAAATGCACTGGGCCTCTAGTGGGTTTTTTTTGAGGGGGGGGGACAGCCTCATGGTGGATTATGCTTTGGTTTGGGGCATCCATTTTGAGTGCAAACTTTTCCAACTCCATAATGGTAGATGAGACAAACGTGCACCAATTCTCCGATCACAATAGTCTTTCCCATCTAATGGTAGATCGCATCTGAGCTACAGTGCATGCGCAGACACCCAAAAAAATTAGGGGGAAGTGGGAGATGTCCAGCGCAATCGTCCATGATGTCACGAATGACGTTATGTCCCTCCCCAGTAAACAGCTTTTTTGGGAGGGAAATGTGCAGACAGGATAAAACTAATTTTAAAGTGCATAGGAAAACAGAAAACAATGTTGCATAAGGAGGCGTGCGGACAAAAATCATGGAATACAGTTCCAAGCCTCGCAGATTGACAACATGGAAAATTTGGGGTCAGCGTTGCAAACGGAAAAGCCTATGCCATCTTTATGACTCTTCATCCAAAGAGTTATTTTACCCTAACAACAGCCTTGCAGGGTAAGTTAGGTTGAAAGGCAGAGTGACTAGCTCAAGGTTATCCAGTGAGTTTCGTGGCCAAAGTCTTAACCACTACACCATGCCATACAATGCACCTTCCGAAGCAGCCATTTTCTCCAGGTGAACTGATCCCCGTCGCCTGGAGATCAGTTGTAACCTCAGGAGAGCGCCAGCCACCACCTGGAGGTTGGCAACCCTACATGCCAGAATATGCACAACAAACTCCCACTTATTTCCATTTCGTTCCATTTCCGAAATGTTTTGCCCTGCTGCTTTTAAGTAAGGCAGCGGTCAGACAGAAGGACTCTTCGAGCGCAAGGATATTCTCCTTGACCTCTGGGGTAACGGAGCCAAAAACACCCGCTCCACATGGCTGGCCTTTCCTTTTTGTAGCCTAATTGGCATGATGGATTATCAGCCTCCCCTGGTGTTCCGCTTCACAAGTCTGAGTGTAAATGTCATGCAGAAGTATTACTGTTACTGGAGGTTATGGCAGAGGACTACTGAATACCTGGAGATGCACATAATGTGGTGTTTTTAATAAGAAAAGGATTCTTTCCTTCTTACGTTGGAGAAGGATTGGTGAGATGAAGAAATCTTACTAAATAAATAAATAAAGGATGTTTGGTCATACTCATAGAATAATAGAGTTGGAAGGGACCACCAGGGTCATCTAGTCCAACCCCCTGCACAAAGCAGGAAATTCACAACTACCTCCCCCCAACACCCCCCACACCCCCAGTGACCCCTACTCCCATGCCCAGAAGATGGCCAAGATGGCCTCCCTCTCATGATCCACCTAAGGTCATAGAATCAGCATTGCTGACAGACATCTAGCTCTTCTTAAAAACCTCCAGGGAAGGAGAGCTCACCACCTCCCGAGGAAGCCTGTTCCTCTGAGGAACAGCTTTGTTAGAAAATTCTTCCTAATGTCTAGACGGAAACTCTTTTGATTTAATCTCAACCCGTTAGTTTCCTTATACTGAATCAAACCCTCGGTCCATCAAAGTCAGTCTTGTCTACTCAGACCAGCAGCAGCTCTCCAAGGTCTCAGGCAGAGGTCTTTCACATCATCTACTTGCCTAGTCCCTTTAACTGGAGATGCCGGGGATTGAACCTGGGACCTTCTTGCATGCCAAGCAGATGCTCTACAAACTGAGCCACAGCCCATCACATGACAGTTAGCAGGGTTGCTTCAAGATGTTTTAGATTATCCAGATTACACCCAGCAACATGATTCCAAATGCAACTGCTGACTGCTTAGGGTTGCCAACCTCCCGGGAGGGGCCTGGAGGTCTCCTGGAATCACTACTGTTCTCCAGACAACTGAGATCAGTTCACCTGGAGAAAATGGTGGTTTTGGAGGGTGGACTTTGGAGGGTTGACAGGTCAGCCCCACAATGATGGAAGAACCTCCCCAAGGAAGTGCGCCTGGCTCCCCCTCACTTTTGATTCTTAGGAGGCAGCTGTAGACATATTTATTTAGGACTGCATATGATTAAAGCAGTCCTAAACTGTGATTTTAAATGTTGGTATTTTTAATGTCATCTGTTTTATGCATTTTATTTCTGTTGCAAACTGCCTTGGTAGGGTTGCCCGGTCCCTCTTCGCTGCCAGTGGGAGGTTTTTGGGGCGGAGTCTGGGGAAGAGAGGGTTTGGGGGAGGGAAGGGACTTCAATGCCATAGAGTCCAATTGCCAAAGCGGCCATTTTCTCCAGGTGAACTGATTTCTGTTGGCTGGAGATCAGTTGTAATAGCAGGAGATCTCCAGCTAATACTGGGAGGTTGGCAACCCTATGTCTTGAGCTCCGTTAGGGGGAAAGGCAGCTAAGAGCCAGCACGGTGTAGTGGTTAAGAGTGGTGGTTTGGAGCAGTGGACTCTGATCTGGAGAACTGGGTTTAATTCCCACTCCTCCACATGAGCGGCCGACTCTAATCTGGTGAACTAGATTTGTTTCCCTACTCCTACACATGAAGCCAGCCGGGTGACCTTGGGATAGTCACAGCTCTCTTAGAGCTCTCTCAGCCCCACCTACCTCACAGGGAGGGGAGGGGAAGGTGACTGTAAACTGGTTTGATTGTGCCTTAAGTGGTAAAGAAAGTCGGCATAAATGGTTTAAATAAAACAAACCAATAAATAAAAAGCTGTGGCCCACTGCTCCTCACTAAATAAATTCAGGCTGCCATAAAACAAGATCACCTCATGAAAAGCCTTTGGCCCCATCTCCATTAATGGCATAAGAACTCTTTTCTTTAGAAAACAATGGGAAACCTCGCTGTTCCCGAAAGGTAACCTAAGTTGAATTACTGCTAGCTGAGCAATTTAGTAAATAAAAGCATAACTTCTTAACCTCAATTACTGCTGAAGGTTGTAATAGCAGATCGTAATAGCTCTGAGAACAAAAGGATTGCAGAGACCACACAGGAAGGGTACAAAAAAGACAATGATCATGATAAAGGGTTATCATCTGGAACTCCTGGTTTTGTTTGCTTTAGAAAAAAAAAAGATTAATGGAAGAATATTAAGAAATTGAATGGAACAGAACAATTGGGGCGTGTAGAGGGCTTGAAAGAGGAGATTACATAGAATAAGCTGAGAAAATGGTAGGTGTTAAAAGGGATGAGGGAGAGCTATATCGGAGGTCTCGGTGGTGAAATCTGGGTTTTTCCCCCTCTCCTGAAGCTTAAGTTCAAACTTTACTTTACAAAGGGGGGGGGATTAATTGGAATAATACCAATAATTCGTTAGGAAGAATGATTCTGTTTTGCAGAGAAAGGTTAAAGGGTTTCCCTGACCTGGGAGGTTAGCCCGCTTTCCTCAGATTTTGGAAGCTAAGCAGGGTTGGCTCTGGTTAGTACTTGGATGGGAGACCACCAAGAAGGTCAAGGGTTGCTATGTAGAGGCTATGTAGGGTTGCTACGTCTCTGGCCCTAAAAACCCTATGGGGATGCCATAAGTCGGCTGCGACTCAAAAACACAAAGGTGAAATTGGTGTCTGTTGAATTCTTCAGCTGGGCTGCTTCTCCGGCCAAGCCACCTGCTTATGGTGGCACAACGAGAGGGGTTCTGATGCCCCACCGGGGTTCATGTCTAGGGATGCCAGCCTTCAGGTAGGACCTGGGGATCCCCCAGATTTACCACTCATCTCCAGATGCCGACTCCTTTCCTGGCACCTGACAAGTTGTTTAGAAAGTGGGTGGGGCCTTTTGCCCAGCAAGGCATCTGATTGATAGGGTTGCCACGTCCCTCTTCGCCAATGGTGGGAGGTTTTTGGGGCAGAGCCTGAGGAGGGTGGGGTTTGGGGAGGGGAGGGACTTCAATGCCATAGAGTCTAATTGCCGAAGCGGCCATTTTCTCCAGGCGAACTGATCTCAGTCGGCTGGAGATCAAGGGGTTGGCAACCCGATTGGCAACCCTACTGTGTCAGAATTCCAAAGGCGCCCACAAGCTCAAAACGTTTGGGGACCGCTGCAATAGCGTATACCACGGAAACTTAAGGAAACCAACCAGAAGCAAAACAAAACAAATTCCAATGCTCTGATGCCCTGTCTAGTATTTTGTGACCTCAGAACGAGTCAAAGTGATGTCACAATAGAACACCCCGACAGTCTATGGATTTGAACGAAGTGAAGGGAGGAGAGAATGTAAAAATGAAGTTCACCTCAGTATGTACCTTTACCTTGAAAAAAGCAAAGCAAAAGAGAAAAGCAATTATAAAGCCCCGATTAACTCAATCAGTAGGGTTGTTCATGGAGGAGGGGGCTAACCATGGCTACTAGTAAAAATTGATACTAGTCATGATGAATACCTATTCTCTCCAGGATCAGAGGAGCATGCCTAATATATTAGGGGCTGTGGAACACAGGCAGGATGGTGCTGCTGCAGTCGTCTTGTTTGGGGGTTTCCTGGAGGCACCTGGTTGGCCGCTGTGTGAACAGACTGCTGGACTTGATGGGCCTTGGTCTGATCCAGCAGGGATTTTCTTATGTTCTTATGCCTATTATATTAGGTGCTGTGGAGCACAGGCAGGATAAATGTTGCTGCAGTCGTCTTGTTTGTGGGCTTCCTGGAGGCACCTGGTTGGCCACTGTGTGAACAGACTGCTGGACTTGATGGACTTTGGTCTGATCCAGCAGGGCTTTTCTTATGTTCTTACAGCCTGCTGGTGAAGCCCGGTGTCCAATCTCTGCTTGCTGTTTTGCTTTCTGTCCTTGGCCGAAACAAACACATCTGCCTCTCTTCAAAGCGACAGTGTTCGACACTGTGATAGCCGCTCCTCTTGATAAAGCAGTAACACTCTCTTAAGCGCTAAAAGTCACTTCACAGCCAGTTCTGAATGGGGGCAGCGCACTGGCTCAGCTCAATCCATGCTGAATTCATGATCTATGCCAGAACCAGAACCAGAAAATTTATTGTATATGGCTGTTGGCCATCACAAATAGCTTATTTATTTATTTGACTTATAACCCACCCTCCCCAGCAAGCTGGCTCAAGGCGGGTAACATCATGCAAAAACACAATCAATATATATAATCCTTAATAAAACCAAAAAATAAAACTCTAAAACCCTTACATAATGACGCACTAAATTCTAAGTAAACTGTAGGCACCATACAGGCGGCAAATGAAACATAGTAATACAGCAAATAGTACTACATACATACAATTGGCTAAAACATGGTAATACAGCAAAATAAAAAACCAATCAGCTATTAAAATATAACAGATACCAAAATGTACTAACTCACTGTTTTCAACTTAATTAATAACTCCTTAGAAACCTTGGATCTTATTTTCTTCGCCTCTAGGGCAAACAAAGAAACCCTACATGTTATGGAAGCATCTATGTCAGACAGCAGAAATTTAATTTTATCCTCATCCGGATATACCATAATAACTAGGGTTGCCAACAGCCAGGTATTAGCTGGAGATCTCCTGCTATTACAACGGATCTCCAGCCGATAGAAATCAGTTCACTTGGAGAAAATGGATGCTTTGGCAATTGGACTCTATGGCATTGAAATCCCTCCCCTCCCCAAACCCTGCCCTCCTCAGGTTCCGCCGCAAAAACTTCCTGCCAGTGGCAAAGAGGGACCTGGCAACCCTACATAATAACAGATAATATTCCTGCTAAGAATTTGGCCCTAGGACCATCATACAGGGGGCGAAAAAGGATATAATGAGGTAAGTCTTCCTGTTTTTAGATCCACAAATTACATGATCTATGCGTTAATAGCAGAAGTGGGTGGGGGTTGCTATGTATTTATCACAAGCCGGACCTGATATTGTGAGCGAGCTTGAGATTTTTCCACACGTGCGATATTAGATCTTGCAAAAATATGTAACATTGCGAGCCTAAGCAAGTGCTAATTAATATTCTTAAAAAAATAAAATATCTGTGGCAGCGTGATGGGTTTTATAGCATCAGAAGCTTTCCTCTGTGTGTACGGAGAGCCTCGCTTTATATGCTTTTATCTTCCCCAGGCCTGGCGTAACTTGAGCCTAAAAGCAAAGATGGAAATGGAAAATGTTAATAAATTATGATGTTTTGAAATACGAGTGGCTGAACCACCACTGGATCCACGGCGTCTATGCCGCTGGAGAGGAAAAGGATGACTGTGTGTAGGGGAAACAATAATATCTTGGCTAAATATATATGTAGTAAAAGGGGATAGATTCCGTGTAACTTTGTCACCGCAATTATAAACGCAGCCAGTGGATTTTCCTTTCCATTAAATAGACCTGGATCCTAAACTAAGAGTGGTCTCACCAGCTTTTCTGGAGGTTGGGGGAACAAGAATAATTTTTAGGAAGAAAACACAGAGCCGGCATGGTGTAGTGGTTGAGTGTGGTGGACTATGATCTGGAGAACCGGGTTTGAGTCCCCACTCTTCCACATGAGCGGCGGAGGCTAATCTGGTTCAACTGGATTTGTTTCCCCACTCCTACACATGAAGCCAGCTGGGTGACCTTGGGCTAGTCACACTCTCTCAGCCCCACCTACCCTCACAGGGTGTCTGTTGTGGGAAGGGGAAGGGAAGGTGATTGTAAGCCAGTTTGATTTTTCCTTAAGTGGTAAAGAAAGTCGGCATATAAAAACCAACTCCTTCCTTCCTCCTTCCTACTTCTGGAAGCTACTCTAGGTTCATGGTTGACCTTTTCTTTTCGAAATGACTCCAGGCAGATGATCATTAGGATGGTGCCAGTAGGCACCGAGGCACTCACCGGGTGCCCACTTGCTCCGTGGAGATGAAACCCCAAAGACTCTTGAATGAAACAGAAAAACAAAATAGGAAACACTGGATCACTCCCCACCAACTGACTTGGCAAAGTGCTCCGCTTATTCTGGGCAAGTGTATCAGAGAGATAAAATGCAATTCATAGCCCAATTTGTAAAATATTTTTAACACAGTCTTCCTTGTGGATGATGAAGAAGAAGAGTTGGTTTTTATTTGCCGACTTTCTCTACCACTTAAGGGAGACTCAAACCGGCTTACAATCACCTTCCCTTCCCCTCCCCACAACAGACACCTGTGAGGTAGGTGGGGCTGAGAGAGCTCTAAGAGAACTGTGACTAGCCCAAGGTCACCCAGCAGGCATCATGTGGAGGAGTGGGGAAACAAATCCAGTTCACCAGATCAGATTCCACCGCTCCAAACCACCACTCTTAACTACTACTCCACGCTGGCTCCTAGAATTCTGGATACCAGAATTTGTCTTTCCCATGACATCCCACAATCATTTCACTCAGTGGGTACGGGTGTCACAGAGTGTCCTCAGATATCCCCTTCCTGTCATGTGAAACGCACAACCTTTGTAATGCTTAGTAAACAAGCAACACGGTACATAAATTTGCCGGGTCCAGGTTGGGAAATTTGTGGGGTGGAACCAGGGGAGGGGAGCCAAGGGAGGGGAGGGTTTAGAAAAGAGAGGGAGCTCAGTGGGGTATAATGCCATAGAGTCCACCCTCCAAAGCAACCATTTTCTCCAGGGGAGCCGATCTCTGTTGCCTGGAGATCAATTGTAATTCTGGGAGACCTCCAGTTCCCATGGGGAGGCTGGCAACCCTACAGTAAAGCCAAAAATGCATGTTCAATGACTGGAAGTTTTCAAGCCCCCCTAACATGACCTCAACCCAAACCTTTCCAAGAGAGGTCACAAATTGAACCAAGAGTCACGGAGTGATGTCATAAAGCCCGTTAACCCACCTTACTTCTGACCCTGAAGCAGACAGATTTCATAACTTGTATGAGAAAATCTCCTCTCAACTTCGGAAGTTCCCAAGGAAGCTCGGAGCAGGATTTAAGCAGGAAAATCCTCCCATGAATCGTCAGGCAGGCTGGGGCAAAAAGGCCTGCCTCGTCAAGGCTGAGTCATTTCCCTGCCTCTTTATCGCTTGTGTATAATTTTTAAAATTGTGCACCCATGGAGAGAGGAGGAACGCAGGGGGTTGAGGCAGAATGAACAATTTCTACCTCTAGAGCGGAAAGGACTAGAGCTGGTACGGGTGCTTTTTTTCCCTGGATTAAGAGTGGAAGGACTGAAAATGATATTTGTACATGATTCTCGTTCACTCAGATTATAGCATCTCAAAGACCTTCCGTTTAGAAGCTAGAAGGATGCACTCCCATTTTGTGAAGGATGTGTACTTTAATTCCAGGACTGCATTTAACCGCTTCTGTTGCTTATTTTGGTTAATTTATTAAGTACGTATATAACTCCCCTTTCGTTACGCGAGAACTAGCGTGACTTAGCGGTTAAAATGTTGTACCGATACCGGGGAGACCTGGGGTCCAAATCCCCACTCAGCCATGATGCTTACTGGGAGACCTTGGGCCAGTCATTCTCTCTGAGTGTAGCCTGCCTCACAGGGTTGCTGTGAAGATAAAAGGACAGTGTGTGTGTGTATATACTATTCTATGCAAGGTACAAATGTGCTACATAAATTGACTTGGAGTGAGGTATTTGCTTTCAGATAACCTCCAGAGAAGCACCTAATAAGAGTTTTTTTTAAAAAAAAATGCACATAGCTTATGAGTCGAAAGGGTAGAAGGAACTGTACAAATAGGGTTGCCAGCCTCCTGGTGGTGGCTGGAGATCTCCTGCTATTACAACAGGTCTCCAGCTGATAACAGATCAGTTCGCCTGGGAAAAATGGCTGCTTTGGCAATTGGACTCTATGGCATTGAAGTCCCTCCCCTCCCTAAACCCCACCTCTTCAGGCTCCGCCCCCCCAAATCTCCAGGTATTTCCTAACCCAGAGCTGGCAACCCTATGTACAAAGCTCCAAGGTGTGGTGACCATAATTCCTTTAGTAAATTTTTTTATCCCACCCTTCCTCTAAGGCTCGCATCATTTTAACATAAGAACATAAGCAGTGCTGGATCAGACCAAGGCCAACCAGGTGCCTCTAGGAAGCCCACAAACAAGATGACTGCAGCAGCACCATCCTGCCTGTGTTGCACCGCACCTCATATAACAGGCGTGCTCCTCTGATCCTGGAGAGAATACGTCTGCGTCATGACTAGTATCCATTCTGACTAGTAGCCATGAATTTTAGCCTCACAACAACCCTGTAAAGTAGGGCGGCCTGACTGGCCCAGCCGGCACATTCCATGGCATACTGAGGCTTTGAAGCTGGGTCTCCCAGGTAACCGGCCTACCCATTTCTCCCTCCTTCATTGTCCTGCCTGTGCAGCAGCATCCTCTTGCCTGTGCTCCACAGCACCTAATATAATAGGCCTGCTCCTCTGATCCTGGAGAGAACAGGGATGCATCATGACTACCAGCAGCCATGGATTTTAGCCTCACAACAACCCTGTAATGCAGGCCAGGCCGACCGGCCCAGGCCAGCAGGTTCCATGGCATATTGAGGCTTTGAAGCTGGGTCTCCCAGCTAACCGGCCCACCCATCTCTCCCTCCTTCATGTGCAGCAGCATCCTCTTGCCTGTGCTCCACAGCACCCAATATAATAGGCCTGCTCCTCTGATCCTGGAGAGAACAGGGATGCATCATGACTACCAGCAGCCATGGATTTTAGCCTCACAACAACCCTGTAATGCAGGCCAGCACGTTCCCTGGCATATTGAGGCGTTGCAGCTGGGTCTCCCAGGTAACCGGCCCACCCCTCACTCCCTCCCTCACTCCCTCCTTCACGCCCCCTGCACAGCCCCCTCCCCAAATCCTAACTAAGAGCCTCTCCAGCCACTCCCCTTTCTTCAGCCCCAGCCACCTCAAAGCCCCGCCTCCACTCCAACCCCGCCCTCAGACGGACGCCGCCCCCGCCCAATGACCATCCCGCTCGGTATAAACAACCCCGCCCCGGAGCGCCCCCGCTAGCCAATCGCAGCCCCGCGGACGAGGCGAGGGCGGGAGGGCAGCGCGCCCGTCATTCCCTCTCCCCCACCTTTCCTTTCTCTCTCTCTCTCTTTTTTTTTGGTGGGGGCGGAATGACTGACGCCGCCCGCCGGCCAATGCGCGCGCGGCCTCGGGGGAGGGCCCGGTGCCGCTGGCCAATGGCGCGCCGCGGAGCGGGCGCGTGCGGTTCGGTTGCGCTTGGCGGGGGCCAAAGAGGTGGTGTGAGGCGCGCGCCGCTGGCAGGAGGGAGGCGGCGAGCGTGGACGGCTGCAGCTGTTGCAATTGCAGTCGCAGCGGCAGTTGCAATTGCAGGCGCCGCCGGGTCGCCTCCGCCTCGATTGCTCCGGGCTGCCGCCGAGGGGCTGCGTGCTGGGGGGAGCCGCGGCTTTGCAATGGGGCTCCCGCGGTCCCCGGTGCGGGTCTGCTGCGGCGGGCAGCCCAGGCGTTGAGCGCCGGCGCGTGTGACAGCAGCCGGGATTCAGCCTGCCTGCCTGCCTGCCTGGGGGGGGAGAAGCCGCGCGGACGAAGGTGAGGGACCCGCGCTTGCAGCTGGGAGAGGTCTTCGGGCCCCGGGTGGGGAGGGGGCCTGCCTGCCTGCCTCTGGGCTTCCCCCTCCAAGGCCACCGATTTCTTTGCCTCCCTCTCTGAGCCCCCTTGATTTCCTATTGCATTCTTCCTCCCAAGCCCCCCTATTTCCTATTGCTGCCCCCTTCCCCAAGACCCCCATTTCCTATTGCATTCTTCCTCCCAAGCCCCCTATTTCCTATTGCTGCCCCCATTACCCAAGACCCCCATTTCCTATTGCATTCTTCCTATTGCTGCTCCCCTATTTCCTATTGCTGCCCCCTTCCCCAAGACCCCCATTTCCTATTGCATTTTTCCTCCCAAGCCCCCCTATTTCCTATTGCTGCCCCCTTACCCAAGACCCCCATTTCCTATTGCATTATTCCTATTGCTGCCCCCCTATTTCCTATTGCTGCCCCCTTCCCCAAGACCCCCATTTCCTATTGCATTCTTCCTCCCAAGCCCCCCTATTTCCTATTGCCCCCTTCCCCAAGACCCCCATTTCCTATTGCATTTTTCCTCCCAAGCCCCCTATTTCTTATTGCTGCCCCCTTCCCAGCTCGCCATTTCCTATTGCTGTCCCTTAATTCCTATTCCTTCTCCCTTCCAAGCCCCCCTATTTCCTATTGCTTCCTCTGCTCTGAGACCCCTATTTCCTATTCCTTCTCCCTTCCAAACCCCCCTATTTCCTATCCTTTCCCTTCCCTGAGACCCCTATTTACTATTGCTTCCCCTTCCCAAAGCCTCCCTATTTCCTATTGCTTTCCCTGTTCCGAGACCCCTATTTCCTATTCCTTTTCCCTTCCAAGCCCCCCTATTTCCTGTCCTTCCCCTTCCTGGAGACCCCTGTTTCCTATTGCTTTCCCCTTCCCCGAGACCCCTGTTTCCTATTGCTTCTTCCTTCAAGCACCCCCACCGCATTTTCTTCTTCTCCCGTTTCCTCTTTGGAAGTCATTCCAGCGGTTCCCCCCCTTTCTGCCAGAGGTGGAAGGAGTCCCGTGCGGCGGAAGGGAAAGGCTATTCCGTATCCCGAGGAGCCGAAGCTTAGAGAAATGCCTCTTCCACCCCACCCTGCGCTACCAGCTCCCACCATCTCTGCCAATGCTTCCCCAGTGAGGCAGGCCGTTCCCCTAAGAAGCCAGCTTGGGGGGGGGGGGAGGAAACAACTGTTACACCTTTTTTTGTCATCAGCATGGAGACAAAGAACTTCGGTCCCCTCCCTGCGTGCAGACTGCTGGCATCACTTGGGCACGGTGCTGCTTCAGGGAGATGCTGGAGGATGGCCGTGGGCAGCTGGGCCTCCTGCTTCTCTCTCTCACCCTCCCCAGTGTTTTGGATGCTGAGGGTCTCGATAACAATCGGCCTGTTCCTAGACCGACTCGTGGCTTGCGTTCCTGACGTTGCAACAGCTCTGACTCTGATCTGAAGAACCGGGTTTGGTTCCCCACTCCTCCACGTGAGCGGCGGAGGCTAATCTGGCGAACGGGATTTGTTTCCCCACTTCTCCACAGGAAGCTAGTTGGGTGATCTTGGGCTAGTCGCCGCTCTCTTCGAGCTCTCTCAGCCCCACCTGCCTCACAGGGTGTCTGTTGTGGGGAGGGGAAGGTGACTGTAAATCGGTTTGATTCTTCCTTAAGTGGTAGAGAAAGTCGGCGTATAAAAACCAACTCTTCTTCTTCTCTTCCCCCCCCCCCCCCCATGTCTCGGTACGGTATCCATGTGCAAAACCTAAGAAAATTGGCTGCGGTAATAGCATTGCCGCATCTGATGCACTAACCGCTTGCCAATTCTGTCTTGCTTTCCAGCTTTGCTGCCTGATCCTCGCCAGAGAGCCCATGAAGAGGAGCTGGGATGACAACTGCGTGAGGGGAATTCCTTGTTGTCGCTTCCTCCCGCTGCCATGCTTCACATCTCACCCCATAAGGTGGAATATTCCTTGGGAAAGTGATGTCCAAATGAGCATCCTTCTGACCGCCGCCGCGTCCCTTGTTTTTGCAAGAATCGTACACACCAACTTGTAGCCTGGGACTTGCTACTGCCGGACTCGAGTTGATATTTCCCCCCTCCTCGGCATGGCTTCCGTGTGGAAGAGGCTCCAGCGCGTGGGGAAACACGCCTCCAAGTTCCAGTTTGTGGCCTCTTACCAGGAACTGATGGTCGAGTGCACCAAGAAATGGTAAGGGGCGTTTTTTGTGGGGTGGTTGGAAGGGGGTTGGCGTAAGGTTGCCAATTCCATCTTGGGACAGTCCTGGAGATTAGGGGCAACAAATGAGGCGGGCAGAGTGAAGGGAGGGTGCTCGGCTGGAATGTCTTGTCGCTCTAGGGCTTCATTTTCTCCTACATGCTGTGGTATACCATAGAGCAGTTGAACTCATTTGTTACTTGGTCCGGATATGACATAAATGTCGCTTGGTCAGACTATGCCTTGCCAACCCAGATTGGGAGCATGGGTGCCAGCTGGCGTGCCCACAGCGGGTTCACCAGCCCAGATCGATAGTGGGTGGGTGGGTGGCTGCCTCAGCTGGCTCGTGATCCAGATAGGAGCTCTCAAGGGGCTGGATCCGGCCCTTGGGCTGTATGTTTGACACCGCCGCCGTAGAGTCTGCCCTCTGAAGCCGCCATTTCCCCCACGGGAACAGATCTCTGTGGTCTGGAGATCAGTGGTACTTCTGGGAGAACTCCCGGCCCCACCTTGAGATTGGCAACCCCAGGCTGGTGAGATCCACCTGTCTTGCTGATGAGTGTTTCCTCCTGTGCTCTCCAAACAGAACAAGAGGCGTGGTTGCGAATCTGCCTTAACCAGGTGCTTGGCTATGCACGTATTCCATCCCTATGGGGATGGTTATTGCTTCTTGACCTAGGATTGTTGCTTTGCAGTCTTACTGAGCATGTATTTTTGCAACTCTTGAGTTTGCCTCATAACAAATATAAGTGATGTTACCACAACAGGCTCTTGCCAGCCCCGTAAACCCGCTGAGTTGTTTGTCCCAGAGGAGTCTTCAAAGTATTTCCCAAGGTTGACAGTGTGATTGATTTCACTCTGCATACTTTCGACTTTTGCTCTCTTTTTTTTGTTTTTTAACCTGAAAAATATTCCTTTTCTTTTTTTCAACTCTGGAATGGAAGCAGACAAGAATCTCCGCCTTGGGAATTTATCTCGAGTTATTTGCTTAGTCAGTCGAGAATTCCAAGCCACAATGTCCCAGTGGGACATAGTTTTGAATTGGCTAGACCGCCCGCCCGGAGGAATCAGCTGTACGGGCCTGTCCCAGAAATGCATCTTCACGTATTGAAAGTGTCTTTTCAGAACGGCTAGGCTTACATATTTTGCTTTCAGGAGCGAATGGAACATTGGTAGTACGGCCAAAACCATCATTTGAAAGTACAGTCTAATCTTCACATGTGTGTCCTCAACTGGATCCTGCAGTATAAGGTTATCGCGGGAACTTTGGGAATCAGCTATTTGGGGAGAAAATCTTGTTTTCTGATTCTCACTGTCAGGAGAAACACCTTTGAAGGATACTTAATAATACCCACCCTTATAACACTGAGATTTAGAGTATTCAAAATACTTCACAGGCGTTATTCTTAGCCTTGAAACAGCCTTGTAAAGTAGATCAGTATTGTTAACGCGGTTATTGCTTAAACATTTTTCTTAAAGCCCTTGTTGTGAGTTTATAACAGGCAGTATACGTAACTTCCTGTTTCATAGCTTGGCCAGTATGTGCACTACATTCTTAATTTTGTCTTGATAATTAAACTTGTCCAGTAAATTCTAGCTGCTCTGGTTTGACATATTAGTGACAAGATATTGTCGAAGGCTTTCACGGTCAGAGTTCATTGGTTCTTGTAGGTTATCCGGGCTGTGTAACCGTGGTCTTGGTATTTTCTTTCCTGACTTTCGCCAGCGGCTGTGGCAGGCATCTTCAGAGGAGTAACACTGAAGGACAGTGTCTCTTTAGTGACAAGCTTTGTTAGCCCAGTTTCTTTGGATAATTAATGGTTAATCGAGTAAGTTAATTTATTTCCTAAGACTGGAAGATGTCCTGCAGACAACCACACCTTTGTAAATGGTTATGCTATAAGGAGGAACTTTCTATGCAATATATCCCTTAAAATTCCATATAGGTTTGCATTTGCTGTAGATAGCTCACTTTAACAGAAGGTGCCCCATCTTGGGATATGTTTGCCAACTTAGCTGGCAGGGCTTCTAGGTCTTTAATGGGCGCATAGTGAGCAGATTTCAGTTGGTAGAACTTTGAATTCTTCTGTAGTTGTTAAAAATGTTACAACTGTGCCGGAAAAACCATGACAAGGCAACACACAGATGCATCTGCTGCCATTTCCTGGGCTGTGTGAATATTATTATTATTATTATTATTATTATTATATTTAATAGGCAACTTTCTACTTTGTAGGACTTATAATGTAAAGAGAACAATTATAAAAGGCACCGAACAGACCCCAATTTAACATCTCAGTTAAGACTGCCAATAGATAAAAACTATAGTCAAACTATTACTATGTATGGGTGTGAAAGCTGGACAGTGAAGAAAGCTGATAGGAAGAAAACAGATTCCTTTGAAACGTGGCGTTGGAGGAGAGTGTTACGGATACCCTGGACTGCCAAAAAAACAAATCAGTGGGTTCTAGATCAAATCAAGCCTGAACTGACCCTAGAAGCTAAAATTACTAAACTGAGGCTATTGTATTTTGGTCAAATCATGAGACGACAAGAGTCACTGGAAAAGACAGTCAAGCTAGGAAAAGTTGAGGTTAGCAGGAAAAGAGGAAGACCCAACAGGAGATGGACTGACTCAATAAAGGAAGCCACAGCCCTCAATTTGCAAGATCTGAGCAAGGCTGTCAAAGATAGGACATTTTGGAGGACTTCCATTCATAGGGTCGCTATGAGTCGGAAGCGACTTGACGGCACTTAACACACACATGGGGGTTACCGCACTTTGTATTCCCAGCGATGTATTAAGAGTTTGAAAATGTTATTAAAAATATCGCTTTAAAAGGGTTTTTGGATACCACGGCTTATAAATGGTTGGAAGACGTCGTCACAGCTAAAGGGGCCAAACAAAGTGCGAACAGTATTTTTTATAACGTTTTCAAACTTAATACATTGGTGGGAATACATAGAAAGTGCGAACAGTATTTTTTATAACATTTTCGAACTCTTAATACATCGCTGGGAATTACAAGTACGGTAACAGCCATAGTCAAACTAAAGCAGTTTTCAACTGCCTTTTAAAGATCGAAAGTGAGTGCACCTCCCGGAGGAGGTTGTTCCAGCATCTTGGGGCTGCCACCAAAAAGGCCCCTTGCTCACCAGTCGAGCTTCTTTGATTGGTCGGACAGTCAGGTGGTCCGTTTCCTGTGATCATTCCCTGGAAGGAACTCATATGCATTTCCTCTACGGCTTGGGTCCTTGATGCTTGGGAGACAGGCAAGTATATAACTATTCTAAATAAATCCAGTTTAATGTACGCATTTGACTCTCGCGAAGTATGTGACTTTTTGCCTACTACCACAAATGTTGTGGGGGCAACTAGAGTCTGCTGAGGAAGACGAGCGACCAACAGCATTTTGCCAAACCTATGCTGCTGAGCTGGACTCTTGAGCTCTGTCCAGCGTAGGTGAAGATGGTCGAGGAGGCATCTGTGGGGTATAATATAGGAATGCTACCTCAGGGAAATCACTTCATTGTTTTATTTGGGTAGCTTGCTTTCTTTATTTTAGGTTTCGGCTTAATGCCTGCGCTTCCTCCGGGGGATTAAGTGTAGATAACAATCCTGAATAAAGGAAAGATAGCCTTAGCCCTAAGGGGTTTAAATGGCAGCCCAATTTGTTTGAAAAAGGTGTTTTGTTTTGCAGATGAATATTGTAGTATAAGGCTATTCTAATAAATGGATTAGAGCCTACTAGTATTTACATATCGATATGATACTAATTTCTTCCGTAAGAGTGCTGCAAGTGTAAAATTCTCATTCCTTGGCTGTTTCTCTGTACAGCCGCTTCTATTTATTATTTTATTTACTTGATTTATGTCCTGCCTTTCTCCCTAGTAGGGACCCAAAGCGGCTTACATTATTTTCCTCTCTGTTTTATCCTCACAACAACCCTGTGAGGTAGGCTGGGCTGGCCTAGGGTCACCCAGCAAGCTTCTGTGACAGAGTGGGGATTCGAACCTGGGTTTCCCAGATCCTAGTCCGGCCCTTTCACCACTACACCACACTGTCTTTGCATAGTCTGAAGTTTATTTAGGCGAATAAGAGCCCACACAGATGAATCTTATCACACACCCTTCCATACATCTGCAACTGTTATACGGTGAAATGTTTATTACTGCTAGCAAAGGTTACACAGTCGATAGTAGGTGACCGACAGGGGTAGCAGGTGACATGCAGTTTGGACACACAGTTTGTTCTTCAGAATGGGCTCCATATTGTCTTTTCAAGGATTACTATACATATTCGCAGAGATTTCTGCTTCCTTGTATAGGATCAGACAGTTCAGGTGATTATCTTAAGGCTCTTCTGTCTGCTGCAAGGAGGAAGAAAGAGTCTTAAAATAACTTCCATCTGTATTTAAAGCTAAAATTACAAACACTTGTTTTTGCAAATGGCAATTCACGCAAAACCTTATCAGTGGCGGAAAGTGTCGTCAAGTTGCAGCCAACTTATGGCAACTCAGTACGGTTTTCAAGGCAAGAGATGTTCAGAGGTGATTTCCCATTGCCTGCCTCTGCGTAGTGACCCTGGACTTCCTTGGCGATCTCCCATCCAGATACTAACCAGGGCCGATCCACCTTAGCTTCCAAGATCTGGCTAGCCTGAGCCATCCACGTCAGGGCAGAAGACATAAAAAGGTGGTTTGCTATTGCCTCCTTCTACAAAGCAACCCTGGACTTCCTTGGTGGTCTCCCATCCAAGTACCAACCAATGCCAATCCTGCTTGGCTTTTGAAATCTGATGAGATCAAGCTAGCCTGGACTATCAAGGTCAGGGCACAAAACTTATTACTTACTGAAAAAAGTTAAAAGAGCACCTCTCCCCCCTCCCCACCATCATGATACTTCTTTAGTATGGCCACGATCTTCTCCCCCCAAAAAAGGTTAAATCCCAAGTTTGTGGGTGAAAAGACACTGCAAAATTAGCCCCAAGTAGCAAAAAGAGCTGAAGGAAAGGCCTCCCTGGGTTTTGTTTTTAGGAAGGCAAAAATCTGTTTTGCATCATGCGGTAATTAAAAATTGTGGTTAGGATGTGTGCCCTCTGCTCCATATTGTGAGTATTCCTTTGATCAAACATCTGGTAAACATGGTCTTTAATGCACTTGGCATTCCAGCATTCCAACAATACAGTGGTTTTGTGGAGAAATAATAGACCATTCATATGTTAAAACGGCCAACAATGAAGTATTAAAATGCTCTAGGGGGGGTTGTGAGAAAAGATTGCAGATGAAGCAGGAGCCGGAGGTAGAGAGAAGCTGTACGTGCGCTCCTTGTGGAGCTCTACACCCCCCCATATCATTGCTTCCCCCCCACAATACACATTGCATTTCAGGAGATAGTAATGACTTTATTTTGCTTGTTACAGAATTATTGCATCTTCCTTCAGTGGGTGTGAAATTGCTTCTGCCTTGGCTTTCTTGTATTGATCCCAAATCCTTTGAAAAGTATGAACAGCGACTGTGGACTGTATAATGTTAATGGGAGGCTTTAGTTGTGCCAATTTCTTGCATCTTGATCGCCCTTCCTCAGTAAATGGACATTATCTCTTGGCGGAATTCCGTCTGGCCCGCATCGCCAAGGGATTTTTGGACTAGCTTTTCCTTCTCCATTCTAGGTTTTTCTACAATGCTTCCACCCCAGTAAGTTTTAAAGAGAGCCAGTCCTGCAACAGGTACTTAAGACGACTCCAGCGTTTTGTCTCGGGATCTAAAACCAAATCCGTCATGCAGAATTGTCATGGGTTCATGCTTGTGATTGTATTGGGCCTTGTTGAGTTGAGATCAGTTTTCAGATACCGTCGTGGCAGAGTTTTACTGCATTCTGTGCTGATCAGCCTTCCATCCTTCCGAGGTCAGTAAAATGAGTTCCCAGATTGCTGGGGGTAAAGTGTAGACGACTGGGGAAGGACATGGCAAACCACCCCATAAACATAGTCTGCCTAGTAAATGTTGGGATGTGACGTCACCCCATGGGTCATTAATGACCCGGTGCTTGTGCAGGGGTCTACCTTAACCTTTACTGATTAGAAGCAGTTTTAATGATGCGTCTCACCTGCATTCGTCTGAGATCCAGCTTGGTGTAGTGGTTAAGAGCAGTGGACTCAGGTCTGGAGAACCAGGTTTGATTCCCCACTCCTCCACATGAGCGGCAGGGGCTAATCTGGTGAACTGGATTTGTTTCCCCACTCCTACACATGAAGCCAGCTGGGCGACCTTGGGCTACTCACACTCTCTCAGCCCCACCTACCTCACAGGGTGTCTGTTGTGGGGAGGGGAAGGGAAGGTGATTGTAAGCTGGTTTGATTCATAGAATCATAGAGTTGGAAGGTACCACCAGGGTCATCTAGTCCAACCCCCTGCACAATGCAGGAAATTCACAACTACCTCCCTCCACATCCCCAGTGACCCCAACCCTCCCCCCGCCATGCAGGATCCCACAATCAAAGCACTCCCGACAGATGGCCATCTAGCCTCTGCTTAAAGACCTCCAAAGACGGGGACTCCACCACCCTCTGAGGTAGCACATTCCACCGTCGAACAGCCCTCACCGTCAGAAAGTTCTTCCTAATGTTTAGGTGGAATCGCTTTTCTATTAGTTTAAATCCATTACTCCGTGTCCTAGTCTCTGGAGCAACAGAGAACAAGGTAGTTCCCTCATCAACATGACATCCCTTCAAGTATTTAAACATGGCTATCATGTCTCCCCTCAACCTTCTCTTCTCCAAACTAAACAAACCCAACTCCTTAAGTCTCTCCTCATAAGGCATGGATTCCAGACCTCTGATCATTCTGGTCGCCCTCCTCTGGACACGCTCCAACTTGTCAACATCCTTCTTAAATTGTGGAGCCCAAAACTGGACACAGTATTCCAAGGGAGATCTGACCAATGCAGAATACAGTGGTAGTATTACTTCCCTTGATCTAAACACAATACTCCTATTGATGCAGCCCAGAATTGCATTGGCCTTCTTAGCCGCCATATCACACTGTTGACTCATGTTCAGTTTGTGGTCCACTAAGACCCCCAGATCTCTTTCACATGTACTGTTCTCAAGCCAACTCTCTCCCATCCTGTACCTGTGCCTTATGTTGTTTCTGCCTAGGTGAAGTACTTTACACTTCTCCCTATTGAAATCCATTTTATTGCTTATGGCCCAGCTCTCCAGTCTATCGAGGTCATTCTGAACTCTGACCCTACCCTCCGGGGTATTAACTACCCCTCCTAACTTGGTATCATCTGCAAATTTGATTAGCATGCTCTCTATTCCATCATCCAAGTCATTTATAAAAAGTATTAAATAGTACTGGTCCCAAGACAGACCCCTGTGGTACCCCACTCCTCTCCAGGATGAAGTTGTGCCATTAATGAGCACCCTTTGCGTTTGGTTGGTCAACCAATTACCAATCCACCTAACAGTAGCAGTGTCCAGCCCACATTTTACTAGCTTTGTTTCAAGAAGATCATGGGGGACTTTATCAAAGTCTTTACTGAAATCAAGGTACACTACATCTACAGCATTCCCTTCATCTACCATACTTGTCACTCTTTCAGAAAAAGATATGAGATTAGTTTGGCATGACCTGTTTTTGAGAAACCCATGTTGACTGTCTGTGAGCACGGCATTTCTTTCTAAGTGCTTACAGACCGTCTGTTTAATTATCTGCTCTAGTATTTTACCTGGTATTGATGTCAGGCTGACTGGGCGATACTTGTTTGGGATTTCTTTCCCCCCTTTTTTAAAGATGGGGACCACATTTGCCCTCCTCCAGTCTGCTGGAACTTCTCCAGCGGTTCTGAAATCACTTCAGCCAGTTCTTTTAACACCCTTGGATGCAGTTCATCCGGCCCTGGAGACTTGAAGTCATTAAGAGTAGCCAGGTATTCCTGTACTATCTCAGTGTCTATACTGTGCTATAATTCCCCTATTGCATCCTCTGCTCCATTATTCCCAGGTTGAGCACTATTCCCCTTTTGGGAGAAGACTGATACAAAAAAGGAGTTAAGTAATTCTGCCTTTTCTGCCTCCCCTGTTAATCACTCACCATCCTCTCCACAATGACCCGATCCAATGACCCGATCGTTACCTTGATCTTCCTTTTGTTGTGGACATAACCTTTTTTGTTGTTTTTAACTTTCCTGGCTAGCCGGAGCTCATTCTGCGCTTTAGCCTTCCTGACTTTCTCCCTACATGTGCTGGCTACTTGTTTGAATTCCTTTTTGTTGTTTTCTCCCTTTTTCCATTTCTTGTACATGCCCTTCTTAAATCCTATCTCAACCAAAAGTTCTTTAGTCATCCACCCTGGTTTCTTCAAACCTCTTACCTTTTTTTCTTCTCATGGGAATTGATGATTCAATATCTCCCTTTTAAGATTTTCCCATCCTTCATGTACTCCCTTCTCATTCAATATTCTCACCCACGGGATCACACCCAGTAGTTCCCTAAATTTATTGAAATCAGCTTTCTTAAAGTCTAGAGTACATGTTTGACTATTTCTTGCTTCGCCTTTCTGCTGTATAACAAACTCCAGGAGAACATGGTCACTCCCACCTAAAGATCCCACTCCTTCTACCCCATAAACCAAGTCATCATAATTGGTTAAGATCAGATCCAAAATGGCTGTTCCCCTTGTCACTTCTTCCACTTTTTGGACTATGAAGTTGTCTGCAAGGGAAGTGAGGAATTTGTTGGACCTAGTGGTTTTGGCAGAGTTAGCCTTCCAACAGATGTCAGGATAATTGAAATCTCCCATTACTACTACATCTTTCTTTTTTGAATGTTTGGACATCTGTTCCAGGAAAGCATCATCTAACTCTTCAGTTTGGCTTGTGGGTCTTCCTTAAGAGGGAGAGAAAGTCGGCATATAAAAACCAACACTTCTTCTTGGGTGAAATGCAAAGGATTTGGTACAGTTACCATGTGTATTGAGGAGCGGCAGATTTCTGCCCTTTACTATGCTTCAGAAACATGTGCAGATAGACCAGCCACTGTGAGGACATCAAGGACTGCTGGCAACTGATAAAGCTGGCTGTGGTTTTGGTCTCTCCCTCCCCGCTTCTCTGCCAGCTCTGTGGGCTCAAATAGCATAGCTTTTATTGTTTATATGTTTGTGCAGGGCTGCGACTTTGTTAGGTAAAATTGCAGTTCACGTGAACATGTGTGTGGCTGCCTTAAACTGAATCAGACCATTGGTCCATCAAGGTCAATTTTGTGCGCTCAGACTGGCAGCAGCTCTCCAGCGTCTCAGGCTTAGGTCTTTTGCATCGCTTGATCCTCTTTGGTGCAGGTGCTCAGGATGGAACCTGGGGTCTCCTGCATGCCAAGCGGATGGTCTGCCACTGAGCCACGCACCCCCCCTCAATTCCTGCCAAAGACTGAGGGACAGGGATATTCCAAGATGTTGAAAACGGGCCCTGAGGTTCAGCCTGGTTTTAACACCACGATAAACTAGCACATGACTCAAGTTTGATGCATTTCGTAATTGGGCTTCTGCAGAGATTTGCCTCTTGTTTTCACCTGGCCTGTTCTGAACACATGGCTAGCACTTCATGCGCTCTCTGGCACATCAGATTGGTTCTGCTGTGTTTCTCCCACATGCAGAAAGACAATGAATCCACTCAGACATGCCAGGAAATAAGGAAATTCCTTTGCAAGTGGGTGCCACTTCCCTAGCATGCTGCATTTTGCGAACGTATTGGCAAGCCTGCGATATCAATCACGTTTGGTATGTGTTTTCTACTTGAACCGGGCATACATCTTAATGTTTAAAGTGACCAGTGTTTCTTCTCTATGTACCACTGTCTCGAGAACAGAGGTCTGGTTTCCTCACGGTGTGTCATATTCCCGTATCAGTTGCCCTTAATGGAAGGTTCTCCCTGCATTTTTTGCAATAGTACGTCTGCCGTTTGGTAATGGGAAAGTAATTCTCGATGTCATTTCTTGTTTGAATGTGTTTGCCATCTGTTTTTCTTTTCCATAGCTGTTTCTCCTCTGAATTCCGTGAACGCTTTAAAAACTTGGCATTCTCAAACCATAGGAGAGAGAACCGAGAGCTTTGGAATTCAGCCACTTGATCTTAGCTTTCACTTTGCTGCAGACTGTTGTATTTTGTCTTGACATCTGGAGCTTGGTGGCAGAGGGTGCCTGATGGTGCCATCCTAAAAAGGTAAAGGTAGCCCCCTGCGCAGGGATGGGGTCATTACCGACCCATGGGGTGACGTCACATTACGACGTAGTGTGTGCAAAAAAGATCTTGGGGTCTTAGTAGACCAAACACTGAACATGAGTCCGCAGTGTGATGCGGTAGCTAAAAAGGCAAATGCGATCTTGGGCTGTATCAACGGAAGTATAGTGTCCAGATCACGGGAAGTAATGGTATCCCTTTGCTCTGGATAGACCTCACCTAGAGTACTGTGTTCAGTTTTGGGCACCGCCATTTAAGAAAAATGTAGACAAGCTGAAATGTGTCCAGAGGAGGGCAACAAAGATGGTGAGGGGTCTGGAGACCAAGTCCTATGAGGAACGGTTGAAGGAGCTGGGTATGTTTAGCCTGAAGAGGAGAAGACTGAGAGAGGATATGATAACCATGTTCAAGTACTTGAGGGGCTGTCACATAGAGGAGGGTGCTAAGTTGTTTTCTGTTGCCCCAGAAGGTCGGACCAGAACCAGCAGATTGACATTAAATCAAAAGAGTTTCCGTCTAGATGTTAGGAAGAATTTTCTAACAGAGCGGTTCCTCAGTGGAACAGGCTTCCTTGGGAGGTGGTGAGCTCTCCTTCCCTGGAGGTTTTAAGCAGAGGTTAGGTGGCCATCTGTCAGCAATGCTGATTCTGTGACCTTAGGCAGATCATGAGAGGGACGGCACCTTGGCCATCTTCTGGGCACGGAGTAGGAGTCACTGGGTGTGTGTGGGGGTGAGATAATTGTGAATTTCCTGCGTTGTGCAGGGGGTTGGACTAGATGACCCTGGTGGTCCCTTCCAACTCTAGGATTCTATGACGTTTACTAGGCAGACTATGTTTACAGGGTGGTTTGCCATAGCCTTCCCCAGTTGTCTACGCTTTACCTCCAGCAAGCTAGGTACTCATTTCACTGACCTCAGAAGGATGGAAGGCTGAGTCGACCTTGAGCCGGCTACCTGAAACCGACTCCCGTTGGGATCGAACTTGGGTCATGAACAGAGCTTTTGACTGCAATACTGCATCTTTCCACTCTGTGCCACAGGGCTCATAAGTGCCATCCTAAGCAGAGCTTTTTTACTGATTATTTATTCACTGAAAACATTTGTATGCTGCCTTTCCACCCAAATAGGTCCCCCAAGGCAGCGAATGTCAAACATTAAAACATTTCAACAATTTAAAAACATTTAAAATAAATTGTGTACAATAATTCAATAAAACATAACACTAAAAAAGGGAGGGCAGTAACAATTATTAGGGCGTATGCCAAACAGATGGTGTGGTTTCTTAGTTTGTCCTCCCACCTTGCCTTCTATAGTGGGCGCCGCTCCATCGAGAAAAGGATTGGGGGAAACTCCAGCAGCATCTCTTCTTCCCCTTTATTTTATTGTTAATTAATCAATTTATCAAACATTTCTATCTTGTCTTTTCTTTCAAGGCAGCTTACGGTAATAGTTACAGACGTTTCCCATTAAAACCAAAAATAACAAACCCCAAATTCTCCCCCCGCCCCATAAAATATCCCGGCTGTCCAAACTCCCTCGAAAGCCCTGGCAAACAGGCAGACCTCTGCAGTGCCTCCTGAAGATCTCCAAGGAGGGGGGTCTCCATTACTTCTTCAGGGAGCCCATTCCACAGAGCTGGAGCCACGATGGAAAAGGCCCTTGGGCTCTGGTCGTTGCCAGAAAGGTCACCCTAAATAGTAGAAAAGCCAACAGATGGCTGTCCGAAGTTGGTGCCCAGGGACATATGGAAGGCGGCAGTCCTTTCTTGATCCCTGTTTCCCTGAAAGTATTGTCCCCTCAATATTGGTCAACCTCCTGCCATCTCTTTCAAAGCGATATGCGTGTCTCTGGGTTGCGATCAATAATGATGTGGTGTTACGGGCTCCATTGCTTCCCTTAACACTCTCCTATTTCTTGATTTAAGCTTCTGTTTCCTGTCCGGAAACAATTTGGTAACTTCGCATCTACATTGTAAAGGGCTTTTTGGGGGGGGGGGCAATTAAATTCTGTGGGTGGTCACAGGCTACCATTTTACTGTACATCTGAACCTCAGCTCACCCTGGGGTCATTGGGGTCCCACACGCTGCAATCCTAAACCATAAATCCCCATTAGTCTCCTCTAGAGTCCGCAGCCATAATGATAAATATTTCAGTCAATTTTAGTCAGTAAATCGCCGTATCCCTAATTCTCCTTCTCATTTCAGCAAAAGTACTGCCCTGTTGAGGTTGGTTGCTGGCCTCTCTGAAAACCCCAGTCAGAATTGCTGTCAAAATAGTTTTTTGTCTGACAACCGTCCTAATGTTTTTCCTCATAACAACTTGGAGACATCTGCTGAATCAACCCATCAGGTTCTTAGCCACCTGTCACAAGCCTGTTGCCCCCAAATCCTGTCCATTTGGCTGCTGCATACTTCTGTGGTTGAGCTCTTGGTTGCTGCTGATTAAGTGAACACATGAACACGTGAAGCTGCCTTACACTGAATCAGACCCTTGATCCATCAAAGTCAGTATTGTCTACTCTGACTGGCAGCGGCTCTCCAGGGTCTCAGGCTGAGGTCTTTCACATCCCCTACTTGCCTAGTCCCTTTAACGGGAGATGCTGGGGATTGAACCTGGGACCTTCTGCAAGCCAAGCAGATGCTCTACCACTGAGACTTATGCTGAATCAGACCCTTGGTCCATCAAAGTCAGTATTGTCTACTCAGACTGGCAGCAGCTCTCCAGGGTCTCATAGACTCATAGAGTTGGAAGGGTCCACCAGGGTCATCTAGTCCAACCCCCTGCGCAATGCAGGCGATTTACAACTACCTTCCCCCCCCTTCCTTTTGACTGGGTTGGCTGAGGAAGTGATCTGCGAGGCGCTTAACTCTGAAATAAATGAATCAAATCACCGAGACTTCGTTTTGGATATGTGTGTTTTAGGGTCGAAGAGGAAGGTTCATTCATTCTTCCATTTAGTGTGCCTGTGGGTGGGTGGGGCCGTCACAGACCGCAGGTGGTTAAATTTAGTGACAGAGGAATCCTCTAGAACTGAGCTGTGGTTGAAACAAGCTACGTTTCAGTAGGCAGAGTGCTTGTGGAGATCCGCTCCCCCTTCTTTGCAAGTGAATTTATAGAACTGGGAGCATTAGAAAAAGCTGTGGGTGTATTTGGGGGAGGGGGGGAAGCGCTTTCTCTCATTACAGCTAGACAATGTTGTGCAAACGATTGTGTAATTACGTGTATATCTTCTCTTCGAAACGTCACTTATTTATAACTTGCCAATTATTGAGGGCAATTTAGAGTGGTTTAAAACTAATCTGTGCCCTTCATGTCAGTATTCCAAGTGTGGTCTCACCATAGATTTGTACAAGGGCAGTAAGACAGCAGCAGTTTTATTCTTTATTCCTCGTCTAATTATGGCCAGCATGGAATTTGCCTTTTTCACAGCAGCTGCACATTGGGTTGACATCTTCATCAAGTGATCCACTACCACACCAAGATCCCTTTCTTGGCCTGTCGCTGCCAGCACAGATCCCATCAGTGTATATGTGAAGTTGGGATTTTTTGCCCCCCAAAAGAATACAGGAAGGGTTCCCATCTTGTGATTTTGATCTTCAGGATAAGGGAGATCCTATGAAACCAACCTTCTCAATGGTATTTTTGGCTTTTAACATGCCTGATCTTATTGACATATTGCTTTGTTTACATTTGCTGCTGCTGTCACCAGTTGGTTTCTCGTGACTCGGTGAAATACGAGACACGATTCAGCACTGAGTTATGCATGCCTACAATCAGTCGGTCTGAATAAGACTTGGGCGTAGATGGATGTGTGCTTGACTATAGCCCAGGGATCCATAGTATCTCAGTTAACAGGTCACGCATAACAGTTGAACTGATGTTTTATTTCAGAGGCCAGTAAAAATGTGAGGTTTTT
This sequence comes from Euleptes europaea, assembly GCF_029931775.1. NCBI lineage: Eukaryota > Metazoa > Chordata > Lepidosauria > Squamata > Sphaerodactylidae > Euleptes > Euleptes europaea. The sequence goes on along the minus strand of NC_079321.1, from coordinate 7,415,069 downwards.
CACATTTCAGTTGTGTCATTTCACATTCAGTTGTGTCATTTTGAGTACAGTGCTGCGGCAACCAGGCAGTTCAGAAAAACTGAATAGTGTTTTTGTTTTATTCCTATCTCTGGTCCTGCAAGAAGTTTCCCATTTATTAGTTCGTCTGTGTTACGCTTTGTCAATTAATCCAGTTTCTGAAACGCACTTATGGCATCCCAGTAGGGTTTTTAAAGTAAGATGTTCAGAGGTAGTTTCCCATTACCTGCCTCCCCCATTGGTATTCCTTGGAGGTCTCCCATCCAAATACCTGCCAGGGTTGAAGCTGAGATTGTGACTGGCCTAAGGTCACCCAGCAAGTTTCCAAGGTAGAGTGGGGATTCCTACACCTGTCTCTGCTCCTCCATTTTATCCTCACAACAACCCTGTGAGGTAGGTTAGGCTTAGAGTGTGCGACTGGCCCAAGCGGAGGCTGGATGGCCATCTGTCAGCAATGCTGATTCTATGACCTTAAGCCGATGATGAGAGGGAGGGTATCTTGGCCATCTTCTGGACATGGAGTTTGTGGGGTTTGTGGGGGTTTGTGGGGGAGGTAGTCTGGAATTTCCTGCATTGTGCAGGGGGTTGGACTAGATGAACTTGGTGGGTAGTATAGTAAGGCAGAGAGCTGACAGACAATGTGAGAGATAGTTTAACAAACTGACATAACAGCAAAACAGCAGCGTTCCAGCTGTCAACAACACCTCACAGACGGCTTTGCTCTCTCCATCTAGTAGATTCAAGAGTCGCTGTTCTATTGCAAGCAAGGCTGTAACATCCCAAGAGCATTAGCTCAGTTGAGGGAGAAAAGATCAAACGCATGTTCTTTTACATGTTGTATGTTCTTTTTTCTTTCTTTTTTGCTTGATTGATAGATGTTCATTCAGATATTTCCAGTCTGAAACAGTGCTGAACATTCCCTCTTTTGTTGCAAAATACTGGCAAAGAAAGAAGGCAGTCTTGAAATTTCACAGCTGTTCTGTTGGTAGACTTCCAGTTGAGTCCAGTGGGCATTAGACCTGGTGTCTGAGTCCGGGCATCAGGTGTATCGTCCACGGAAAACAGTGGAAGTAGACCTGGCCTCCAGAGTGGGGACTCCAAGTCTACTGGCTGCCCTTTGGGATCATTGAGGGGCCGTGGCTCAGTGGTAGAGCATCTGTTTGGCATGCAGAAGGTCCGAGGTTCAATCCCCAGCATCTCCAGTTAAAGGGACTAGGCAAGTAGGTGATGTGAAAGACCCCTGCCTGAGACCCTGGAGAGCCGCTGCTGGTCCGAGTAGACAATACTGACTTTGAAGGACTGATTCAGTATAAGGTAACTTCATGTGTTAGGGGTAGACCTGGAGGCCAGGTCTACTTCCACTGTTTCAGTGTACTGTTCTGGTCACCTTGCCTAAAAAAGGGTATTGCAAAGCTTGAGAAGGTGCAGAAAAGAGCAACCAAAATGATCAGAGGGCTAGAGCAATTGCCCTATGAGGAGTGGTTAAAACGCTTAGGGCTGTTTAGCTTGGAAAGAAGGCGGTTAAGGGGAGACATGATAGAGGTCTATAAAATGATGCATGGTATGGAGAGAGTGGACAGGGAGAAACTTTTCTCTCTTTCTCAGAATACAAGAATGTGGGGTCATCTGCTGAAACTGGAGGGTGAGAGATTCAAAAGAGGTAAAAGGAAGTATTTATTCGCACAATGCATAGTGAAATTGTGGAACTCCCTGCCCCAGGATGTGTTGATGGCTGCCAACTTGGAAGGCTTTAAGAGGGGAGTGGACATGTTCATGGATGAAAGGGCTATTCATGGCTACTAGTTAAAATGGATAATAGCCATGATGCATAACTTTTCTTTCCAGGATCAGAGGAGCTTGCCTATTCTATTAGGTGCTATGGAACACAGGCAGGACGGTGCTGCTGCAGTCGTCTTGTTTGTGTCTTCCCAGAGGCACCTAGTTGGCCACTGTGTGAACAGACTGCTGGACTTGATGGACCTTGGTCTGATCCAGTATGGTTTTTCTTATGTTCTAATAGACCTGGTGTCCAGACATGGAAATTGGGGTCCACTACCCATTGGGATCAACGGAGTAGAACTGGTCTTCGAGATTGAGCCTACCGCCCACTGATACCATATATTCCTAAATCTGAAATCTGACCCCCCGCCCAAAAAAAACCTGATCAATGAAACGATACCCACTTTCCTGAAACGTTCGAGGGGGGGGGGAACCATCATGCCCTTTCTGAAATAATGAAATAAAATCACAACAAAAATATTTGAAGTGCACACCAATAACACATGTGTAAACACAGAAACAGTATTGGCTTAATCCACTTGGGAGATGTTAATCTGTAGAAAATTAAAAAGAATCCAAAAAACAGAGATGTCCCTGGCAGCAAGCTGTCATTCAGCTGTCGCTGTGAGATTCCTTTATAATGACGGCAGATGCTCGAACCAGGCTTTAAAAAAAAAAAAAAAAAAAACATCGTTTTGCATCCTGCAAGGCTTTCAGATAGTGAATGTTGTATTCCCGGACGAGAGCCGAGAACTAACCTGTGACAGCTGTACTGTGCCATTCACTTTAACAAATACAAGCAGTAGTACTTTGAATGAATAACGTGAAGTCAAGGCACAGCTGCCTCATGGCAATCCCAGAATTGTGGAGTGTTCTAATCCCAGAACCGTGGGGTGTTCTAGGCAAGAGATGAGTAGAGGTGGCTGGCCATTGCCTTCATCTGTAGGGCAACCCTAGTCTTTCTTAGAAACACAGAGCTAGAAAAGACCCCAAGGGTCATCCTAGTCCAATCCCCCTGCACAGTGCAGGAAATTCACAACTTCCTCCCCCCCTGCTGTATGCCCAGAGGAAAGCAAAAACCATCCAGGATCCCTGGCCAGTCAGCGCTTCCTGACCCCAGAATGGCAGTTGACATTACCCTAGAGATGTAAGAAAGGTTCATGAGAGCTGAGCACTGACTTGTCCTTTCCCGATTACCTTCTCATGATCTGGCCGAGTTCACCGAATCAGCATTGCTGACAGATGGCCATCTAGCCTCTGCTTAAAAACCTCCTGAGGAAGCCTGTTCCACTCTTAACTATCAGGAAGTTCTTCCTAACGTTTAGCCGAAAACCCTTTTGATTTAATTGCAATCCGTTGATTCTGGTCTGACCTTCTGGGATGACAGAAAACAACTCTGCTCCATCCTCCATATGAAGAAGAGTTGGTTTTTATATGCCAACTTTCTCTACCACTTAAGGAAGAATCAAACCTGCTTACAATCACCTTCCCTTACCTTCTCTACAACCGACACCCTGTGAGGTAAGTGGGGCTGAGAGGGTGTGACTAGCCCAAGGTCATCAGCTGGCTTCATGTGTAGAAATGGGGAAACAAATCCAGTTCACCAGATTAGCCTCCATCGCTCATGTGGAGGAGTGGGGAATCAAACCTGTTTCTCCAGATCAGAGTCCACTGCTCCAAACCACTGCTCTTAACCACTACAGCATGCTGACAGCCCTTCAAATTCCTGAAGATGGCTATCTTATCACCTCTCGGTCGTCTCCTCTTCAGGCTAAACATACCAAGCTCCTTCAACCTTTACTCATGGGAGTTTGGTCTCCAGACCCCTCACCATCTTCGTTGCCCTCCTTTGGACACGTTCCAGGTTGTCAACATCCTACTTGGTGGTCTCCCATCCAAGTAGTGAACATAGTCGTCCCTTCTTAGCTTCCCTGCTCTGACAAGCTTGGGCTAAGCTGGGTTATTCAGCCTGTTACTCTTCATTAATATACTTTTGAAAGTCCTGTAGCTAATTTTTAGATATTGTTGAGATGTATGTCCTGTGGGTTTACTGGCAGCTACTCAATGCCCTGGAGAACGAGCACCTTTCATAGTTTTGTCCTTGTTGAACTCTAAGCATAAGGTACGTTTTTGCAAAGATGGTTAATCTCCCCCCCCCCTTTAATTTAAAACATGTCTATCCTGCCTTATCTCCTTGGACTCCAGGCCTCCAAACACTGAGTGAGCACTGAAGATGTTTATCTGGTTAAAAGGCTCTTGCCCCCAGGTGTAATCCCATAAGTGCATATTAACATGTCATGGTTTGTTGCTACATGAAGGAGAAGACAATTTCACAAGTGGTCATAGAGGGAACTCCTTAATCCTCTGTTCAAGAACCTCCTGGTTATAAATACCTGACCTGGGACATGCTGGGATTTCACATCTTCCATATATTGCCCTTTTGATTAGATTAGCATTCCAGCACATATATCTTAAATTATTGTGTGAATATTTGCCTGTCGGTATAAGTCCCTCCAGTTGTTCTTATGATTTCATGTCTTGTGTTTGAACAGTTCCCTCATGCTTTTGAAAACGAAGTTGGCGCATAAGATGAGGATCGTGTGCAGGGTTTAGGATACAGCCTTCCACTTAAATTTATCAGCCTGGTCCATTGGTTAGGCAGGTGAATGTAAATGGAAAGCTGTATGTCGCCGTGTTTGTCTATATTATCAGTTCTTTGAGGGGAGATGATTTTTAAATAATCAGCAACTTTAATAATCAGCAACCCTGAGTGACTTGTGATCCACCAAGAAAATTGTATAGCTTAATAGGTTCGTGCTAAATCTCTTCTTTTTACTGCTTGCCTGTATGTTAAGTTGCTGGCAGGTCGCTTTTGACTTATGGCAACCTTCAGCATTTCCTAGCATGACTGTCTTTTCCAGTGACTCCTGTCTTCTCATAATGTGACCAAAGTACAACAGCCTCAGTTGAGTCATTTTAGCTTCTAGGGTCAGTTCAGGCTTGTTTTGATCTAGAACCCACTGATTTGTTTTTTTGGCGGTCCAGGGTATCCATAACACTCTCCTCCAACACCACATTTCCAAGGAAGCTACTTTCTTCCTATCAGCTTTCTTCAATGTCCACCTTTCGCACCCATACATAGTAATAGGGAACATAGTGGCATGAATTAACTTGATCTTGGTTGCCAGTGACACATCCTTACACTTCAGAATCTTTTCTAGCTCCTTCGTGGCTGCCCCTCCCAGTCTCAATCTCTTGATTTCTTGGCTGCAGTCTCCCTTTTGATGTTGTGACATTATGCCTTGCTCAGGTCTTGCAAACTGAGGGCCGTGGCTTCCTTTATAGAGTCAATCCATCTCATGTTGGGTCTCCCTCTTTTCCTACCACCTTCAACATTTCCTAGCATTATTGTCTTTTACTGTGAGTCTTGTCTTCTCATAATGTGACCAAAGTACGATAGCCTCATTTCAGTCATTTTAGCTTCTAGGGAGAATTCAGGGTTGATTTGAACTAGAACCCACTGCTTGCCTAGGGCGGCGGAGATAATAAAGGTATCTTTGTTCTGATGTGCTGTTTAAGTCAGCATATAAAAACCAACTTCTTCTGAGTGCTCCACATCTACCCCCCCCAAGGATTGTGCTGGCTGCGTAAAAAAGCATTACAGTAAAGCCAACAGAGTTTGCTGGGTCTCGAGTAAAATTATGCTGTATTTTGTACCTAGCCTGAGTGAAGGTTTTTCCCCCTTCGGCTTGCACTATTTAGTGCGCAACATCCCACATCTCCTGGCTGGTTGATAATATTTACCTTGGTTATCTGTTTCTGAATAAACTTAGTTCCTGTCCCCTGTCAGCGTACCTCATTATCTCCCAGTTATCAATGCAGGCTTGCCTGGGTTTATACACAGGCCTAGATTCGATCCCCTTGTGTGTGTGTTAAGTGCCGTCAAGTTGCTTCCGAGTCATGGCGACCCTATGAATCAATGTCCTCCAAAACTTCCTATCTTTAACAGCCTTGCTCAGGTCTTGCAAATTGAGGGCTGTGGCTTCCTTTATAGAATAAGGTACCCAAAAGGTAGGAATCAACATGAGGTCATGGGCTAACATTGATACAAGTGATTTTTGTGAATAATATATAGTAAATTTAATACAAACACAAAATTAATATAAATATAAACAGCTTGTATGTAGCCCTGTTCTAGCCTCTATGTATCTGTGCTGAGCATGCCAAATAAGCATAAAAACACAAAATTACAATGGTGTAACAATATACCCAAACATAATCACAGCTCAGACCAAACGCGTTTTGGCTGTGCAGCCTTCTTCAGTGGTCCGAATAATACAATTCTATGCCATTTTGAAAGTGCATGGATGTGTAAGAAAATTGCAACCCTTAGACAGCTGATATTTGTAAATTGTAAAGTCTAAAATTTGTTTATGTATATTTCATCTAGAGTTCATAGAATCATAGAGTTGGAAGGAACCACCAGGGCCATCCAGTCCAACCCCCTGCACAGCGCAGGAAATTCACAACTACCTCCCCCCCCCAAACCCCCAGTGACCCCTACTACATTCCCAGAAGATGGCTAAAATGACTTCCCTCTCATCATCTGCCTAAGGTTACAGATAGTTGCCTTTATAATCTTCGGCTCCTATAGAAGTATACCTTTCACAGTACTCAACCATCAAGATATATTGAAAAAATGGGTGCCCTCGTGTTGGGAGCATCGAAAATCTCTACAGGATAAGTCCTACTTGGATTAATGAAAGCTTGCAGTGCAGGTTCCCTCTGTTTGAAGCCTGCCTTCTGTTATATTTGGATTTATTTATTTTGCGAGTCAACATGGTTCTGAATATAATGGAGTGCCTGGGAAAAGATTTATATCTGCATAAATGGAAGAAATGAGCGAAAGCAATGGAAGTAGGAAAAATTGGAGATCCAGTATTTGCCAAGATGGGTTTCATATGGGTCTTGGATACTTGGGATTCCTGTCTGTGTCCCGTTCTATAGAAGAAACGAATTTAATCAGTGATGTCATCAAAAAGCCTTCTTCCTTAAAGTTGTTAAGCTAAGATATTTTCATTTATTCATCTCTCCCTCTCTCATAATACTAGAACGTGGGGTCATCTGCTGAAGCTGGAGGGGGAGAGATTCAAAAGAGATAAAAGGAAGTATTTATTCACACACAACATATAGTTAAATTGTGGAACTCCCTGCCCCAGGATGTGGTGATGGCTGCCAACGAGGGGAGTGGATATGTTCATGGAGGAGAGGGCTATCCATGGCTACTAGTCAAAATGGATACTAGTCATGATGCATACCTATTCTCTCCAGGGTCAGAGGAGCATGCCTATTATATTAGGTGCTGTGGAGCACAGGCAGGGCAATGCTGCTGCCGTTGTGGGCTTCCTAGGGGCGCCTGGTTGGCCACTGTGTGAACAGACTGCTGGACTTGATGGACCTTGGTCTGATCCAGCGTGTCTTTTCTTACGTTCTCCAAAGTTCTTTTGGACTGCATTTGACTAATTTAGTTTTAATTTATTGGCAGTCCTAGTTGAGGTTTTAAATTGTGGTGTTTTATGTATTATTTTTATACTCATAGTTGCGTTTACATTGCCAGCTGCCTCGAGCTCTGCAAGGTAGAAAGGTAGCTAATAAATGTTTTCAATAAATATAAATAAATAAGGCTGTGTAGCGGTGCAGTAAAATGTAAGTACGCTGAATCTTGACCACACAATGAGGCATCTGCTTACAGAAACCCTGCCTCATTTCATCCCATTTTCTTGCTCCCTGAATATATGCTGATTCATCTTCCGCCCTCCATTTGGTAATCATACATTGACATTTTTCTCCTCCGTGCCTTGCGATTGTACAAGACCTGTGGGTATCGGACAGAATGCAAATTTGAGGCAACCGCAGTCAGAATTGCATTGCATGCTAGTCTGCCCTGCATAGCAGACCAGCTGCCTCACAATTAATTCATAAAAGGATAACCGCTGACCATCCTTACATTTTTATCCTTCACGCTCCCTTGTGCACTGTTGTTGATGTAAAATAACTTAGGAGGGGAGAACAGGAAGAGTACAAAAGTGGAAAAAAAAACACCTTCAGATATTTGTTAAACTTTAGTCCAGTAGTACCTTTGAGACCAGCAAGATTTTCAGTGTACCAAAAACTCACCAAATGATCGTTGGCAAGCTGCTAAGGTGCTACCGGACTGCAGCCTGTTTTACTGCAAATCAACACAACTACCCTATGAAACCATGTTAAATTTTGTCTTTGTAGTCCTATTTCTGGATACAGAGTCTTATTAACATCAGAGGATCTTGCGTATAGTAACTTCATGCTTTTAAAAAGAATATCCACTAAGCTTAATTGAGAAATTGTTGATGTGCAAAGGTTAGAAAACTCATTGGCATAAATTCCTGGAATGTTAAAGCTCTTGGTTAATGAATATATAGTTCCTCGTATTTCAGAATTAAGCTGAAGCACATACCTTTGAATGCAGATACTGCCTAGACGTTTTATAGATTTTTATACATAATCAGATTTCTGTGTTGAAGGGATTTCCCTCCTATTTTTCTTAAATTGGTGGTGGTGTGAAGTGCCATCAAATTGCGGCTGACTTATGGCAATCCCATAGGGGTTTGTGGGCAAGAGATGAACAGAGGTAGCTTGCCAGTGCCTTCCTCTGCATAGCGACCCAGGACTTCCTTGGAGAGCCGGTGTGGTGGTTTGGAGCGGTGGACGCTCAGTCTGGAGAACCGGGTTTGATTCCCCACTCCTCCACACGAAGCCTGCTGGGTGACCTTGGGCTAGTTGCAGCTCTCTTAGCACTCTCTCAGCCCCACCTACCTCAAAGGGTGTCTGTTGTGGGGAGAGGAAGGAAAGGTGATTGTAACCAGGTTTGATTCTTCCTTAGGTGGTAGAGAAAGTCGGCATATAAAAACCAACTCTTCTTCTTTTTGGTGGTCTCCCATCCAAGTACTAACAGGAGCTGACCCTGCTTCCGAGATCTGACAAGATCAGGCTATCCTGGGCCATTCAGGTCATGGTGGGCGTAATTGTGTGTGCTAAGTGCCATCAAGTCATTTCTGACTCATGGCGACCCTATAAATTGATGTCCTCCAAAATGTCATGCTTAAAAGCAATGTCATGCTTAAAAACATTGTATTTGCTTCACTCAACTGACATGGTTTACTTGCAGCAATGTAGGTTTCTGGGGAAATTTGAATTGGAAAATCCTCCAGTGCCTTACATATAGAGCATGCTCTGATTTAGCATATTTATTTGGACTTGCAGTTAGTAAATGAAACTTTAAGAAAAGTGCTCCGTGTTTGTTTTATGTCACACTAGTTACAAGTGTATGGTTTTAAAGTTCCAACAAATCAAAAGCTTTATATGGAAATAGTTTTTATTGTAATAAGACTTGTAAAAATGTGAAGTCAGTATAGCATGCACATCCCTTTCATTGTGCAAATTGAAGGGAAAAGAATGGAAGGAGCTGGAAACCATTCTGTTAATTTTAGAGTTTAATTTGAATCCAGTAGAACCTTAGAGATGAACAAGATGTTCAGGATATAAGCTTTTGAGAGTCAAAAGTATCTTCGTCAGATTCTTGCAAGCTTATGCATGTTTAGTATCCATTCCATTTATTTACTAGCTCCTTTGACCAAAGGTCTCGAGCTTAACCATAACAATAATACATAATACAACACCAAATAATCAATTTACAATACCCAACATATACTTAAGATTAAAACACAGTAGAAAACAGTTACTAAACATAGCATCACTAATACCATAACAATATATTCCCCCTGAACCAGCCTCATTGAACTGAAATCATTCAAATCACAAAATTTGTTTCAACATTCAACTTGCAGCTTACATGCTTATTTTATTTTGATGTTTGAGCAACATCATCTCCACCAAAAATCTTGCAACAGAACTAGTGATATCAGGGTGAATATCTCCCATTATGTGGGATATCACCCAGGTTTAGTATCCGTCATCCGGAAATCTGATATCCAGAATGATACAAACTCCAAAGCTTTTTTAGCGTCCAAAAAGTTTAATAAAATGGCGCGTGTACAGGCTGGTCACGCCGACGGCAGGTTCCCACGATGCCCCACATGCACAAAATTATTTTTAAAATTGTATAAAATTCAGGCTATGTGCATAAGGGGTATATAAAACATAAATTAATTTTGTGTTTAGACTTGGGTCCCATCCCCAATATATCTCTTTATGTATATGCAGATATTCAAAAATAGGGAAAGATCCGAAATAGAGAACACTTCTGGTCCCAAATATTTCGGATAAGGGATACTCAGCCTGTATGTTTAACATCTTGTTCTGTGCAGGGCTACCGGATTTCAATCTAGCTGTTCTACTGCAGACTAACATTGGTGCCCTCTGAAAGTGTGTTAATGTTAGCACAGAACCACGTATCACAGAACCACGTATCACATGCCAAAAACATAATTTTTGCACTCATCTGTTTCAGCAGATCCTCATTCAAGGTTCTGCTGCAGTGTAGCAAGACATCATTCTAGCTGTATCTGAAGAAGTGAGCTGTGGCTCACGAAAGCTCATACCCTGCCAGAAATGTTGTTAGTCTTTAAGGTGCTACTGAACTCCTACTCTTTTCTACTGCTAGTGACAGACTAACACGGCTACCCAACGTGATCTGTCATTTTGAAAGCCAGTGTAACCGGCCAGAGATGGGAGACCAAATCTCACATCAGCAATGAACTTGCTAAGTGATCGTTGGCAAGCTGCTATCTCCGATTCCCAGCCCATCCCATGGTCCAGCAACGGGGATAACACCTGCTTTCGTCTTGCAGAATCGCCCGTGCGATTATGTAAACTCTTATGCAATTATGTAAACTCTTAAGCCCTCTTATTGGCGTAAGTGAAGAGATTCTGACACCGGTGACCCTTCATAAGCCTAACGGGGAAAAGAAAATCTGGGTTTCCACCCAAGCAATAATGAAAGCCTTGGGTTTAACGGGTAACTTAATTAGTGATACTGCCGCTTGTCCCAAATTGGAGGCAAATTGAATTAAGGATAATCAAATAGGTCTGTGTGAGTCCACAGTGTGTTTTAAATGTCCATTAGACAAGGCAAGCTATGCAAAATAGCAACTTGGTTTGTTGGTGCTTATTAATTTAAGTGGAGGGCTATGCAGCTGCTTATGTTGCACAGTAACTTGCGTATCTATTCAACTGAGTCTTTCGAAGCCATTGCTGGCCAATCATGCCACTTATTCTGGTGTTCAGAATATCCTTTACGCTTCTTGCATAAATGCAAGGTGCCCTTTATGTAGTGTCTTATAGATAACTATACTTGTCCCTGGGGACGACATGACAATTATTTAGATTCAGAAATCCATGGATCATGATAGATGTCACTTGAAGCTCATATCCATTGCTACTGGCCAAAATGAATACTGGTCATGATGCGTACCTATTATCTCTAGTATCAGAGGATCATGCCTATTATATTGGGTGCTGTGGAATTCAAGCAGGATGCTGCTGCGGTTGTCTTGTTTGTGGGCTTCCTAGAGGCACCTGGTTGGCCCCTGTGGGAACAGACTGCTGGACTTGATGGGTCTTGGTCTGATCCAGCAGAGCTTTTCCTATGTAATTATGTTACCGGCTATCAAGCTATATGCTTTTGGCTTAAGCTAAACCTTAACCCGTCTGGATTAACTCCCTTAATTCTTTTGGATAGCTACCGCTCAGGTTGGGTAGATGTGGTTGAGAATAAAATACAACTTCTTGGCTTCTCCCCCTTGGCAATATAACATCTTGGGTTCTCAGGAGCTAAAGAAACAGTGGATCTGAGGTACAGCTCTTCAGGCTGATAGAGATCAGGCACAGCCTCTGTCTGGCAGTTGGGAATCATAGCCAAAATTTTGTGCCAGGGAGCTAGCATTATCCTTTAGAATACCCCAAATACCAGGGAGCTTTCACCCTAGCCTGTTTAAACTTCTTGCCCTCAACGCTCGAGGAAGAGAGATGTTATGTGGAGATCCATATCAGGTGTACTTGCAGTTTGGTGATGGACACAGCCATCAAGTCACAGACAACTTATGGCGACCCTGTAGGGTTTCCAAGACAAGAGACAGACAGATGTGGAGTGCCATTGCCTGCCTCTACATAGCGACCCTGGACTTCCTTGGTGGTCTCCCATCCAAGTACCAATCGGGGCTGACCCTACTTAGCTTCCGAGATCTGGCAAGATCAGGCTTATCCTGGGCCATCCAGGTCATGGTGGGCTTAATTGTGTGTGTGTGTGATCTCCAAAATGTCCTATCGTTAACAGCCTTGCTCAGGTCTTGCAAACTGAGGGCCGTGGCTTCCCTTATAGAGTCAATCCATCTCATGTTGGGTCTTCTTTTTTTCCTGCTGCCTTCAACTTTTCCTAGCATAATTATCTTTTCCAGTGACTTTTGTCTTCTTGTAATTACTGGCATTTAAATACAATGAGCCTGTATACTGTAGTCCAGGGGTTCCCAACCTTTTTGAGCATGTGTGCACATCTGAGATTCTGACATGGCATGGTGGCACAAGAACAAAATGGCTGTGACAAAAATGGCTGCCACAGGAGGTGGAGCCAGCCACAGAATGGCTGCCACAGCTTATGTGCTTTGGTGGCATCTGCTTCCAAAGCAACATTTTTTAAAAATCTGCACAGTCAATCAGAAGCCTTGCTAGGCAATGCTCTACCTGGCCTCACCCAGTTTCTAAAAACACTTAGAGGGCACCAGAAAAGGTTTTGGCGGGTGCCATGGCACCCATGGGCACCACATTGGGGACCCTTGTCATTAGAGTTTTGGACTATGTCTAGAGAGATGTTGATCCAAATCCTTGCTTGCCATGAAAAATTTCACTGGGTCACCTTGGGGCAGTCACACGCCGAACTACTTCACAGGGTTGTTGCGCAGATAAAATGGAGGAGGGAAGAACGGTGGAGCTCTTTGGAGGGATAAAAACAGAAGGAGAACATTCACAGCTAATTTGTTTTTCCATAACCAGTTAAAAAGCATGAAAAGGGGGCTCTAGGCTTTAAATAGCCGAGGGAGTCTTCCAGATAAAGAATGGTTGAAACATGGTAAAGATGTGGGGTGGGATAATGAAGAAAAATAAGTAGATATTTGAAGAAACTTTTCAGCAAAATAAATGCTAATAAATTAGTTGCAAAGATAATTTTGAATTAAATTACATGCAAAACAGAGAAAGTGGAAACAATAGATCATGTTCTGCTGCAATGTCCCTTCCACAACGACATAAGATCGCAGTACATTCTCCCCATATTTTCATCCTTTCCTGGGAGAATGGAAGAAGCTAATGTTTCCCTTCTGTTAGCAGACTCCTCTCGGGAGATAACCACTCAAGTAGCCCAATTCTGCCTCCGGTCTAGCGGGCTTCATAAACGGCTAACTGAAAACATTTCCTAGGAGAAGATCTTTTCTCCTCTTCTTCAAATCATCCCAGAATCATCAACTTTTATTATTTTATTTTACTATTTTAACCTAACTTTGATTTTTACCTAGATCTGATATTGTATCGAAATAAAACTTCACTTGAATTAAATTATTTTAGTATCTGAGGAGATTTTAGATTAAAATATTTTAGGAGCTGAGGTTTGTGTCGGAAATATAAATCTACGGTATCCAAGGGCTATTTGTTCACACATTTCCATTGTCCCTGTTTGCAAGAGTTCTCGATGCTTCCTTTAAGTGCTCATGATTTGACCAAAATAGTATGTCACTAAGACTACCTCTATATATCTTGGATTTATTTATATTACAGAATGAATCTTGACAGGGAAGTATTTATGGTTAACCTTTTGTTTTTCAGCCTTCAGTTTTAAATAGTCTCACTCTGTGTCCTGTTCATGCTCTTCTGGTAGCGCTCTTCTAGAAACTTAAAAACAAAGCTGAGTTTCCTTGATGTCTGTACGGGTTCCCGACAAGGAATTACCGCTGAAAGGCGATTGTTCTTGGGGCGTTGTTTTCTCCAGCAACTGCAAACAGATCTGTAACTTATGTGCCATGTTTGTGGTTAGAAAGCCGCAACATGGACGTGGGAAATACAAAGTGAAGAAAGAGACTCTGAGTGGGTTGGATCCAGCCAGCGTTTTCACTTAAGCCAGGGTGGCGTAGTGGTTAAGAGCAGCAGACTCTAATCTGGAGAACCAGGTTTGGTTCCCCACTCCTCTGCATGAAGCCTGCTGGGCGACCTAGGGCCGGTTACAGACAAAGTGGGTACCCTCCTCCCTTTATCACTAGCGGAAAAACTTGTTGAATCCAACTCAGTGGTCGTTTATGCATGGGTGCTTTCACGTTTGCCCCCAGTCTGTCTCGGCTGTTCCTTGGAGTTATGCATGAGTTTTCCGTCCGTTAGAGATGACCTTGCGGCCAGCCCTCACAAATCCCGGGACTTCCCATCCCTCTGTTAACCTGATTCTTCCCTCTCTCCTGAGTTCAGCCTGGGTGAAATCTCCATGCATTAGGCAAAGCGCAGGACATGCAAGCTTGGTTTCTCTCACAGCCAGTTACAAAGCAGGGTGTCAAGAGGTGGGGATTCAAATGCTTCCTCCTTCCTGGGAGCTCTTTCTGAGCAGATGAAAGGCTTTTTAAAACCGAGGGTTGGATTTCTCCCCACCACCCCCTTTGTGGTTGGTGTAGCATACTTTTGGGGATAGTAGCTGATATATCACAACATTTGTATTGTATAACTTTTGGCCTTGGATGTTGGTTTTTTCTTGGTACCTCTTTCTGCAAGAAAGTTCTCAACTAATCATCTGTGTTTAATGAAGACCACATTGCAGTCTTATTGGTCTTGAATTACGTGAAATTCCTGGACTTGTTATATGGAGACCCATGGAAGTCATTGCTAGCCTCAGAGTGCAAACCTAAACAATTACACCCTTCGAAAGTCCATTGAAGTCAATGGCCTTTGAAGGTGGTAAGTCTGTTTGGGATGGCACTCGTTCAGGCATGGCTCTCACACCTTGTTTTCTGTCCTGTTTTTATTTATGCATTTATTTATTAAAAGCCTATCTTTCCTCGTGATTCAAGGCAGCTTTTCCCATTTAGAAGACTCCATGTTGCTTTATTGTTGGGTTTCCCAGACACGTTGGCGGCAAACCCAGCTCTCAAGGTGGTAGTTTGTCTTGCCGTTAGCCCAGTTGATGTCCCGTTTGATGATTTTACCCTGTCTTCAGATGTATAGTGGCAGAAGTTGAGGGAAAACCAGAATAACAATTTAAGAAGAAGGGCTGTCACGTAGAGGATGGTGCCAATTTGTTTTCTATTGCCCCAGAAGGTTGGACCAGAACCAAAGGGTTGACAATAAATCCAATGAGTTTCCGTCTAGACATTAGGAAGAATCTTCTAACAGTTAGAGCGGTTCCTCAGTGGAACAGGCTTCCTCAGGAGGTGGTAAGCTCTCCTTCCCTGGAGGTTTTCAAGCAGAGACTAGACGGCCATCTGTCAGCAATGCTGATTCTATGACCTTAGGCTGATGATGAGAGGGAGGGCATCTTGGCCATCTTCTGGGCATGGAGTAGGGAAGTCACTGGGGGTGTGGGGTGGGGGAGGTAGTTGTGAATTATCCTGCATTGTTCAGGGGGCTGGACTAGATGACCTTGATGGTCCCTTCCAACTCCATGATTCTAAGAAGAGTTGGTTTTTATCCCCTGATTTTCTCTACTCTTTAAGTAGACTCAAACCTTCCCTTCCTCTGCTCACAACAGGTACTTTGTGAGGTAGGTGGAGCTGAGAGAGTTCTGAGAGAACTGTGACTGGCCCGGGGTCACCCAGCAGGCTTCGTGTGGAGTAGTGGGGAATCGAACCCTGTTCACCAGATTAGAGTCCGCCCTCCTAACCACTATACCATGCTGGCTCTCTACAATACTCTGTTCAAGCGCAAGCCCTGACCTGGATGGCGCAGGCTAGCCTGATCTCGTCAGATCTCGGAAACTAAGCAGGGTCTGCCCTAGTTAGTATTTTGATGGGAGACCACCAAGGAATACTAAGGTTATTATGCAGAGGAAGTTTAAGCAAGCGAATTATTGTGTTTCAGGACATACATTTCTCCCCCCACCCTGTGTGTTAAGAAACTGTTTTTCATTTCTTAAGGCTGGCACAACTTTCTCTGGAGTTGTGAACTTTGTGCACATTTTACAACACTGAGATTTCTGTCTCCCCTTGTCTCCACAAGCTGTAGCCTAGGAGGTGTTTTTCTCCTCTTGTTATCATGTCGATTGAAAGAGAGAACATAGAGTTCCTATTTTCCTTTTTCACCTCGCCCTGCTTTTGGATAAGATATTCTTGTTCCCAATGGATGAAACACAGCCTCTATAGCAGTGGTTCCCAACCTTTTTTTGACCAGGGACTACTAGGACTTTTTTGTTCGGTGCAGGGACCCCAAGGTTCAAAATAAAAATTCCGAGAATTTGAAAATAAACTTTAATCATAACTTTAAACATTAAACTTAGAATAATATTTGAATATATATATATTTATAATAGAGAACTTTTAATTGAAAATATTAATTTATTATGGGTTTATAACTTTGTTTCGCGGACCTTAATTTAGTTCTCGCGGACCCCTGGGGGTCCACGGACCCCCGGTTGGGAACCAGTGCTCTATAGATTGCCATCACAACTGGGATGCTATAATTAATGTTGATTTTCTGGGTGGTTGTTTCGGTAGTTGTGATTTCTCAGAGTCTCCACAAAAGACTCTCCTCTGAGTATTGCAGTCTCCTTTTATCATCTTTGCCAGCGGTCTGTCTAAACATTGGAATAATAATACATTTGGATGAATGCTGTATCCTTGGGAATATACTAACATGATTGCAATTGAGAGGGGAGCATTGCTTGGCATGCTGAAGGTCCCAGGTTCAATCCCCGGCATCTCCAGTTGAAAATATCAGGTCATAGATGACATGAAAGACCTCCATCTGAGACTCTGGAGAGCCGCTGCCTGTCTGAATAAACAATATTGACCTTGATGGACCAATGGTCTGATTCAGTATAAGGCTGAATCATGTGTTCATGTGTTCAAAGAGGAAGAGTTAGTCTGGATAATTTTCATTTTTAGTTTTAGGATCCTGCTTGGATGTCAAAAAGATAAGTTTCTTGCTGGCTGATTTTCATGTTTTAACAGTCTTTAATCTGTAAAATCAGGGTTTGGTTCAGAGGTAATCACTCAAATTCTGGTTTGCCTTGACAAATGGTGGAGGGTTTTCAGATCAACTATGGTTAATCTGTTAAACCAGGGTTTGGTTCACAGGCAGTCACTCAAATTCCGGGTTGCCTTGACAAATACTGGAGAGTTTTCAGATCTTAACTATGGTTAATCTGTTAAGCAGGGTTTGATTCACAGGTAGTCACTCAAATTCCGGTTTGCCTTGACAAATGGTGGTTTCATTACCTTTACTCCAGATAGGTATCTGTGAAGCTGTGGAGTGTGGCTGGTTAACATCTAGATCAGTCATGTCCAAAGTCCGGCCCGGGGGCCAATTGCGGCCCCCGGGCCGGTTTAATATGGCCCCCCAGCCTGTTTTGCAGAGAGAGAAAAGGGGGCGTGTGGGGGCTGCCCCGTGCTTTGCATCCCCGAACAAGGGGGCGACGCTTGGGCAGAGGGTTGCCTCGATTGGCTGTCTCAGCCCCACCCCCTGGAATGAGGACCAGCGAGTCTGAAACCCTAGAGAGGCCACTTCCTTCTTACCCAGAGCCCGCGTGTGGGGACACGGCCTTTGTTGTTCTGAAGCATGGAAAAGCAGCAGCAGCTTCTCCCAAGTGGGTCAAGGGGGATCCTGAGGATGGGTGGGGGGGGGGACTCAAGGGTGGGAAAGGTGGCGGGGGGGAAGGGAAATGCAAGGGAGGTCAGAGGCTGGCCCCAATCCGGGAGAGGAAAGACACCCCCCCACACACACACACACAAACACCGAAAAGCCTGGGAGTGGGGGGGGCTGCTCCGTCTGGCTCTCCTTTTTCCTCCTTCCTCTCTGCAGAAGGCTGGGGTGGGGGGGAGATGCAGCCCCTTCCCTGCATTGTGGAGGCCTCGCGAGGGATCCAGATTTGCAGGGTGGGTGGGTGGGAGGGAGGAGGGGAGAGACTGGATGGGTCTTGAGTGGGGGATTGTGAGTCAAGGAAAGGCAGGGGGAGAGGGGGCTGGATTTGGGGGCGGGAAGTGTTTAGAGTCAGACCCCCCAGCAGGTTCCCCACAATTCTCCTGCCTTATGTCACTGCAGCCATAATTCAGACTAACTGTGATTGATAAAAAGCAACTTCCAACCGTGGTTTCAGTTATGTGTTTGACAAACCGCAGCTGACCGTATTTAGACACAGCAAACATCGTTTAGTTAAACGGTGGTTTTGCATCACATCTGAACTGAGCCAATGTATAGAATACTTTTTTGGACAGAATGCAATTAAAAACGAGTTACGTGCGAGAATTGCTAAGCATGCACATGTCTCTGAGGGAAAACAACAATACTGGGAGTTACTACTCACAGCCTTGGTGTTTTCAGGTAGCCATTCTCCTTTTTTAAACATCTCTGTACCTCTGTCAAGCTGTGAGAATTTCTTCTTGGCTTCTGCCTCCTACATCAAAGCCGGCGCGCGCTGTCACCACTCCTCTCAGTTATTAAAAGTATGTGATAAGGTCAGGAGGTCTCCAGACAGAAGAATTTGATTGGACTGCCTGTAGCCTTTGCAAGTGTCTCCACTTAATTATCCAGAAGCATCAGCGGTGAGCAGAGCCAAATACTTGCTCCGTTCCCTGTTGAAGGACTTTGACGTGCACAGTACTTATCTTCAATGGGCATATTAATACACACGTTGCAAAAAATGTGCACATGCTGGAATTTGTCACTGGCAGGGCGGGCATTTTTATTTTGCATCCCAGCGAGTGTACAGTCAACACGCTAAACTCTTGCTTGAGACCACTGCAAGCAAAAAAGTGGTTAGCGACAGAAACTCCCGACAGAAGAAGAAGAACAAGAAGAAAGGCTGAGAAAGCAGGAAGAACACCAATTTGATTTTTAACATGGGAAAGGTGGAGGGTAGAGGGAAAATACTATAATCATTGACTTTATATAAGATGATTTTTTTTCTTTAATCCCCTTTTCTCTTTTCTTCCTTTTTAGATTTACACATGTATTTTGAGATGAATATAGGGAGGGAAATGGGATTTCTCTTCTTTTTTCTTCTTTTTCTTTCTTTTTCTCTCCTTGGTATTATTAATATTGAATATATTGGATAAGGGGAAATTACAAATATAATAGGGTGACTTATAGATGAATTAGAATGCATGGATGCAAAGGAGATCTTGGATATTTTAGAGAGGGAGGAAGACTGTGGGGAATTCAAATGTTTTTGATTGTATTTTGAAGACATACATCTAATAATTTTATGAATTTTTAATGATTATTTTTATGGATATAGAGGGTGTATGTCTAAATCTAATGTTGGTTATTATTGAAAAATAATAAAAATATTTTTTTTTTAAAAAAAGAGACTTGCGCTTTACAGTATGAGAAGACGAAGCGTTGGTTTTTATATGTCGACTTTCTCTTCCACGTAAGGAAGACTCACACTGGCTTACCGTCACCTTCCCTTCCCCTCCCCACAACAGGCACCCTGTGAGGTAGGTGGGGCTGAGAGAGCTGTGACTAGCCCAAGGTCACCCAGTTGGCTTCGTGTGTAGGAGTGGGGGAACAAATCCAGTTCACCAGATTAGCCTCCGCCGCTCATGTGGAGGAGTGGGGAATCAAACCCGGTTCTCCAGATCAGAGTTCACCGCTCCAAACCACCGCTCTTAACCACTACACCACGCTGGCTTTTCGTCATACTAGTTGCAGTAGTAGAGCACAATCCCAAAGTGGCTGCTGCTGGAAGTGGAGCCCAAACACACAGAGGAAGCCCAAGTGAAAGGAAGAAGGGGTGTAATTTTAAAAAATACCCCAGGAAAGAGGAGTGAGAGAGAATAAAACAAACACTGTGGTGGCAACTGCTGCTGAAACAACATTATTTTAATCTACATAGCCAGCGTGGTGTAGTGGTTAAGAGTGGCGGACTCTAATCTGGAGAACCAAGTTCGATTCCCCACTCCTCCACATGGGTGACCTTGGGCTAGCATGCAAAATGGCTCAGGTATTAATGGGTGCGTCCTGTATGTGATACATGCTGTGACTCTGTAATAGCTTGAGAAAGATGCCGTCCAGTGTGGTGTGGTCAAGAGCAGCGGCAGACTCTAATCTGGAGAACCGGGTTCGATTCCCCACTCCTCCACATGAAGGCTGCTGGATGACCTTGGGCCCCACCTTCCTCGCAAGGTGTCTGTTGTGGGAGGGGAAGGCGATTGTAAGCCGCTTGGTTTAAAGGTGGAGAAAAGGCGGAGTATAAAAACCAACTCTTCATCAGTTGGATTTTCTGTGGCCAATCAGAAGCACTGCTGGGCAGGAGCCCCACCTGGCCCCACCCACTGTCTAAAAATACTGGGTGGGCACCAAGGAAAGTGTTGGTGGGTGCCATGGTGCTCATGGGACACCACATTGGGGATCCCTAGATTAAGGACTTGTTCAAGTATGTGTGTTCATTCCTCTCCTTGCCTTTCTTAATTAAAAAAATGGATGATTTTTTTTTACCTTGTTGAGCCAAAAAGAACAGTATTTCATTTGCATTGGAGTTTTGTATCCAAGGTGCTTATCCATAGTGTTGAAGGGCTCAGACTCATCGTTGATTGCTCAAGGTGGATATCTCCTGAGGAGGACCTCGAGCTGTCGGGCTAATGCTGAGAGGATCAGGAGGCTCGGGAGGTCGTGGGACAGCAAGGAGGGTGGAACATAGTTAAATTGTGGAACTCCCTGCCCCAGGATGTGGTGATGGCTGCCAACTTGGAAGGCTTGAAGAGGGGTTCATGGAGGAGAGGGCTATCCATGGCTGTGTGTGTGTTAAGTGCCGTCAAGTCGCTTCCTACTCATGGCGACCCTATGAATGAAAGTCCTCCAAAATGTCCTATCTTTGACAGCCTTGCTCAGATCTTGCAAATTGAAGGCTGTGGCTTCCTTTGTTGAGTCAATCCATCTCTTGTTGGGCCTTCCTCTTTTCCTGCTGCCCTCAACTTTTCCTAGCATGACTGTCTTATGAGCTGTGGCCGTGTTGCCGTTACATAGAGGGGATTTGTTTTTGAAAGGGAGAGCTGTTTTGGGAGGATGAAACATTGGCTTGCAGTGGAGAGAGAGCAGAGACCCCAGCTTTCCGGAACTGGCTGTGAGTGAGGAGGAGGAGGAAGCCATGATTCTTTCCTTGGGCTCAGTCTTCCGTGTTTCCAGACATCCACTCCTGCAAACTCAACAACGGGGCTCCAGCTTCTCAGGGAAGAAGTATGGCAAGAGTGTGTTTGTGTGCTGCACCTGACACAACTAACACGAACATATGAGTTCAGTATCTATTTGGAAACCAGCGAGTGTGCAGTTCAAAATATGATTAGCCACATACAATATATTTGTTGGTCTTGAAGAAGATATCACGAAACAGGTGACTACCGGATCCCTGTAGACTTGGTGGCTATCCAGACCATCCTATAATGATGGGAGTCATATTCCAGTGAGGCTCTTTTGAGCACCTTTGACCATTGAGAGTTGGACTCATCAAAGTTGAATTTCTTCAGCACCTGGATTTTTGAAATATTGCTTCCCTTCAGAACATCTATGCTTATGCATTATCTGGCAAGATTCATGAACTAAAGGGAAATTGTATATTGTACCAGAAGGATTGTGCAGTTGAATATGTATTTTATAATTTGTATTTTGGATTCTGAAACGCGTTAGAATATATAACACTGTTTGCATATACATATTGCCTTATAATTTGTTTGATGGTCATAGCTGCTGTGACTTCTATTGGTCTGACACAACTATGCCTGAAACACAGTGGCACATATCCAACCACACATCTGTTTGCAGAAGATGGAGAGCAATCGGTGATTTCCACTGGTTCCTTCCTCCCACCACATAACTGCTGCTTTGCCTTTTGTGTGGTTCCTGAAAGTTTACTGATCCCCATGATCAAAACTGGAGGGGGAGCATGGGGGGGCTGAAGAAAGAAGGGGAAGAGGGAAGGTCCCATTTTGAGAAGTCCACAGATAGTTGGGTACACAAGAAGAAGAAGATAAGAGTTGGTGTAGCCAGTGTGGTGTAGTGGTGAGGAGTGGTGGACTCTAATCTGGAGAACCGGGTTTGATTCCCCACTCCTCCACATGAAACCAGCTGGGAGACCTTGGGTCTGTCACAGATCTCTCCAAACTGTCTCAGCCCCACCTACCTCAAAAGATGTCCATTGTGGGGAAGAGGAAGGGAAGGCAATTGTAAGCTGGTTTGATTCTCCTTAAAAGGTAGACAAAATCGGCATATAAAAACCAACTCTTCTTTTTAATACCCTGATTTTCTCTATCTTTAAGGAGTCTCAAACTGGCTTACAATCACCTTCCCCTGCCCACAGCAGATAAACAGCAGAATGTTTCATTGACCCAAGCGTTGTGTATCACTTGAGTGAAATTCTGGTTGTATTTTATTTTATTTTGCCCATTATTTAGCTCTTACTGACGCATTCTATTTGTGGTGATCAATGTGTGATTGCTCATTTAGGTATACATGTCCTTACTTGATGCTACAGTCAAGAGCATTCTTTAGAAATGGAGATAATTAGTTTGACTAATAGAATGGCTTGAGGTTTTATATTAGTTGGTGATTTCCAGGAGTTTTTTTTAAAACCTAAAATGCCAGCTGCGTACCATTTAGTGCTCGTGATAGTCTCCAGTAAGGGAAAATTGAAATGGCGCAGAAAACTACACTGTTCTTTTTTTTACTAGTAAGGTATAGTTGTTCGAATATTGGATTAGGACCTGGAACAGCCAGGTTTGAATCACTACTCTGCCATGGAAGCTTGCTGGGGTGACCTGAGGCCAGTTGTGCACACTCAGCCTAGCCTACCTCACAGGGTTGCTGTGAGGATAAAATGGTGGAGGAGAGAACAATGCAAGCCTCTTTGCGTCCCCATAGGGGAGAAAGGCAGGGTATAAATAAAATAAATAAATTTGTTAGAGGTACAGTTCTACCATGTCATCTTTGATCACAGAGATCTCTGTATTTGCATATTTATATAATTCCATATCAATTTCAGTTCATCACCCACACACAAAAGATGAAAGGTCCTAACAAATCTTGATGTCTGCTGTTATTAAATTGCTTGCTTAATCGGATTTATTTTCACCGAATCATTTAATAACCCACTTGGGATATGATTGG
The DNA here is from genome assembly GCF_029931775.1 of Euleptes europaea. Taxonomy (NCBI): domain Eukaryota; kingdom Metazoa; phylum Chordata; class Lepidosauria; order Squamata; family Sphaerodactylidae; genus Euleptes; species Euleptes europaea. The sequence goes on along the minus strand of NC_079321.1, from coordinate 7,391,939 downwards.
AGCGGCAGGCTGCAGACGGTATAATCCACAAAAGTTAAACTACTTTTCCTAACACTTCACACACTGTAGTTCTGTTGAATTCAGTGGGATGAGACCTGCTCTGAATGCATATATATTTGTGACGTGTCACTGATTCTTTTTAATTAGGTTAGGTTGTTTAGGTTTTATTTAGGTTGAGAGCCAGCGTGGTGTAGTGGCTAAGAGTGGTGGACTCTAATCTGGAGAACCGGGTTGGTTTCCCCACTCCTCCACATGAAGCCTGCTGGGTGACCTTGGGCTAGTCACAGCTCTCTCCAAACTCTCCCAGCCCCACCTACCTCACAAGGTGTCTCTTGTGGGGAGAGGAAGGGAAGGAGATTGTGAGGCAGTTTGAATCTCCTTAAAAGGGTATTCACTGCAGCTATTCTTATGCTACCCTGATCTGGAAGGGCCCCGGCTAGCCTGATCTAGCCAGAGCTCAGAAGCTAAGGCGAGTTGACCCTAGTTAGTACTTGATGGGAGACCACCCAGGAAGTCCAAGGTTGTTCTGCAGAGGCAGGCAATGACAAACCTGTTTGTCTCTTGCCTTCAAAATACTTCGGGGTCGCCATAAGTCAGCTGCAACTTGATGACACTTTCCTCCACCACCATAGTTATTGACAGATAGGTTGGATTTGTGAAACCAAGAAGAACTGAGAAGCTGGAATTCTGCATGCATAATATTGTCGAAGGCTTTCACGGTCAGAGTTCATTGGTTCTTGTGGGTTATCCGGGCTGTGTAACCGTGGTCTTGGTATTTTCTTTCCTGACGTTTCTCCAGCAGCTGTGGCAGGCATCTTCAGAGGAGTAACATGCATAGTTTGCTAAAAAATTCTGGGTATGTGGAGGGAACTGAGAAGTAACTGCTGGCCTAATTCTGAAGAAGTGACTGTAAATTCTATAGCAGAATGCGACCACCCCGCAGTTTGCCCGCTTATACTTATTATTTGACAACTACTCGTCTGTCTAGAGCAGTGGTTCCCAAACTTTTCAGGCCACCGCCCCCTTGGTTCCACAAACTCAACCCCAGCACCCCCTAACCAATCCAACAACACAGTTGCAGGAGCCCACCTCTTGCACCCCCCTGCTGCCCCCTTGCCTCTTAGTGCCCCCTCCAGGTAATCCCACCGTCCCCCAGGGGGTGGTACTGCCCACTTTGGGAACGACTGATCTAGAGCCTTCCGTTTAGCTAGACTGAATGCTAACCCCTTTATGGTTTTGCAAGGCAGAATTTTGAACATATCATACCCAGAAAGGGACCTGTCCTTGCTCTTCTGGCTCTACTGATTCATTAGCTCATGCCCTTTTGCAATGCCTCTTTTATGAGGAACATAGATCACGTTATATCCCTCCCCTTTTAACATATAAATCTAATGCCTCTGTGTCTGACATAATGCCTTTTTAATTAAGTGACCAGGACCCCAAGGCAAGATTTATTTCAGTCCTTGCATCCCTCCAACATTAGATTTAAAATTACGCTGCTCAAGATCAATGGATCAAGAAGTTTCTAAGGGATAAAGGAAAGGTAAATTCTATAGGCCTTGTTATAGCCTACAAGCTAAGCACTGTTGCAGGTGGTTTGAAACCAGTTGTGATATGGCATAGTGCCTTGCTGGACAAATAAAAATTGGACTGGGCGTGTGTAGACCCTGGATCCTGCTTACAGATGCCTCTGAAATAGTATGGTCACAGAAAGGTGGAGAGAGAAAATGGCTGAATATGCAGCGATGGCAAAACTGATGCATTTGTTGAACAGAAGACCCAAGGGGGAATTCCAGAAGAAATTGAAACTTTTATTACGATTGTGCTCAACTGTAATTCTGATATTGTGCAGTAAATTATCAATAGCTATCCTCCACATTCAAATTAGAGTATATAATAATAACGAAGGGTAGAAGAAGAAGAGTTGGTTTTTATATGCCGACTTTCTCTACCACTTAAGGGAGACTCAAACTGGCTTACAATCACCTCCCCACAACAGACACCCTGTGAGGTGGGTGGGGCTGAGAGAATGTGACATGCCCAAGGTCACCCAGCTGGCTTCATGGGCAACAAATCCAGTTCACCAGATTAGCCTCTGCTGCTCATGTGGAGGAGTGGGGAATCAAACCTGGTTCTCCAGGTCAGAGTCCACCGCTCTTAACCACCGCTCTTAACCACTACACCATGCTGGCTGTGTAATCCCTGGGTAGATTACATAGATGGGTTATTAGAAGCAGGAACTAGCAATGTTTAATTAGACTAATTTTACATGTATGGTAAACAGCTATAAAATAATAATATTAATAATAATAATCAAAAATTATTAAGCGGTTATGCAAGTATGTGGTTAAATGACAGCCTTTGATTTAAAGCAAAAGAATCTACCACAATGTGGGTTTTTTTAAGGAATAACATGTTATTCCTCAGCTGTTATCAGGGTTGTTTAATATACGGTTCCCTTTGGAAGGCTTGGCACACTGTATGCATGGGTATGAATGATTTTTTTTTGTTCTTTTTAATAAAAATTTATGAAAAATAAAATACTATGGTCACCATAAATGTTGCAGCATATTGCTCACAAAATTAGTCACCTTTAAGCAACAAATATATCCTTGAAAATATTGCCTATATAAAGGTAAAGGTAGTCCCCTGTGCAAGCACCAGGTCATTCCTGACCCATGGGGTGACGTCACATCCTGATGTTTACTAGGCAGAATGTGTTTACGGGGTGGTTTGCCAGTGCCTTCCCCAGTTGTCTACGCTTTACCCCCAGCAAACTGGGTACTCATTTTACCGACCTCGGAAGGATGGAAGGCTGAGTCAACGTTAAGCCAGCTACCTGAAACCGACTTCTGTCGGGATCGAACTCAGGTCGAAAGCAGAGCTTGGACTGCAGTACTGCAGCTTACCACTTGTGTTTCCCTCTCCCTTAGGGATTCCAGGCCTCCCATCTCATTGCCCACCAGCGCCTAGGGCACCAGAAGGAAGGAATACGCGCTGGCAATTCACCGGTGCATTTACGTCACTTTCAGGAAAGGGCAGATAGATCACGATGGGTAGCCGTGCTAGTCTATCTGTAGCAGTAGAAAAGAGTAAGAAGCCTGCATACCCAGGAATTATCACTATCTGCTGCAGATTGTCTCACATCAAAATATTCATGCTGTTTATTCTGTATGAGTAAAATCTTGTCTTTTTTTTTTTAATAGTTTTTTATTATTTTTTAGGGAATACAGAAGGCGGAAAGGGGGAAGTTTAGCGTCTTTAAAAGGTATCTGAAGAAGTGAGCTGTGACTCCCGAAAGCTCATAACCCTACCAGGAAAGCTCATACCCTAACAGTTACTACTGGATTCTTGCTCTTTTCTCCTGCTACAGATAGACTAACACGGGGTATCGCGATCTATCTGTCCATTCCTGAAAGTGACATAAATGCTGCCCTAGGCGCTGGTGGGCAAGGAGACAGGAGGCAGGGAATCCCTAGGGGAGGGGGAAACCGGAAATAGAAATCCCCCTTCTTTTTCGATCTCCCCGCAAGGGCTTCACAACTCCTGCCTTGCCTAAAACAACTATTTGAATTCAGTCCACCGCCTGCGTGTGTTATCTGCCTATCTATAGATTTATCTGTCATCTAGGAACTAAACAAGAAAGTATCTTTTAACACGAGCACTAGCAGCATTTCCCCTGGCAATGATATTGTGCGTCCCTAATGGGCCCTGACTGTGCCTTCACACCTCAGTTCCCCTCTGTTGTGTTGGTTTGCGGGAAGCTGACTCATTGTTCTACTTCGCCGCTTGTACTCGGAGCCGTTTAAATGCCACTATCTATAGCACCGTTTGCATAGCTGAGAAGCTTCAGAGTAAAAGCGGACACACACAAAAAGGAGGGGCCGTGGCTCAGTGGTAGGGCGTCCGCTTAGCATGCAGAAGGTCCCAGGTTCAATACCCGCCATCTCCAGTTAAAGGGACTAGGCAAAGTAGGTGATGTGAAAAACCCCTGCCTGAGACCCTGGAGAGCCGCTGCCGGTCTGAGTAGACAATGCTGACTTTGCTGGACCGAGGCTCTGATTCAGTATAAGGCAGCTTCATGTGTTCATGTGAGCAGTCAGAAAAGTTAAAATAGTCCTGGAAGTGAGGGGGAAAGTGTCAGAGTGGCCGATGGCTTCAAGTTGAAGGGTGGAGCCTAGCCGGTCAAAGGGCACGGAACTATGCAAGATACGGGTTCCCGACTCCAACCATGTGCCTTTTTGTTTTTGAGAACCCCTAAGCGAATGAATGAGAGCCAGCGTGGTGTAGTAGTTAAGGTGTTGGACTAGGACCTGGGAAACCCAGGTTCAAATCCCCACTTGTGCCATGGAAGCTTGCTGGGTGTCCTTGGGCTGGTCATACACTCTCAGCTCTGTCCCTGGCTAGTATTTAGATGGGAGACCTCCAAGGAATTCCAGGGTGACGCAGAGGCAGGTAATGGCAAATCACCTCTGAATTTCCCAGGTCTCCTGAAGTGGTAGGGTTGCCAGTCTCCAGGTGGGAATTACAACTGATTTCCAGACTACAGGGATCCATTGCTCTGGAGGAAATGGCGGATTGGGAAGGTGGGCTCTATGGCGTTATACCCAGCTGAGGTCCCTCCCCTCCGTAAGGTTCCCAACCTCCAGGTGGTAGCTGGAGATCTCCTGCTATTACAACTGATCTCCAGCCGATAGAGATCAGTTCACTTGGAGAAAATGGCCGCTTTGGCTATTGGACTTTATGGCAAGTAATAACTAACTGTAACGTTCTGCGAAAGGTGCATGTCAGGCAATACTAAAAAGTTGCCTAAAGAAAGTTAAAATTTAGGTACTGTTCACACGTCCTCACTAATTTCTCTAGATCCACAATTTTATTCAGGATGCAGTATTCTCTGTTAAAAAAGAGGCACAGTTTTTTACAAAACCTATTCCAAACAAGGCTGAATTTAGCAGTATTAATTTTTCAGAGAGTTTTAGAAAATACTGGGGGGTGGGAATCTAGGCTAAATCAGGGCTTCTCAGTAAAAACTCAGCATGTGATGCTGAAAAGCAGAGCACAGCAGCAAAAAATAAAATCTTATCTCAGAAGTACTCTGACTTTATTCCTCAAGTAATTATTTTTATCCTTCGGTAGGTGCCTCTCTGCCTGCTTATGCAACGTTGCTGCCTCTCTTGTTAATTATACTCTTTTATGCTTACCACACAAGGGCAATTTAGCAGGGTATAGTAATTAATTCAACCCAAATCAAATAGTTTACAAAATGCAATTAGGTGCCAAAGTACAGACACAGACTTTATTCCTTCTCTGATGCACGCGTGTTAGCAAGCCGAATGAAAATGTCAAGAGTGTAAAGAAGTGGAAGTTTGCTTGTGTTAAAAGACCTGCTGCCTTGTTTTATGACACTCCACTTCAAATCTTCCAGGGCGTAAGCTTTTGTGAGTCCAAGCTTACTTCGTCAGATTCCTTGGAAATTTTTTGTTGGCCTTTTAAAGTCCACTGGGTGGGGCGAGGGGCTCTTGAAAATGGTTCACCTCTGAGGGCAGACAAGAACCCCTCATCCATTCCTCCACCCCCCCGCCTCGATCCCCAGCAGGATCAGGTCCTCCACGGAAATTTTAAAAGTAACCCCCCCCAAAAGGCTTTAAAATTGTGCTGCGTCCCCATGGCAGGCTCTGGGACACAGTATTGTGTAGTTTGTCCTTCAGGTACCAGACATTATGGGTTAATCTGGATCTAAAAATTGGGTAGAAATCTTTTTTTCCGGAAGGCTTGGAAAGGTAGGGGACCCCCCTCCCCTTTGGGCCAATTAATAGACTATGACAATGAGTTTTTGTTATTTTCTCTGCTGAGGTCTAGGTATGACTCGTCAACCTCTGTTGAATGGCAATATTTACAAATGCAACATCTGTTGGTATCTAACCTGTGTTTCAGGGTCGCCGTTACTCTTGGAAACTCCCATTGAATCTTTGCCGGAAATGAAACCCCTTTATATTTTGTCAAAGGCTTTCGTGGTCAGAGTTCATTGGTTCTTGTAGATTATCCAGGCTGTGTGACCGTGGTCTTGGTATTTTCTTTCCTGACGTTTTGCCAGCAGCTGCTGGCAAAACGTCAGGAAAGAAAATACCAAGACCATGGTCACACAGCCCGGATAACCTACAAGAACCCTTTATATTTGTTCATAAATGTTTGTCAGTTAATAAATACGGTATCCAAAGTCTGTTCCACACACAGTAGGGAGTGCCAGTAGGGAGGCTTCAGTAGTGTGCACTACTAACAGCTTCTGAACAGTGTTCAAGGGCAGCCTCATATACTGCATATTAAAGCAGTCATTCATTAAATTTACAAAGGCATGGTGCATGCTTGCATGGAGTTTTTCTTAGCATGTCAATGAAACTAAAGTATCATCTGCTTAATATCTGTATGTTGAGCTGCTTCTGAAGGAACAGGAGTGGGGCCAATTTTTTTAGAGGTGCTGACAATATCTTGTGTGTGTGTGTTAAGTGCCGTCATGTCGCTTCTGACTCATGGCGACCCTATGAATCAAAGTGCTCCAAAACATCTTATCTTTAACAGCCTTGCTCAGATATTGCAAATTGAGGGCCGTGATTTCCTTTATTGAGTCAACCCATCTATTGTTGGGTCTTCCTCTTTTCCTGCTGCCCTCAACTTTTCCTAGCATGACTGTCTTTCCCAGTGACTCCTGTCTTCTCATAACGTGACCAAAATACGATAGCCTCAGTTTAGTCATTTTAGCTTCTAGGGTCAGTTCAGGTTTGATTTGATCTATAACCCACTGATTTGGTTTTTTGGCTGTCCACGGTATCCGTAACGCTTTCCTCCAACACCACATTTCAAAGGAGTCTACTTTCTTACCATAGTCTACAATATCTTACCGTAGGATATAGTCATAACATTTAGCAGCTGTTGATTAGACCTGAACTTTATATCGATTCATCCAGGGTCTCAGAGATGGAAACTCTATTAGCTATCTGGTACAATTTCTTCCAAAGCTTCATCAGTACATGAAGTGTTTACTGTGGGGTAGATTCACTGGTCACCCAGGCTAGCCCAGTCTCATCAAATCTTGGAAGTTAAGCAGGATTAGTCCCGGTTAGTATTGGATGGGAGACCATCAAGGAAGTCCAGGGTCACTGCGCAGAGGCAGGCAATGGCAAAACACCTCTGAACGTCTCTTGCCTTGAAAACTCTATGAGGGGTCTCTCTAAGTTGGCTGCAGCTTGGAGGCGCTCTCCACCATCACCACCAGATGCACTGGAGGATTTCTGCAAGATAGGAAGATTTTAATTTCCACCCATGGGACATGATGTTCTCATCCTTGTTCTGCTGTACCCCAGAATGAACACATGAAGCTGCCTTATACTGAATCAGACACCTTGGTCCATCAAAGTCAGTACTGTCTACTCAGACCAGCAGCGGCTCTCCAGGGTCTCAGGCAGAGGTCTTTCACATCACCTCCTTGCCTGGTCCCTTTAACTGGAGATGACGGGGATTGAACCTGGGACCTTCTGCATGCCAAGCAGATGCTCTACCATTGAGCCACGGCCCCTCCCCAACTTAACAGGCTGCGGGATGCTTCTTTTCCCTTCCCGCCCTCCAGAGGCACCAGGTTTTGCACCTAAATCAATAGCTGCAGTCCATCCCCGAAGGGGTCGCATCATTTCAGTGGGTGCAGGCCTTGGGAGGGAAGTTATCCTCTGGCAGGGTCAGTTGTGGTCCTTTAGGCACAGATTTCCCCCTCCCCGCCCTGGCGCTGTTCCTGTTAGCTTCTCTCCTCTCATTCGGAAGATCTGTTCCTTCTAGGTTTGTTGGCCTCCAGGCGGGGCCTGGAGATCTTCCAGAATTACAATTTGGGTCCGGACTACAGAGATCAGTGCCCCCGGAGGAAAATGGCCGCCCTGGAGAGAGGACCCATGGTATCAAATCTTACTGAAATCTCTTCCGTCCCCAAACCCCGCCTCTCCCAGACCTAGGGTTGCCAACCACCAGGTCTCCTGCTATTATAACTGATCTCCAGCCGATAGAAATCAGTTCACCTGGAGAAAATGGCCGCTTTGGCAATTGGACACTATGGCATTGAAGTCCTTCCCGTCCCCTAACGCCGCCATCCTCAGGCTCCAACCTTCCTCCAGTGGCGAAGAGGGACCTGGCAACCCTACCCAGACCCCACACCAAAATCGGGTGTGCTGCTCCCTCCCCAATAGCATTTCAAGGAGAATTTTGGGGCTGCGGGTGGCAAATGAAAGTCATGCTTTGCAGACAGAAATCCTCCAGTTTGCTGAAACTCTCCAGTATATTCCAACCCTGGATTGGAACATATAAGCATTATTTTTATTCTACTAGTCACAAGGACTTAGGATAACAGTGCTTTCCTGGTGATTGACAGCCACAGGTTGTGCTGCTCATGAAGTTAGTATTGTTTTATGATTTATAATATAGCATTAAATTGTTTATTCAGCTTGCCCCAAATTTGTATTTTAACCAACTTTACTGGGATATTTCTGCTATTCTACAAACAAGCTTTGGGAAAGATAGCTTTTAAATCTTTCTCCTAATTCCTGAGAGAACTTTGTCTGGCCGGCGGCCAGCTGATTTTATTGCTTGAAGGAATGGTAAGATATGATTCCCAGCAATATCTGTTCTGTGTTAAGCAACCAAATTAGATTTCTTAGTCACTGGCTGTTTCCTAGCATTTGAATTTAAATTGTTACTATTGATCTGCTCTTGGGCTCCGGCTCTGACTGTAAAATGTTTTGTGAGCTTCGTTTTTGATCCTCTTTTGCCCGAAGCACTAGAGAGGTGGAATTATGGGGAAAGAAAAAAGTATATACCTGTTTAAAAGGGTCTATTATTAGAACTATTGCATGTTTTAGAGACAGGCAACACGCTGGAATGTTTGAATCATATAGTTTTATCTTGCCTCTTTAAAACATCCTTTGAATTGAGTTGGCCAGTTTAGGAGAAAGTAGGGTTTTTTTAAAAAAAATAACTATGCATTTTTGTAATTTTCTGTAGTATTTATTTCGCTAATTGCAAAATAACCAACAACCGCACAATAGTGTGGGAATATTACATTGAGAGCCAGCGTGGTGTAGTGGTTAAGAGGGTCAGACTGGGATCTGGGAGGCCCAGGTTCGAATCCCCACTCTGCCAAGGAAACTTGCTGGGTGACCTTAGGCCAGTCACAGACTCTCAGCCTAACCTACCTTACAGGATTGTTGTGAGCATAAAATGGAGGAGAGGAGCACGATGTAAACTGCTTTGGGTCCCCATTGCGGAGTAAGGTGGGGTATAAATAGGGTTGCCAACCTCCAGGTGGGACCCAGATATCTCTTGCTATTACAACTGATCTTCAGGTGACAGGTCTTCTCCTCCTCTTTCTCCTCCTCCTTCCTCCTCCTCCTCCTCCCGTGGAGAAAAATGGCAGCTTTGGAGGGTGGCCTCTATGGCCTTGTACCATGTTGAGGTCCCCCATGTTGAGGTCTCTCAGCCCCACCTACCTCCCGGGGTGTCTGTTGTGGGGAGGGGAAGGGAGGGTGATTTGATTCTTTCTTAAGTGGTAGAGAAAGTTGGGATATAAAAACCAACTCTCCTTCTTTCTCCTCCTCCTCCTCTTCTTCCTCCTCCTCCTCTTCCTCCTCCTGCTTCCCTGGCTTTTTTTGCTAGCAGATACTGATTTTGGCATAAGGCTGGCTGGGCAAAACTTTGGCTGTGGTGGCTTCAATTCGAGGATGGAACCAGAGGGTGGTTTGAGCATGATTTGTTTGGTCATTGGATTATCTCTCTCTTGATCTCCAGGAGTGGAATTGGGGTGGGGGGCTCAGATGTCTGCCACAGGAGGTGGGGAAGTCCTACCACCACTCTGTTGGAGGTTCTTTGGATCCAACTAAGGGCAGAAAGGCAGGAAACCAATTTTGTAAATAAGTAAATAAAGCTCCAGGGTCCGCCTGGGTGAGAGAGTTTCTGCAAATGAATTTGTTTCAGAGGTTAATTTGACTCAAGGTTTAAATTTTCAAATAGTTTACTTTGATTCTTCCATTTGTTGGCTTAAGATATTGTGACATTTCTGTCATAGTTTCCATTAACCAGTTGCTTGCCTGGGTGGTTTTATGCATGCTTGCTTGTTACCATTTTAATGTGGGTCCCACAACCCACACACTTCAAGCTTTTGTACCATATTTCATGCTACACTGAAATATGAAAGGTACCAGCTGGATATTAGGAAAAAGTTTTTTGCAGTAAGAGTTGTTCGACAGTGGTACAACTGTGGAGGTGGGTGAGCTCCCCCTCACAGGCAGTCTTTAAGCAGAGGCTGGACAAACACTTGTCAGGGATGCTTTAGGCTGATCCTGCATTGAGCAGGGGGTTGGACTAGATGGCCTATAGGGCCCCTTCCAACTCTATGATTCTGTGATTTTTGAAGCATTTTGTACACGAAAGAGCATCTTCAAAATGAAAATTAATATTTTGTCTTGTAAATTTTCCAGTGGAAGATTGTGGCAATGTTCTGGGGTTCTGGAATTAGAGAATGCAAGGAGATGAACTGCTGAAAACTATTGATATTAACTGAATGGATGTTCATTTTTGTGTTATGTAATGTTTTTACTTTTGTGTATGGGTATTACAATCAACGCCCTGACCTAGATGGCCCAGGCTAGCCTGATCTCGTCAGATCTCAGAAGCTGAGCAGGGTTGGCCCTGGTTAGTACCTGGATGGGAGACGACCAAGGAATACCAGGGTCGCTGTGCCGAGGAAGGCAAACCACCTGTTAGTCTCTCAGCTACGACTCGACGGCACTTTACACACACATTATAATAATTCCTTTTGGGTGCAGTTAAAGGGATGTTTTGCTTTTTCTGAAACTTACCTTTTTGTGGTGGTGGAGGAAAGTGCTGTCAAGTTACAGCTGATTATGGCGACCTTGTTCGGTTTTCAAGGCAAGGGATGAACAGAGGTTGTTTGCCATTGCCTACTACCTCTGCGTAGCGACCCTGGACTTTCTTGGGGGTCTCCCATCCAAGCATTAACCAGGGCTGACCCTGCTTAGCATCTGAGTTCTGACGAGATTAGTTTGGCCTGGGCCATCCAGGTCAGGGCTGTTACCATTTTCCCCATTTCTAATTAATGCTTCACTTTGCCAATTTTTTTTGCTGGGAATGCATCTCTAGGATTCATGCTTTTACATCCATTCCTGAAACTGCCATGAGTTCATGGAAGTTAAATTAATCAATAACACCTGATATTATCTTGCATTCTTCCAATAGCATCTGTGTTCTCGCATAAGTATGCCAATAAAACTAGTGTTCAGTTCCTCAATTTATGCGCTTTATTGAATGCTCACGTTTGTTATATAAAAAATTCCTATGTGGTCTACTAAATTTCTTTGTATTAATTTTTTTTGAAAAAACGGGGCCTGTTTGGTCATTTGAATGTAGCCAGTTTTGAGTGAGCAGTATTGTGAAATTGGGGTAAGTTGATTGCATTAGTGAATCTTGGATATTTCTTAGAACTGTTTGAACGCATATAGGGATAATGCAAGGGAAAGTGTGTACCCCCTTTTTATTACAGTTTCATTGAATAACGTAAAATATTAAAAATGCACAAAGGTACAATGATTAATGGAATTGTCCTTTTTCTTTTCCAATAGGCAGCCAGATAAATTGGTGGTGGTATGGACGAGAAGAAGTAGAAGGAAATCTTCTAAGGTTAGTTTTATTCAGTAAGGGAATTCTGTATTGAAATGTGATGTCTGATCATCTCTTTGCTTTGTGTCCCCAATGAAATATACACATGTTTAGACTGTGTGTGTATCAGTATACATGATCAGTAGCACTAATTTCAAAGCATATAGTGTACCCAAGGTCCATATACAGCTCTGCCTTGAGTCACTGCGAGAATGGCGGACTATAAATAACCAAAATAATAATAATAACCAAAATAATAATAATTTGGTATTTACTAACTCCAGCAATTGATACAGATAACAATGGCATTGTAGTACTATGTCAAACGGCGCGATTATTTAAACAATAAATTCAGCAGCAGTTGGCAGTCTTAAGTTGGGGATTGCTAGATATTAGTGGGTAACTCCATATTTTCTCAAACGTTAAAATGAGAAAATAGTAAATGTCTACAATTTTTTACCATTTTGAATTTATTCTCTGGAAAAAGTTCTCATCCCACACATTGACCGCATTAACTTTCCTGAGAAGAAAACCCACTAACTAGCTTTGTTCTCAGGTTTATTAATACAATTAAATGTTAACTCCAAGATTGCCTTGGATGATAGATAGCAATGTATTTACATGATTTACAAGAATGAAAAAATATTTAGTGCTGCCATAGAAGTGTTAACCATCTGCTCTTGTCAGGAGGAAAATAAATAACATTGCATTTCAGAGTTATCAGATCTCCCAGAATTACAACTGATTTCCAGACAACAGAGATCAGTTCCCCTGGAGGAAATGACCACTCTGGAGGGTGGACTCTATGGCGTCAGACCTTTCCAAGTTATGTCCCCTCCCCAAACCCCACCCTGCCCAGTCTCCACCCCTAAATTTCCAGGAATTTCCAAACCCAGCGTTGGCAACCCTATTGCATTTGGACACTTCCAGTGTTTTCTCCTTTGCAATCACATTTCCATATTAACATGTGTGTCCAGATCCTTTAACAATTTGGCAGCCTGTTGAGATCTCCTTTACATCTTACTGTGGGCCAAGATAATAATAAGGAGGAGAAAGAGGAGTTGGTTTTTATATGCTGACTTTCTCTACCACTTAAGGAAGAATCAAACCGGCTTACAATCACCTTCCCTTCCCCTCCCCACAACAGACACCCTGTGAGGGTAGGTGGGGCTGAAAGAGCTGTGACTAGCCCAAGGCCACCCAGCTGGCTTCATGTGGAGGAGTTGGGCAACAAACCCGGTTCACCAGATTAGCTTCCGCTGCTCATGTGGAGGAGTGGGGAGTCAAACCCGGTTCTCCAGATCAGACTCCATTGCTCCAAACCACTGCTCTTAACCACTGCACCACGCTGGCCCTTGGCTACTTGGGATAGCTCTGATGGATCATATCAACAAATTATGTGTTCTTTCTTTGTTTTTTAAGGGAACTGAGTTCCTTCAAGGCTAGAATATCTTCCATTAGCTTGTCGATTAGCTATGTGTTTAATTTGGGGCATTTCTAAAATATGCTAGTTTGTAAAAATAGCTGTTACCTAGTTCTGGATGTACAGGGCTGGATCCCATACCTTGTTTTTGTTTGTGACCTTCTTTGTCTGTTGTGAAGGCAGACCTCTTCAGCTAACCACTTCTATTCATGCAAGACCAGTGTCTTCCAGAGAACTTAAAACATATGTGTGTATGTTAACGAAGTACCTAGCACAAGAAAAATATGCTCTGCAACAGATAGGAACGAAAGCAAAAACTAGGATCCAAGCCTTAGTAAGAGTTTTCTAAAGGTAACTGATGAGATTCTCTTGATCTGATAACGTTTGTCTCCAGAAATATAGATCAATACACATTCCTAGGCTGTTAGTCATCCTGCTGGTAATGCAAATTATTATACATGTTATTAGTTTCACCTAATTGAATTCTTGGAAGCAAATCAAATGCCAAAGTCTTTTGTATTAAGAGAAGGTATTTGTGTCCAAGGATTACATAAATTTATCCCCGTGTCTCCTTGGTTTTTCTTATTGTTGTCTTCTCATGAAGAAGAAAGGCAGAATCCAGTGGCCTGAAAATGGGAGAGAAGTTTTTAAAATTTGTGTATTTATTTATTTTAAATAATAATGAATACAAAAGATAAAAAATAGATTAAGTGGATTAAAACAGCAAAAAGAGTGGAGATTACTACTAATAAAAATATCTAGCAAATTCAAAACGAGAACTGATCGAAACAGAATAAAGTAAACATACATAATATAGCATACAGTATAAAATAAGCTACTTCAAAAAAAATTACAAGATTCCAGAATAGTTCATCTAGTAGATCAATGTATCCTATAAAATAAAAAATAACCAATAAATGGTATATGTAAACCAATGGGATTATATGCTAGAAAAATCAGGGAATCAAATTATGGATGTCCCATTGTTAGCAAATTTCGGTATGTTACAAGGATCATCTGCATTTCTATTTACTGTCACAATAAGAAGTAACTATGCATTGTTGTTGGTACCGTAACAATTTAAAATTATGTACAGGTGTGATCGTGCCCCACACAGGTTGAATAGAATTTATACAATAAATAGTTACAAATGTTGGAAATGCAGTGTTATTGATTATGAACATATGTGGTTGTTCTGTCTTAAAGCACTGGGCCAAGCTTTTAAAGCATATAAAGGAAATAACCACAATCCAGTATAAAAATGACGTGAGCAAAGTAATATTAGGTATGCTGTTTGAATATATAAAAAAGGGTATGTTCATTATTGCGTTATTGACTGCTGTTAATAAGTTTATTCACTTCATTTATATCATGCTTTTCTCCCCAGTGGGGGGACCTAAAGCATTCTCCTCCCTTCCATTTTATCCTCACGACAACCCTGCATGGTTTGGAAAGATTGGACAGGGAGAAGCTTTTCTCCCTCTCTCATAATACTAGAACGTGGGGTCATCTGCTGAAGCTGGAGGACGAGAGATTCAAAACAGATTAAAGGAAGTATTTCGTCACACAAGGCATAGTTAAATTGTGGAACTCCCTGCCCCAGAATGTGGTGATGGCTGCCAACTTGGAAGGCTTCAAGAGGGGAGTGGACATGTTCATGGAGGAAAGGGGTATTCATGGCTGCTAGTTAAAATGGATACTAGTCATGATGCATACTTATTCTCTCCAGTCTCAGAGGAGCAGGCCTATTATCTTATGTGCTTTGGAACACAGGCAGGATGGTGCTGCTGCAGTTGTCTTGTTTGTCTTGTGTGAATAGACTGCTGGACTTGATGGACCTTGGTCTGATCCAGCATGGCCTTTCTTATGTTCTTATGAGGTAGGCGGGGCTGAGGGAGTTCTAAGAGAACTGCGACTGGCCCAAGTTCACCCAGCTGCAGGCTTCATGTGGAGGATTGGATAATCGAACCCGGATCTCCAGATTAGAGTCTGCTGCTCATGTGGAGGAGTGGAGAAACCAACTCTGTTCACCAGATTAGAGTCCGCCGCTAATGTGGAAGAGCGGGGAATCGAACCCGATTCACCCAATTAGAGTCCACACCCTAACCCTAACCACTACACCAAGGTATACAACCAGTAAAGAAGAAGCGGAGAACACGGTCTTCTGAAGGTACAAAACAGTTGTATTTTTTTACATAATGAGGGGTGTCCCTTGTATCATGCTTAAAAGCACCAAGGATTATCCCTACATCCATTAAATGTGTATTCTATGCTGTGGTGCTGCTCCGTGGAAATAAAGAATACATAGATAAAAGGATGGAAGACTAGTTAAATTGTGGAACTCCCTGCCCCAGGACGTGGTGATGGCTGCCAATTTGGAAGGCTTTTAAGAGGGGAGTGGACATATTCATGGAGGATGGGGCTATCCTTGGCTACTAGACAAAATGGATACAATTCATGATGCATACCTATTCTCTCTAGGATCAGAGGAGCGTGCCTATTATTTTGGGTGCTGTGGAACACAGGCAGGACAATGCTGCTGCAGCCGTCTTGTTTGTGAGCGTCCTAGAAGCACCTGGTTGGCCACTGTGTGAACAGACTGCTGGACTTGATGGGCCTTGGTCTTGATCGAGCATGACCTTTCTTATGTTCGTGTGTTCTTAACCCTGTGAGGTAGGTTGGGCTCAGAGCGGGTGCCTGGCCCAAGGTCATCCAGCAAGGTTCTATGGCAGAGTAGATATTCAAACTTGGGTCTCCCAGATCCTAGTCTGACACTCTAACCCAACCACAGTGCCCGCTGACACCTTTCCTAGTGCCCACCGAGTGTTTTTAGAAACTAGGTGGGGCCATGTGGGACTGTTGCCCAGCAAGGTTTCTGATGGGCCATGAGCTATTTGATTGGCTGTGCAGATTTTTCAAAATATTGTTTTTGACAGCAGTTGCCACCACAGCACAAGGATCACTATGGAACTGAAGGTAAGCTGCAGCAGCCATTTTGTGGCTGCCCCCGCCTCCTGCGGCAGCCGTTTTGTGGCAGCCATTTTGTGGCCACGCCCGCCACGCTGTGTCAGAATTCCAAAGGTGCCGGCAGGTTCAAAAAGGTTGGGGACCCCTGCTCTAACCCCAACTTGACTCTCTTATGCATGGTTCTGTAAAGAGAAAATAAAATCCCAAGCCAAGAGGACTATATGTAGATAATCCTAAATATACTGAAATAGAAACGTTGACTTGTACAAGGAAATCTCATGCTTCTGGCCTGAAGGTAAATTGAATGGGATTTTCTTAAAGTTGATTGTAAAGTTATTATTGGAAGGGATTATAGGGACAAATTTCACAACATGGTTTCCGTGTGTGTGTGTGTGTGTGTGTGTGTGTGTGTGTGTGTGTGTACCTTTTGCCGCACCTTAGTAATGACCGGCTGGGCCCCACGGAAGCAA
The DNA here is from genome assembly GCF_029931775.1 of Euleptes europaea. Lineage (NCBI taxonomy): Eukaryota > Metazoa > Chordata > Lepidosauria > Squamata > Sphaerodactylidae > Euleptes > Euleptes europaea. The sequence goes on along the minus strand of NC_079321.1, from coordinate 7,375,373 downwards.
GTTTAAGCCTGGAATAATTGGCAGGAGTTGCTCCATTTGTCCTCGGGCTTGAATAACCCAGAACATCTGACTGCAGTGTTTTCCTAGTCCTCAGTGCCCATTGGTTTGTGGTGCTAGTGAGAGTCTTTGGGTTTTTCTTTTCTCTGCAGATGTAGAGCTCTTCACAACTGACACTGATACTTCAGTATCTGATTGTTTAGCAACTTAAGGGAATAGGCGGGATCTTATTTTAGTCAGAGCATGAGTAAGCTGCCCAAATACTTCTCTTAACTTTTTTTTTTTTTGTAAGAGTAATATTAACTTTGTCCTACATGTGGATTCCTTCTTGTTGATATCAGTTAAGATAGTTAAGATAGTGTTGGGGCTTGCTCCAATCAGTCACGGTCCAGAGAGTGAATGTGCCTAAAATATTGGCAAGGCAGGGTAGCATGAGCAGTTTTCTCCATCAGTGACAGGCATTTGTTTTAAGGGTTTGATTCACATAGGAGACAGCTTCTTTGGGGCCTTTCTGTTGTCCTAAAATTGGGATCTGCATCCCTATAGATCTGCTGCAGAACTGTCAAGAGACATTATACCTCAGACCATTCATAAGAACATAAGAAAGGCTATGCTGGATCAGACCAAGGTCCATCAAGTCCAGCAGTCTGTTCACCCAGTGGCCAACCAGGTGCCTCTAGGAATCCCACAAGCAAGATGACTGCAGCAGCACCATCCTGCCTGTGTTCCAAAGCATCTAATATAATAGGTGTGTTCCTCTGATCCTGGAGAGAATAGGTATGCATCATGACTAGTATTAATTTTGATTAACAGCCATGGATAGCCCTCTCCTCCATGAACATGTCCACTCCCCTCTTAAAGCCTTCCAAATTAGCAGCCATCACCACATCCTGGGGCAGAGAGTTCATTTTAGCCAGCAACCCATGTGTTGAGTGTACAGCTGACTTATGGCGACCCCATAGCGTTTTCAAAGCAAGAGACAAACAGAGGGGTTTGCCATTGCCTGCCTCTACATAGCAACGCTGGATTTCCTGGATGAGTTTTCATCCAATCGGGGCGATTTAATTTCAAAGATCTGATGAGATTGGGCTATCCTGAGCTTTCTTGATGGTCTCCCATCCAAGTACTAAACAAATCTTTCTCTTTCTGTTCTATCTAAAAGTCACTGTGGAAAACCACATATTTTGGAACCTACAGGTCGATAGTTGTGTATATTTGTTAGCCGAAATGACTCGTTAGCCAACATATTGTTGTCTGTTAGTCATCTGCTACTGCATATCCTTGACAAATCTAGTAGTGTACATTTATTAAAGTAATTATGATTGAATTTACAAGGCTCCCTCCCCCCATTCTTTCTTCAGGCTCACAGCTGGCAGCCAGGAATAAAAAATCCATACCGTGGGGTGGTGGTGTGGCCTGTTCCTGAAAACATTGAAATCACTGTGACGCTTTTTAAGGTAAGCACTTTTTTTAAATTGCTTTTTTGCCAGCAGGTAAACAGGAACTCTGTGAATCCATGTGCGTTTGTTTTATGGCCGTTAAGACACATGAACACATGAGGCTGCCTTATACTGAATCAGACCCTTGGTCCATCGAAGTCAGTATTGTCTACTCTGACCAGCAGCGTCTCTCCAGGGTCTCAGGCAGGGGTCTTTCACATCACGTACTTGCCCAGTCCCTTTAATTGGAGATGCCGGGGATTGAACCTGGGACCTTTTGCATGCCGAGCAGATGCTCTACCACTAAGCTACGGCCCTTCCCCAAGACTTTTGTCCTGAGCATGCTGTGTTTGACGTATGCCCTGTTGAAACAAAAGCAATTGAATATCTAAAATAACAGGACACAGTTCTGACCCTACTTAAATCAATAGAAATTATACCCTCCGTTATTTGAATGCAACAGGACCACCACCATATAGCCTTATCCTTGGCCGGTTAACTCAGAACTAAGTAAGAAAGCGGGGCATGACTCACTGGGAGAACACAGATGGTAAATGCGAAATTCTTAGGATCAGTTGCTGGTAATGTCAGCTGAAAAATTTCATGCTGTGTTTAGGAAAGATCTGCGGACGAGACCACAACTGGACGTGACAATGGTCACAGGGATGAAAATGCACGTTCACTGAAATGCCAAGCAGTGTAACACTCTTCTAACTCCATGGAAGTCAGTGGGTTTATAAGGGTATAACTCTGTTTAGAACTGAACTGCGAGACTCCCAAATAGGAATAGCGTTGTCAGTCAGACAGGGGTCAGAACAAGCATAGATACACGTAGAAAGCAGCTTATTTATACATAGGTATTGTCATTCCTTGTTTATAGATATGACGCTTCTTTATAATGTCCTTGCCTTTGTGATATGAAAAACATGGAACCAGGAGTAAACATAGAGGGGGGGCATTCTGCCCCCGTTACTCCACTGGGCAAAGTTTGAAGCCTTCTTCTGGCCTAAGGAGCCTTGTTCCAACGTAATTTCTTCTAAAGGAAGTTCCAATGGAACAACTTCCAACTTCTTCCAACGTAACTTCTTCTAAAGGAACTTCCAATGGAACTTCCAACTTAACTTCTTCCAATGGAACAACTTCCAACTTCTTCCAACTTAACTTCTTCCAATGGAACAGCCACTTAAGCTGGAGGAAGACCCCCTGGAAGATGGGTTGGATCCACCCCAGAGAGTTTATAAGAACTGGTGAATGAAGTGGTGATAATATTTGGAAAATGGATCAGTTGAAAGGTCCCAGAAATTTAAGCTCGACGACTTTGACATTTGTGAGTCAAAGGAAATGTATCATGGTGATGTAAAGCGCTGTCAACTCGTAGCTGATTTATGGAAACCCCGTAGGGTTTTCAAGGCAAGAGACATTCAGAGGGGGTTTGCCATTGCCTGCCTCTGTGTCACGACCCTGGTCTTTCTTCGTGGTCTCCCGTCCAACTACTAAGCAGGGTCGACCCTTCTTAGCTTCTGAGATCTAACAAGATTGGGCTAGCCTGGGCCATCCAGGTCAGGGGAGAATACCTATAGAGGTGGATTACCATTGCTTTCCTTTGCATAGCAACCCTGCATTTCCCCAGTGGTCTCCCATCCAAGTATTAATCTGGGCTGACCCTACTTAGCTTCTGAGATCTAATAAGATCGGGCTAGCCCGATTCATTTTGGGCTAGCAAAATGAATCATACAGGAATTTATATATGAAGGCCAGGTGAACTAAATTCTAGGGAGTATGTCAAAATGGTAAACATTTCAGGTGATGAAGGTGTGTCAATGCCCTATGAGGAGCGGCTAGAACGCTTAGGGCTGTTTAGCCTGGAAAGAAGGCGGCTGAGGGGAGACATGATAGAGGTCTATAAAATTATGCACGGTTTGGAGAAAGTAGACAGGGAGATGCTTTTCTCCCTCTCTCATAATACTAGAACGCGGGGTCATCCACTGAAGCTGGAGGGTGAGAGATTCAAAACTGATAAAAGGAAATACTTCTTCACACAACACAAAAATTGTGGAACTCCCTGCCCCAGGATGTAGTGATGGCTGCCAACTTGGAAGGCTTTCAGAGGGGAGTTGACATGTTCATGGGAGAGAGAAGTATTCATGACTACTAGTAAAAATGGATACTAGTCATGATGCATACCTATTCTCTCCAGGATGAGAGGAGCATGCCGAATATATTAGGTACTGTGAAACACAGGTAGGATAATGCTGCTGCAGTCGTCTTGTTTGTGGGCTTCCTAGAGGCACCTGGTTGGCCACTGTGTGAACAGACTGCTGGACTTGATGGGCCTTGGTCTGATCCAGCAGGGCTTTTCTTATGTTCTTATGTTCATTATTTAAATTTTCTTCTGTCAGATTTGTTATAATCTGATAATTCAAAAGTTCCATTATTATTGTTTATCAAGGAAAAAATGAGATTTATGAAAGATGCTACAGGGTGAAGCTTTTGCAAGATATTTGTTGACGTCAAAGAATTTCAATCCAAACTTGCAGTTTTCAGAATCCAGCAGATTCCTTTAAAATAGAGATCCAACTGTGACTGGAATAAGAAATACTGACATAAAGGAAAAAACAGTTGGAAGCAGAGGAACTGCACAAAACAATAAGCGTAACTTCATTCTTTAGCAATGCACACTCTGGGAATTGACAGAAACCACAAGAGTAATCACCAGAATAAAGACGGTTCCATCAGGTCAGATCAGATAAGAAAGCAGAACGGCACAGTGTAAACAAGGCAGGGTTATGGAAGGCAATACACGAGGAAGTCATCAAGAAAAAAGATGGCCAGCATATGGAAATCCTCGTTTTTTAATGATATAATGATTTAATGAAATAGAAATAGAGGAGCTCAGTGGCATTTATTTGTAGTGAATCTTGGCCCCTCTGGAATCCAAGGTAGAAGAAGAGTTGGTTTTTATATGCGGACTTTCTCTACCACATAAGGAGGAATCAAACCGGCTTACAATCACCTTCCCTTCCTCTCCCCACCGCAGACACCCTGTGAGGTAGGTGGGGCCGAGAGAGTTGGGAGAGAACTGTGATTGTCCCAAGGTCACCCAGCTGGCTTCATGAGGAGGAGTGGGGAATCAAACCCAGTTCACCAGATTAGTCTCTGCTGCTCCTAACCACTACACTCTCCCCAACCACAGGGATGAATCCAGACTAATTTTTCCACTAATTTATTTATTTACTTCATTTGTACCCTACCTTTCTCCTCAGCGATGACACCAAGAGGTTTATATCCTTCTGCTCTCTTCCATTTTATCCAAGGGGCGGAGCTGACAGTGTGGTGTAGTGGTTAAGAGCAGTGGTTTGGAGCGGTGGAATCTGATCTGGAGAACCGGGTTTGATTCCCCACTCCTCCACATTAGTGGAGGACTCTCATCTGGATGAACTGGATTTGTTTCCCCACTCCTACACATGAAGCCAGCTGGGTGACCTTGGGCTAGTCACAGCTCTCTTAGAGCTCTCTTAGCCCCACCTACCTCACAGGGTGTCTGTTGTGGGGAAAGGGAAGGTGATTTTAAACTGGTTTGATTCTTCCTTAAGTGGTAGAGAAAGTCGGCATATAAAAAACCAACTCTTCTTCTTCTCACTACAACCCTCTAAGGTAGGTTAGCCTGAGAGCGTCTGGCCCCAGGTCACCTAGCAAGCTTCCATGAAAGAGCAGGGATTTGAACCTGGATCTCCCAGATCCTAGTCCAGCATTCTTAACCACTATACCGCATATGGAAGGGACTTCCATCAGTAGAACAGAACACTACTGCCTTCCTACTCCAGCCCATTGTTCTCCCCAAAAAGGGGGACAGAAAGGACCCTCAGGTACAGAGTAAGGGGGGAAATCCAGGGTCTCCAATAGAGGAAGAAAATTAGTGAAAATTGTCCCTCCTTCCATTTTTGAAAGATTTAGTGTGGATCTAACCCACAGTTTCCAGTTGTGGGGGAAGCATTCCTGAAACAGATCCACACCCCATTGTTTTCTAGCTGGTTCTGTGCCAGTTCAGCAATACAGGGAAGCCTACGTCGCAAAGAATCCAAGACTGATTTTGTTTAGCCCTCCCTGCCTTGGAACATACTAAGGGTTTCATTTATCCTTCACTTCCATGGGATCGGTCTTTTGCAAAAGTCTTTTGCAAGAGAATATTGCAGAGCTTGAGAAGGTGCAGAAAAAAACAACCCAAAAGGATCAGGGGGCTGGAGCAACTGCCCTAAGAGGAGCAATTAAAACAATTTAGGTCTGTTTAGCTTGGAAAGAAGGCTTTTAAGGAGAGACATGATAGAGGTCTATAAAATAATGCATGGTATGGAGAGAGTGGACAGGGAGAAGCCCTCTCTCATAATACTAGAATGCGGGGTCATCTGATGAAGCTGGAGGGTGAGAGATTCAAAACAGATAAAAGGAAGTCTTTCTTCACACAACACAACGTTAAAATGTGGAACTCCCTGCCCCAGGATGTGGTGATGGCTGCCAACTTGGAAGGCTTTAAGAGTGGAGTGGACATGTTCATGGAGGAGAGGGCTATTCGTGGCTACTAGACAAAATGGATACTAGTCATAACGCATACCTGTTCTCTCTAGGGCTGTGGCTTCCTTTGTAGTCAATCCATCTCTTGTTGGGTCTTCCTCTTTTCCTGCTGCCTTCAACTTTTCCTAGCATGACTGTCTTTTCCAGTGACTCTCGTCTTCTCATAACGTGACCAAAGTATGACAGCCTCAGTTTAGTCATTTTAGCTTCTACGGTCAGTTCAGGCTTGATTTGATCTATAACCCACTGATTTGTTTTTATGGCAGTCCATGGTATATTTTCCCTTGTGGTGCACACAATGGCTCAGAGAATGGATTTAAATGGGGAATGGTACCCAGTCAGAAGGTTTAATACTTCTTTTCCCAGCGTTGTGTTCTTGATCCTGTTTCCCCTTCCTCTTTCCTGTCCCCACATTGATACTATTGCCACTTAAAAAAAAACATTTTGTATATATGCATCCTCACTAATCTGTTGTGCATGAAGGTGAGGGAAAGAAATGTGGTTTGGTTGTTTTGCCGGTCTGTGCAAAATAAGTCAGGAAATAGTGAATGGGTCATGTATTCTCTACTAATCATGGGAGCAGTTTTATACCACATGTGTTATTGAACTTGTCAGAACTCGGAAGCAAAGCAGAATCGGACATGGTTCAAAACTTGGATGAGAGACCACCCAGGAGGAACTGGGGTTGTTATGCAGAGGAAAGCAATGGCAAACCTCGTCCCCTCGTCTCTTTGCCTTGAAAATCCCAGGAAGGGTCACCATGAGTCGGTTGCGACTTGACAGCACTTAATTATTATTATTTAGATTAATGCACCCTTTTGCTCCAATTCATCCAAAATAACTACACATCCTCTGGTTCTGTTCTTGCGTTAATACCGATCATAATTCCACCCCCCATGCATGTTTTTGAAGATGGATAAATGGACCCCTTTTGGCCATTATTATCCATATTTTGGCCATTATTATCTATTATTATCCATTATCCATAAGCATCCGCAGGTGACTGCTAAGAGGCAACATTTAACATCCTCATTAGTAACCACAGCCCAAACTTACCTTCTAATCCAGGGGTGTCAAATTACTGCCCATGGGCCCGATCTGGCCCCTTGAGAGCTCCTATCTGGCCCATGAAGCAGCCACCCCACCCCACTCTTGATCTGGGCTGGTAAGGCATGGACCGGCCCCCCACCAAGTGACATTATGCCATATCCGGCCCTCGTAACAAATGAGTTCGACACCCCTGCTCTAATCCTACAAGTAACACCATTTCAACAGCCGCTTACAAATTCAGATGCACCGCTATCTGTTCGGGTGAGGAGGGGCCGTGGCCCAGTGGAAGAGCATCTGCTCGGCATACAGAAGGTCCCAGGTTCAATCTCCAGTTAAATAATCTGGCGGCATCTCCAGGTAGAATCTGGAGGTAGTGCGCCCATTAAAACCATAGCTCATTGTTAGGACGCAGCATTTAGTCTTGAGAGAGAGTGTCAAGTGAGGGGGAAGAGCGGCTGACTGGTTTTACTGCTCTGTGCAGAAGGCTGGAGTTTCCCCAAGAGAGCAGCAAATGTCTGCCTTGTAGTTTTGGCAGTCATAGCCTTCAAACGGCCCCGTATCCCAACCGCGACTTGCTCGTACTGGTGAAACATTCAAGATCACAGCCGAGCTGAGGGGGTTTTATTATCTGTAGTGGGAAAGTATGATGAGAGGATGTGTTGCTCGTATAGAGTTATAGAGAAGTCTGAGATAAAAGGCTTGATGCAGTTTGTGCTCTTCTTAAAGCAGTAATTGGAAATAGAACATAGGAAAAAGCAAGGGAGGAGACAGGCAAGCCCTGTGTTAGTGGGAAATGATACACAGACATTGGACACACACGAAGCTGCCTTTTTCTGAATCAGACCTTTTTTGGTCCATCAAGGTCAGTATTGACTACTCAGACTGGCAGCAGCTCTCCAAGGTCTCCAGGCCTGAGGTCTTCCCTATCACCTACTGCCAGATTCTGTCTGGAGATGCCACCAGATTCTTTAACTGGAGACTGAACCTGGGACCTTCTGTATGCCGAGCAGATGCTCTTCCACTGGGCCACGGCCCCTCCTGACCCATTCAGATGGTAGTGCAGATGGTAGTGCATCTGAATTTGTAAGCGGCTGTTGAAATGGTGTTACTGGTAGGATCAGAGCAGGGGTGTCGAACTCATTTGTTACGAGGGCCGGATGTGACATAAATGTCACTTGGTGGGGGGCCGGTCCATGCCTCGCGAGCCCAGATAAAGAGTGGGGTGGAGTGGCTGCCCCGTGGGCCGGATAAGAGCTCTCAAGGGGGCAGATCTTGCCCCACGGCCCATATGTTACTCCTGGATTAGAGGGTAAATTTGGGCTTTGGTTACTAGTGGGAGCGTGGAGAACCAATGATCATCTCAATGTCCTATCCTTGCTATGGCAACTCATCAGTTTCCATCAGCAGGGGGAACAGCCAAACCTCAAAAGTTTAATCTTTGTTTTCGTTTAGTATAATCGTTTTCTTCAAGTTTGATTTTCTTAGCTGCCCAGAAGCGTACTAAGAGACAGTTGGATTCAAGCCGTAGTTGAGAAGTGGACTGAAAATTGTATTGCTGTCTTCTAGGATCCCCACGCTGAGGAATTTGAGGACAAAGAATGGACGTTTGTCATAGAAAATGTAAGTGAGAAACTGTTCCTTTCTCTCTTTTTTTTAATGTGTCTTTTCATATCTGCAAATTCTGTATTCAGAACCTTGCTCCAGTCTACAGAAAACCTGTAATATTTCTTACGTGGAGGTTGACATCAGACGTTGTTCATTGCATTATTCTAGATCCCTCTAGATAAGATGCTGGATTCTATCACTGGTTTCCTGAAAGATCTGCATTGGTTGCCTGTCTGCTTCCTGGCACAATTCAAAGTGCTGTTTCTCAGCTTCAGGGCCCCAAAGAGTTTGGGGTCGGAGCACGTGAAGGGCCGCCTCCTCCTTCTGTACTGTCCAGCCCGCTGGTTAAGATTTGCCTCGCAAATCCTGCTCTCTGTGCCCCTGAGGCAGGTGGCAAGTAGAAAGGGCACGTTGAGTGCCGCCATCTCACCTTCAGGACGCCCTCCCGATTTTAGGCTCGCCGTAATGTTTTTCAGGTGCCGTGCCAAGACACCTTTTACCTTGGCTTTTAACGAAGGAGGTTTATTATTATTTTTAGCTATTTTGTGGTCTGTTTCCGTCCTGAGGTCTGTTTTACAGATGTTTTTAGGGTGCTCAGTGGTGGCTTTATGTGGCCTTTGTGTCCCAGCTTGATTCTAATGTCTTGTTGGTATATTGATAATCAACGATTTTATGATTTTTGTTGTACTGTTTTTATTTGTAAGCAGCCTTGATTATGAGCATATAAATCTCCAAAATAAATAAATGATGGAGGAGAGTTGTGTCCAATAAGGTGCCGCGCGCTTTTCATTAGTTTCTTATATCTGTTCTTGCGTAGGAGATGGGAAATCCAGGCTGCTGTGTGTGTCTGTGTTTCCTTCTAGAATACCTTTCAACACCAGAGTACCGCTACATGCATGCTTATCGAATGGATTGGGCCGCAACCCCAATGGGGAAAAACAGGGCCGGCCCTGCCCCAAGGCGAAGCAAGGCAGCTGCTGCATGGTTTTTGGGGAGTGGTAAACTACCAGCAGCTGCTGCGCTCCTCCCTGTGGATGAATACAACGTCATGCCAATGGCCACTGGGTGATCCTCCACTACTGCACTGCAGAATAGTAGCATAATATTACTGTAATATTACTGTGGCAACGACAATAAGCGTTCCTCTGAGTGCAGCACCAGGATAGCCAGTGTGACACATAGTTAATTAAATTGTGGAACTCCCTGCCCCAGGATGTGGTGATGGCTGCCATTTTGGAAGGCTTTCAGAGGGGAGTGGACATGTTCATGGAGGAGAGGGCTATCCACGGCTGCTAGTAAAAATGGATACTAGTCATGATGCATCCCTATTCTCTCCAGGATAAGAGGAGAATGCCTATTATATTAAGTGGTATGGAACACAGGCAGGATGGTGCTGCTGCAGTCATCTTGTTTGTGGGCTTCCTGGAGGCACCTGGTTGGCCACTATGTGAACAGACCGCTGGAGTTGTTGGGCCTTGGCCTGATCCAGCATGGCTTATCTTTTGTTCTTATGACTTGTCATTCTGTGATGCTGTACAGTTGCACTCAGAGTCTGGCAGAAAAAGGGAGAAACAGGAATGTGCCCAGGTCCCTCCAAACAAACACCAGGCATCCACCAGGTTGGCTGAGAGGGAGTGTTAGGAGCTGCTCAAAAAGAGCTTTGACTTTTGAAAGCTTGTACGCTGATAATCTTGTTGGTCTTTAAAGAGTTGTGTGAGTCAAGTGCCATCAAGTCGCTTTCGACTCACGGCAACCGTATGAATCAACGTCCTCCGAAACGTCCTATCTTTAACAGTCTTGCTCAGATCTTGCAAACTGAGGGCCGTGGCTTCCTTTGTAGAGTCAGTCCATCTCTTGTTGGGTCTTCCTCTTTTCCTGCTGCCTTCAACTTTTCCTAGCATGACTGTCTTTTCCAGTGACTCTTGTCTTCTCATAACTCTCCCCCACCTCCTATTATCCAGTTTAGTGTCATGGCCAGCACAATATTATTTGAGATAGGAACAGCCTGATTCAGATCTAACCTGAAACTATGAAGTGCGCTGCTCGGTCTCAGCCATCGCCTCGCCTCATATGTGTCATGTGGGGAAAATAGTGCTGGCTTACCTTGCAGGGATGTTGTAAAGGTTACTGAGATAACATAAAAATTGCTTTGACCCTTGTGGAATAGTAGCTTATTATTATTATTAGTGTTGGTGTTTTGTTTGTTGGCCGCTAAGTCAGAACCGATTTACAGCAATCCCATAGGATTTTCAAGGCATGAGATATTCAGAGGTGGTTCGACCCTGGACTTCCATGGGGGTCTCCCATCCAGTTACTCACCAGGGCCGACCTTCCTTAGCTTCCAGGATCTGACGAGATCAGGCTATCCTGGGCTATCCAGGTCAGGAAAGTGTTAATATTACTGGTATCTTCTTATTGTGTTTGTGCCTATTAAGTGCCGTCAAGTTGCTTCCGACTCATGGTGACCCTATGATTCAATGTCCTCCGAAACATCCTATCTTTGACAGCCTTGCTCAGATCTTGCAAACTGAGGGTCGTGGCTTCCTTTATGGAGTCAATCCATCTCTTGTTGGATCTTCCTCTTTTCCTGCTGCCTTCAATTTTTAATAATTACTTTGCCAATTATTGTCGCAAATTAAGACCCAGATTTTCCAAGCGAGTGGAAAAGGATTGCATGCAAAAAAGAAAGTCACAACAAATACTAACAGAAGTACAGACATGTCAATGAGAAAGTACCATGAGGAAGAGAAAGGAGCAAGGAGACTGAAACCCCCCCCCCATGGTGTTACTGGGGGTCTCATCCCCCAAGAGAAGCATTTTGGAGAGCATTTTGGATGGCAACAGGTATGGGGGGGGGGTTGTAGGAAGGAACAACAGAGATGGGAATGAGTCTGTCCACGCAAGTTACTGACAGATTGAAGTTACTGGTAGATCCAGGGCAACAACTTGAGTCAAAACCAGGCAAAATTTAGAAATATTTGCTATTCTAATTTTTTTTGTAAAAACAATTACAGTCTGCTCAGCATATATGCTGCCCAACTATATAATTTCAAAATATGTAAATCCCGTCACATTTTAAAAATCAGTGCTTTAGCTGTATTATGAAATATCCCTCCTGGAAAGATTTGCTGGCCACTATATGTTCAGATTATCATATGTTCAGATTATCATAAAGAAAGGAAAAGAGGGCATAGTAGTGTATTTCATTGCCTTATTTCAATGCGTATTTCAATGCCGTTTCACATTAGCTGAATGGAAAATAATGTAATTTTTTAAAATTGATGTCATGCCTTTGGCAGTATGGGATGGTAACTGTGGTTCATTTTCATTTAAATATATGATGTGCTTGTTGGGATGATTTTAAAAGTGAAATTGACCGCCAAAAGTTGTAGTCAGAGCTAAATACATCACCTACAAATACTTTCGAATAAACTTTGGGGAAAGTTAGAAAAATCTTTTTCAAGGTTAATAGCACCACACAGTGGTGAGAGAAGAAATATAAAACATGTGGCTTGGAAAAGTGAAAAAAGCATCTTTGCCTATATATATATATTTATAATATATATAATAAAGGAATACAATAAGTGGAAAAAGGGATAAAGGGGAAAAAGTCAAACCTAATTCATCTTCCAAGTATTATACAGTCTAAAATACGATCATATCAAAATAACATTGTTTGTCTTAAGCATATCAACATTATTGTAAGCATTCATTGAATAGTTTCTAAAGTAATTCTCTAAACTCTTTGTGTTTAACAGGTTTTCATAACACGTGAATAATAATCATATAGAGGTTGCCATTTTGTCAAAAACCCGTCCATTGAATTCATTTTTAGCAAGTGAGTTAGTCAGGCCATTAATGCAAAGAGAAAAAAGTTTACGGCTCCATTCTGTGATAGCTGGTATTGTGTTAGATTTCCAGTATCTGGTGTAGACAATTCTAGCAGCAGAAGTTGCATATTGGTAAAGTTCTTATCAAACTTTATTATCAAAGTTCACTTGCGGGGGGAGTTATACCCAGAAGCATATATTTAGGTTCTAATTCAAAATTTACTGTCAACATTGTCTAAAAAATGTTGAGCACTTAAGTTTAACAACCAAATGGACGAGGAAGGAAGGAAGTGGGGGGTGAGGGAACAGAGAGCAAACACCATTACAGACGTCACCGTTCATCTAGAAGTTTGTTCTGTTAGCACTGCATCATTCTCTTTTCTTCGTTGGCCTGCATCCTGACACCAAATGCTACATTTAACATGCCTCCTGCTGGTAAAAGTACTGTATAGAACTGTTTGGGGTTTTTTTGCAGTTAGTGGGACTTTGCCCCCTTTCCCCCCTTGTTCCTAAAATAATGAGGAGGAGGAAAGGCGGCATGGTTTAGCCTGATCGCGTCAGATCTTGGGAGCTAAGCAGGGTCGGTACTTGGATGGGAGACCACCAAGGAAGACTTTGCAGAGGAAGGCAATGGCAAACCCATCTGTCTTCAGCTTTCCCTTTCCCCCGCCCAGCAGCCTCTACCTAGAAAACCCATGTGTGGTGGTGGCCATTGCTCCAGGCCTATTTACATGATAGAGAACCCTCAAGGACTTGTGAGGGGACACCTCTATCTCCCCTGTGTCCACCTGCCCATATTATTTCCTCTTTCCCTCCTCCTGGAAACCCTCACATCCTCTCCCCCATTCCCTACCTCAGTCTCTCCTTCTCAGCCATTCAACAACCTACATGTTAATCTGCCTCCCATCTTCAGCCATATTTATTATTTATTTACTTCATTGATACCCCACCTTTCACCACAGTGGGGAATCAAAGCAGTTTACATTATCCCCCTCGCCTCCTTTTTAATCCTCACAACAACCCTGTGAGGTAGCTTAGGTTGAAAGTTCATGACTGACCTAAAATCACCCAGTGAGTTTCCAAAGGAAGATGGGGATTTGAACCTGGGCCTCCCAGACCTTACTCTGAAGCTCTAACCACTACACCACACCGACTTTCATAGGGTGGCTGCTGTTGAACAGTGGCAAGCAGCGTTGAACCAACGCAAGCAGCGTTGAACCATCTACGCCTGGTTGCAAGTAGCAACTAGCTACGCCTAGAGGAGTTGTGCAAATTGGGTGGTCACCCAGTGGTTGCTGCCAGGCCAAGGTTTGCAAACCTCCAGGTGGGACCTGGAGATTCCCTGGAATTACAACTGAACTCCAGATGAAAGAGATCTGTCCCCCTGGAGAAAATAGCTGCTTTGGAGGGTGGACTCCATGGCATTATACCCTGCTGAGGTCTTCTCCCTCCCCAAACCCGGCCCTCCTCAGACTCAACCACAAAATTTGCAGGAATTTCCAACTTGGAGCTGGCAACCTTTGCCAGGCCTGGCCCCACTGAGTTCTAGGAGCCTAAATATACCTGGAAAGGGCTCTGCCCCCTCCCTCTGCTTTTCACTGACAGAAACTGAAGTCTGAAACCTGTGGTTGCCTGGCAGTAGCCACTGAGTGAATCTGTTGCTTAAAGCTACAGGTGCTCCTTTTATCATTTTTGGATTTTTTAAACTCCTCAATCAATTTTTTAAGATTTCATATGTTTATTCAATCCTGGGGCCCTTTTGAGTTTTGTAGAATGATCCATTTTGCCTATTTATGTATCCGGAGATTTGTCCGACTTCGCTATTAGAATATAAGATACTAAAAGATGAAACTCTGATTGAGGTTGTATTTTGGAAAACTACAAGAGCAGAGTGACCGGGTGAAATATGGTGGTCAACTGTAATTTATGCGGAGGCTTGAAATATTCCCACAGATGTCATTTCTAAAGAGCAGCACGCTTGAACCTGGGAACATGCTAAACCCCACCTAATTCTTGAACATCTCCATTTGTTGCTTGGTCTTCAAAGTTAACCCTATAGCAATCCAGTGCTATATATTTTCCCCTATATTTGTTCATCTTCTGTGCTCAAAGCTGGATTGTTTAACTGGGCTAAGGAGAGCATTTTGTTGCAAAGTATTTTCACAGTAGCACCATGACCGTTCCGGATCTCGTATTCACTCGTGCCTGCGTGGCAATAGGACATACCTAATGCTACTGTAATTATTTTCCTCTGTACCCATGTGCAGATATGAGTATCTTCCAACTTTGTCAGATATATTTCATGCATCATAATGAATCAGAATCTAGGCAATGAAAGTAGGGGAGCCATTCCCCCTCAGTCAGGGTTGGGGATCCCCTGCCCTGAGTTCCCGTTGCACAACACTACTCCAAATGGTAACACAGGGAAAATAGAAAAAAATAATAACTGCAGTTATTAGGGAAAACACAAAAGTGGGTAGTTCTAGGAATCACCAGAAACTCTGTGGTGTTAACCATGGTGTTACCATGGTCTGGTAACCCGGAATGAAAGCTGATGTGAAAACGTGTGTCCGCTGCAAACCAGCACAGTTACCGTCTGAAACAGTAAGCAAGGTATCACAACACTCTTAGCTGTTGTTGGGAGGACTGTGTGTGTTAAGTGTGCACACGTATGCACATGTGTTTTTTTTTTTTTTTGTATAGCAGACTAACATAGTTAACTCCCTTGGCAGTGGCCTTTCTAGGGCTTATGTAGTTGGTCTTCAGGGTGGCTGGCTTACGCCAGGTGCTGTACAAGTCATCCAGTGTGCGGAAAGCACTCTCTGCCCAAATGCAGAAGTGTCCAGCATGGCCCCCGGGAGCAAGTGTTAGAAGGTTCAGTTTGTTGACATCAAGAAATTTTGTTAGCCTTCAAGGTGCTACTGGACTCCTACTCTTTTCTACTGCTCGTGACAGACTAACACGGACGGCTACCCATCGGGATCTATCTCCAAATATAAAGTTGTTGGTTTTTTAGATAATAAAATGTAAGTTTCCAGGGTCCCTTTTTTACTTCCAACTAAAGGCCATCACAGCTGTGTGGCTACTACAGCTCTTGCCGACTAAAGGCTATTACAGCTCTACAGCTACTACAGTTCTTGCCGACTAAATGCTACTACAGCTCTTGCCAACTAAAGGCTACTTTAGACAACTAGACAGACAGCTCTACACCTACTACTGCTCTTGCCAACTAAAGGCTACTAAAGCTCTTTTTGCTTTCTGGCTCCTAGTAGCTCATTTTGTATAAACAACAAGTTAGCAGACTGGTCGAAGGTAATGAGATGGCCATCACCTTTTGGTTACTGCTCTGCGATAGGACAGATTTTATAAGGAACACTCCATCTTTTCAGCGCATGCAGAATTCTTTTGAAAAGCAATCGAAACACTTGATCTTCGGTTAAGGAATTCATCTGCCTAGGTTTTGTGCATTTTTTTTCCAGCCTGAACTGTTTTGGTTGTTTTTTTTTTTATTTAGCTCAAAATAAAAATGCCTCTTTCAGAATTAAATGTCTGCATTTAATACATTTAGAGCAGTGGTTCAGACATGCTTTCCTGGCCTTCTAATTCCCCTGTCATATTCTGCTGTACGTGATTATGTGAAATGTGCCCGCTTGCCTGTGTAAATTAGGCTGGGCCTCCCGGTCCAGATACAGCTCGGAATTAAATGCCTGCTTTGTCAGCCGTCTCACTCTTCTTCTGCTTTAAATTTAATGGGAAATCAGGAAAGTGTGTGCTTGCGTTTTTTAAAATACAGAATTTGCTTACATTAGATGTCTAGCACTTTGGTTCTAGTTCAGAAAACTTGGAGCTTAAGCTTGTGGAGCAAAAAGATGTCACACGAACACATGAAGCTGCCTTCCACTGAATCAGACCCTTGGTCCATCAAAGTCAGTATTGTCTACTCAGACCGGCTGCGGCTCTCCAGGGTCTCAGGCAGGGGTCTTTCACATCACCTACTTGCCTAGTCCCTTTAACTGGAGATGCTGGGAGATTGAACCTGGGACCTTCTGCATGCCAAGCAGATGCTCTGCCACTGAGCCACGGCCCCTCCATGTCGCAACCTCTTGTCCTGATTGGTCAACGTTTTATGACGAGAGTCGCGAGAGGCCTTCTGTTGAGCATTGCAGTAGTTGGACCTGATCTTGTTCCATCCCACAGTTTGCCGTTAGCAACATGTTCTGTAGGCGTTCAGGAAATGGCAAGGAATGCTAACTAAGAGTTGTCTTCCCCTCCCTCCCCAGGAACTCATGAGAGACCAGCATTGCTGGCTCGGGAACAGCCTTTGTGGGAAGACCCTGCGTACGTTTTTCTCGACAATGCCACCGATTCATTTAAATTCTGACCTCTCCATCATACCATAAATTCCTGAGTAAAGTAAGCCGGTCATAACCCATTGGGATAAATCATACAGCCCTATGATGTGTTAGGGATTTTCTCACAGAGAAGCTGGAGTTGGCATAGCGGTTAGTGAGCTGGACCTCGAAGCGGGTTCCAACTCATTCGTGAAGCTCACTGGGTAACTGTGGGACAGTTGCTCTTTTCTCAAAGGGTTCTTGTGAGGACCAGATGCACGTCCAGAGTTCCTTGGAGAACAGGCAGGGTAACAACGGTGAACATATGGAGAAGCAAATTTGAAGAAGAGTTGTTTTTTATATGCCAACTTTCTCTACCACTTAAGGAAGAATCAAACTAGCTTACAATCACCTTCTCTTCCCCTCCCCACAACAGACACCCTGTGAGGTAGGTGGGGCTGAGAGAGCGCCAAGAGAGCTGTGACTAGTCCAAAGTCACCCAGCTGGCTTTGTGTGGAGGAGTGGGGAACAAATCCAGTTCACCAGATTAGCCTCCACCGCTCATCTGGAGGAGTGGGGAATCGAAGCCGGTTCTCCAGATCAGAGTCCACTGCTCCAAACCACTGCTTTTAACCACTACACCATGCTGATTCTCGCAGTTCCATCCGAAGCATGCTCATATGGAAAGCTGCAGTTATATCAGTGGAATCGACAGAATTATATTCCATCTGTTCTTTGATGCTGTTCTCAGACATACACTGTGAGTGGATCCAGAGCAAAACCTCTGCTTGTAGTAAAGCCAGCATGGTGTAGTGGTTACCAGCGGTGGTTTGGAACGGTGGACTCTGATCTGGAGAACCAGGGTTGATTCCCCACTCCTCCACATGAGCAGCAGAGGCTAATCTGGTGAACTGGATTTATTTCCCACTGCTACACATGAAGTCAGCTGGGCGACCTTTTCATAGCATGATTGTCTTCTCCAGTGACTCTTGTCTTCTCAAAATGTGACCAAAATATGATAGCCACAGTTGTCATTTTAGCTTCTAGGGTCAGTTCGGGGCTGATTTGATCTATAACCCACTGATTTGGTTTTTTTGCACATATGTAAAGGCTGGATGGAAGAGAAGAAAGGTCCCATCGGAGGTTATATCCTTAACTTCTGCCCTTAACTAACGCTTGCCTTTACGTGGCAAAAGTTATCTTTCTGGTTAACAAAAGAGCAGAAATTTAATATTACCGCAAATCAGACTGGATCCACAGATGCGATTTGTTTTCTCTGACACAACCTTGAGGTTTTAATTGCATGTGCGTTTGTGACATGTTTCAGCTTAAAATTATGGAAGCCACAAAACCATCTTCTTGCGCGATATCAATACTGCAATTATTTCCACACATCTCTCGTAGATGAAAGACGGGATGGCAGGAAATGGCACCGGACCGATAATGCTTTCCTTTTCTCATAAACTCAATAATTTTTCACCCCATACCGTAACATTTACACTGGAATGAGTTTGATGACACATAATTTCTGCAGTTAATATTGATTCACAGTGGTGAAGTGTAATCTGCCTTCTCAATTTCTGGAACCAATTTGTTTAAAAAAAAATTCGGTCAGGCCGCTTCCTGTCATTCGCTTTCCAATATCTTCCCCCCCCCCCCACCATAGATGACGGTCTATCGGGCGAGGAGAAACAGGTGACCACAGTGGATATCAATGATATTCTTTGCCGGCTGGAGGGAGGAAGCTGATAAACGGAGGCTGCCGGTTCTGGAAACAAACCTCTAATACGACATTAGGCATGTTTAAAACCAGCAGAGGGCTCTGGCAATTCTTAGGATATGTTTATTCATAGAAAATCAGCGGTAAAATATACTCGCCGGGGCAGGCGAGAGACTCGAATCTGCATGAGGTCTTTTTCTCGTTCCGACATCAAATATCAAAACAGAGTCTTGGTAATTGTTTTACAGTGGGGTTCTAATCATACTCCAGACGTAAGCTGAGCCATCTAACTTGCCTTTTAATGGAAAAGTATGTGTTTTTAAGATTGTTCGACTTGCCGCGCTTTCCGCCCCCTTCTTTTGAATGCATATGTGATATTTGCCGTTGATAGCGAGCAAAATTTATTTATTTCAAATGCAGCTTGCTGAGATAGCATTATGTTAGACAAATCTCATTTCATTGTGGGCGCCCGTGGGGGCGGGGGACGATGGCCATATGTTGTTACAGCTCCGTACCTTGTGATTCTTGGTAAAAGGTGCATAGCAGGATCCTCAGCGAAAAGAGAAAACAACGAAATGCCAACACATAGTCATTAACGGGAGGGGGGGAGAGATTTGGTCGATGGTACCTCACTCACTAGAGCGTTAAAGATTGTATTTAGGATTTTTTTCCACTCAAGGCAATGTTTTGCATAACATTTGAGTCTCTGTGCAAAGCATTCATATGGTAGCAAACTTGGTAAAAGTAAAATGTTTAGTTTTGTCTTTGGACTGGATGAATAGCTGCAGGCCTGGTCTTGAGTGTCGTGAGTGTGTGTTTGATGAAAACCTGCGTCTCCGTAGTATCAGTTGAAGCCTTTTCTACTGTAAGATTTGGTGCTAAAGCGTTTCCTATGTTTTTGTGTTTGTTTTTGTCTTGCAAAAGTTTCCCTTCTCTCCTGGGGAGGTGGGGTGGAACCTGGTTTTTCTACAAGGCTTCAACATTTTGGGAAATTTTACATCTCTAGCTAGACAATAAGTGGACAGCCCCCCTGATGACTTGCTAATTAAAACTCGGGGTGCTTTTAAGGCCCTCTTAATGAGATTCTCCTTTTGGCTTGCCTGCTTTCCAGCTCTTCTTCTATTACCTGCCAGCACTTCTTAAAAAAAAGACGCCAACAAACTATTCTAACAACTTGGCAGAATTCCAAATAGTCTATTATTCTCGCCGTAAGGGTTTCTTTTGTTGGGAATGTAGGATAATTGTGTGTCTAAGACAATGTCAAAGTAAGAACAGCCCTATAACAATTATATACAGAGTGTATGTAGAAATGTGGTGTTGGAGGAGAGTGTTACGGATACCGTGGACAGCCAAAAAAACAAATCAGTGGGTTATAGATCAAATCAAGCCTGAACTGACCCTAGAAGCCAAAATGACTAAACTGAGGCTATCGTATTTTGGTCACATTATGAGAAGACAGGAGTCACTGGAAAAGACAGTCATGCTAGGAAAAGTTGAGGGCAGCAGGAAAAGAGGAAGACCCAACAAGAGATGGATTGACTCTATAAAGGAAGCCACAGCCCTCAATTTGCAAGATCTGAGCAAGGTTGTCAAAGATAGGACGTTTTGGAGGACTTTGATTCATAGGGTCGCCATGAGTCGGAAGCGACTTGACGGCACTTAACACACACACATGTAGAAAGGGGGGAAAGACGCTGAAAGTCTCATCCTGCTTGTCAGTACATTCATTATCCTGAATCTGTACCAAATACTTGCTCAATGGTTAATAGAAAATTAGATCACTTGGTCTCTCTCTCGACTCGTTCCTTATGCTCTGAGCCACTGAGGCTTTCCGAATGATAAAACACAGATTTTTGGAGATTGGACAACAAAATCTCAATAGCGCAGCAAATAAAACTTGCTCTCCTCTTAACTTGGGGATGTTCCTGGAAGGAGGCCAACCATCCTCGTATTTCTCCCTCCTGCGAGTTCCGCAGCAACGCAGAGCCTTCTCCCTTGCAAGATTTAATGTCACGCCATCTTCAGTTTTTTACGGGAGATTTCAAAATCTACTCCACTCAGCAAGCAATTGCCCCTGTGGGAAGAGCTGTATTGAAACAATTTCACATATGCTTTTCTGTTGCTCTTGTTATGATGAAATTCGATCCATACTTTTAACACCTATCTTGGGAAACAAGACTGGATTATCTGATCCTGCAAAGGTATCTTTTCTCTTGAATAATCGCTCTCCCAACATAATTGAGAAAGTGGCAAAATACCTTCAAAGTGTCTTAAAGGGACTAGGCAAGGAGGTGATGTGAAAGACCGCTGCCTGAGACCCTGGAGAGCCACTGCCGGTCTGAGTAGACAATACTGACTTGGATGGACCCAGGGTCTGATTCAGTATAAGGCAGCTTCATGTGTTACGTTTCATATGTTATGTTTCAGTGTCATAAAAGTACGGCATGACAAAACTCAGGGATGAATATTGTTTATGTTTGTGACATTATTCGAGCCATATGTAATATTTTATTGCATAACTTAAGTCTTCTTTTTTATGCCATTAAAGGTTATGGTATTGAGATTGGCTGGTCAAAGGCTAATGCCCGAATATAATTAATCTACGATGGTTTTGTTGGGATTTTTCTTTGTTCTAATTATACAGTTTCTCATACGGTTTTCACTCGCCCCTCCATGTGATGTTTTCAGCGTTCTTTTTTGTAAGCCTTGCATATAAAATCGCTTCCTCTGCTACAGCTGTCTGTTGTCTTGATGGACAGTATCTGTTTTTGACGACTTGGCTGGAATTGGCCAAACGTGTTGGGGCTTGAGTGAAAAGCCACAGTGATGCATACGGCTTTGTTGGATTCTTTGCTGCTTCAGCAGCTGAACGGTTAAGAGACTTTTAAAGGCCATGGCTTATAGGTCCTGCTGGTGCAGCACCAAACATTGACAGCCCCCCCGCAGTCTGCTATTTGGACTCAGACAGCGAGTCAGAGAAATAGCTGACAGGTTCTCATGAGGTTGCTATTAACAGACTTGATTTGACTATTCTGTTATAACTCTGCTATAGATCAGAAATCCGATTTGGTCAACTGTTTTCAGAGGAAGGGAAGATGGTTCAGTGGTAGAGCATCTGCTTGGCATGCAGAAGGTCCCAGGTACAATCCCCGGCATCTCCAGTTAAAGGGACTAGGCAAGTAGGTGATGGGAAAGACCCCTGTCTGAGACCCTGGAGAGCCGCTGCCGGTCTGAGTAGATACTGACTTTGATGGACCGAGGGTCTGATTCAGTATAAGGCAGCTTCATGTGTTTTTTTTTTTTTTTCTTCTCCTGGTGGAAAACATTTTATTATTAGGTACCACAGCAACATACTGTATTTGGAAAAGTACAAAATCAGCTCAGAAGAGACTGTATCACTCCTGTCATGAGATGATCGATATGCCCAAATATCGATATTGGTCTGTGAACGTGGTGTTCAGGGAATTTATTCTAAAAGTTTTGGGTGTTCAATCCGTGTAATTGTCCAGTCTGATGTTACACCTCGAGTAAATTCTCTCCGGAACTCATAGTTTGCTGTTAAAGGGCGTTTCGTTTCCTTGGTCGTCTTGTCGCCAAAAACAACCTGGAAGACGTTGGTTCCATCTGGAGTTTTTAAGGAAGGTCAGCATTGGTCAGGTGCCAGAAACGCATCAGGATACTACCAAACTTTCTTCCGCTATCATCGTAGTATATGCCAACGTCTCCTGCTCTCGTGTACATTATTTCATCCATGTCAGTGGCGAGGGCGCTTCTGTGGTCTTCAGACAGCAAAGAGAGCTTCTCCTTCAGCACCTGAAGCATCTCTTTAGATATCAACTCCTCCAGCAAATCATATGTACTCCCAGAAATCAACCTCAAAACAAGAGCAAAGGCCTGCTTGGCGCCCTGCTTGAATTCGTGGATGCTGAACTCGTGGTCAAAGTAGGCGCGGATGAGGAAGAAGTAGAGGCGGGTGCGGAGCCACATCGAGGGGTTGGGGACGCCCACCACGCTCCACCTTCGTTGACCTTCGCTGTGCTCCGGGTCGCTGTTGTAGGGGCACGTGGGGGGCAAGGCAGGGTGGTGGTGGCCGGAGGGGTGAAGGGAATGGGCGGAGGGGGGGCGAAGGCCCGATCGGGATGGACCAGGCCTGAGGTACGGCCGAGAGGAGGAAGCGGCAGGGATGGATTGCTGTGGGCAGCCGGCTGCAGCGGAGCCCTGCGGGCAGCGCCATTGCCGCCCACCTCAGTCCGACCGTCATCCCCTTCCCCCGTCCTCGCGCGGTCCGGTTTCGAAATAAGCCCAGGTGGGAACAGGAGTGCCACGCCCAGCTTCATGTGTTTTCATGAGTTTGCTCTTCGTTGTCCTAATATCCCTAATTAATGAAATAGAAGTTTTTCCAGTCCTTCAGAGGATTTATTTGCTGTTGAAGCAAGTCTGAGGAGCACGCTGTATGGTAACTTACAGTGAGTCCACCGAAGGGTATTGAATCTAAGGCTCAGTTTCCACACGATAGAGCTCTCGGGATTTATGATGCTGGGTACCCTGACCCAACTTGTGACCCCTATCACAGGCATAAGGACATAGGAAAAGCCCTGCTGGATCAGATCAAGGGCAGGTGTGTAAGGCACCTTCTTTGGCAAGGTGTAGAATGTTATGCAAAACTGCTTTGCTTAGGGTGTTTAGGGTTGCCAGGTCCCTCTTCGCCACCGGCAGGAGGTTTTTGGGGCGGAGCCTGAGGAGGACGGGGTTTGGGGAAGGGAGGGACTTCAATACCATAGAGTCCAATTGCCAAAAAATGAGCGCACACTGAAGAAAGGTTTGACTGAAAAGGCTAGATATCCGGGGCTGCATTGGTCAGTGGTGCTATGGATATTTATACACATTGAATGCTGAACCGTCTTGGGCAAGCATCTGATCTTCATTGCAGCCTGAAATCGACAAGGACATTTCTACCTTGTGGTTGCGAAGCTACACTACTAAGAACATTCCTGGATCGAGAGATCTGGTAACTACAATTGGACATAGTTTATTGGACTATTATTGGATTGCACATGAGGGATTTTTTTTCTTGAGATTGATGTTACACAGGATTGTGATTATATGGTTTGTGCTTTATACTTGTGACTAACAACATAGAATACTGTACTTACCTTTTGAGTCATTTATTCTTATACCTATACTGAGTTTATACTACTATCTGGAGGTAGGCAACCCTGAAGATGTTTTCGACAGTTAATGGGCATTTGCAACTCTCTCGGTTTTACTTTGCGTATTTAAGAGTTGTGTAGGGTTTTGAGGTGGTTTCATGGGATGTGTTTTTTTAAGGACCAGGCTGTATTTTTATTCTATCGGGCCTTTCTCACATTGTCATGTTCCTCATGTCTAACTTACTGTTTTTTTTGGGGGGGTGTGTGTTTTCAATTCCACATGTGTTTCGCTCCTTCTAGTGGTCGATTCGGCATCACACAGCTTTAAAGAGAGCATTAAAAACTTCCATTTAAATCTGCATTTTATCCATGAAAGTAGTTTAGCAGTGGAATGGGCTGTCTAGGGAGGTGGTGAGCCCCCCCTCTCTGGCAGTCTTCAAGCAAACACTTGTCAGGGATGTTCTAGTTCATCTTGGAATGCCTTCTATTCCTTTTCAACTGGGGGAGCTGCTGCAACATAAGTCTTGAGAGCCAGTGTGGTGTAGTGGTTAAGAGTGGTGGTTTGGAGCGGTGGACTCTAATCTGGAGAACCGGGTTCGATTTCCCACTCCTCCACATGAGCAGCAGAGGCTAATCTGGTGAACTGGGTTGGTTGCCCCACTCCACATGAAGCCAACTGGGTGATCTTGGGCTAGTCACAGCTCTCACAGGATATCTGTTGTGGGAAGGGGAAGAGAAGGCGATTGTAAACCAGTTTGATTCTTCCTTAAGTGGCAGAGAAAGTTGGCATATAAAAACCAACTCCTCCTCCTTCTTCTTCCACCACCTCCCAGTGTTTGTTTATTTTTCTATTTATTTACTTCATGTGTACCCCAGTTTTCTCCCCAATGGCTTACTGTGTTCTCTTCTCCTCCATTTTATCCTCACAACGGCCCTGTGGGGTAAGTTAGGCTGTGAAGGTGTGGCTGGCCCAAGGTCGTCCAGCGAGCTTCCATGGCAGAGGGGAGATTCTGCATGGTATAGTGATTAGAAAGTCAGTCTAGGCTGTGGAAGAACCAGATCTGATCTGCTGGGATTTCAGCTTTGGGGGAAAGTAATGCATTGGGATAATACCTATCCCATAAGAACATAAGAAAGGCCATGCTGGATCAGAACAAGGCCCATCAAGTCCAGCAGTCTGTTCCCACAGTGGCCAACCAGGTGCCTCTAGGAAGCCCCCAAACAAGACAACAGCAGCAGCACCATCCTGCCTGTGTTCCAAAGCACCTAAGATAATAGGCATGCTCCTCTGATCCTGGAGAGAATAAGTATGCATCATGACTAGTAGCCATGTTGACTAGTAGCCATGAATAACCCTCCCTCTCCTCCATGAACATGTCCACTCTCCTCTTAAAGTCTTCCAAGTTGGCATCCATCCCCACATTTTGGGGCAGGGAGTTCCACAATTTAACTCTGTGTTGTCTATGGGGTTGCCATAAGTCGGCTGCAACTTGATGGCAAAAAGAGGTATGTGTCTAATATATATTTTTGTGTGTGCGTGTGTGTCTAAAACATACAAAGCTAATTTACAGTAAAATAGCAAAATATCTGTGTAAAGCATTGGTTGGGGGTGTAAAGCATGGGATGAAGGGTGGAAAAAGAAATGCATCGGATCTAAATTCATCAGCATGTAGCAGTCCATTGTTAGCTCAGTGATGTCATGCAATTTACACCCTGGGGCTAATATGAGGAAATAGGGAAGCATCTACATTGGTAAACCTGAGAAGGATCGAGATAAAGGGATGTGTGAAGGAACGGTGATTAATCGGGGCCTCCCAAAATTTCCTGGAAGCCTTACACGGTGGCGGGGCTTAAATCACCGTGTCCTGACGAAACCTCTCCCCAAATGTGAGGCCATGTAACGCTGCTTGGTGCTCTACAACCACTTGATGGCACCCTTTGATTTAGTACGCAACTCGTGCGCCGTTGGGGGGGGGAGGTATTGCAGCGCAGCTATAGTATTTGTAATGGAATAACATGTAAAGAACTAAAGACTGCAAGGTATCTGGTTAATGTAGAGATGAAATGAATGAACCAGCAAGGCTAAGCTTTCCTGACCCTTCATGAGAGAATAGATGAAAAAAAAAGGGGGAAGAATAAGCTATTGTGCCAAAGGGAGATGATGAAATTCAAGATCCACACACATAATCTCTGGCTCAGCCTCTGAAATGTTAATCCTTGGGTAGAATTATTTTGAGCTGTAGATTGCAATTTATCATCAAAATGGCACTGTGTTGAACAGTGCTACTTGTATGTGTGATGTTCAGAACTATCCAATTTTAATATAAAATGGTTCACGGAGCACTGTTTTTAACATTTAAGCAGCAACTTGTTAAAAAAGTTAGGATCTTATTTTTTCTGCCGCCTTCTGACCAGAGGTTTACTTAAAAACTTGCAGAGCTGTTTTCCATAGACTTCCAACAGGATCTTGCTAAGTACCATATCTTATGTGGGATCTCGGGTGAATAATTTTTTAAGTATATGGATTGAGTTTCTTAATAACAGCTCTAATAAAGTTAACCAGCCCCCAAGACCTTTAGCAGAAGCAGAGCTCTGCCATGGAGAGATTTGACTGGCGATTTTCTGGTTTGTTGAAGTGTCCAGAGCTGCTTTTTAAACCCTTTACTTGTGTATAGATTTATTATATGGGAATGTGGAAAGTATTTTCTCTTTCAGATCACACAGGGTAAAATTTGCACGGATCTATCAGTAGAGTTAGTGGCCTGGTGCTCTCTAAGTCTAGCTTCCTCCCCCCCACTCCCGAAAGAGTTTTTTCTCTTCTGATCATAGAATCAGAGTTGGAAGGGACCATCAGGGTCATCTAGTCCAACCCCCTGCTCAATGCAGGAAATTCCAAACTACCTCCCCCCCACACCCCCAGTGACCCATATTTCATGCCCAGAAGATGGCCAAGGTGCCCTCTCTCTCATGATCAGCCTAAGGTAACTACAGAAATCAGATGCATCACCTGGAACTAGGGTTGCCAACCTGCAGGTGCTAGCTGGAGATCTCCTGCTATTACAATCGATCTCCAGCCAATAGAGATCGGTTTACCTGGAGAAAATGGCTGCTTTGGCAATGGGGCTCTATGGCATTGAAGTCCCTCTCCTCCCCAAACCCCACCCTCCTCAGGCTCTGACCCAAAAACCTCCTGCCAGTAGTGAAGAGGGACCTGGCAATCCTACCTGGAACAAAGGCCATAAGCAGAAAAAAAAAGACTTATGCCAATGAAAAGTGTGTTCTTATAATGCAGTTGATGGTCTTTTGAATCATCTTTGCTCCATGTAAATAGTTGTGAAGGTTCCCCAGACACCATTAGTTCAAGGTTTATCCAAATTCCTTGTAGAGGATCTCCCATGGAATCCCTTATCAGCATAAATCTCTTTTAACTGCATATCCAGACATCTGATTATCTGAATTGGGGGGGGGGGGTTTCTTGCATTTATTAAAAATGAGATTATATTGTAACATGGTTACAATAAGTATGTGCACATTTAAAGTGTATAATATGCCTATTATTTTGGGTGCGGTGGAACACAGGCAGGATGGTGCTGCTGCACTCGTCTTGTTTGGGGGCTTCCTAGAGGCCCCTGGTTGGCCTCTGTGTGAACAGACTGCTGGACTTGATGGGCCTGGGTCTGATCCAGCAGGGCCTTTCTTATGTTCCTATGTTCTTATGTCTTTCAGATGTACTTTTTTTAAAAAAATTACGTAAACCTGTTGATGTTACCTTGGTACAAACCTGTGGAAATGGGCAGGAGGTAAAAAATTGGTACTAAAAAATCCTAAACGTTCAACCTCTAATCTACTCCATAACCCTAAACATGTTGATTTGCTCATCAATAATTTATTATTATTTACAGCTTATGTTCTGGCAAAAGCTGTAAATAATAATAAATTTTTTTTAAAAAAATCTGCAACCAAAAACAAACAAACCAAAAACCCGTTGACTTGCAGGTTCAGCGTTGCTTAAAATCACAGCCTTGAACCGGCAAGTAATTTAACTTTTTTCCCCCTGCTGGAAACTTTGTTTCCCCCTCGGACAATGCAAATACAATGGAACTCGAGATGCTGGAGGAGATTGATGGGGAACAATGCTTGCCAGATAACTCCTCTTGTTGCTTAACAGGGAGGGGGTTTCCTATCAGCTCAAGTTCTGACAGGGCTAATTAGCACCTCGCAGGTGTTTATCTAATCGGCGCTAAATAGCTGATGAATGCCGGCGATTGAGGAGGAGGGAAAGGAGGAAGGTGGGAGGAGATCGACCGGCCATTGTTACCCAAACTGGGCCCGCGGGGTGGATGCCTACAGTCGGGGTCGTATTTTTTTTAAATGGCCTCGAATGGGACTTTGCTCTACCCCGGGGGTGTCGAACGCATTTGTTACCAGGGCCGGATATGACATAAATGTCACTTGGTCGGGCTAGGCCATGTGTACCATAAAATTTAATACCAGCTACGGGAGATTACAAACTTTATAGAAGGCACAGGCAAAGCCAATTAATGATATTATTATTTTTTTTACTTGGTGTAGTGGTTAAGAGCGGTGGTTTGGAGCGGTGGACTCTGATCTGGAGAACCGGGTTTGATTCCCCACTCCTCCCCATGAGCGGCGGAGGCTAATCTGGGAAACTGGATTTGTTTCCTCACTCCTACACACATGAAGCCAGCTGGGTGACCTTTGGCTAGTCACACTCCCTCAGCCTCACCTACCTCACAGGTGTCTGTTGTAGGGAGGGCAAGGGAAGGTGATTGTAAGCTGGTTTGATTTTCCCTTAAGTGGTAGAGAAATTCTGCATATAAAAACCAACTACTACTACTCCTCTTCCTCCTCCTCCTCCTCTTCTTCTTCTACAAATACAAATAACAATAACACTCTTACAGTATTATCTTTTATTTAACAGTGATTGATAAGCGGCACCTCTGGATGGGGGGGGTAGCTGCCTCGGCTGTCTTGCGGGCCGGATAAAAGCTCTCAAGGGGCCAGATCCGGCCCCCGGGCCTTATGTTTGGCACCCCTGCTCTACCCAATTATTGGGGGAGGGGGATGGCCAGTTAGAGGTTCATTGTGTAGTAGAGTTTTGTTGCTTTTAATTCTTCCAGATTTACATTAAAGCATTCTGTCGGGGGCCCTGACGAGGGATTCTTCCTCTGCAGTTGACAACAGTGTCTTCCGCAAAGACGGATCTGACGAAGGGATCTTTGAAACCTCATAGCCGGAAATCCTCGTTGGTCTCGAAGGTGCTGCCGGACCCAAATTTAGCTGTTGTGCTGGAGCCCAACACAGCGACCCTCTGAGACGTCCTTCAAAAAAAAATTATTATTATACAGATGCAGCATTAAGATTGCCTTTCTCTGCTGCAACTCGGGTTAATATTGATGTGTCGAGCTACGTTTTTTTCCAGGGGCCGTGCTTCTGTTTAGGATCGGGTGCCTTGTTTCATAATACTAGAAGGTGGGGTCATCTGCTGAAGCTGGAGGGTGAGAGATTCAAAACAGACAAAAGGAAGTATTTCTTTACACAACGCATAGTTAAATGGTAGAACCCCCTGCCCCAGGATGTGGTGATGGCTGCCAACTTGGAAGGCTTTAAGAGAGGACTGGACATGTTCATGGAAGAGAGGAGTATTCACGGCTACTAGTAAAAATGGATACTAGTCATGATGCATACCTATTCTCTCCAGGATCAGAGGAGCATGCCGACTATATTAGGTGCTGTGAAACACAGGCAGGATGGTGCTGCTGCAGTCGTCTTGTTTGTGGGCTTCCTAGAGGCACCTGGTTGGCCACTGTGTGAACAGACTGCTGGACTTGATGGGCCTTGGTCTGACCCAGCAGGGCTTTTCTTATGTTCTTATGTTCTGGTGGGGTTTGTCTCTGTAGCACAAAAAGAACATTTAAATGTACCTGATGGGGGAAAGAAACTCCGTGAACATTGGCCCAAATTCAGAACACACACGTTGTTTACAGCTCTTGCAAACAGTCCTTAGCGATTACGTATTCATTGTACTGTGGTATATTAGATCATTCCTGTTATGTGTAGATCTGACACCTAAGCAGCCAAAAAGCATAGCGGTGTGAAAACATGCTTCCCAAAATGTTTGGTTTTCAAAGTCACGCACAGGCTTCTCTCTGGCGTTGCCAATTTTTGTTGCTGCTGAGACAGCGTCCATATTATAATGTCTGACTGAGGCTTGCATTCGACTAGCCAAAAGCAAGTTCCTCACATGAATCAAGTTATGACTTGGGTTCGAGCCTACGTATTTCAGGTTGTGCTTTGGTTAATTAAGTAAATCTACGCTGAGAAAATTACAGCACAATCAATTCGTTTCCCGGAAAGACCATTAACAAAGCTCCCAATGTTTTAAAGGGGCTTAGATTGGTGGTTGGTGGGGGGTTGTATTTGACTCCTTAGTAATACATGGCATAGATCAGCCCTACTACTGATGAATGAATGAATGAATGATGCAGATGAGTATTAAAGTCAAGTTTGATACCTCATCCTTAAGAGCCATCAGTCATGTTTGTGTTGGAAAATTAGTCCAAGTTGACTTGATAAGTAAGGCAGAAAAGTTTAAATTGTGAATTATTTGCTCTTTCATTGCAAAAGAAGGCTGCGATTTTGCCATCTTCAGCAGCTGATTCTCAAGAAGCCTCATTGATTCCAGTGGTATTACACCTGAGTAGAAATTTGGAACGTTACAGCTGAAAAACACTTTTTGTTCCCCATATTTGTTCATGGCTCTGGTTGGGTGAAGATGATTTTAAGCTCTGTGCAACTAACTTCCATCAGATCTCAGAGGTAGGTTTCTGAGTGGGTGGGGGGGAACCCTCATAAGAAAAATGCCCCAAAGTTTTCAGAATATGGTTGGATGTTTCAGGCCAATATTTTTAATCAAGTAAATAAAGACATATTTCATTTTCATAGTATTTGTGTGTGTGTGTAAAGTGCCGTCAAGTCGCAGCCAACTTATGGCAACCCCAGCAAGGGGCTTTCAAGGCAAGTGAGAAGCAGAGGGGGTTTGCCATTGTCTTCCTCTGCAAAGCTTTCCTCAGTGGTCTCCTATTCAAGTACTGACTTAATGGAGACCCCAGCAAGGGGCTTCCAAGGCAGATGAGAAGCAGAGGTGGTTTGCCATCGCCTTCCTCCGCAGAGTCTTCCTTAGTGGTCTCCCATCCAAGGACTGACCCTGCTTGGTTTACGAGATCTGATGAGATCCGACAAGATTGGGCTATACCTAGTGCCACCTTCCCTCCCTCATAGTATTTCGGGGTGGGCACAATGCAGAGCTGTTCTAAACTATATAGCATGGTTTTAAAAATTTCGTGCAAGCACTGTGCTCACCACTGTAGAAACTCAGTCTTTAAGAACTTTTTGTAGCCTGTCTCTTGTTGAACACCGCTGCGTAAGGCTGATTATATTGGTAGGACCTCGGTTAATGTTGATTTGCAGTTCCTACATGTGGAGCATTTCTTTATGATCTCAGCACATCACGCAGATGGGCTTTGTGCTTCCTCAGAGCCGCGAATCAGACACTCCTTGAACTTTGGACTTTTCTGAGTGGATCTTTGCGCCTAAAAGCTGGCTCTAGAAGTTTTTGAATCACATCTCTGGGCAAGTGAGACCGCACAGGCGACCGATCAAAGAACAGTTATGAAGCAAGCAACCTGTTTTTACAGATGTGCGTGTGTGCCGTTTGAAGGAATGCCAACAGAGGCAACTAATTAAAGTGCTACAGATGCTGCTGCCTGAAGTCCCTTTGAGGACAAGACCATGGCTTTCCGGTTACATGAGCTAGATAATGACAATTCTAGTTGCCCTTGAGAACAGCTAATTGCATTTGGAATAACCAGCTCTGCGTTTCACTTCAGCCCGCCTTTGTGGTCTGAAAACCTCACGTTTTCCTTCTTGTGCTCTGGACTTGTCTTCGCTTGCCTCATTGGTGGCAGGGTGGACCAAGTAAAAGATTTTCCTGCTACTAAGGTTGAGGGCAGTAATCCAAGTCATGTGTGAGTCAGATGCCTACTCTCCTCCCTCTCCCCGTTCTTACTATAGTTTTGCCAGATCTTCGCTCTCATGACTCTAAACAAGCTGTGGCTGCAATTCAGATTTCTTTTTTTCCCCTTTCCGAATTTTTATTAAATTTATCGTTAACATCAAGATGATAAACAGAATTACATCAAGACTACAGAATAAAAACAAAAGGGAAAAAATTAAAACGCACACAGGCCATTTATGCATGGGAGATTCTCAAAACTCAAAAATAAACCTCCATGCAGAATTTTTAGGATTTGGATGGGGATAATGTGCATCTAGAGAGCAGCAAATCCAAGGCAAAACCTCCCATGCATAAATGGCCACAGACCACATCTGTTTTCATTTGTATTGAATATAAATCTAGTTAAGAAATTACCACTTGTTCTCTAGCTACAAATACAAAATTATTTTTTAAATTATTCTTACAACTAATCTTTGGTTAATTTCTTTCTGCGGAGGACCTTAATTGATCCCCCGTTCCACTTTTTAACCATTTGTGGTGTTTTAATTAATCCCAGCATTTTATTTTATTATTTTATTCTGTTTTATTCCATTTATGGAAGGCATCTTCTTAGCTAGGGTGTTAGGAGAGGGACTGTAATTAAGAAGAAAAATTCTACATCGTTTTCAACTGTGCATGCGGATAGCTCAGCTCCCCATTTATCGGAGGGCATTATAGCGAATATTTGAATTTTAGCGAACGTAACCATTCACGTATCAGTGCTGATAACTGCAGACAAACTTTCTCTGCAAACACGCAGATGCATTAGGGAATGTTTACAGTCACCTAAATGTGATTGCCGACATTCAGATGCGAATGTGGACCCCAGCTTAATTTTCTGGATGCTAAAAATATATTTCCATATCCTCCAAACCACACTGAATGCTGACAATCTGCACATTTTTGACGCATATGCCTACAGGAAAACCTGACGACTTCAGTGTACGCTAAACATTGGGGAAGTGCATTCTCTCCCGGATAATGCTGCATTGAAAGGCAACTTCTTTGAACTTCGGTTTTCTAGATTACTTACTTATACAGGTTCATTGTGTAACCTTAAAATCCCCCTGCCATACCAGTAAAATCCTGTGTAAGTAGCATTTCCATTTCCAGAAGCTCTGCTTTGGATGTGTACCAAAGGTATGAATCAAATCCCCTGACACTAGGCTTGGAGAATTAATTTTATGGCCAGTGTGTGTGATTGTAACCTGAGTAATTAGATGAGCTGGCAGGTGAAAAGGTTGGCTCTCGCTTTGGTGTTCCTTGGCCTAGTAATTTATGAAGTGTTTCATAAAAATGTTTGTCCGCTGTCTTTTCCACCCCTCCGCCCTTTGATTTCTTTCACACCTCTTAAGTAGAATCAGCTTCGGCAAGGGTAGCCCAGGTACATGTCAGTGTCTTCAGTCTCTTCTGCCTTTCACTAAGAAGTTACTCCAGCTCTTTCCTCAAGGAGAAACCTTTCCTCTTTCTCACAAGTCCTCTTCTCTGGGCTGTAGTTGAGTCAGTAGTTGTAGGAGGTAGGATTGGAATGCGCATCTTCCCTAGGATCGACTATGGTTTTTCAAATATTGTTATGCTGGATCGAAGCCTGGTCTGGGTTTTGAGAGCCAGCTTGGTGTTGTGGTTCGGTGTTGGACTGGGATCTGGGAGACCTTAGTTCAGATCCTCCCTGTGCCGTGGAAGCTTGCTGCGTGACCTTTGGGGCAGTCAGTCATAGACTCTCAGCCTAACATTGGCCTTTTATGCAGGGATGTTTCCCTGCGGTCACCCTCAGGGACTGTTTCGGGGCTTCCTTTTGATTATGCATGCCTTTTCCACCCGTCAGAGGTTGCCTCACTCTCCCCTTGAGTTTTGCCCACATTGTCCAGATTCTGGCTAAAACAGCGTCCGGAAAACATGGGCGAAACACGCAGGGGGAGCGAGGTGACCTCTGATGGGCAGAAAAGGCACATGTAATCAAATGGAAGCCCCGAAGCAGTCGGCAGGGGTGTCCGCGGGGAAACGTCCCTGCATAAAAGGCCATACATCACCGGGTTGTTCTGAGGATAAAATGCTGAGAATTCTGTAAGCCGCTTTGGTTCACCATTGGGGTGGAATGTGGGGTACAAAGGAAGTAAAAACTAAATAAAACATTGTCAGAGCATCAGGTGTGCATGGGTAGAATAATGCCTCCATTGTTCCCCTGATTGTTTTTTTATGCCAGTTGAATCACTGCCGGTTTCGCCCCTGATTTCTAAAGTAACAAGCAGAAGGGCCGCCTCGGTGTGTGTTGCAGACACCCGTTTGTGTTGGCTGAGCGAAGAAGCCTTCATCCCTCCATCACAACTTATTTGCTTCCCACCGCTGTGAAGCGGCAAGCTGTGTGGGCTTCATTGCCCTGGAACAAACAGACGCGAGACTGACACATTTGAGAGATTGTTGGCAGTTTATGGAGATGTGAAGTGTCTGGGCAAGCCATTGTTTTGTTTGTGTTCCAGGCGTGAATCTGGCACGGAAGGCTTGATAGATGTCTCCTTAGGGAGGCCGTAGGACATCTGAACCACAGGCAGACTCTAGATCAGGGGTGTTGAACACAATTGTGACGAGGGCCGGATGTGACATAAATGTCACTTGGTTTGGCCGGGCCATGCCTCGCCAGCTCAGATCGAGGGGGGGGGGGCTGCCTCGGCTGGCTGGCGGGACGGATAAGAGCTCTCAAGGGGCCAAGATCTGGCCCTCGGACCTTATGTTTGACTCCCCTGCTGTAGGACATCTGAACCACAGGCAGACTGTAGATCAGGGGTGCTGAACTCATTTGTTACGAGGGCTGGATTATGACATAAATGTCACTTGGTTGGGCTGGGCCATGTGTACCATAAAATTTAATGCCAGCTACGGGAGATAACAAACTTTACAGAAGGCACAAACAAAGCCAGTTAATGATTAAAAAAAAACAAAAAACACGTTATTTTTCACTTAAAATATGAACATGCTTAAAACAATAACACTCTTATAGTATTTTCTTTTATTTAACAGTCTTTAATAATTGAGACGCCTTGGGACTGGGGTAGGTGGCTGGCTCATGGGCTGGATAAGAGCCCTCAAGAGGCCGGATCCGGCCCACGTTTTGACTCTCTTATGATCCAGCCCTCTTATGTTTGACACCTATACTATAGAGATCAGGGGTGTCAAATTCATCTGTTACAAGGGCCAGATATGTCATAAATGTTATTTGGTTGGGCTGGCCCATGTGTACTATAAAATTTAATGCTAGGTACTGGAGATACAAACTTTATAGAAGGCACATTAATGATATTATTTTTTACTTTTAAAAAACTTAAAATACACACATGGTTAACGCAATAACACTCTTACAGTATTTTCTTTTATTTAACAGTCCTTGATAATTGACACCTCGGGAACAGGGGTGCTGCTGCCTCGGCTGACTCACGGGCCGCATAAGAGCTCTCGAGGGGCCGGATCCGGCCCCCGGGCCTTATGTTTGACACCCCTGATCTAGATGCTCTAGCGCCAGCTCCTCTCGTTCTGAGCTGAAAAGATGGGATCTTCTTACAAACCTTTGTACACTCCTTGCAACCCCCCCCCAAAAAAACCACTGCCCCCTTTCAGGTGTTTTATTTTTCTTGGCCCTGTATGAGAAATCACGTGAGAACGTGTACGAGAGGGTGCGGAGCAGAGGGAGAAAGGGAATCATGTTCCATCACCAAGGCAGCCAAGCCAACAGTCCCTCCGTCCAGTTGGCTGTAAAATGTGGGTGGGGGTCAGGGCCGGTGTTGGCATATCATGAGGTGGGGGCGGCTGCCAGGTTCCTGGGCTCCTGGTGGGGGCTGCTGCTGCTAAGCCACACTCACCTGTCTGCATGCCCTTCCCCATCTGTTTGCTTGAAGTACTCTGCCTCCCCTGCCCTCAGCTGCCCAGCATCATTGGGGAAAGGCACGTGGTGCACAGTGGTGGGAATGGCAGCAGCACTCCTAGCTGCATGAATTGGCTAACGCTGTTGGCAAAAGGTTGTGCAGTGCTGGAGGTAACTGAGCATGGGCAGCGGGAGAGCCAGTGTGGCATAGTGGTTAAGAGCAGTGGTTTGGAGCGGTGGTCTCTGATCTGGACAACCGGGTTTGATTCCCCACTAATCCACATGAGCGGCGAACGCTAATCTGGTGAAATGGATTTGCTTCCCCACTCCTCCACATGAAGCCAGCTGGGTGACCTTGGGCTGGTCACAGTTTCCTCTGAACTCTCTCAGCCCCACCTACCTCACAGGGTGTCTGTTGTGGGGAGGGGAAGGGAAGACAATTGTAAGCTGGTGTGATTCTTCCTTAAGTGGTAGAGAAAGTTGGCATATAAAAACCAACTCTTCTTCTTCTTCGAAGGTGGGGGGCAGGTGGGCGTGGAAAGGTATGAGGGGAGCCCTTGTGGTAAGCAGACAGGGGGCCCTGCGCATTGTCTGCCCAGTGTCCCCTGAAAACCTGGGGCTGGATGATGAGAGGAAGTGCATCTCCGTCTATGCTTTGCATAGCTCGTCACGTTTAACACTGTATGACCACACTTGGGTTCAAGCAAAGATCTCGCCATGTAAAAGAGCAGCAAGCGCGCTATGGCAAACCGGGCCCGGTTGCGTCAGTAATTATGACAAGTCCGCCATTTCCCATGGACTGTATGATGTGGTGATCCTGTCACATTCACTAGATGATCCCCGATTGGCTGGAGTCGCACACTGGAGAAGCCAAGTCCTAAAAATGGCACCGAACACATTGTGACTGCTAGCAGCTGAAGAAACTGGCAAAAAGGCAGGTTTTTCTCACAGCCTGTCACCCCATGAAATCTTGATTTCTCATCTCAGGAACGTTTGGTCTGAAAACCCGCCACATCAGAGCTATTTATCTTTACGTATTGCTTACTGAAGAGCTCTGCTTAATTGCAAAGATATGTTTCCAGACAGAGATTTGTCAAACGCAAGAATGTTGTTTTCCCTCTTTTGTTCCCCTTGTTCAGAATGTTTATTGATTTTCTGACAGATCCCAATGTTTTTGCACGTTCTGGCTTCTCATGCAACCAGAACTAGAATGCTTGAGTAACAGAATAAAGGATGTCAAAAGGACGTCAGTTGCACACAAACTATAATGTGTTACACGGGATGGTTGGTAAAGTAAATGCAGTGCAAGTACCGGGTCAATACTGACCCATGGGATGACGTCACTTCCCGATGTTTACTAGGCAGACTTTGTTTATGGGGTGGTTTGCCAGTGCCTTCCCCAGTCATCTACACTTTACCCCCAGCAAGCCGGGTACTAATTTTACTGACCTCGGAAGGATGGAAGGCTGAGTCAACCTTGAGCTTGACCCAAGGAAAAAAGTAACTGAAAGCATTGCTGGTCTGATAGGTTCAAATTGAATGGCTCCTTTATGCTCGTTGTTGCTGTTCTTTTGGTTGTGTGAAATGGCTTTTTTCGCATTTCAACAGAGAGAGTGCATGGTATGGAAAGAGTGGACAGGGAGAAGCTTTTCTCCCTCTCATAATACCAGAATGCGGGGTCATCTGATGAAACTGGAGGGTGAGAGATTCCAAACAGAGAAAAGGAAGTATGTCTTCACACACAACGCACAGTTAAATTGTGGAACTCCCTGCCCCAGGATGTGGTGATGGCTGCCAACCTGGAAGGCTTTAACAGGGGAATAAACATGTTCATGGAGGAGAGGGTTATTCATGGCTACTAGTAAAAATGGATACTAGTCACTATTCTCTCCAGGTTCAGAGGAGCATGCCTATTCTGTTAGGTGCTTTGGAACACAGGCAGGATAATGCTGCTGCAGTCGTCTTGTTTGGGGGCTTCCTAGAGGCACCTGGTTGCGCGCTGTGTGAACAGGCTGCTGGACTTGATGGACCTTGATCTGATCTAGCATGGCCTTTCTTATGTTCTTATGGCTAACCTCTGAAACTGGCCTAAGTTAGGGCATTATGAAAATCAGTTTCAGGTGAGTAATCGTGTTGGTCTGCAGTATAAAAAAAAAAGGTAAAGGTCCCCTGTGCAAGCACCAGGTCATTCCTGACCCATGGGGTGACGAGGCCGACTTTTGTTTGCAAGGTGGTTTGCCAGTGCCTTCCCCAGTCATCTTCCCTTTACCTCCAGCAAGCTGGGTACTCATTTTACCTACCTCGGAAGGATGGAAGGCTGAGTCAACCTTGAGCCGGCTACCTGAAACCAATGTCATTAAGGTGGTCCTGGTCTCGAGTTTTGCTTATGAAAATCAGTACAGGTTCAGTATTCCTTATTTGAAATCCTTGGGACCAGAAGTGTCCCGTATTTCAGATCTTTCTGCATTTTGGAATATTTGCAGATACACAGTGAGGTATCTTGGGGATGGGACCCAAGTCTAAACACAAAATTCATTTATGTTTTATATGTACTTTATACACATAGCCTGAATGTAATTTTAACCAATATTTTAAATAATGTGGTGTACATTGAGCCATTAATGGCGCTGCTGGGGGCCTGTGAGTAATGCCTAAGTGTCGTCTCGAACAATCTGTTTTTTTGCGTATGGTTGCCAACCTCCAGGTACTACCTGGAGATCTCCTGCTATTACAACTGATCTCCAGGTGACAGAGATCAGTTCACCCAGACAAAATGGCCTCTTGGGCAATTGGATTCTATGGCATTGATATCCCTCCCCAAACCCCGCCCTCCTCAGGCTCCGCCCAAAACAAACCTCCCGCTGGTGGTGAAGAGGGACCTTGCAACCCTATTTTTGAGTCATTCCGGTTTCGGGATGTGCAGTTAAGGGATACTCAACCTTTTATCCTTAAGGGGTGGGGTAAGAGCACCAACTTTCTTCTAGGTGCTGAAACATAAGAAAATAAGAAAAGTCCTGCTGGATCAGACCAAGGCCCATCAAGTCCAGCAGTCTGATCACACAGTGGCCAACCAGGTGCCTCTAGGAAGCCCCCAAACAAGACAACTGCAGCAGCACCATCCTGCCTGTGTTCCACAGCACCTGATATAATAGGCATGCTCCTCTGATCCTGGAGCGATCTCTACCCGTTTGCCCAGCAGTGATTCTAACTTGCCTTAGATGACTAAGCAGCTGCCTATTTAAGCTTGCCTCCTTGGCCTCGTATTAACATAGGGGTATGCAAATAATGCTCCAGCTTACCAAACCTGATTATCCAGGCACTTTCAGGATTCCTGAGACCGTTCACACGAGCGAGCGTGATCAGCAATGCCTGTGTGATTAGGTTGCATAAACTATGGCTGTGTGATTAGGTTGCGTAAACCATGGCTTACTTTATAGCCATTTTAAAATTGTGGGATGGTGGTGCAACCGCTGATTACGCTCAAAACTTTAGTCAGGAGCGCAGCCCCGCTCCTTCTAATGATGTCAGAGAAGAAGCCATTGTTTGCACCATCTGGAAGGCGCCAGCTGCTTTGCTTCGCGGTGGTACAGGGACAGATAGGAGGGTGTTGGATGGATGGAGGAGAGAGATATTCATGGCTACTAGTCAAAATAGATACTAGTCATGATGCATACCAATTCTCTCCAGGATCAGAGGAGCATGCCTATGCTATTAGGTGCCGTGGAACACAGGCAGGAGAATGCTGTTGCAGTCGTCCTGTTTGTGGGCTTCCTAGAGGCACCTAGTTGGTCACTGTGTGAACAGACTGCTGGACTTGATGGGTCTTGTCCTGATCCAGCATGGCCTTTCATATGTTCTTATGCTGCTTCAGTTGTGACTGGCCAGCCAGGAACAGCAATGCAAGAAATTACAGGAAACATGGCTAGATTCCTGCTGATAGCTGCTACTCAATGGGAACGCAGTCAGAAGACAGACAATAACACCAAGGATAACTACATCCCAATTTTAAACCTGATTTCACTCCTTGTATTTTAAAACTATATTATGCCATTAAAGGTCTGATCTAGCACGGCCTTTCTTATGTTCTTATGCTGTTTCAGTTGGGACTGGCCAGCCAGGAACAGCAATGAAAGAAATTACTATTCTTGAATCCCGATATCATGGTGTAATCCCTCCACATTAAGGGCCATGTTTCATAATGCCGGCAAGTATTTGGATGGGAGACGTCCAAGGAATACCAGGCTTGTGACATGGAGGCAGGCAATGACAAACCACCTCTGAACGTGTCTTTCCTTGAAAACCCCACCAGGGGTCGCTGGAAGTCAGCTGTGACTCAACAGCAAAAATAAAAATTAGGTTTCCATAGTTTGAAGCTAGAAACACTAGTTTTCGTATAAGAACAGATATCTTTTGTAGAACGTAATGTGTTGGGTCCTGCCGTACAATAGCAAAAGAGAAGTTTTACTTAACTCATTTCCAGTTGCGCAAGACGTTACACAAAAGCCTACTGCAAGATCAAACGCTGATTTTTCATTTCCAATCGGTATTTCTAGGTACCAAAATGAGAAGTCAACAAGCCTTTTGACGCGGTCATTGCAGGCCAAATTGGAAGTGCAATATGATTTGGCTGCAGAAGATCGTTATCGGGGAGGGAGGCAGGCGGGTGTAGCTGAAATACACCCGGCTCTAGATCTTGCACAGGCAGAAATGCAAGGCGGGGTACAGTCAGGTTGACTTAGGGACAGGGCTTCTTGCAAAGATTGCCTTGTGTTTCTGCTTGCTCAAGATCTCTTATGCAAGGGAAATGTTCTGTGGGATCCAACCCAATATGTATTCCTGAAGACATGGCACTCTTATCATGAGAATTTCACATTTGGCCAATGCACTGGAGTTTTTTCTTCACACAAACGTAAGCTCAGGTTTTGGCCAAAGCAAAGAATAGAACCGATGCTTTGTTAATCACCCATAACTAATTTGTGCATACTCTAGCAAGAAAGTTAAATCTGTTTGAGATAGATTTTTTTTAAAATTGAGTCTGCAAATTAAAATGGAATAATAAAACATTAAATTGCATCAAATGCTAGCAACGAAATGTTTATCGATGCTTACAGAATTGTGCTTTAAGCCTTGAAATACGATACGGTAAAAGTTGCTCAACAAAAATATTTGGAGACTATTCTCTCAGTTCATATTCAGGAATAGCCACAGCTTCTCAAACATGGCTAATTGCTGGCACATCTGTCTTCAGTTATCACAGATAATAGATCAGGAATAGTCAGTATTTGGAGAAATGTTAGAAGTGTCCTCTTAAATGTGCTTTTGAAATAACAGACCTGTTTGTAGAGATGTCTTTCTTGTTTTGCCTAGTTTATGGTTGTGGAAAATGAATCTACTATCTACTGGTGTCAAGTATAGTATCTACATCAGCCCAAAAGGTGAACTTTTATTCCTTTTAGGTTGAAAATGTTTTATTTTCCACAGATTTCTGTTTTGTTACTGGGCAGGAGGGCTCACACAGTGCGTGTGTGATACATATATCTGTTCATGCATGCATGCATTCTGTTGAATCTAGTATTGGCTAAGGTGGACTTGGAAGAAGAAGAAGAGTTGGTTTCTGTACCCCGATTTTAAGGAGAATAAAACTGGCTTACAGTCGCCTTCCTCTCCCCACAACGGACACCTTATGAGGTAGGTGGGGGGCTGAGAGAGTTCGGAGAGAACTGCGACTTGCCCAAGGTCACCCAGATGGCTTCATGTGTAGGAGTGGGAAAACCAACCCAGTTCTCCAGATTAGAGTCCCCCACTCATGTGGAGGAATGGGGAATCAAACCTGGTTCCCCAGATTAGAGTCCATGGCTCTCAACCACTACACTATGCTGACTTGGGTACTTAATTTGTATACTCTAGGCTGCAGTTTTATTCAATGACGCGCATAATCAATGACTGTTAAGAAGCACTACATGAATGAGCATGCATATATCTAAATATGCTTGGATCTTAATCCTTTGGAGCCTCTTCATTCTCTAGTAGGTTATTTCTCCTCTGGTGATAAAATTCAGGTTTCATAGTTGGTGCTTGCTGTGCTCTGTAGAAAGATTAAAAGATTCTGCTGCTATCATACTGCCCATGTACAAATCTATGTTGAGACCACACTTGGAATACTGTGTACAGTTCTGGTCGCCACACCTAAAAAAGGATATTTCAGAGCTTGAGAAGGTGCAGAAACGAGCAACCAAAATGATCAGGGGACTAGAGCAACTGCCCTATGAGGAGCGGTTAAAACACTTACGGCTGTTTAGCTTGGAAAGAAGGCGGTTAAGGGGAGACATGATAGAGGTCTATAAAATTATGCATGGTATAGAGAGAGTGGACAGGGAGAAGCTTTTCTCCCTCTCTCATAATACTAGAACACGGGGTCATCTGCTGAAGCTTGAGGGGGAGAGATTAAAAACAGATAAAAGGAAGTATTTCTTCACAGAACGCATAGTTAAATTGTGAAACTCCCTGGCCCAGGATGTGGTGATGGCTGCCAACTTGGAAGGCTTTAAGGGGGGAGTGGACATGTTCATGAGGAGAGGGCTATTCATGGCTGCTGTCCAAAATGGATACTAGTCATGATGCATACCTATTCTCTCCAGGAGCAGAGGAGCATGCCTATTATATTAGGTGCTTTGGAACACAGGAGGACAATGCTGCGACAGTCGTCTTGTTTGTGGGCTTCCTGGAGGCACCTGGTTGGCCACTGTGTGAACAGACTGCTGGACTTGATGGGCCTTGGTCTGATCCAGCAGGGCCTTTCTTATGTTCTTAAAAGCCATGAGAAGGGTCATCATGATACTAGGGGAAAAGGCTTTACCTATCAAGTGCTCAGGAAATATTGCATAACCCCTTGGCCGGAAGCACTACAGCTCTGAAATCTGGGGGTTTCCCCCCCAACACAGTTGTCTTTATCTCATTCTTGTTCACAGTCCAGATTTTTGCATTCAGAGGTTTTTACCAGCTTGTTCATTAGATACTCTCTTTGATGGATTGCAAAGTCAAATGGATACCAAACATTGCTAATATGGAAGTGACTCAGTGGTACCAATTGCAGAAAGGGATACTGGGCGGGGCAAGATGCTAAGATATTGTCACCTTTCAAATCGTAAAAGTTCTGGGAGGTAAATCCATATTTCATATCAAGGCAATGTATTAGGAAAGGGCTTTTAACAATCCACCTGTGAATCTACCGTGAAAATGCTGAGCTGTGTGCAGGAGAACTTTCCAACGCTTTTACCCACGGGAAACAATGCAGATTTTAATCACTTATGCACATTATTTTCTTCTGTTTTTAATTATCAATACAGAATAAATACACAAAAGTAGCTCACGTAGTCGCTACAAATTATACTTACAATACAAGCAGTGCCATGTTAAGCCAGCAGAGAGCAGCTATTTGTTTTTTTAAAAATAGCTTAGCTTCAAGGAACTAAGATCGTAGCAACCAGGGTGGATAAAAATCAATGATTTTTTAAAAAAATTAAAAAATCAGATTTTTAAAGATTAAATTGAATTTTTTTTAGATTTAAAATTGGATTTTTTTGAATAAAATGCTTTATGAGGAAAAATCTATCTAAAGATAGTTTTCTGTTTAAGATACATTATAGTCAAAAGGTTATTCATCATGAAATAAGGATTAGTTTTTAATTATGTAGCATGAGGCTGTATATTCATGCAATGTTTACATTTTGTGGTAAATTTTCATTAATCCATTCACAATGTCATTCTCTTCCAGTGGTTTCTGTAAGAGTATTTTGGGCAGTCTTTCTATCTAGAAGATATTATTGCAGATGCTTGGTTTTGCAGTTCTCAAAACTGTGAATTTGTGTCTGCAGAGATAACATGCCTCTTCTTCACAGCAAAAAAAAATGTTAAAAAATAAACATACAGAGTTTAGAAAAAGACCGTAATCCCATTGTTCCTTTGCAAATCTATGTATACAGAATCAACCCCTTACCTCTTAAGTGCTAAGTTCAATAAATAGAAGATTGTTTGGAGTGGAATAGATCTGCACAAGGAGCTAAGGGTGAGGACGGAAGGGCAAGTAGTGCCAACCCCCAGGTACTAGCTGGAGATCTCCTGTTATTACAACTGATCTCAAGCCAATAGAGATCAGTTCGCCTGGATAAAATGGCTGCTTTGGCAATTGGGTTCTATGGCACTGAAGTCCCTCCCCTCCCCAGACCCCACTCTCCTCAGGCTCCGCCCCAAAAAATCTCTAGGTATTTCCCAATCTGGAGATTGGCAACCCTAGTCCACACCCACCAATCACCAACCAGGATGCATGATATGGAAGCAGCCAGCTGCCATCATCATGCCTTTCTGATGTCATCATGCCTTTCTGATGTCATCATGCCTTTCTGATGTCACCTTGCCCCCCACCCACAGAGAGAACATAGGGAGGGAAGGAAGGAAACAATCTCCACTCTAGATAGGACTGCAGCATGCTCAGTAGGAGTTCTGGAACAACCACACTCCTGGGAGCTTTCAAGATGGGTCATCAGATCTCCCCTTATAAACATATACCCTTTTTGTGGACAGATGCACGTAGCAAGGAAACATGGCCACTGCAGCCATTGTGGTTTAGTGGTCAGAGTGTCATGCTAGGGTGACCTTGGGCCTGTCACACTGTCTCAACTCAGTCTGTCTCACAGGATGGTCTTGTAAGGATAAAGTGTTGTGGGGGGAGAACGATGTTGTGCGCCACTTTACGGT
Source organism: Euleptes europaea (assembly GCF_029931775.1). Lineage (NCBI taxonomy): Eukaryota > Metazoa > Chordata > Lepidosauria > Squamata > Sphaerodactylidae > Euleptes > Euleptes europaea. The sequence goes on along the minus strand of NC_079321.1, from coordinate 7,330,998 downwards.
ATTTACCTCATTACTTAATTTTAGCAACATCCTGTATCCCATTTGAATTTGCATAAAAACATAAGAAAAGCCATGCTGGACCAGACCAAGGCCCATCAAGTCCCACAGTCTGTTCACCAATTGGCTAACCAGGTACCTTTCTCTGTGGTGCCAGGACACTGGACAGTCCCTTGTGAGCCAGCGTGGTGTGGCGGCTAAGAGCAGCGGACTCTGATCTGGAGAACCGGGTTCGATTCCCCACTCCTCCACATGAGGCCTACTGGGTGACCTTGGGCCAGTCACATTTCTCTCTGAACTCTCTCAGCCCCACCTACCTCACAAGATGTCTGTCGTAGGGAGGGGAAGGGAAGGTAATTGTAAGCCGCTTTGAGACTCCTTAAAGGTAGAGAAAATCAAGGTATAAAAACCAACTCTTCTTCTCCTTCTACATGCTTCAAACTAAGACCAGCAATGAACTGGCTGCCTCGCTGAAGGTGCATTTTTTGTCTGAGCCAATCAGTTATCATGCAGAAAGTTAAGTTAAGGCATGTCACTAACCAGTGAGTATAGTTAAACTTCATCTTCTTTTGCTGAATTTGGTAAATTCGGTGATCTTCTGGACAACCTGCTTCATGAACATCTCTTCTGTAGAGTTTGGGATGAAACAATCCAATGGCGTCTCTTATCTGAGCCAAATTAAATTATTGCCCCTGCATATAATCAATAGTCATACTTGTAAAATACTAATTAATTCATGCCCTGGATTATCCAGCATAGATGAAAGCACATTTCTCCATTTGTTCAGCTACCATTTCCCACAATTATTGGAACCAGAATGTTACATTTATGATGGCAGTAGAAAGGCAGTAGAAACTATTGGAAGCCACAGTGTAGATGTGCAGTATGGGTCTGTTGAACAGAGGTTCATTGTCACAGAATGATAGATTTGGAAGGGACCACCAGGGTCACCTAGTCCAGCCCCCTGCACAATGCAAGAATTTAACAACTACCTCCCTCACACACACCCAGTGACCCCTACTCCATGCCCAGAAGATGCCCAAGATGCCCTCTTTCTCTTGAACTGCCTAAGGTCATAGAATCAGTCATTAAATGGTGTTGCAGAAGCCCTCTGGGAAGGAGCTGATTTTCACGATTGGGGATCAAGTTCTGCATGCTACAGAACCATAGAGTTGGAAGGGGCCAGACAGGCCATCTAGTCCAACCCCCTGTTTAATGCAGAATCAGCCTGGAGCACCCCTGATAAGTGCTTGTCCAGCCTCTGCTTACAGACTGCAAGTGAGGTAGCTGATTCCACTGCCAAAAAACTCTTACTGTAAATATATATATGTATGTATATATGTGTGTATATATTCCTAATATCCAGCCAGTACCTTTCTGTCCGCAATTTAAACCCATTATTGCAACTCCTGTCCTCTGCTGCCGACAGGAACAGCTCCCTGCCCTCCTCTAAGTGACAGCCCTTCAGATACGTAAAGACAGCAATCATGTCCCCCCTCAATAGGGTTGCCAACCTCCAGGTACTAGCTGGAGTTCTCCTGCTATTCCTACTGATCTCCAGCCAATAGAGATGAGTTCACCTGGAGAAAATGGCCGGTTTGGCAATTGGACTCTATGGCACTGAAGTCCTCCATTCCCCAGGCTCCTTTCCAAAAATCTCCAGGTATTTCCCAACCCGGAGCTGGCAACCCTGCCCCTCAACCTCCTCTTCTCCAGACTAAACATTCCCACCTCCCTCAGCCTTTCCTCGCAGGGCTTGGTCTCCAGGCCCCGATCACCCTCGTCGCTCTCCTCTGCACTCGCTTGATTCTGTCCGCATCCTTTTTGAAGTGAGGCCTCCAGAACTGCACACAGTACTATCTGGACAGAGAGGCTGGGAAAGCTTCCCCGTTCATTCTCTGTGGAATTACGAGCTTACATGTTAATCCTGCAATAGTACTGATTTGTCCACAGCGCACCCTCCACGCTGTGCCCAAAGAGTGATGCAGAGTTAGATTGGTGTATTGCTCAAGGCATCCTGACGCACACAAGCTAGGCTACGCCTGTTCTTCGAGTCCTTAAAACTAATGCCAGTGTTCGCCTCTGTGGGGGTTACAAAGCACACTGGAAACAAAACATTTAAGCATAACCTGCACCCGATTCCTACCATTATCCAGGTATTGTATGCTCTTGCATCAGCAAGGTGTTTTGCTTGGGTTTTTGCCAGACTTGATCTAGCTCATGTATATCAGCAATTAATACCCAATGACAGGGTTTCTGGAGTCCAGACGTATCAAGATTTCCAGTACAGGTTCCCCAGTTTGGAACTACAGGTTGAGTATCCCTTATCCGAAAATCCGATATCCAAAATGATCCAAAGTCCAAAACTTTTTGAACAGCCACAAAGGGTAATAAAATGGCATGGGTAATAAAATGGCATGTGTGCAGGCCAGCCACACCAACGGCAGGTTCCCCACAATTACCCACAAGCACAAAATATTGCATAAAATTACCTTTAGGCTGTGTATATAAGATGCATATAAAACATAAATGAATTTTGTGTTGGGTCTCATCCCCAAGATATCTCATTATGTATATGCAAATATTCCAAAATCTGAAATCCGAAACACTTTTGGTCCCAAGCATTTTGGAGAAGGGATACTCAACCTGTACTGTGTCACCAAAAACTTCCCTCCTGGTTTCTAGAAGTACTGTTGGCAAGAATTCCATACACAAGTCCTTCTGAAGAGAAGTTCATACAAAGGCATTGTTCAGATATAACCCCACATCATTGTATCCCGCAGAACCTCCACTGATTGTGGCTCTTTCTTCTGACGCAAGAGGTTCTTCTGCTAGTACAAGACTTCTTTGGTGTTACATGGGTGATCCTTGAAGATCCTTGAGCTCACTTGCTCTCCTGTCGTTTCCTTGTCCCTTTGTGAATGGCTCAAGAAAGATTGTTGCTTTTGCGGCAAACCTTAGTTGGCTGTTGTATTTGAAAAACTTTGGTGGCTTACTCTCTGCCCTTCAAGCCACTAAGAGGAAATGTCTTTTTGGAACTTCTAGTTTTACTTTCTTGGGACACACAATGGGATATCATAGCTGGGCGACCAAATTTGGCGTACATCCAACGGAGGACAGTTCCTAAGGTGATACGCGATACCGCCTTAACAGAATGCAGAAAAGATATTCAAGCCTTTCTAAAACGAATCAACATTTCTCATGCATTCTTGAAAGATAAAGGCTGCATTCAATCTGTGTTTGTCCAGGGCATTTGATGGTGTAACAGAATCCTGCCGTTGCTACCCAGGTAAAGGGCTGTTCTGCACGCTTGACTTACTCCTGATTTTCTTGGCTGTTGATCCACAAGCATTGGAATCAGTTTGGGCACGGTTCTTCCACACCTCTGCCCACCCTCTGCATTTTTACAGTTGTAGAGTCCGTTTTTCTTCTTCCACCTGTGCCTTAAATAATCAGGATTTTCAAGGGAGGGTGCTGTTATAATCAGTGGCGTCATTGGTGTCGTCACAGGAACCCCCCTTTTTTAAAAAAGCCCCTAAAATATTGATATATCAATATACCTTTGTAGAAGAGGAAGAAGAAGAGCTGGTTTTTGTATGCTGACTTTCTCTACCACTTAAGGAAGAATCAAACCGGCTTACAATCACCTTCCCTTCCCCTCCCCACCACAGACACCCTGTGAGGTAGGTGAGGCTGAGAGAGTGTGACTAGTCCAAGGTCACCCAGCTGGCTTCACGTGGAGGAGTGGGGGAAACAAATCCAGTTCACCAGATTAGCCTCCGCCGCTCATGTGGAGGAGTGGGGAATCAAACCCAGTTCTCCAGATCAGAGTCCACCACTCCAAACCACCACTCTTAACCACTACACCATGCTGGCTCCCAGGTTTGGAGAAGTAATGCTGACCAAAAGCATGGTCTCCTTTTTTATATGTTTATTGGCAGACAGCTAGCTGTATTGTGGTATCCATTTCTATTGCTACCAGTACGAAATAAGACTTTTCTCTGAAGTTGTGTTTTTTTTTAAATCGAGCAGAAAAACACTTGGTGGTTTTTAACGTTTTATTTGCTTCCATCCCAGTCTTGCTAGAGGGCTAAGTGGTGAAGTCGTTTTCGATACTTTCTTATAATTCAGAGCTTGAATATTTCTGGTGTGTGCCAACATTTTTAAACATTAACTTCTCCATTCATATGCATCATCATTCTTAATAAACGTTCTGGATATCTTGAGCCATGATTTCGCATTTAAGCACCTTTTCGATGCAGATTGTGCTGCCTGCATTTGGCCCTTTAGATATTCCATCCGGCTGTCTAAATTATTTTAACTGACATAGTTTCTAATTTACTCTCTCCAGTTGAGAGAGCTTCCTGTAGCTTGTCTATTTTAGCATTTAATTGCTCTATACTTTCACAAATTAGATTCTGTAGTGATCTATTTTGCTTTACTGGCGAAGCAGTGATCTGTTCAGCATAGCCTTCGCAATATGGAACTTGTGATGTAGCTTTAAAGGACCGTCTTCCAGGAACTTCTGGACTTGTTTCACCTTGGAGCGATCACAGCAAATGAAAAGTAATATTGCCAGCATGTCTAGCACTCAGACTCAATAAAGTGTTTCCGTCTTTTTCTTCGGTTACAATCCTGTCGTTTGCGACTTACGCACCGCACGCTTAAGGATGCAGTTCTGTACACAGTTCAGAACATAAGTAGAGCCATGCTGGGTCAGACCAAAGGCCCATCAGGTCCACAAATATGTGTACATAGAGGCTAACCAGCTGCCTCTAGAAAGCCCACAAGCAGGATGACTGCGACCGCATCCTCCCACCTCTGCTCCCCAACCACTGATATAAAGAAGATACTGGAGCAGATATTAAAGAGATCAACCTGCGAGCATCTGAAAAACAACTCGGTGATACGGGGAAGTCAGCATGGATTTGTCCCCAATGGTCCTGCCGGACCGACCTCATTTCCTTCTTCAGTTGAGTGACGAGCTTACTGGAGCAAGGAAATGTGGTTGATGTTGTTTACCTAGGTTTCAGAAAGGCTTTTGACAGCGTTCCCCATGATGTTTTGATGGGTAAACTAGAAGACTGTGGACTGGACCCTGGGATTGTTTAGGTGGATAGGGAACTGGTCGGAGAACCGCACTCAAAGAGTAGTTGTCAATAGCATTTCATCTGAATGGAGGGAGGTATCCAGTGGGATGACTCCCAAGTTGGCAGCCATGACCATATCCTGTGGCAGTGAATTCCACAAATTAACTATGTGCTATATAAAGTAGTTCCTTGTGTCTATCCTGAATCTCTACAAATCTGACTTTTTTAAACTACCAAATGAAGTTCAAGATGGTAAGACAAAATGACGAACATCAACGGTTTTGTGATGTGGTTAGGGTTGCCAGGTCCCCCCTGGCCACCAGCGGGAGTGGTGGTGGTGGTAGGGTTGCCAGCTCCAGGTTGGGAAATTCCTGGAGATTTGGGGATGAAGCCTCGTGAGGACAGGGACCTCAGTGGGGTGCAATGCCGCAGAGTCCATCCTCCAAAGCAGCCATTTTCTCCAGGGGAAGTGATCTTTGTAGTCTGGAGATGAGCTGTCATTCTGGGAGTTCCCCAGTGCCCACCTGGAGGCTGGCATCCTTAGATGCAGTTTAGAAAGGGATCCCTTTTGAACGACTGGTTGTTGGAATGGTTTAGGATTATCGTATTAAGAGGCAGAAGCAGCAGAAGTGGAGTCCGAGATAAATTAAGGAGAGAGAAGCGGGGATCACGTGACAGCAGTAGCTGCTGCTTTTCTCTGCATGCCCCCCCCCCCCCACACCGGCTATGAAAGATCAGGCACAAAACTCTTTTGGCATGCAGTAAACTGGATTTTAACTTTCAGGAAAACTTGAATGCCGCAAGAAATGAGCACCCCTTAAGTTGAATTCGCTTGCATGCTTTGCTTTGATTGAGGTACTTTACCTATTCAGAATGACTTCAGAAAAGCATGAGGCAGAATTTTTTTCAACTGACGTCTAGGAATCCCTGAGTACCTGCAAGGGTTCCTTTCTCACGCTCAACTAGTTAATGTGAAAATGGAGCATTTGGTATAGGAAGGGGGGGGTGGACTCTTTGTCCTCAGGGGAAAGGGAAGGAATCACTTTCCTCCTCTTTTGAAGGGTGGGAACTTGAAGGGCTGCCTCTGTCCACAGTCTCCTAACTTTCGGGTCACCTCCGAGCACTAGCTGGAAAACACGTTGATTGGTTGGTGAGGACCAATAGCTCTGTTCCAATAATTCTAATTGCTTGAGCATCACTAAGGAGATATAGTCCTAATGGAGTCACCAAAGTTACTTCAGGTTAAAAAAAAAAACTCGAATTGGTTTCCGCTCCATTTTCCAAAGCAAAGTATGTTCAGCCTGAAGAATAGGTTTAGCCTGAAGAGGAGAAGATTGAGAGGGGATATGATAACCATCTTCAAGTATTTGAAGGGCTGTCGTATAGAGGGTGGTGCCGAGTTGTTTCTGTTGTTGGACCAGAACCAACGGGTTGAACTTAAATCAAACGAGTTTCCGTCTAGACATTAGGAGGACTTTTCTAACAGAGCGTTTCCTCAGTGGAACAGGCTTCCTCGGGAGGTGGTAAGCGCTCCTTCCCTGGAGGTTTCTAAGCAGCGGCTAGATGGCCATCTGTCAGCAATGCTGATTCTATGACCTTAGACAGATCATGAGAGGGAGGGCATCTTGGCCATCTTCTGGGCGTGTAGGGCTCACTTGGGGTGGGGGGAGGTAGTTGTGAATTTCCTGCATTGTGCAGGGGGTTGGACTAGATGACCCTGGTGGTCCCTTCCAACTCTATGATTCTGTGATTCTAAAGGGTTGCAGCCTAGAGATAAAGAGATCCATAGGCAATGGACAATGGCATTCTTCCCTGTCTGTCAGATTCTAGCCACTAGACAACATGGTCTGTCCTTTCCAAACAAAGGGAAGGGCAGGATATAAAGAGCTCATCACACAGTTGGAACGACAGACTCCATCTGAGATCATACCTCCAGCCCGGTGTAACATCAGTGGTCGTTACTAACACGCAAGTACAAATTTGACTCTCCAACCTGTGCCAGCAATGTCAGGGTGTTTGTAATATTGGAGAGTGTTGATTGGTAATTAAGGTGTGGCACCCGTTATTTTTAAGTAAAAGTTCATGCTTCATTAGTTCTGTATTGTTCTAGCAAAGGAACAAGTTTGTACATAAGCACCGACCCTGCCGACAGGTTTTGAGCATGTTGCCAAATAACTGAACTATTAGAAGATAGCACACAATTTCTGCTTTATATCTGATTCTTGCTCTTAAGACTTTAAATTAGAGGAAGTTGGGGGAAACTCCAAATATTCTTGGATGAGATTGAGTATCCGGTCAAATTTCAATCCACTTTCAATCTTGGTTTGGAAACTACTTTGGTTGCCTGATTTTTCTGGGGGAGATGGCAAGTGATGTGAGGAAGCCTGTTCCACTGAGGAACCGCTCTGTTAGAAAATTCTTCCTAATGTCTAGATGGAAACTCTTGATTTAATTTCAACCCCGTTGGTTCTGGTCCGACCTTCTGGGGCAACAGAAAACAACTTGGCACCCTCCTAGATTTTCCTAGATCTCTTACCGGCTTTCCTCACATTCACACTACCAAAGACACTAACCATTAATGACTGCTAAACGGCACATTTGGGATGGGGAAGGAGTTTCCAGTGAGGAGCTTCGATCTTCTGGGCAAGTTGGCAGAGATCTCATCTCTGCTTCATGCCGTATGAGGCTCTTGCAGCAGATTACTCTGTACCCCAAACACATTTTGTACTCAGCTGCGGCAGATTTCCCCCACACACAAACACCCTCCACTATACGATACCTCCAAACCTATTAAAGAGCCATCTGTTTCAATTTATGCAATAAGGAGGACACTTGGTATTCTTTCTCCTGGGTGTTAGGGAGCTACCCGACTTGTTGGCCTAGAGGTCCCTGTCATGGGTTCTCACAGCATATCTGACAGCAGATTTCCTACCCATCTCCCCATCTTTAACTGTGGCATTCTCCTGTGATTGTCAACATCAGGAACTTGGTTCCTTGGTTGTTTCAGAGGGTAGCTCTCTTGGTCCGCAGTAGAAGAGCTAGATTTGAGTCCTGTCGCACCATATATACCAACAAGGTTTTTGAAGGTATGAGCTTTCAAGAGTCAAAGCTCCCTTCATCAGATACAAGTGGGAATGGAAGCCCCTGAGTCTTTATCTCCCAGTCAGAAGTTGGGATGGGGTGTTGCAGAGCAAGGAGGCAGGAGGCAGCAGTACAATGAAAAATTAAAAACATTAAAAAAAAATCTATAAAATTCTATAAAAACACACAAACAATACCAAGAGACATTATTGGGGGGCGGGGGGGGGATGTTCCAAATGAAAATTTAAAAGTCTTCACCCGCTGGTGGGAGACAGACAGGGAGTTCCAAAGTTTTGGTGCCGAGAAAGCCCTTTCTCAGTCGCTCCCCATTTATCTTCAGATAGTGGTGGCAACCAAAGTGAACAGGGCCTCCAAAGATGGCCAAAAGGGAGCAGGTGGATTCATATGGGAGAAGGCGGCGCAATAAAAGGGGGGAAAGGGGGGGAACTCCCAGTAGGATTTTTAAAAATGTTTCTGTCAAAGGGATCGGGGCTAAAAAATAGCCTACATAGGGGTTTATGGTGTCTGTCGTATCTCCCGCTACAGTATTGTACAGTATTGGTACAAAACCTCTTAGTGGTGGAAAAACATAGCATCATAGTATTGTTCCAACACTGTAAGTAAAAATGCATGCGAGATTGTGAATCCAGACATCAACACAGATTTGATAGAGAAGATTATTCTAGCTAAGCCAAACTAAACAAAAAGAAAAAATCCTTTTCCTGTTAACCGTTAGGACATAGCAATATGGCCGTGGTTGTCATCTGCCTTGAATAAAACACGCTAATTCAATCATTCAAGCAGCCTTTCCTAAAGATACTTGACATTTCTGCCCAGTAGAATAAGTCAGACTGTAATATGTCATCCCTGAAGAATACGTTGTTGTTTTTTTAAAAAAAACCTAGCCTTATCTGTCAGATTATGCACAGTAATATTATACAAAACTATTAGTGCATGTAGAATTTCAAAAATGCACCAAACACTTGAGAAGGATTTAGGCCCTCTCAGAAGAAATACTTAAGAATATGCAAATAGTCTCGGCTGAATCAAGTTGAACATAGACGACTATTACAAACAAAGCCCGGCCTCTCCTTCCTGGCTGTTGCTGTCAGTCAAATAACTCGATTAAGATCGAAGTTTAGGACAATTTGTAGGAAGGAAAGTGTGGTCAGGCAGTTTCAATGTGTTATTCTACTATGAACAAAAAATAATTGCCTCCTTAGACCAGATAAGTGCAGCGGCTCTCTGAATGCAAATTGAACGGAGGGACCTGCTTTGAAGGCAGTGTATGAAAATGCACACTTTTCTTTGTTAGTTTGTTTGCTGTATGCGTATCGGCAGTTTTCTAATAACATGTACCCCTCACTGTAACTTTGTTGTTGAACTTTTGAGGGGGTAATGGTTGCTCATACTATGGTATTTCCTCGTTACTATGTATGGATGTAAAAGTTGGACAGCGAAGAAAACTGTCAGGAAGAACATCTGACATGAAGAACAGAAAGCTGGGAGGAAGAACATCTAAAATGTGGTGTTGGAGGAGAGTGGTTGGCCACTGTGTGAACAGACTGCTGGACTTGATGGACCTTGGTCTGATCCAGCCTGACCTTTCTTATGTACGGATACCGTGGACCGCCAAAAAGACAAATAAGTGGGTCTAGATCAAATCACGCCTGATCCTAGAAGCTACAATAACTAAAGTGAGGTTAACCTATTTTGGTCACATCCGGAGAAGACAAGAGTCACTGGAAAAGCCCATCATGCTAGGAAAAGTTGGAAGCAGCTGGAAAAGCGGAAGACCCAACATGAGATGGAGTGACTCAAATAAAGGAAGCCACGGCCTTCGGTTTGCAAGACCTGAGCAAGGCTGTCAGTGATAAGATGTTATGGAGGTCGTTAATTCATATGGGTCTCCATAACTTGGAAACGGCAGCACATATCTCACACACACACTGATTACTCTAGGTGATATCTGGTTCAGTTCTTTATTATTATTATTTTTAAACAAGTTCAATTGTTTTATTAATATACAGAAGAATTTAAACACCACTTGCAATCCTTCTCAGGCATCCTCTCCAGCGGCTGGAGCATCACCTCCCTTGGTGTTGCGGGTATAGATCACCTGGGCTCTGTGCTTGGACACGAGCTTGATTAGACCTTTACTGAGGAGCTCCTGGAGCGCCGCTCTGGCCAGCAAGCCTCGGATCTTGAGCCTCTCGGAGACCACGGCCGGCGTGATGAGCTTGTAGTTGGGCACCTCCTTGCAGAGCTTGTCGTACGTGGCTTTGTCGAAGAGGACGAGGTTGTTGAGCTTGTCTCTCACTTTCCCCTTCGACCACTTCTTCTTCTTGGCTTTGCCGCCGGACTTGTTGACGGGGTCCTTGTCCTTCTTGGCCGACTTGCCCGCGTCCTTCTTCTTCTTGTCGTCCTTGGGAGGCATAGTGGCGGCGGCGGCTGCTCGGCCTGGCGGCTTCCGGCTGAAAAGGAAGGAGGCGCGCGGGCCGGGCCAGGAGACCCCGTGGCGGAGGAGCGCTTCCACTAGTTCTTTATTATTATAGTCCACGACCAGTAGGTATATAAAGGAAACATTAATTACAGAAAGAATAAAATTACATACAAATGATCTTGATAAACACAAGATAGTCCTAATAGATACCAGCTAAAACTACACGTATCTGTCAGCAATTTAACACTTCGACATTCTCCTGGGCAAATAGTAGAGATTAAGTCATTTCAGGAACTAAAAAAACTGCCATTCTTCAGGATTGAAGGCCCTTCTCAATTTTTCCTTGATTATAGACCTGGGTGCAAAACCGGGCAACCAATCATGTCGTTTGGTGGTTCTTAGAAGCTATTAAAGTCTAATGTTGTTAGATCTTCCGGGAAACCTTTCTAGCAATGGTCCGATAGTTCTGCTACGAATTTTATTGTGTAAGGCACACTCAAATAACAGGTGCTTGATCGAGTCTCTTTTTGTGGGCAGACACATAAGTGATACCTAATTTATGTTGTTCTCCTTGTAGGTTTGGAGCTACCCACCTCCATAGTGTCATAATTTAATAACCCAAACAACTCTTTCTTTTGTCTGCACATTGTATAGATAAAACATTAATATAATTTTATTTTTATAACCATATTATTTCATGACATTTTGTTTTTAAAGGAATCTCCTTCTGGACGCCGGAAAGCTCTTGCCACCAGCAATATTAACATGAAGCAATACGCAAGCCCCATGCCGACGCAGACTGACGTCAAGTTAAAATTCAAGCCTTTGTCTAAGAAAGTCGTGTCTGCCACCTTGCAGTTCTCTTTATCATGCATTTTCCTGAGGGAAGGAAAAGCAACGTAAGTAACATCCAAATTGCAAGATGTTGTAGTTCCGCTGTACACTGCATTGATCAGGCCGCTACTGGAGTATTATGTGCAGTTCTGGAGACCCCGCTTCAAACAGGATGTGGACAGAATGGAGCGGGTGCAGAGGAGAGCGACGAGGATGATCAGGGGAGACCAAGCCTTACGAGGAAAGACTGAAGGAGTTGGAAATGTTCAGTCTGGAGAAAAGGAGGTTGGGGGGGCATGGTTGCTCTCTTTAAGTATTTGAAGTGTTGTCACTTAGAGGAGCGCAGGGAGCTGTTCCTGTTGGCAGCAGAGGATAGGACTCACAATAATGGGTTTAAATTGCAGACGGAAAGGTACTGGCTGGATATTAGGGAAATTTTTTTACAGTAAGTGTTGTTCGACAGTGGAATCAGCTACCTAGGGAGGTGGTGAGCTCCCCCTCACTGGCAGCCTTTAAGCAGAGGCTGGACAAGCACTTGTCAGGGATGCTGTAGGCTGATCCTGCATTGAGCAGGGGGTTGGACTAGATGGCCTGTCTGGCCCCTTCCAACTCTATGATTCTATGCTTCTAAGTTTTGAGCAAGGCGGTAAGGCTGATTTTTCCTCCCTCCCCCCGCATTACAATGAGTTCCCTTGGAGTAAAAAGTATGTTTCCTGGATGTAGTTACGGGTATTGAGAAAATTGTCCACCGTGTCCACCACACTGTCAGAATTGATTACAGTTGTTTAATGTGACTGCAGAGAGGGCACAGGGGCTAAACAGTGTGCTATGGGTTGGGAATTTGTGGTGTGGTGTCACCTCAGTCATGAACTGCCGCAGGACCTCAGCCAAGCAACTGTTCTCTTAGCCAAAGCCCCTCATTTGGTATGTGAGGTAATAGTAGCCTGTTTTACAGAGCTGAAGTTGAGAATTACAAAGATGATTCAGGTGAAGGTCTGTGGCACTAAGGGAAAACCACATATAACCACTAAGGAGAGTCGGTGTGGTGTATTGGTTAAGAGCAATGGTTTGGAGCGGTGGACTTTAATCTGGAAAACCGAGTTTGATTCCCCACTCCTCCATATGAGCAGCAGAGGCTAATCTGGTGAACTGGGGTGGTTTCCCTGCTCCTCCACATGAAGCCAGCTGGGTGACCTTGGGCTAGTCACAGCTGTCTTAGAACTCTCTCAGCCCCACCTCCCTCACAGGATTTCTGTTGTGGGGAGAGGAAGGGAAGGTGATTGTAGGCCTGTTTGATTCTTCCTTAAGTGGTAGCGAAAGTTGGCATATAAAAAACTAACTCTTCTCTCTTTTTCTCTCTCATGACTGATCATTTTCATAAAGGTAAAGGGTGCCTTTGAGTCGCAACTGACTCATGGCAACCCATGAGGGGCTGTGGCCCAGTTGTAGAGCATCTGCTTGGCATGCAGAAGGTTTCAGGTTCAATCCCTGGCATCTCCAGTTAAAGGGACTAAGCAATTAGGTGATGGGAAAGACCTCTGCCTGAAACCCTGGAGAATCACTGCCTGAGACCCTGGAGACAGTAATGACTTTGATGGACCAAGGGTCTGATTCAGTATAAGGCAGCTTCATGTGTGTTCATGTTCATGAAGCTCCACCTCATGGGGCTTTCAAGGCAAGGGACAAACAGAGGTGGTTGGCCATTGCCTGCCTCTGCATATCAGCCCCAGCAAGAGGCTTTCAAGGCAAGTGAGAAGCAGAGGAGATTTGCCATTGCCTTCCTCTGCAGAGCCTTCCTTGGTGGTCTCCCATCCAATTACTGACTCTGTTCAGCTTCCGAGCTCTAACAAGAGCAGGCTAGTCAAGGCCACTGGGGCTTCTGCATTCATTCTTAGCAGTCTTCTACAAGTTGCTGCACTACAAGCTGTCATGTAAGTGTAAGCGTCCCTAGTATGGCTTGTCTCCTTGATTTAGTATGGTGCAGTCCAGTTGTATTGATATTCTTTCAATCGCTTCATGACATAGTCCCCCCCCCCAGCGCCCCAATAAAACAGGTTGGAATTGGTTCATTTCCTTGGGCTGAGATACATTTGATTGGCAGATAGTTCAAGGTGATTCATAGCTATTGATCTAAATAAAGATGTAGCTGTTGGTACAAACAGGTCTGAGCACTGCAATCAGGGAATTCTTGGATATTGCATCAAGTGAGATGCTAGACGTTCATGTTGTCAACAATTTATATGACATAGATAAATTGATTTTTTTAAGGGACGAAGACATGCAAAGCCTGGCTAGTCTGATGAGCATGAAGCAAGCAGACATTGGCAATTTAGATGACTTTGAGGAAGATAATGAAGATGATGAAGAAAATAGAGTCAACCAGGAGGAAAAGGCAGCAAAAATCACAGGTTTGTCTTTTCCAAAAAGAGGGTGACATTGAAAATACTTTCTGACTAGCCTGTAATGGTCTTAAAGCATTTTTCCTTTGAAGCAAGTATTGAGTACAATTTATATTATAATATTCTAATCTGCATTTTTGCCTAAACCATAAATGACCAGCCTCAGGAACATTATAGGAGAAGCAGCACAGATAGCTGACATTTGGGACATTCCCAGACAGTAGCAGTGATTTTGGTGATGGCCGACGTTCCTGTCTACCTCTTCTGAGTTGTATTGCTTCTCGATCACGGGCTTAGTAGCAAAACCACGTCAAGGCACTAGTGAGGGCCCGTATGTCATTTAGCACATTTCAGAGGCCTGCTGGGACAGTGACGTATTGCTCTCAGGAGAAGAAGTGTGGGGCTGGCAGCCTGAAGTTCTCCCTGACCTGAAGTTAGCTCCTAGGAGCTCTCATGGGTTGGATCCAACTGGCTTTTCTAGAGATGGAAAAGGGAGGAGGGCGTTCCCTCAGACCACCCCAAAAAGCTATCCTGGGGATCTTGGGACCTACATGGACAAAAGGCATGTGGGACAGAAGTTGGAAAAAGGAAGGGGATTAAGTGTGAATGAAAAAGCTGGCTGGATCCAACCCCATATGTGGGAGAGAGTGGCTTTCTTGGGTGGTTGGTCCCATGTGTATCCGTTAAACCAGGAGTGTCAAACTCAATTGTTATGAGGGCCAGATATGACATAAATGTCACTTGGTCAGGCCAGGCCATGCCTCAGCAGTCCAGATCAAGAGTTGGGGAGTGGCTGCCTTGGCCTGCTCGCAGGCTAGATAAGAGCTCTCGGGCTGGATCCAGCCCGCGGGCCTTATATTTGACACCCTGAGTCAAATTTTAAAATGCCATTCAGGGCACTGCTGTAGTAACTGGACCTGAACCCAACTGGAGAAAGTCTTTTTTTTTTTTAATAAATATTTTTGTTAATTTCTAGTATTAAATGGGAATACAGGAAAGGGAAAAGGGTAAGGAAAAACATAAACAAAAGAAACAGTCATATTTTTTACCCCCTTAACAAGGTTAAAATTGTCATCAGTTTTTAACATGTTATGTTACTTCATCAACTTTATTTTCATAACAATTATCAAATTTATTGTTGCTTTTTGGTTTTAATAAATTCATAGAAGGTGTGCCATTTGTCTTTTTTTGAATTTTGAGTGTCTGTTTGTAATAGTTCTGTTAGGTGTGCCATTGATATGAATTCATATGCTTTATCAATCCAGAGTTCAATTTTAGGTATTTTTTCTGTTTTCCACAGTGAAGCTAGGACTATTCTTGCCGCTGTTATTAGATATTTTAGTATGATCTGTTGGTCTTTAGTACATGCGTCTGGTATTTTACTCAGGAGAAAAAGTTTGGGGTCGTATGTAATAGGTTGACCGACTATAGTTTCTATGTTCCTATGAATTTTCTTCAACTGGAGAAAGTCTTGATAAAGGCAAATGCTTTCTCCCCCTGTAAGAAACTCAGCGATGCACTCTTTAATCTAGGCCAGTGTCCAGCCCAAATCATGGAGAGGATTATAAGCAGTGGGGATTGCACTAGACAGGAAAGTGATTGTAAGAGGAAGCACTACCAGAACTGCAAACACACCGGAGTCATAATTTAAAAACAACACCACACACACTGGAGTCATAGAGGAAGCACTGGAAGCACTACCAGAACTGCAAACACACTGGAGTCATAATTAAACACACACACACTGGAGTCATAGAGGAAGCACTGAAAGCACTACCAGAACTGCAAACACACTGGAGTCATAATTAAAACACACACACACACACACACACACACACACACACACACACACTGGAGTCATAGCAGTTCTATCTGTTGAATTCATTGTTGTTATGGTGGAATTGTCCTCTGTTAATTTACACATGCAAATACTTTTTTGACATTTTCCAGTCCAGAAGGACTGTTAATTGGTATAAAAGTAAACGCAGGAAAGGATGCTAACAGTGGAAATGGATGAACTAAGTATCAATATTATTAGCTAAATTATTGCAGAGGAACGCATGCACATACCCATCAATCGAGGTGATCCCATAAGTTGGTCATAAAAGAAAGGGTACAATAGGTTTTAAGTGGATTAATTATACAGTTTGGTTAGCTCAGTTTAGGACTTCTCGATTCTTTAACTTTACGTTGATTGGGCAGGAAAGATGGATACTGTACATCCAAAATGGCAATAGTACAGCTAATAGGGAAACATAATCTCCAATAAGTATATGGCTACATTGCTATCATAGATGCATTTACTTTTAAGTTATGTTCTTTATACCTGCTGCTTTCGCAGTTAGTCATCTTTTTGCCCGTCTCACATCATAAGAAGCCAAAAATGGTCTGGATCACATTTCTGTTTGCTCAGCAAAAGCAATTTTTCAATCCATACGATCATCCTGTTTTCCTACTCCGTAATGTCTATTTCTTAAAATTACCCGTGCATGTTCTCTATAATTCTAGTCTTCCCCTGTCTCTGTCAAATAATTTCTAAATAGTGCAAAGTACCAGATTTTGCAGCTCAAGGAAACTTATGCATATTAAACAAATATTTTCTCACTTTGCATGAACGATCTGCCATAGTGACATTTCCCAGAAGCAGTATCATGACCATGATTCAAGATACAACTGAAAGCTTCAACAGCCAAGATCGATGCCATAACTGCAGGGTTAGTGGAGTTGGTGGTCAGCTCAAGAAGTTTTGGGGAAACCTGTGGGGTCTTCTATTAGTCCAACCCGCGCCCCTCCCTGGTCAAATGGCGGCCTGCACATTGGATTATTGTTACGTACAGTGGTGAAAATCAGAGTTTCAAGATAGAAATGTTTCAGAAGGTAGCCATGTTGGTCTGCAGGAGAATAACTAGATCCAAGTCCAGTAGCATCTTAGAGACCAACAATATTGGGGGGGGGGGGGTATAAGCTTTCGAGCCCTGACCTGGATGACCCAGGCTAGCCTGATCTCGTCAGATCTCAGAAGCTAAGCAGGGTCAGCCCTGGTTAGTATTTGGATGGGAGACCATCAAGGAATACAGACTTAAAATGCACAGACTTAAAATTTTGCTGAGCAGAGGAAGACACTAGCACACCACCTCTGTTAGTCTCTTGCCATGAAAACCCCCAAAGAGGTCGGCATAAGTCGGCTGCGACTTGACGGCACTTTACACACACACACACACACACACACACACACACACACACACACAAGCTTTCGAAGGGAGCTTTGACTCTTGAAAGCTTTTTGATCTCTAAGGTGCTACTGAACTCGAATCTAGTGACTTAAAATGTATACAGCGTGTTACAAAAATGTTTGATTTAGCTAGCCACTTGCTTGGGTCTGATATGACCGTGTGTTTAAATTGTAGGTTGGCTGAGTTCTAACTGTTTAATAACTTCTGCCACTAATTACGATGGGTAGCCGTGTTTAATCTTTCTGTAGCCTTAGAAAAGAGCACGAGTTCAGTACCACCTTCAAGACTAACAAAATTTCTGGCAGGGTGTGAGCTTTCGTGGGTCGCAGCTCACTTCTTGTGTCTGACTCACGAAAGCTCATAACCCTGCCAGAAATTTTGTTAGTCTTGAGATGCTACTGGCCTCTTGCTCTTTTCTACTGCCACTAATTGAAAAGAGACATTTCCATATCAACTTTACGTGATAATATTAATTATTCAGTCTGTCTGTGCTGAATATTTGGATGCGACTGATTACTGCAAATCTACTGATAACTTTTTGTCCAGAGAATATGCCCAGTAGCATTTCATTTTTGTTAAAAATGCTGAAGAAAGACTTCAGACAGGTGCACAGAGACGTTAAGTATAACCCGTGATGATTCTCCTCTCTAAAACACAACATGTTCCTTAAATTAACACGTGTCTCCTTTCTTTCCCTTTTTATCTTCTTTCTAATAACAGCATGCTTTGTACTCTTTTTTTTAACAATAACCTTGCCTTACCATTGTCTTGACCGGCTTCTGTTTACAGAAATTGTAAACCAGTTGAATGCTCTGAGCAGCTTAGACGAAGAGCAAGAGGACTGCACAAAACCTATGCTTTCCACTAAATCAGCCAGTTCCTCTGAAGGTCTATGAGCTTTCCTCCTCCTCTTTCTTTTTTTCCTAGTTGTCTGTGTTTTCTGTGCTCTTCCCTTGACCTTACCCCTTGGCATCTGTTTCGTAAAATGCTGCATGTTGTCTGTTTGCTTGATATCCATTGCGGCCTTTTAAAGTAATTTGTAGTACAACCAAAAGATGACAGCGTGGTTATGGGTGACCGTGTAAGGCACTCCTTTGGCTGAAAACAACATATGATTCAGCACAAGCTGGGTATTTTTAAAGCATAGCCAGTGGTTTGCCTGGCATGACCAGTATGCAGCATGTAGACTTTTCTTCTTAGTAATGGGAAAACTGGTAGTGGTGGTGGGAGTTAATTTTTTTTTGTTTTTTGTATTTTGGTACGTAAGATTCCCCCCTCCCCAGAGGTATAGCAGTATTTCCCCCCTTTTAAAAACGGGCTAGTGAACATCAACTACTTGCTTGGCCCCTTTTAGAGATGCTGGGAATTGAACTTGGA
Organism: Euleptes europaea; assembly: GCF_029931775.1. Taxonomy (NCBI): domain Eukaryota; kingdom Metazoa; phylum Chordata; class Lepidosauria; order Squamata; family Sphaerodactylidae; genus Euleptes; species Euleptes europaea. The sequence continues at coordinate 7,312,544 of NC_079321.1, read as the reverse complement.
ACCTTCTGCATGCCAAGCAGATGCTCTACCACTGAGCCACGGCCCCTCCCCTAATAAGAAAACTCCCTCACATGAACACATGAAGCTGCCTTATACCGCATCAGAACTTTGGTCCATCAAAGTCAGTATTGTCTACTCAGACTGGCACCGGCTCTCCAGGGTCTCAGGCAGGGGTCTTTCACATCACCTATTTGCCTGGTCCCTTTAACTGGAGATGCTGGGGATTGAACCTGGGACCTCTTGCATTCCAAGCAAATGCTCTACAAACTGAGCTACAGCCACAGCCCCTCCCCTAAACCTGTGCCTGGTTCTGTTTGTCTCATTGAACAAGAAGCATTGGTGTGCTACAAAGTACACAGGTATAGTTTTGCAGTAGAGCTTCTGCACCGATTCACTGTCCTTTGCAGAATAAAATGTTTGTTTGAGTTGCCCCCGCCCAGCCCGCGCCGTGTCTACACTGACCAACTCTTTCCTTTGTTTCTCAGAACTTATCAACAAGCTTAATTTCCTGGATGAAGAGGACCGAGGCGTGACCGATCCCAGCTCAGACCCGTTCCTAGATCCCAGTAGGACAGAACTCAACCCTTTCGGAGACCCTGAAATGGAAGGTATCGAATGTTTCCTGTGACGTTTCTCTGACATTTATGATCTTTGGGCAGCTTTGGAAGTGACAGCAAGCACAGCATGTCCTGATTCTGGCTGTCCTGCCACTGTCGTAATCACATAAGGAACATAAGAAAGGCCCTGCTGGGTCAGACCAAGGCCCATCAAGTCCAGCAGTCTGTTCACACAGTGGCTAACCAGGTGCCTCTAGGAAGCCCACAAATAAGACGACGGCAGCAACACTGTCCTGCCTGTGTTCCACAGCACCTCTTATAATAGGCATTCTCCTCTGATCCTAGAGAGAATAGGTATACATCATGACTAGTATTCATTTTGACTCGAAGAAGAAGAGTTGGTTTTTATATGCCGACTTTCTCTACCACTTAAGGCAGAATCAAACTGGCTTACAATCACCTTCCCCTCCCCTCAACAGACACCCTGTGAGGTAGGTGAGGCTGAGAGAGCATGACTGGCCCAAGGTCACCCAGCTGGTTTCATGTGTAGGAGCGGGGAAACGAATCCAGTTCACCAGATTAGCCTTCGCCGCTCATGTGGAGGAGTGGAGAATCAAACCCTAGAAGCCATGGATAGCCCCATCCTCCATAAGAAAGGCCCTGCTGGGTCAGACCAAGGTCCATCAAGTCCAGCAGTCTGTTCACACAGTAGACAACCAGGTGCCTCTAGGAAGCCCACAAACAAGACGACTGCAGCAACACTGTCCTGCCTGTGTTCCAAAGCGCCTAATAGAATAGGCATGCTCCTCTGATCCTGGAGAGATTAGGTATGCATCATGACTATTATCCATTTTAACTAGTAGCCATGACTCTCCTCCATGAACATATCCACTCTCTTCTTAAAGCCTTCCAAGTTGGCAGCCATCACCACATCCTGGGCCAGGGAGTTCCACCATTTAACTATGCATTGTGTGAATAAATCTTTCCTTTTATCTGTTTTGAATCTCTTACCCGCCAACTTCAGCAGATGAGTCCGCATTCTAGCGGTGGACTCTAATCTGGAGAACTGGGTTTGATTCCCCACTCCTCCACATGAGCAGCGGAGGCTAATCTGGTGAACTGGATTTGTTTCCCCACTCCTACACACATGAAGCCTACTGGGTGACCTCGGGCTAGTGACACTCTCCCAGCCTCACCTACCTCACACGGTGTCTGCTGTGGGGGGGGGGAAGGGAAGGTGGATTGTAAGCAGGTTTGAGTCTCCCTTAAGTGGTAGAGAAGGTCAGCATATAAAAACCAACTCTTCTTCTCTGCAGGATATTAGGTTGTATGGTTATCAATGGCAGCATGAGCTCTGCATCTTCTCAACGTCCGCCGTGGGAAAGTGGGGGGTTGAGAGGGTGGACAGAGCAGTAGGACCAGGGCAGACAGATGTAAACGAGGGCAGGCAGCCTTGGCTCCTCGTTGGCACTGACATTGATGCCACTTGTAAGCCTTGTGTGGGCTGGCATATTAAATTTCAGTCATGCCTACAGAGCAGCCACACCACCGAAGCATCCCGGGAACACAGAACACCCACATGGCATCAAGGGGAGAGGCCACCCGAATGAAGCGTGGGTGCTTTCTTGCTCCTACTGGGTCAGGCACAGCGCTGGGCAGAGAACGAACCTTCATGCTAGGGCAGTGAACACACTCTGAAGCATGGCTGTTCAGTAGTCCACTATTACCCATCCTGCAGTCCAGGTGTCCCCAATGTGGGAGCCACGGTGCCCCACAACACCTTTTCCGGCACCCACTAAGTGTTTTTAGAAAGTGGGCGGGGCCAGGTGTTGCTTTTGCCCAGCAAGGCTTTCGATTGGGCACTGGAGATTTGATTGGCTGTGCTGATTTTTTTAAAAAAACGTTGTTTGGGCAGCAGCTGCCACCACCACAGCACAAGGATCTTTGCTGTATGGCTGAAGGGAAGCTGGGGCAACCATTTTGTATCTGGCTCCACCTCCTGCGGCAACCATTTTATAGTTGCGCCCACCGTGCCTTGTCAGAAGGCTCAAAAATGTTGCCTGCAGGCTCAAAAAGGTTGAGGACCTCCCCCCGACCCCGAAATCCACCAGTGTTCTGCCCAACCCTGCTGTAAACTGTTTTCTCTGGTTGTTTATGCATGGGAGTTTTACCTGAGGTTCGTTGCTTGCAGGACCCGCACTTTCCTGCTGGGAGCCTATGCACCAGCAGTCTCCATGCTCAAATCAGGAAGTATTTGAATCCCTGCCCCTTGAAATGCTTCTTCGTAATTGGCTGTTGTGAGAGAAAAGTTCCCTCCGTCCCAAAACTCAATTGCCGCATAAAAAAGCATTTTAAGAACATAAAACAAAAAACGGAGCAATCTGAAAAGAAGGAGGGGGGGAGAAATCCAACCCTCGGTTTTAAAAAGCCAGTGTGGTGTAGTGGCTAAGAGCGGGGGACTCTGATCTGGAAAACCAGGTTTGATTCCCCACTCCTCCACATGAGCGGTGGACTCTACTCTGGTGAACCGGGTTGGTTTCCCCACTCCTGCACATGAAGCCAGCTGGGTGACCTTGGGCCAGTCACAACTCTCTTAGAGCTCTCTCAGTCCCACCTACCTCACAGGGTGCCTGTTGTGGGGAGGGGAGGGGAAGGTGATTGTAAACCAGGTTGCTTCTTCCTTAAGTGGTAGAGAAAGTCGGCATATAAAAACCAACTCTTCTCCTCCTCTTCCCCCTTCTTCGTAATTATACAATGGAGATAATGTAGTAGTGAAGGCAGCTGTTTTGGTTTTGGCATCTTACCATTATGTGTACCAGCATGGGGCAATTGATAGTGTCAGGCTAGCATCTGGGAGACCCAGGTTCAAATTCCCACTCTGCCATGGAAGTTTATTGAGTGACCTTGGGCTAGTCACACTCTCTCTGCCTGACCCACCTCACAGGCTTGTTGTGAGGATAAAATGGAATAGAGGAGAACAACGTAAGCCACTTTTGAGTCCCAATTGGGGAGAAAGGCAAAATATAAATGAATAAATGAATAGATTATACAGACACTCCTTTCCTTTATTATTACGCTCCTCTGACCAAAAGTCTTGAGCAAAAATCAATACACATACAAGATAAAATACAAAAGCAGTAAGCATTAAAATGAAGCATGGCGAATTAAAACCCATCTCTGTAGAGGCAGAAAGAAACCACAGGTGCTAAGAATCTGGTAACAGAATGTGTTATTTCCAGATTGGTGTCTGCCAGGAAAAAAAAGAGATCACAAGGGATTCAACAGGCAGCTGGTATTTAGGAGAAGTGTAACTGAGTGGTATCCATCAATCACAGAATAAGAGGGGCGATCTATGGCCTCTATTACTCCAGATGTACAGCGGCAGTAGCAGTCGGAATATGGAGTCTTAGTGAAGTGTCCCCCCGAGTCGTACCGTTGGCAAGAAATTATACAGCCTGAAAATTCAATCTATTGTGAAATCAAGATCGTTATTATTAATGGAGAATCCGAGATGTAATCTGTCTAGATACAGAGGGGAAAAATACTGAAGATGTTTAAACATTTTTCTTTAAACTTCGGGGGCCGTAGTGATTTTGATTGCCTGTCTGCCCATCCAAAACATACTTTCGAATTCTCCTTTTGCCAGAAGAATAATATTATCTCAGAAAGGGAAGTATGGGCACACAGAGGTTTAAATCGTAAGTAAGCACGGTACATCAGTCTGTAGAATAAGTTAACTGTTTCCTTGATATGGAAGTTAAAAGGGGGGCCTTGACTTAAAACTTCCACAGGGGGATTTGTAAGCACCTTAACTCTTCTATTAAAGTGAATTTTTTTCTCTTCCTAGAATCAAATATTGTATTGTAGTCTTTAAAAAAAACAAGCAGATTTCCCAAAAGTAGAACTTTGTCACTTTGTAATGCTTAAGGGAGGTTTAACCAGTTTACATAGCAATGGCCTTTCCTTTTTAGCTTTTCTTGGATTAGTAATACACCCCAGATTTCTGCTCTAACTACATTTGACAGAAGGATTTAGATTAATTAGTTAATGTTGCAAAGACCTTTGAAGATTTAAGGAACAATAAAAGTGCTAAGTGTTATTACAAGCGATTTGTTGTTTGAGTATACAAACCTCCTTCTTTGAGAGCATGCTTTTCTAGCCTTACCCAGTTTTTTTAAGCTGCTGCACCATTGACATGTCTTCAGTTCTCTGCTGGTGTGTAATATAGATAATTTATTTAAATTCTTTCTGAAAATATAGATGTACCTAAATATTAAGCTGAATAGCACTGACTAGCCTGGTCTTGTCAGAGCTTGGAACTTAAGCAGTCACAGTCAGTACTTGGATGAAAGACCACCAAGGAAGACTGCGGTTGCTATGCGAAGGGAGCCAGTGGTGAACCAACTTGGCTCGTCCCTTGCCTTGAAAATCCCACGGTCCTGGGGTCACCATGAGTTGGTTACGATTAAACATTAACATTAACCACTGGATTCCCTGCACCTGTGTGCAATCAGTACAATCTATTATTCCATTATCATATATTCTAATAGCGAAGTCAGCCAAACTGATGATACTTAAATCTGGTGATTGGAGCTGTGAATGGGCAATACAGATCTTTCTGCAAACCTGAACAATGCCCTGGGTTTGCAGAAAAATCTAAAATCTAGAAAAAAATACATTGAGGGTTTAAAAAACCTTAAAATGATAAAATGGGCACCTGTAGCTTTAAGAAACAGATTCCCTCAGTGGCTGTTGCTAGGCAACCACAGCATTCCAAGGTTTGGTTTCTGTGAGTAAAAGACGGGGGAGGGGGCAGTTTTGGCCATTGAAGGAAGACTCATCGGAGCCTGACCTAACAGCAACCACTGGGTGACTTGATACCACCTGCCTTGCATGACTCACCTAGGCCTGGCTAGGTGATGGCAGCCACCTTTTGAAAGCCAATGTGGTGTAGCAGTTAGAGCTTCAGAGTAGGGTCTGGGAGACTCAGGTTCAAATCCCCATCTTGCTGTGGAAGCTCACTGTGTAATTGGGGGCCAGTCACATACTTTTAGCCTAAGCTACCTCAAAGGGGTGTTGTGAGGAGAAAAAAGGAGGAGAATAATGTAAACTGCTCTGGTCCCCACAGTGGAGAAAAGCGGTATAAATGAAGTAAATAAATAATAAATATAGCTGAAGATGGGAGGTGGATAAAAGGCAGTTTGGTGAAAGGTTGAGGTTAAAATGAGGCAGGAAAATGGGAGAGGATGTGGGGGTTGCCAGGAGGAGGGAAAGAGGAAATAGTGTGGGGAGGGGGATACAGGGGAAAGTAAGATGCCCCCCACAAGTGCCCAAGGGTTCTCTACCCTGCAGGTGGGCCTCACCCAGTGGCCAGCACCACACAACTGGGCCATAGTTTTCCTAGGAAGAAGCTGCTGGGGATGGGGGAGACGGAAACCTGAAGACAAAGGGGCAGATAAATGTTGGTTGGCTGTGGATGGGAAGAGGAGAAGGAAGCAGGAAAAGGGGAGAGGCTAGGGGGGATTTCAGGAAAGGGAAATAGGGAATAGTGGGGGAGGATGAAATGAGATGCATCCCGCAAGTCCTTGTGGGCTCCCACTTGTTTGCTTCATAATAGGTTGTACAGGTCTCACTCTGTAAGCATTATGGCCTTGGATGCTTCTGTGCATAAAGCAAAAAGAAGCCTACCCTGAACAGCAGCAGTGCCTTGAGGTAGAGACTGTCAATAGAACAGCGGCATCTTGGGGCAGCTGCTTCGTGTTGTGGTCCCCTAGTCTCGTCAAAGCAGTAGAATCATAGAATCATCGGGTTGGAAGGGGCCATACAGGCCATCTAGTCCGACCCCCTGCTCAATGCAGGATCAGCCTAGAGCATCCCTGACAAGTGCTTGTCCAGCCTCTGCTTAAAGACCCACCTCCACAGTTGTACCACTGTCGAACAACTCTTACTGTAAAATATTTTTTGCCTAATATCCAGCCAGTACCTTTCCACCCTCAATTTAAACCCATTATTGCGAGTCCTAGCCTCTGCTCCCTGCCCTCCTCTAAGTGACAGCCCTTCATATACTTCAAGAGAGCAATCATGTCTCCCCTCAACCTCCTCTTCTCCAGACTAAACATTCCCAGCTCCCTCAGCCTTTCCTCGTAGGGCTTGGTCTCCAGACCCCTGATCATCCTCGTTGCTCTCCTCTGCACCCGCTCGGTTCTGTCCACATCCTTTTTGAAGTGAGGCCTCCAGACTGCACACAATAGGTGCGGCCTGACCAATGCAGCATACAGCGGAACTATGACATCTTGTAATTTGGATGTTATGCCTCTGTGTCTGAATGGGCAGTGCTCTGATTGTTTCGGTCTCCCGGGTAGACGATTCTGTGAAACTCCTCTTCCCGTAGCCTTGTCTGTACTTGCACTAGATACCAAGGCGCTGAGCCACATTTATCTAACCTGACATTTTCTCATTAGGGTTAGATTTACCTAGAGCACCATGACAAGATGCTTATCTTACCTTACCAGTGTTGTTAAGGATAACTATTTTGTAATCTGCTAAGGTTGATTTATTGGCTAGAAATGTGCCACCCTGCATGACAGATTGGGTCTTCATTCTGTATTGATTTATTTGTGTTTGCTTTATTAAAACATTCATATCCTGCCTTTCTCGCCCTAAACAGCGACTCAAGGCAGCTTATATAACCAGCCATGGTTAGCATCAAAATATTTAAGATCAGGCTGCAAACCTGACACCACGATAACCTCAAGAACTTGTCTCACCTCGTCCCTCACAGGCATAGCACACCATTTGGCCTCAAATTCATCTGAAGGCCCATCTAAAAAGGAGGGTCTTGAATCGCTGGTAAAATTGAGTCTGAGTACAACCCCTCAAACCGTTTCTGGAGCCACTGCTGAAAAGGGGGGCACTAGGGGAGTGGTCAAACAAATGATGCTTAAGAGAGGGTACCAGTGGGAGGAAACTCTGAGAGGACCTGAGGGGCAGAGCAATCCTCAAGGGGGGAGGGCAAAAGGGGATAGGAGCCGGCGTGACCCCTGCACCAGCGTTAGTGTCGCTTGCACCAGCTTAACTGGCAATAACGCTGGCACAGGGCCACTTACACCGGCTCCAAAGAGCAGCGCAGCACAAGACTTGGGCGCCGGTGCAGCCTTGCCAGCAGCGTTTCCTCGGTGCAAGGGCTCGCACCGGCATCAAAGGGGGTGTTCCCGGGGGTGCAGTCGACTTCAGTCAGCTCCCTAATTCCTTTCGCCCCAGGAACGCCCCCTTTTCCAGGCGATAGCTTGCGCCTGCAAAATTGCTGGCGCAACCCCATGAAACCCTATGGAGCAGTTTCACGGGGTTTCGTACAAAATAGCCTTTTTGGCTTGCTGCAGCCGACATCAAGCCGCTCAGGAGGCAGCATGGCTGCACCATCCCCAAACCTGCTCTGTCTCTGACCTGGGCCGGTTCACCCTTCCTTGGCCAACCTGGCGGGCCACAGCTCCCCGCAGCTCACCATATTGATGCCGAACTTAGTGCGGACAGCCGATCAGCATAGCCCGCTGCAGCCCAGAACTCGTGAGCTCACACAATCCACTGGCCTCAGCCTCCCCGGCAGCCAGGATTACAGGCGGTTCCCCAGACACTCCCTAACCACCCCCCCACTCAGGATTGCACTGATAGTCATATCAGGGGGGACAGTCCTTCAGCTAGGCTGGTCCCAGATAGTACAGGGCTTGAAAGGGTTTACTGGCATCTTAAATTGGTCTTGGAACCAAACAGGTAATCAATGAAGGTGTTTCAAGACAATAGCAATATGCTCCCACCTCTGAACTCTTACCAGAAGGTTAGCAACCGTGTTCCATACCAACGGGAGCTTTCAAATAACTTCCAAGGGTAGCCCCACATACAGTGTCTTGCAGTAATCCACCTTTGAAGTTACAGAAGCACAGGTTATTGAATAACAGATTTTTAAAACTGCTTTCTGTAGAACCCAATGTCAAGATGGCGTCACCTTCAAAACAGGAAGAATCATACTATGGTGATGATTATGATGATGATGAATATAACCCCTTTAAAGACGAGGAACATGCTGAGTATATCAACCCTTTCGATGAGCCAGACCCTGAACCTGAGACTTTAGTGCCTGTCAAGGATTTCCCCCCCCAGCCTGCAAAAAGAAAAAATATACGTCCTGTGGACATGAGCAAATACCTCTATGCTGACACATCGAAAACAGACGACGAAGAATTAGATGAGTAAGTATATAACTGTTCTTCTTTGAAGCAATCTTCAGACATAAGTTGGGATTTTATCACCATGCCCCAGGGCATAAATTATTCAAGCCTGGTTATTGTGGTATAAAGTGCAAGAGTGAGTTTTTTCAGTCCCAAAATAATCTGACAATTTAGAAGTTATTGTTATATATGGTACGACTGTCTTTTCCCCCGCTGGGATCCGAATCTCTGATTTTCATGGTGGAGACTACACTTATAAGGAATGGATATAAAATTGGATAAAAACAAGACTCATTCTTAATTCAGGCGCCATATTGCTCCAGTAACTTCACTCGATTGGTGGCAGGTTTAGGACCACACTTAGATACAAGTAAGGAGGGTGGTTGAAGTATTGAGAGGAATAAGCATAGGATTCAGGGAAATGGGAACAAATGGAGAAGGAGGCAGGCAGAAAGCATAATAAGTGACAGGGAATAAAGAATGGAAAGGATCAGACTACAAAGTATAGGAAAGTATCCTGAAGTGTTTTTGCAGTAATGGGATGAAAGGAGGAGTCCTCATTCAAACTTATCATTGGCTAAAAAACAAAGGATTATTAAGGTTTATCCTCCTTCACTGAGAACCAGCGTGGTGTAGTGGTTAAGAGCGGTGGTTTGGAGCGGTGGACTCTGATCTGGAGAACCGGGTTTGATTCCACGCTTCTCCACATGAGCGGCAGAGGCTAATCTGGTGAACTGGGTTTGTTTCTCCCTTCCTGCACATGAAGCCAGCTGGCTGGCCTTCGGCTAGTCACAGTTCTCTTAGAGCTCTCTCAGCTCCACCTAGCTCACAGGGTGTTTGTTGTGGGGAGGGGAAGGGAAGGTGATTGTAAGCCGGTTTGAGTCTCCCTTAGCTGGTAGAGAAAGTCGGCATACAATAACCAACTCTTCTTCTTGTTCTTCCTCTTCTTTCTCTTCCTCTTCTTTCTCCTCTTCCTCTTCGTAAAGATAACACCCTGTACAGTTGTTAATAGAAAAAGTTTGAACTGGAGTAGGCTGCTACTGTCACAGAAAAAGACAGGGATTGCACAATAGTGAGAACAATTAAGGATAGTGTATGGTTAAAGGACTGTTCCTTTCCTTAGATCAGGGGTGTCAAACTCAATTGTTACGAGGACCAGATATGAAATAAATGTCACTTGGTCATGCAGGGCCATGCCTCGCCAGCCCAGATCAGGACGGGGGAAGGGTGCTGCTTTGGCTGTCTGGTGGGCCGGATAAGAGCTCTCAAGGGGCCGAATCTGGCCCGCAGGCCTTATGTTTAACACCCTGTCTTAGATGCTATTTTTATTTGCTATTGAGTGTGTTTTTTCACTAAGTAACTGTATTGCTTGTGTAAGAAGGTGATTACGTCAGAGCACTTTTTCAAAGAACATTCATTTTTTCTTGTCAAGGCATTCATCAGGTTCATTATGTATTATAACTTTAACTGATCGGTTTTAATAATTCATCATAAATGTCATATGATTGTTATTATCCATGTTTAGAGTTTTGACAACAAATGTGGGGAAATCCTCTTTTTTCTTGTTGCAAATGGAGAACCTAGGGAGATTGGAGCTTTGCTGGTTGTTGTTATTTCCATTGGTAAGCTCTGTGAACACAGACTTTTGTCACCTTTTTTTTTTTTTTTTTTTTTACTTTCTGCCTGTGGAGAAAAATTGAAATCAAGGAATGATAACTCTGCCAACTCCACTCAATAGAAGTGGACTTTCTGCACAAATTACCTTTTTTGTTTTATCTTTATAGCCCACGGTATGAGCATAGTGGCTACCGTCTTAGCCGCTGATGGGGGAGGGACTGACATACTGAAACAACCACCGTATAGAAAAAGCACAGCAAAGAGCAAGGAAGAGAGGGGAGGATGAAAAGGCTTCAGAAAGGGGCAAACAAACATGCTCCTTTGCATTTTATTCCCAGTTATTAAAGCTCAGGGGCGTGTTAAACGGGTAGCGGTGCTTTCCTTTGTACGAAACAATGTGCTCACGCTGCTCTTTCGCTTGTAACGCAGGCCTGCTTTCTCCCTTCTAACTCATACGGATGCTTTATTAACTCTCAAACTATTTTGATCACTAAACTTCACGCGTGTGACCCTTTTCTGCCACTATTATGATAGGAACAACACTTTAGCTCTTTGCAGATTTCCAGGGGGGCATTCAGGATCATTTAACAAGGATTCAACCCCCCCTTAAGGTACTTTAAGGTAGTATACGTAAGGTACTTTTCTATCACAGTGTTGGGAATTTAAACGTTGGTCAGAGGATAGACTTTCTCACAAACATTCCTCCAACATATATAAATGCAGTAACAGAGTGCGTCTGAGTGGTGTAGTGATTAAGAGCGGTGGTTTGGAGCTGTGGACTCTGATCCGGAGAACCAGGTTTGATTCCCCACTCCTCCATATGAGCGACCAAGGTTAATCTGGTGAACTGGATTTGTTTCCCCACTCCTCCACATGAAGCCAGCTTGGTGACCTTGGGCTAGACGCACACTTTCAGCCCACCTACCTCACAGGGTGTCCGTGGTGGGGAGGGGAAGGGAAGGTGGATTGAAGCCGGTTTGATTCTTCCTTAAGTGGTAGAGAACGTCGGCATATAAAAACCAGCTCTTCTTCTTCCTGCTCTCCTGGCCACCTCTTGGACAGATGCTCACATGGAGAGGAAAGGGGGTTCATCCGAGTCCTCCTACCCTACCCTGGCTCCTCATTTGCATAGCCCAGAGCAGGAAGCTCCTCCCTCCCTTTACGCTTTCTGCAGTTTGTGCTTGCCCCATTGCCCCTTTCCACTGCTCACAAGGATACCAGTCATGCCCGTGAGAGACGGGAATCAGCAAGCTTGTTTACATAGCCAGGCCCCACCTCCCGGAGGAGCTGCTGCCAATCAGCTGTAATTTGGGCAGCGCCTGTACAAATGAGCTGGTCACCATAGCGAGTAGCCATGTAGGGGTTTCTGGCTGGAGTTGGGATGCATGCCTTTCCCCATATTACATAGAGAATAATTCTAATCCATGTTTCTGATACAATTGGTTGTACTAAAAGATGGTGATTCAGATTTTTTAAAAAAATCTGTGAAAAGATCAGCTAGATTTGAGTCTAGTAGCACCTTTTTATTTTATTTTATTTTATTTATACCCCACCCTTTCCCAATCTAGTCGGGCTCAGGGTGGCTACCAACAGTCAATACATAAGTATAATATAGAATAAATTAAAACATAGGATTAAAACATGGAATTAAAAACATGTCACAAGTCAATTAAAAGATGGTAATCTAACTCCAACCTACTACTGATACTAATGTTTTCCTGATGTCGAGGTGGTCCATATTGGTCAATAAGCAGAGGACCAGCAATGATCTGGATAACCTTAGAAACGAACAAGATTTTGGGGGTATAAACTTCTGAGAGTCAAAGCTTATTTCTTATCTGACCCAGGGAGCTTTGACTCCCAAAATCTCATACCCCACAATATTGTTGATTTCGGTGATGCTACTTGGTTCAAATCCAAAGTTTCTACTGCAGACCAACACGGCTACCCTCTGAAATTAATCTGGAATTATCCCTAGTATAATGTGGAAATTTACAGAGGGGGGGAATTGAAAGTAAGACTGCATGGGTCCATGTCATGGAGGATCCTTCTCCGTAGGCAAGCAGAGAAAAGAGGATCCAGAGTTGATACCAGTTCCATTCAGGGGTGGATTGGCCATTGAACCAACAAGGAAATTTCCAAAGGGGCCACATGCAGCAAAGAGCAAAGAGAGCCAAGCTGCACAATCTCTGCTAGTGCCCCAGAGCCCCATGGCTTAGAAGCAAGGATGCCCAGGGTCAGCCCACCAGCTGCCCCCCTCCTGTGTTGCCACCGGTTTCCAGCAACGGGTGACCCAGTGCCCATTGATGGCATCTGCTTTGAGTGCCCCTGCAATGCTGGCATGTAATGCCACTCAGCTTGGCTTGCTTCCAGGCCGTTTGCACTTTCCAGTCTGCCACTGGTCCCATGATAGGTCAGATTTCTTGGTGAATTTTTGTAGAGTAGGGAGGAATGCTACGATAGAGTAAATCACACCTGCAGGACCGCCTCTCCTGGTACACCCCCCCCCCAAGGAGCATTAAGCTCAACTAACAGCACCATATTAGTGGTCCCCAGTGTCCGGCTGTCCTCAACTAGGGCCAGGGCTTTTTCTGCCCTGGTCCCAGCCTGGTGGAATACCCTCTCCAGCCAGCCAGCCAGCATGGTGTAGCAAATAAGAGCAGTGGACTCTAATCTAGAGAACCAGGTTTGATTCCCCACTCCTCCACATGAGCAGCAGACTTTAATCTGGTGAAACGGGTTGGTTTCCCCACTCCTACACATGAAGCCTGCTGGGTGACCTTGGGCTAGTCACAGCTCTCTTAGAGCTCTCTCAGCCCCACCTACCTCACAGGGTGTCTGTTGTGGGGAAGGGAAGGTGATTGTAAGCCAGTTTGATTCTTCCTTAAGTGGTAGAGAAAGTCAGCATATAAAAACCAACTCTTCTTCTACTACTACTACTACCACCACCACAACCAGGGCCCTGCGGGATCTTAAAGAATTCCTCAGGGCCTACAAAACAAAGATATTCCACCAGGCCTACAGCTGAGGGCAGCAACTGTTATACTGTTGGATTATTTAATGATGTTAGCCACCCTGAGCCCGGCCTGGCCAGGGATGGAGGGCGGGATGGAAATCAAATAAATATTATCTAACACTGTCCCGTAAGGCAAATGGAAGAATCTTGTAGAAATAGTTTTTGTCTCAGTGTCACCTGAGGGTACGTTCTGCACCTGAATCATTATTGGGATAATAATGAGTTACACCCTGCTTAGGATAGTGCATTATTTGTTTAGGCATCCCTTATGTATATAACTGCCTAGTCTCCTTTTAGAGACCCGTAAAGCGCCTGACTTCAATGAAAACGTTGATTGGTTTCATAGGAAATTAGCGTCCTCTGTGAATACTGTGTATTTATTTGTGAAAGGTTTAAGGGTTGTTGTTTTTTAAATCTTTCTCAGGCAGGCCAAGAAGCACTCATTGGACGGAATTCATTGTGTAACGCCAGCATTTCTTTCATGTTTGTTCTTTCCTATTGTGCCTGCTCTCTAAACTAAGCAATTCTTATCTTTTTTTTTTTAATCTCTCTTCACAGAAGTCTCTCCATGTCTCTTACCATTTTCATCATGCGTCTCTGGATCATCTTAGTTTTACTGCTCTATGTCTGTTTTAAGATGGGGTAGCCCACCCTGCACACAGTTTTCAAGATGAGGGAAGCCCCTTTGGTTTATGTGATGGCGATGTAATCCGATCAGTACTACTTTCCATTTCAGTCATTGTGCATGCACTCATTTTGCTTGCGTAGGTTTCCTTGGGGTAGACGGAAGTATTAAAGGACATTGTATGAAAAATGAGTTCCGAAGGATGCGTTCCATGATCACAAACAAAATATACTAAAGATTGTCACCCTCATCTATAACACATTAGATCTGTGTGCATGCCATTGGTTAGTTGTGCATTTGCATGCTCAGTGTCTTACTCCCTTCTTGTGGAAGTAGGGACCATTGGTTTTAGTAGGACTGAAGCAATGTAATGAGTTCTGAATTAAGGACCTTCCCTACTTCCTATGACCATGTTCTATTCAGCTTCCACTTTCTAAGTTTCCCTTCCTGCTGTTCACACCACTCCTTCTTCCCCTAATCCCTTTCTCAGATTTCGGTCCAAGATGATTGACCTTGCCCTAACCCACAGAAGACTGTTTGTGGGCATTCTGTGATTCATTCCGTGCAGAATTTTTGTCCATTCCGTGACATTAAAGCCATTGAGCCAGTCACTGCAAGCATCCTTTAGTGGATTACATTATAGATCAGGAAGAAGGGTAATTTGCTAAGGATTAAGGATTGTTTCTAATACTACAACTTTCTCTGGGGATTGGTTCTTGTAGGTTATCCGGGCTGTGTAACCGTGGTCTTGGAATTTTCTTTCCTGACGTTTCGCCAGCAGCTGTGGCAGGCATCTTCAGAGTAGTAACAGAGCAGCCTGCCACAGCTGCTGGCGAAACGTCAGGAAAGAAAATTCCAAGACCACGGTTACACAGCCCGGATAACCTACAAGAACCAATGAACTCTGACCGTGAAAGCCTTCGACAATATTTTCTCTGGGGAGTTTGTCATAAACTGCATTGTGTCTCTACTTGAGAGATTTAGGAAGTACACCATGAGAGGAAAAGCCCTGATTTTACAGCTCAGGCACATAAGTCTTAATCTTTATCTGTTTTTTGCACTGAAAAGCTGTTGTATCAGTGTCTAAGTATGTATGTAAGTGAAATAAAATGGCTGGCTGGCTTTTCTGCAGGGGGGTGGGCAGGTCACCCCTGCTTAGAACTCTTCCTCCACTGTGTGTATATAAAGTGCCGTCAAGTCACAAGCGACTTGGGATTTTCGTGGCAAGAGATATTCAGAGGTGGTTTGCCATTGCCTAACTCTGCCTAGGAACCCTGGACTTCTTTGGCTGTCTCCCATCCAAGTACTGACTAGGGCCAACCCTGCTTAGCTTCTGAGATCAGGCTAGCCTGGTACATGCAGTTCCATACCTTCCTCCATTACTTCATGTTAATACCAAATTTACTTGCATAGATAACTGCTGAACCAATCGGACAGCTGATAACTTACTCAAATATTTGCCCTGTTACTCCCACTAATGCCCTGTCACGATATCCTTTTATTTCACTTCTGTATCCTAGTTTCAGTGTAGAACTTGTTCACTTCTTTGATTCGTTGTGTTGCAACCCTTCAGTTGCCAAGCATCTTGTTGAAACAGACTTTCCCTCTAGAGCAAATAAAAGACTGGAAACATATTCCACGTTGGGTGTGTTTTGACAGCAGTCTGGCTTCTGTGTGCTGATGCCAACTTGCTTCTCCAATTAGAATTTGCAGTGCACATGAAGCTGCCTTTTGCTGAATCAGACCCTTGTTCCATCAAAGTCAGTATTGTCTACTCAGTCCGGCAGCAGCTCTCCAGGGTCTCAGGTAGAGGTCTTTCACATCCCCTACTTGCCTAGTCCTTTTAACGGGAGATGCTGGAGATTGAACCTGGGACCTTCTGCAAGCCAAGCAGTTACTCTACCACTGAGCCTTATACTAAATCAGACCCTTGGTCCATCAAAGTCAGTATTGTCTACTCAGACCGGCAGCAGCTCTCCAGGGTCTCAGGTAGAGGTCTTTCACATCACCTAATTGCCTAGACCCTTTAACTGGAGAGGCCGGGGAGTGAACCTGGGACTTTGTGCATGCCATGCAGATGCTCTACCATTGAGTCATGACCCCTTCCCATAAGAAGCTGACTTATACTGACTCTTGGTCTATCAAGGTCGGTATTTTCTATCAGGACTGGCAACAGCTTTTCAGGGTCTCAGGCAAAGATCTTTCACATCACCTATTAACCTCATCCTTTTAACTGGAGATGCCGGGGATTGAACCTGGGACCTTCTGAATGCCAAGCAGAGGCTGTACCACTGAGCTTCCCAATCAACTATACAGATGAACTCAGGGTGAATCAGCTTGCTTTGAACAACTGTTGCCAAAGTCGCATAGTGACACGATTTCTTAACCATAGCGTTCTTAGATTCAGTCTCCCTGCAAATATCCTCAGAGTTCTGGCTGAGAGCTATATTATATCGCATCAAGTCAACCAAACAGAATGCCATCTTGGCAGTGGGTGGGGGAAGACTTCTTTTGTACAGTAACAGCACCGGCTACACCAACCTTGCTGAGCCTGCAAGCACCTTTGAAATTCTGACGCAGCATAGTGGACACGACCACAAAATGGCTGCTGCAGGAGGCGGGGCCAGCCGCAAAATAGCTCCTGCAGCTTACCTTCAGTCATACAGTGAAGTGGTGGCAGCTGCTGCCAAAGCAACATTTTTAAAAATATGCACAGCCAATCAAATCTCCCATGGCCAATCAGAAGCCTTGTTGGGCAAAAGCCCTAGCTGGCCCCACCCATTTTTTAAAAACACTTGGTGAGTGCCACGAAAGGTGTTAACAGGCTCCGTGGTGCCACAATGGAGATCCCCGGGTCTAGAGGGTTAGTTGGAAAACCTTAAAACTGAATATTTGGAGTGCCTTCTGTGATGATTCACGTTCAAAACTTTCAAAACTTCCTTTTCTAAATGCACGTCCATAAAGTTCTTCCTGTAAGGAATGAATTCATCAAAGTACCTTAAAACTCATTTCGATCTTGGGTCTCGGTTTCTGTGTTCTGTACCGTGTTGTGTTCATCTAGAGTAATTCTACTGAATGCCCACGTTATATTTACAGGATTTGGCCATACAATGACACAGCTAAGAACTGTCATGTTCTGGAAATCAATTGCAAGGGAGCAATTCAAAGAAACATAACCGAAACCAATTGAAAATGAACTTCAGTATATCGTTGTGTTAAAAGTGAGGCATTCGTATGGGCTTGCGTTTAAAATAAACTGGGTGAAGATATATGTGTGCGTGTAGTCTGTGAACTTGTTTAATAAATCTGCTTGGCGAAATAACTGAAAGAGTTGCAATCCCTTATCTTGGCAGTGCTGCTTTGCACTGCGTAATGTCCGCTGTGAGAAGTCCCCGGCGCATGTTTCATCTCTTGTTCCGAGTGGAGCTGCAGAGGGTCAGCTAGTTTGTTGTCAAAACATAATACATTCATTAGCTGTTCGCGCGCGCGCACACACACACACACACACACACACACAAAGTAACCTGTAGAACAAAAGACAACACCATGACCTCCCGTAAGTAGTGTACCGGCCCCCGCTATCGTTTTTCATATTTATTTTCACTTGCTTTGAATTCCCGTAATGTTTGAAGACAGCCAAGCAAGGTTGTCAGCCAAATTAAATGATTGACAGGCACGGTGGAATTTTCTGCTCCAAATGGAATGCCATTCTTTTTTTCCACCTTCTTCGTCTGCAGAAGAGTCTCTTTTGTTTATTTTGACTTCCCCTAAGCTTTGATTTTGTTGGAGGGGTTGTTTTTGCATTTGATGGACACTGACATGAGAATACCCCAAAGGTGCCTTCACTTTGCAACCTAGTTATTTTACTCTTGGTTTCTCCTTTCATTCAGCCATCTAGATCTGCACCATCTTTCTGTAACAAACAAAGTCAGCCCCAATGTGAAGTAATGGTTGAATCCTCTTGACCTCTGAATCTGTTGTACGGTTTTTCTGCTTTTCCCAAAGGTCCAATTATGTCATCAGCAAACCTGGCTGTTCGGAGACTAAGTTATTGTCTATCAGTTCCAATGAATGCCTCTTCCTGTCTCGTATTTAAAAAAAATCCGAGAGGGGTAGAGGGGAATGATAGGACCAGCGTTCAAGTTTGAAAGTCGGTCATAAAATCAGGGGAAATATCTTTAGATTCTTAAGAATTATTCAAATAACATTTTTTAATGAGGGGGGCTGGAATTCCGAGACAGCTCTAATGCTGATTTCATTGGGTGTTTTGTTTGATATTTGAGTGTTCTGCTTGTGTTAAAGGTATCCTTGACTTCTAAAAAAATTGTTTTGCAATATAGTACATAATGTAACTGGTGTTACATAGGTTATATCTTTGTATCAAAGCCGAAAAGACTGAGAATTTCTTTTTGAAGTATTCAGCGCTGATGTTTGAGATTTCAGAAAACCAAAGTCTCAGTATGCTATGTTGCCACTATGCAAAACCATTCATATTATCCATGTGCACAAAAAGCACACACAAAAAAACCCTAACCCACATTGCTTTAGAATGTTCACAGAATAATATTGCACAAAGTAAATATCTCACTCCCTGGATAAAAGGGCTAATGACACTTTCTGAGAAGCTGATACTGCATTATCAGCTATCGAGCAGAATTGTGTAAGAGGCATGGCAACTGTTCTCTTTATAGTGTCCAGAAAAAAATTAATCTTCATTTTCCCCTTTGATGAATAGCCAATGGCTGTTAAATCTAGGGAATGGAAAGCACAAAAGGTCCGCTTTTATTACATTGGTTCCATAGTCTTTGGTCCTTGAGATGCTAGATATCATATACATTTCCCCCCTCCAATCTGTTAGATTTAAGCAGAATTAGATGTGAGACTGATGCAAGATTCTTTGTAGACGTGATTGATGGGTATATAAATTTGGAACTCTGAGAATAGGTTGCCTCAGCAATAATAATTTTGCAGAGCAGAGAAAGTGTAGGCTCAGACAAGACAACATTCATGGGCTCCTGTCCCTCATTGGACCTCTTCGTCCCCAAACTCCATCATCCTTCTCCTATAGCTGCTAAGAATAGGGTTGCCAGGTGCCTCTTCACCACCGGTGGGAGGTTTTTGGGGCAGAGCCTGAGGAAGGGGGGGGTTGGGGAGGGGGGACTTCATTGCCATAGAGTCCAATTGCCAAAGCAGCCCTTTTCTCCAGGGGAACTGAACTCTATAGCTGGAGATCAGTTGTAATAACAGGAGATCTCCAGCTAGTACCTGGAGGTCGGCAAACCTAGCTAAGAAGAAGGCAGGAAAACCATGGCAGTCCCTACTTCTCATTTTCCAAATCTCTGATATTTTCCACCACATCTTCATTGCCAGACTGCTGAAGACAGACTCCCTGGCAAGGCTCAGAAAAAAATTCCAACCACACCGGCCCATATTACAGGCTTTGTCAATTGGACCACACTTTAAAAAAAAACCCTAATAAAACCCTTAACTAGAAAGAGAGGTTTTGTGTGAACTTACTTACCTGGGTATATCACACAGATAAAGGGCATTCCTAAACATGTCTACTCTGAATTTAATCCCACTTACTCCAGTGGGAGTTACTTCCTAGATAAGTGTGCTTAGAGTGTGCAATCCTATAAACACTTCTCTGGGAGTAAGCTCCATTTAATAGACAAGAGTGGGATTCTGAGTAGACCTACTTAGAATTGCTCTCTTAGTCAACCTTTTCAGAGCATTATTCAAATTCGGGGAGGATTTGAGATAGAAAATAGATTTGTTTTATTTCAACATATCCATATATTGAAGCCTTCATATAAGAACAGGCTAGGCTCCTTAATCCATAATTAATACTAGAGCCATGTTGGTCCTGATTATTTCTGTTCATTTAAAGGGATTTGTGTCTTCCTGTCTTCCTTTCTCCTTCCTTTCTCCTTCCTTTCTCCTTCCTTCCTTCCTTCCTTCCTTCCTTCCTTCCTTCCTTCCTTCCTTCCTTCCTTCCTTCCTTCCTTCCTTCCTTCCTTCCTTCCTTCCTTCCTTCCTTCCTTCCTTCCTTCTTCTTTGTGGCATGGCTATAGATTTTGTAGCTTTAGGCATTCTGCTTGGCAAAGCTGTATGCACACTTCATTTCGTCGGTTTTTTCATGGTGAAGGGTACAACACAATCGGCTGAACTTTTGTGTGTTTGCAAACTTAAATCAATTTCTGATCACCACTTAGTCAAGAACAGCTGACTTTTAAAACTTGCACTGAAAAATCAGTGATGGCAAAGAAATACGTTTCCCTTCTTTTGATTAGATCAAACCCATTTTATGAACCAAAATCAAGCTCTGCTTTAAATCATCAAGTTACTTCGCTGCAAGAAACAGAGAGGAGGATGAAAAAAAAAGCGCCGGAACCACCGGTCCTCTCTCCAAAGACAGAAATGGAAACAAGTGAAAACACGTCAGCTATTTATGCCGTGAAAGAGCTTTCCTCTTCTCCTAAGGTACGTTGCTTCTCCTTTACTTGCATTGTAAATATTTCTTAAAAGCAGAAACTCTGCTCTGTTAGTACATTTTTTAAAAAAAACCCTTCATTTTGTTTAGATGCTTTCGCTTGATTTTCATTCGCTTCGTTCCGCACGGACCAGGACCGTGATTTAAAATGTTTTGATCCTGGCAGAAGGAGCCAAAGATACTTACGCTGCTCCCGATTAGATCAACTGTGTAATCCAAGAGTGGTGGAAGCCATAGCTATGGATTCTGGGAGCTGTGCCCCAGAACCCTCCTCGGAGAGCCAGCGTGGTGTAGTGGTTAAGAGCGGTGGTTAGGAGTAGGGCTGTTGATTCGGTTCATCCCGAACCGAAAAACAGCCGAATTTCCCCCGATTTGGCGGTTTTTAGTTCGGGATGAACGGAACTCAAAAAAAGTCGAGAAACGGGGGAGCTGAATTTGCCGACTTCATGGTGATCGGCAAATGAATTCGGCAGATTCGGGGTTCGCCCCCCCCCCCCGCGCGCCTTCACGGGGCTTCCATGAAGGCGCGCGGGGGGTTCTTTAAACAGATCTGCACCTCCCAGCTGGAAGCCCCGTGAAGGCCTGCGGGGGGGCCAATTTCCCCCCGAACTCCGGATCTCGTGCCGAATTTCACGGATCCGAAGCGGGGGAGTTCGGACTTCAGCACGTCCCGAATTTAAAAGGGCCGAATTTTGCCGAAGCCGAACTTTACCGAATTTTTTTTTCAACAGCCCTAGTTAGGAGCAGTGGACTCTGATCTGGAGAACCGGGCTTGATTCCCAACTCCTCCACATGAGCGGCGGAGGCTAATCTGGTGAACCAGGTTGGTTTCACCACTCCTCCACATGAAGCCAGATGGGTGACCTTGGGCTAGTCACAGCTCTCTCAGCCCCACCTACCTCACTGGGCGTCTGTTGTGGGGAGGGGAAGGGAAGGCGATTGTAAGTCGGTTTGATTCTTCCTTAAGAGGTAGAGAAAGTCGGCATATAAAAACCAACCCTTCTTCTGCATCCATGGCCTTGGGGCGGAGTACCACCCAGAGCACTGGCAGCTCCATTCACATCTCCACACACACCCCAAACGTGCTGCCCTAAGCAGAGATTGGGAAGCACAACCCTGAGCCACAAATCCCTTGAAGAAATGTTTGATAAACCAGATGGTTTATTTAAATAGCTGACTGTCATTCTTTGTACTTTTATAAGCTTGATTAGATACAATATTTTAATTGAGCGAATAAAGCATGGATACCTATTGCTTCTAGTGCCACATATATATCTCCTACATTTCGTTATTTTTGTCTACTTGATATCTAATTGTTATCTAATTATTCTACCATTGAATATTAAGATTACATTATGCATAATCATAACATAGTTTCCATTTTTTCTGGAATTCCTCAACAGGTCTTTTATGCAGGTGAATGTTTTGACCTCCCAATGAAGATAGATGTCTCACTTAATCCCTTACCACGCATCTTAACTCTGATAAAGGCAAAGTGGTTTTGGTTGGTGTGTGCTGGCTGGGAGAATTAGGATAGCCTCCTCTGAGTGGGTAGAAAAGAGTCCAGTAGCACCATAGAGACAAACAAACTTTCTGGCAGGGTGTGAGCTTTTGTGAGTCACAGCTTACTTCTGTGACTCATGAAAGCTCATACCCTGCCAGAAATTTTGTTAGTCTTTAAGGTGTTACTGGACTCTTGCTCTTTTCTACTGCTACAGACAGACTAACATGGCTACCCATCATAGGGTTGCCAGCCTCCAGGTACTAGTCGGAGATCTCCTGCTATTACAACTGATCTCCAGCCAATAGGCCTTGACCTGGATGGCCCAGGCTAGCCTGATCTCGTCAGATCTCAGAAGCTAAGCAGGGTCAGCCCTGGTTAGTATTTGGATGGGAGACCACCAAGGATTACCAGGGTTGCTGTGCAGAGGAAGGCACTGGCAAACCACCTCTGATAGTCTCTTGCCATGAAAACCCCCAAAAAGGGGTTGCCATAAGTCGGATGCAACTTGAAGGCACTTTACACACACACCAGCCAATAGAGATCAGTTCCCCTGGAGAAAATGGCCGCTTTGGTAATAGGACTCTGTGGCATTGAAGTCCCTCCCCTCCCCAAACCCCACCCTCCTCAGGCTCTGCCCCAGAAACCTCCCGCCGGTGGCAAAGAGGGACCTGGCAACTCTAACCCATCATGATCTATCCTCTGAATGGGAAACCACTCCCCTTGAAGGACAAGGTTCACAACTCGGGGTACAGTTAGATCCAAAATCCAGAGGAAGGGAGAAATCACTGTAGTTTACAGCACTTTTTTTCCAGCTTCACCTGCTTTGCCAGCTGCAGCCCTTCCTTGAGAACCAGGGCCTAGCTGCAATAATCAGCGTGCCAACTACTTCCAGATCAGATGATTGCAGCGTGCTTTCAATTAGAAAACGGTTGGGCGGCTTGAACAGCTTCAGAGCGCAGCTGCCTTTTTATTGACCTGGGATCACTTAAAATCAGTGTATCGCCCTAGTTTTACGAGCTCTTCTTCGGCTGCCCGTGTACTGCCAGGCCGAATTCAAGGTGCAGTCTGACACCAGGGCATGTCAAAGAACCACCTCCTCTTATGTAGTCCTGCTCTGAGATCATCATATTAGGCTCTGCTCCAAATGAACGGAGAAGAGCCAGCGTGGTGTAGTGGCTAAGAGCAGTGGTTTGGACTCTGATCTGGAGAACCGGGTTTGATTCCCCACTCCTCCACATGAGCGGCAGAGGCTAATCTGGCGAACAGGGTTGGTTTCCCCACTCCTCCACATGAAGCCAGCTGGGTGACCTTGGGCTAGTCACAGCTCTCTCAGCCCAACCTACCTCACAGGGTGTCTGTTGTGTGGAGAGGAAGGGAAGGCGATGTAAGCCAGTTTGATTCTTTCTTAAGTGGTGTAGTTGGCATATAAAAACCAACTCTTCTCCTCCTCCTCCTTTTTCTTCTCCTTCTTCTCCTCCTCCCCACCCATTAAGCTGCCTTCTCCTTGGTTGAGTCCAATCTCTGGAATGCCCATTTGAAGCTCTCATGTCCCTTCCCCAGCCTCCTTTAAAGGCTAATGTTCCCTCTCCCCTCTCATAGTTACACCGTTACCGTATGGAACGTCTTCGGTGGGGGGGGGGAGATATTTAATATAGTTGTGTTTTTCATCTGAAACCGGAAAGGAGAGGGAGGGGGAAGGGGAATCTTCTGGCATGTCCTCCTGATCCTTTTAAAATCTGTAGCTGCCCTCAAGGATCCTGTGTTTTTCGATGTCACCGTTTCGGTTAAGAGCTGAATGGAACTCCTTGTCGCATCTGTCAAACTACTGCTTAATTAGGCAGAGAGGCTGCTGACGAATCCCTGTCCCTCAAGGGCTGATCTCCCTGTTACTTTAGCTAAGAAGAGAGGCAAACTCCGGAAGCCGACCCCAGTTAGAGTTTACCGGCAATGTGGAGCAGAGCTGAAGAGGTCACTGGATTGGCGCGCACGCACCCACCCAGTGTGCGGAACAGCAGGTTTTTTTTAAAAAGAAAAAAAAAACACACAAGAAGAAGAAAACAAATAAGAAAAAGAAGAACAAGAAGACTTGGTTTTTATATGTCGACTTTCTCTACCACTTAAGGATGAATCAAACCGGCTTACAATCACCTTCCCCTCCCCTCCCCACAACAGACACCCTGCGAGGTAGGTGGGGCTGAGAGAGTTCAGAGAGAACTGTGACTAACCCAAGATAACCCAGTCGGCTTCAAGTGGAGGAGTCGGGAAACCAACCCGGTTCACCAGATTAGCCTCAGGTCTCAGGTCAAGGTCTTTCACATTACTAAGGTCCTGATCCTTTTAACTGGAGTTGCCGGGGACTGAAACTGGGACCTTCTGCATGCAAAAGAGATGTTCTACCAATGAGCCTGAGAGCCGGCGTGGCATAGTGGTTAAGAGCGGCAGACTCTAATCTTGAGAACCGGGTTCAATTCCCCACTCCTCCCCATGAAGCCTGCCACAGGAGGTGGCGGCTACCACAGGGAAGGTCCTTGTGCTGTGGTGGCAGGTGCTGCCAAAGCAGCACTTTTAAAAACACACACACACGAGGAAATCTCCAGTAGCCTAAGAGAAGCTATGGAGGGCAAAAGCTAACCTGGCCATGCCCCCCTTTTAAAGACACTTGGTGGGCACCAAGAAAGGTATTGGCCAGCACCGCGGCACCCCTAGGTGACATGCTGGGAACCCCTGGTGTATGCATCCTTTCTGCTTTGCAAGCTGTCCTTAAAATCATGTCGGGAAGCTGTCTCTGTTGTCCCCTCGTTCTCGCCTCTTGTTCCTTTCATTACCTGAGTAACAGCAGATGGGATGTGAGGAGCAGGTGCAGTTTCTAGGTGACGTCACTGATCGTACGGCCTGATTTTCAGTAACGGCATTCCTACACACTTCTATTTTTCAGAAGTGCTTTTTAAGTATTCTTGACTGCTCTGTAAATGGCTCCTGCGTTGTCCTAACTTGCACGGTTGTGTACCACAGCCAATTCAAACCGACTAGAGAGCTGTCCCTCTTGGTTTGTTTATGCTCCTTCCTCTGGAAGGCGGCACATAAGAGGAACGGAGACTAAATTTTAATTGTTGTAATGCTAATTTATAAGAACTTTTGTTGTTTGGGAGTTGTCTGATGTGAGGCACGGGACTTTCTTCTTTGTCTCTCAAAGGAGCAGGCTTGGCAGAAATATTATCCCAGTATAAAGAACAGAATAAAGAATTAAGGGTGGCAATGAGGAAACTGAAATTGTTCAACACTTTCTCTTCCTTGGCTCCATCATCAACCAAAAGGGAGACTGCAGCCAAGAAATGAGAAGGAGATTGAGACTGGGAAGGGCAGCCAGGAAGGATATTCCTATGTGATATTGGGCCAGTCGCTGTCTCATAACCCAGCCTACCTCACAGAGTTATTAGGATGAAATGAGGTCACCCATGTGAAAGTCACCGTGGACCTTTGGAAGGAGCGCCAGATAGTAATATGAGAAATAAATGGGGAGGGGCTGTGGCTCAGTGGCAGAGCCTCCGCTTGGCATGCAGAAGGTCCCGGGTTCAATCCCTGGCATCTCCAGTTAAAGAGACTAGGCAGGTAGGTGATGTGAAAGACCTCTGCCTGAGACCCTGGAGAGCTGCTGCCGGTCTGAGTAGACAATACCAAGGGTCTGATTCAGTATAAGGCAGCTTCATGTGTTCATTGCACCAAGAATGATGAGGATGACCAGAATTAGAAGGTGTCGTACTCAGGCAGGAGTGTAGTGTGCAGGCAGTAACCAGGCCCAAGGCTTGGCCTCTGGTTTCAACAACAGCAATGGGAGTACTGCGTTGACCAGAGCCTGACGCAGGCTTTTCTCTTCCCGTGGACTGGGCTAGACCAAGGTAATTAGCAGGTAAAGGAGTAGAGGCACTTACCAGTCCAATCTCCTTGTCTCTCAGATCAGGCATCAGCTTGCACGCCGGGGTTGACTGGGATGACTTCGGTTGCTGGAGCTTCTTTCAGTCAGTGGCCTTCAACATGTGTTGAACCCACAAGAACTCTGGCAATCTGCCTGGCCTTTATCAGCCTTGCGGTTCCAGCATTTTCCACTCCTCCCTGATTAGGCTTGATTGTCTTTGCTCTATCTCTCAAGGCCCACCTGGCCTTTTGCCTTCGTTCCCTTAATTGAAGCCGGGCCTTGATTCTCTGCTTCTCAGCCGGCTTGGGAGAACTTGCAGGCGAGGAGTCCTGCTCTTCTTGCTGTTCTGTTTGCTGCCAGAATGAGCAGCCCTCATCCCCTGCCATGGGCCTTGGTGGCTCTGATGCCCGTTCCTGCTGTTCCAGTGCAGTCATTGGAGGAACGGGCCCAGGTTCCCACTCCTCCTCTTCCTCAGAGGAGGAGGGCAGCTCAGGTTGGCCTACGACAGAAGGAAACTTCTGTGTCCATCTGTCATGGAATGATTGCACAAAAGTTGGGTCTTAGTGCATGAAAAACTGCTGATACATCGGCCCATGTTAGTTCAGCATCCTGTTTCCAGCAGTGGCCACAGATACTTCTGAGCAGAGGTCCACAAGCCGCGCATGAAAGCAGCGTTCATCCTCTACCCTTTGCTTTCCCAGTAGTGATATCAAAGGCCCTACTGCCTCTGAACCTAGAAGTTCCTGGCTGTTAAGAGACTTATCTTCCACGAATTTGTCTAATCGCTTTTTAAAGCCAACTAAGCCCGTGTCTACCCACCACATCTTCTGGCAGTGAATTCTTTAGGTTAATTATGGAGGAGTAAATGGCATTAATTTGTATCATACTGGAATAAAGTCAGTCACAGAATAGGATCACACTTGTTAACAATTGCAATGTTGATAATCTGATTTAGGTGAATAATACGGGGTTGCAGCCAACCAGCTTTTACCACCAGCAACAGAAGAAGGTGGAGTCCCCATTGATCACCCAAAAAAGCTATGCTGAGGATTGTGGGACCTGCGTTTACTAAAGTCACATAGAATGGGGGCTATAGTGCAGGGGAGACTTGGGCGAGATGGAATGGGAAAGCCGCTAAGCGCTTTTTAGGTTTAGTCGTTTTAACAGTGTTATTTACGATTCCTGTCCCCCCACCTATCTTTTATGCTCCATCAATCTTTGTGACTGATTGCACTGGCCTTTGGGCCCACGTACCGGGTGACTTTTCTGGATTGGTTTTATGAGGAAGACTGAAATCGTGTTGCTGTATTGTATCATTCTTTGAAGGTGTGCTTTAATTACCTTAATCTGTTAATCACGAGTAGGTTCCTTATGCAATTAAAACTATTTGCAACGTTGATGCCAAAATACAGTCGTAATTTAAAACCTTAATCCAGATAATCAGATGGGAAATATTCCTGGAAAAATTAGCTACTTTGATAAATGAGGGAGGTTTCGCCTTTCCAAGTCCTGCAACTGTGTTACACACCAATACAACACAAAGGTAATGAAAGTAATCCTGTGATTTCTTAGGTACTTAAACACAGTCTTCAATATGGGCGCCTGAGAGATTTTTTTTTAAGCATAAAAACCCACCCTGGCTGCTTTAAATTGAGTTAGGCTGTGGCTAATCCCTCGAAGTTCCAAAATCCAGTTCCAATTCCAGTAGATCTTTTCACTTGGCCAAAAATAAATTAGAAGAAATGGTTTTTTTCTTTCTTTCTTTTTTTGCAGAGGTACAATTATGGCTGCTTCTGAAACTATCCAGCGTGAAACTGGCACTTCATTATTGCCCAAGTGTTAAGAGCAGGCGTGCCTTACCCTGAAGATCTGTCTACGTTTACACCCCTGTCTTTTGTACCAGTTTTTAAACATGTAATAGAGGTGTCTAATGTGCTAATGGGAGAAACTGGTAGAACAGCATGGATTTCATGGTGTCAACAAATCTGGACTTCTGGTACATTGAAATGAGCTTAAGCTGCAGAAGCGTTGTGGTGGAGAAGGAAAGGCACAAAATACACTTTCACTCTTGCATGATTGTGTTGGTGTCTTGATTTTATGAAGTATACGGAGCCCTGACCTGGATGGTTTAGGCTACCCCGATCTTGTCAGAACTCGGAAGCTAAGCTGGGTCGGCCCAGGTTAGTACTTGGATGCGAGACCACCAAGGAAGTCCAGGGTTGCTACGCTGAGGCAGGCAATGGCAAACCACCTCCAAACTTTTCTTGTCTTGAGAAACCTATGGGGTCGCCATAAGTCAGCTGCAACTTGATGGCAGCACCCCCCCCCCCCAATTTCAAAATGTCCTACCTCTTGAGAGAATGGAGTGAAAAAGCTGCCTGGGTCTGACCTGTTGAGTGTAACCTGCATGCAATTTGATAAACATGTGTAGTATATTTACTATAATACACTCGTTGCATTGCGTGACCTGGATGGCTCAGGTTGGCCCAATCTTGTCAGGTCTCAGACACTAAAAAGGGTCAGCCCTGGCTAGTGCTTGGATGGGCGACCGCCAAGGAAGTCTGGGGTCATGACACAAAAGTAAGCAATGGCAACCCGCCTCTGTTCATCTCTTGCCTTGAAAACCCTACAGATTTATTCATTCCATTTATTTACTAGCTCCTTTGACTAGAGGTCTTGAGCTTAACCATAGCAATAGTACATAATACATAAAACAACACCAAATAATCAATTTACAATACCCAACATATACTTAAAGTTAA
The DNA here is from genome assembly GCF_029931775.1 of Euleptes europaea. Lineage (NCBI taxonomy): Eukaryota > Metazoa > Chordata > Lepidosauria > Squamata > Sphaerodactylidae > Euleptes > Euleptes europaea. Next base: position 7,283,835 of record NC_079321.1, on the reverse strand, counting down.
AACACAGTAGAATTGTAGTTACTAAACATAGCATCACTAATACCATAACAATCAATGTATTCCCCCTGAACCAGCCTCATTGAACTGGGATCATTCAAATCATAGAATTTAATCCAACATTCATCTTGCAGCTTACGTGCTTATTTTATTTTGAAGTTTAAGCGACATCACCTTTGCCAGAAATCTTGCAACAGAACTAGATATATCAGGGTGAATATCTCCCATTATGTGGAGTATCACCCAGGACTCTAGTGGAAGTTTGTATTTAGACAATATTGGAGTAATCCAACGCAACCTAGGAGCTGACCAGTGTTGACAAAACAATAAAAGATGGTGCAGAGTCCCAGTATCGCCAGATTTACATTCACAAACTCGATCAGAATAGGAAATTTTCTCAAAACGACTTGACAACTCTGCAGTTGGATAAGCATTTAGTCTGGCAAGCATAAAGGCACGTCTATGGCCTGGGATTGTCAGCAAGCTCACATAGGAGGGCATGGTCTCAGGCCGGGGAATCCCCAGTACAAGAGTAGAACATATGCGCCTAGCAGGAAGATTTATTTATTTATTTATCATACTTCTAACCAGTAGCCATGCTCTCCTCCATGAACATGTCCACACCTGAGTTCAGAACCCCTTCCTCTGCTGTGAAGCTCACTAGGTCAGTCTAGATGTTCTCAGGAGTTCGCCGACTGGTGGCAGCCTCTACCAGGTTCTTTCGAAGGAACCCTTCATCTGAGTGAGTTGCTCAACATAAAAAAGCACCTTTCCCCCTTCCTTCTGCAATATGCTATATGCTCAATTGGCGATGCTGTATCTGTGCCAGGAATAAACCATGTCATCAAACCAAGATATTTGACGCTGGTCCAGGAAAGCATCTCTCATGTATCCCCTTTCTCTTCTCCGAAAGGAACACTTTCCAAACAAAACACAGGACTCTTGGTTTTCGTTCTCTGTTACATCACCTCCTTCTAATACACGATGTGACTGGAGGAGGTTTACAGGCCATCCCAAATTTGAATAGGCATGGAATGGGATGGAAAGCAGTCAGCAGAAAAGGGATTTGGCATGTGCCATATTTGGACTTGATCCTAGTTTTCTCCATTGGGATTCAAAGCACCTTCTGACATGACAGGAAGTGAAATTCAAATAACTTAGAGACGTAGCTGGTGTTCTGCAATTCAAACTTGAATGTCTTTAGTAAGAACGCTAATTAATTTTAGTGAAACCCAGATAAGCAGGTATGTTTAAGATTGCATATCTACTGGTTGCTGTGTATCTGTTAGATGAAATTATAAAGTTAGATGCAGATTAGGCAATGGAAGTTAGGAAGCATCAGTGCCAGCATGGTGAAGTGATTAACAGCAGTGGTTTGGAGCGGTGGACTCTAATCTGGCGAACCGGGTTTGATTCGCCCCTCCTCCACATGAGCGGCGGACTTTAATCTGGTGAACCGGGTTGGTTTCCCCACTGCTCCACATGAAGCCAGCTGGGTGACCTTGGCTAGTCACACCCTCTCAGCCTCACCTACCTCACAATATGTCTGTTGTGAGGAGGGAAAGGGAAGGTGATTGTAAGCCAGTTTGATTCTTCCTTAAGTGGTAGAGAAAGTCAGCATATAAAAGCCAACTCTTCTTTGTCAGTGTTAACCATCCTTCAAAAACTCGCTCTGTTCACAGTGACTTTTGGTATCCACGGTTTGAACATCTTGGCTCTTCAGTGAGAAACAGCTCAGTTATACTGCCCTTGGGAATATCTCAGACCTATAATTTATTATATTATATTTATTTATTATAGTTTATTTATTAGGAGCTAGAAGAGATTCTTAAGTGTAAGGATGAGTCACTGGCAACCAAGATCAAGTTAATTCATGCCATCGTATTTCCTATTACTATGTATGGGTGTGAAAACTGGACAATGAAGAAAGTTGATAGGAAGACAGTAGATTCCTTTGAAATGTGGAGTTGGAGGAGAGGGTTACGGATACCGTGAACTGCCAAAAAACAACAACAAATTAGTGGGTTCTAGATCAAATCAAGCCTGAACTGACCCTAGAAGCTAAAATGACTAAACTGAGGCTATCGTACTTTGGTCACATTATGAGAAGACAAGAGTTACTGGAAAAGACAATCATTCTAGGAAAAGTTGAAGGCAGCAGGAAAAGAGGAAGACCCAACAAGAGATGGATTGACTCTATAAAGGAAGCCCTCAATTTGCGAGATCTAAGCACAAGGCTATTAAGGATAGGATGTTTTGGAGGACATTGATTCATAGGGTCGCCATGAGTCGTAAACTACTTGATGGCACTTAACACACACATAGTTTATTAGATCTTTATGTGTAGCAACCCTGGACTTCCTTGGTGGTCTCCCTGCTTAGCTTCTGAGATCTGATGAGATTGGGCTGGCCTGGGATATCTAGGGCAGGGCAGAGATGAGCAGAGGTGGGTTGCCTTTGCCTCCCTCTGTGTAACAACCCTGGACTTCCTTGTCAGTCTCCCATCCAAGCACTAACCAGGGCTGACCCTGACAAGATGGGAATTTCCCCTTCCGCTGCAAATCTCCACTTTGCTCCTGTGCAGTTCTTGTTGATCCCTTGACCTCCCAGGATGGGAGCTTATGGAGAGCTCAGTGGATAAGAGTGGAGAGGCAGAGAAGTCCTTCTTTGCCAGCTTTGCTCTGCTGGCCGTTCTTTTGATCCAACTCTAGGTGTTCAAATAAGATCAGACTTGTTTGGGATCTGGAAATTTTGTTGAATCGATGCCAAGCCCTGCACCGATGCCTCTCAAAAGAGTTCTCACTATGCTTTGTTTATGGACTTTATTTGAAACATCAAGAAGATTAATCTTCTGAATCAACAGTCACATCCTCTTTTATGCCCAGATGTGCCTTATCACACATTGGTAATGCAATTGTCAAGGCCCCTGATCTCTTGACGGTCAAAACAGTATCCAGTTTTGCTGTAACGACTTTGAAGAGCAGAGTAGAGAAGGAGGCAGACAATATCCAGGCTGGTCTTACAGACAATTTTTAAAAAGAAAGAATCTGTACAGGAATACTTCAAATGCCAGTGCAGATTTGATGTTAAAAATGTGACACTTTTGAAATATTGTTTGTAATTGCTCATGGAGGAGAGGGGTATTCATAACTACTAGTTAAAATGGCTACTAGTCATGATGCATACCTATTCTCTCCAGGATCAAAGGAGCACTCCTATTATATTAGGTGCGGCAGAACACAGGCAGGATAAATGCTGCTGCAGTCGTCTTGTTTGTGGGCTTCCTAGAGGCACCTGGTTGGCCACTGTGTGAACAGACTGCTGGACTTGATGGGTCTTGGTCTGATCCAGCAGGGACTTTCTTATGTTCTTATGTTATTATATAATGAATATTCAGGATCCAATGCTGAGTAGGATTTCTACTTTTTTAAAAATAGCAACCGCTCCACATCATAAAATGGGGGTTGCTTTTTTATAAAACAAACACATCTTGAAGTGTTTTTGAAAGTACCCTTAGCTCCCAAAGCTATTTGTCATGTATCACAATGTAACAATGATGACAACACTAATCCAAAATTTGCTGCAAATAAGTGCCCTAAACGTTGTATTTTGGCCAGTGTTGATTATGGCATAACTCTTTGATTTTGGCTTAACACCCCTGATGCTTTTGTATTATCAAACAATTTTGCATCCGGCTGGAAACTGTGGCCGATGGCTCCTGGCAGCGTGATAGACTCCTGCTGTCGTCGAAGGCATTCATAGAAAGATACCCCCATTAGATTCCATACTTTGGAATTGTGGCTGTAGCATAAAGAAGGAAACTGAAAGGAAACTGAAATTCCTGCACTGTGCAGGGGGTTGGACTAGATGACCCTGGTGATCCCTTCCAACTCTATGATTGTATTCTAGGAATTTCCTTGGAGTTGCAGTTGTTCCCAACACTTTCCAATCCCCAGGTTGTGAGTGTAAAAATGTGGGATGTTACTTCTTTAAATGTGGGTCATGTAATTCCCAAGCGTGGTCAATAAATATGATCTTCTTAATTATTACATTTGCAACAAAAGTCATAAGTGGCGAGCCATCCCACATTAAAAGGGAAACCTAAGATTTGCTACCTGAGTTACAATGTAATGTTACTACAGCAGCCAAAAATTTAGCCACACGCAAAATTACTTTTCTATCTTCATCACTTAGGGTGCTTTCACACATCCTGAATAATGCACTTTCAATCCAGTTTCAATGCACTTTGCAGCTGGATTTTACTGTGTGGAATGGCAAAATCCACTTGCAAACAATTGTTAAAGTGCATTGAAAGTGGATTGAAGGTGCATTATTCAGGAGGTGGGAAAGCGCCCATAGTAACCAAGAAGGCTTAGCTGCTAAAGAGACAAGAGTCCTGCTTAAATAAAGAAAATATCAATTCGGCTCTCAAATCTGAAAATTCAGGGCAATCCAAAAGAATATGCTCTATAGTCAATTTGATTAGTACCGCAACCTTGGAGATATACTAAAGATTACAGCATGTGTTTGAAGAATTTTAAACATAGAGAAGAGAGAGATTAAGATACATGGAACCTGAATATATATACGCACACACATAATGTAAAAATCTTTCTCCCTAATGCAGATGTTTTGACTTTTATTTCATTGTTTTGTTTGGGTCTTCTCTCTTCCTAGTGTTGTAACAAAGGCAGGTGTGTAGAAGGAAGAAGAATATGAGACTAGCACAGGCCAGTAGGTGGCTCCTTCTGTACGCACCTTCAAGTAGGATGGGATTATTTTGCCACTAGCTTTAACTTTTGGAAAATGTGGAGGCGGCTTTGATGTACATGGGTGGATCTTAAATTACGACGCTGGTGTAATTTGTCGAGCTTTGGGTTGGAATCCAAATAAAAGTTGAGGGAGTCTGTGAAACGGACAGAGTAAGAAAACGGGGAAATGAACGAGCAGTTTACGGGGCGGGGGGGTGTTCATTTGCCTGCCCTGTTCCTCAAGCCCTGCTCTTATGTATTCTGTTCGGAAAGACTTGTGCAAAAAACCTGCAGGGCAGCATACTTTCTAGGTGGATTGCGTCTGACAGCATTGGCTCAAATGCAAGACTAGGTTTGCCAGTGAAAAAATAGGGGTCAGCTTTCATTTGCATCCAGAATACTCTTATGTCCAATAATAATGCATGTGTGACATTTTTAAGGGGTTGTCTCACATTCAGGGTCATCTTCCTTTTGGGTAAATATGGTATTTTTGCCCAGGCATATACTTAAATTTGAACAAGGTGAAGGCAGACTCCATTCTTGTATTGCTAATGTGCAGTGTGTCTGAATATCTTAGGTAGTTTATCTGGGTGGAAGGCAGCCCTGTTAAAAATGTTGGGGAGGGCGGCAGTTCAGTTTTAGACAATAAATCCTGTTAAATCTCTGGGCTGTCGCTGTAAAGCTGCTACCAAATCACTTTGTAGAAAACGTCTTTCTCTGTAGCAAGCACTAGAGCGCCAATATGTTGTTTCTTCACATGCCTGAAGGCTGGGTTTGGCTCGTCTTTTGTTGGCTGGTGTTTTTGACTTGGAAAGAAGGCACGTCATGGAAGTGTGAAGAAATTGCAGTCAGATTGAGTTATGGACATATTAGTAAAGCAAACCCATTAACCTCACTTCATAAATCATCCTGCTAGATTTATTTAAAAAAGCACCACTCACTTTACTTGCCGTTAACAGTCTACGATGTTCTGTTGCCGGCGGTGCGTGTTGTTTCCTGGATAGATTTTGTTTTGTGTTTTACGGTATACTTGCAAAGAAACACTAAATCATAGGTAAGATCCAGTACTTATTTACTGAAAGAAATCTTAACTACGAGAAGTCAGGGAAGAGAAAGAAGGGAACCCTAAATGCCACCCAGCCTTTTCTACTTCACAATGATGTCCCTGAATCACATGTTTTCTGTGCCTGCCGGTTTTTCTAAGTTACAATGTCATTATCCAAGCCGTTCCAAGCAGGTGTAAAAACTTTGTTGTTGTACACTATTGTTTTTAAAATAAAAGCTGAAGAGGACTGATACATTCAATAGACTGGTTTCAGATCTATACGTAATGGGAGAGCAGGGAACCAGAATTAGTTATAATCTATAGTAAATTATTAGTAAATCATTAGTAAATGATTACAAATATTAGTGGTCTAACATTTAGGGGCCCTTAGCAGCAGCCACCATCAACATACAGTTGCTGCCGGGGGTGGGAAGGAAAAAAAAAAAGAGCATCCAAAGCCAGAAGTGAACATTTTAAAAGCTGCCAGTTATGTTTGTGAAATACTAGAGCAAGTATCTTGCTAAGTCCTCCAACAGCTCGGCTTTGAAGGTAGGAACCCCACGTAATCAAACCAAGTGCTCTGGAGACCGAGCCAGCTCACTCGCTGCGTGTTCTTACAACAGCATTTTTTTCCGCCCGTGTTCAACAGTGCGCTTGCTATCGCTCCTCCATTTGTTGAATTCAGGATGACCTTTGCATGAATAAAGTCAAATAGGATTAAGGATGGAATTTTCAACAATGGGGAAAGAGCAACAGATGTAGCCGACATTGAACGTGGGAGGATTCTTGATGCACACTTGCCTAAAGCGAGTTTGTCTATATGGGGTTGACAAATCATTTCCCCCCCCCCCTAAAAAAAACTTGATTTCTCTTAGAAATTGTAAAAGAAAACAGTTTATTAACCCACATAAATAAATAAATAAATCTAGAAGATTCGCAATTCAGTTTGATCCAAATCCTGTATTTTTGGAACCCTATTATCTGTATTAGTAACATTGTATTAGTAGTGTTTTTCTATTAAAATCAGTGTGCAAATACTCTGTGTCGCTAAACGTATGCATCTTTACCTTCTATAATAAGCATTGCTAGACAGAGGTCTCTGTCTTCACCAAAAAAAATGTTTTTTCTTAATTATTGTGGAAAGACAATAAGCACCATCCACTGGTATTTTTCTTGAGCATGTCTTATTAAAAAATTGGGTTTGCGTTTGCACCCAAGGAATGATCAGACCTGTTTCTGTAATCCTTTGAAGTTTGTTTTTTCCTATTCAGTTTGTTTTATAGTTTGCATTTGTTTCATTTTGGGGATCTCCCATAAATAAACCAGTGCAGCACTATTTGTAATTGTAAAAATTGTAGACTACCCTCTGGTGCTGAAGTATTGGTTAATCTATTTCCTTTTCGTGCATGTAAAATGCATAACCTATTTTATGCCGTGTGCGTCTGCTTTCTTGTAACTTTAATGAGTTTTTCATTCACAGAAAAATGGAGTTGGTGAGTATTTGTTGTTAGTATATTTAGCAAATTGTTTAATGGAATATGAAATAATGTTTAAACTACCATACCTATTGTTGTAATTTATTGCGATCACTTTTACATCTGGAAAAATAATATTGTATTTCAGCAGAATGATTTAATAAATGCCTTAGTGACGCATCAGAGATTATAAATCTAGTTTTAGAAAGCTTCAGGTTAAAAATTCTTTAGGGAAAGCTCTGGGTGGGGATTAGAAGCTTCGTAAGAAAGTCATGTAATTTTGGTAAGCATATTGTTCTTGAAATAAATGTTACTCAAGAGAGAAATAAAATTTAAGAAACTCGCTTTGAAAGCTGAACTTAATAAGATAAATTTTCACTCATAAAACTTTGTCTTCTTCAGTGTGTATTAAATGCATCAAAAATTAATGTGGTTATATTTCTACTGTACCAGGTTAAACAGATGGTTAGAGAGACTGGTAACCTACCAAAGTTATGATGATTAGGAAATATATAGAGATATTACAAGTTGGGTTTTTTATAGCATATACCAAGTATTGGCTGGAATTCAAAGAGCTACGCAACTCGGTACATGCGCCAGGGAGAGCTTTGGGCCTGAGTACCTTGAAAATAACAAACCAGCTCAGAATCTAAGACACCAGGTTATGATATGGCAGGATATTTTCCTTTCAAAGGAAAACGGAGTTTAAAAATCCCATTGGGCATACTCATTAAAGAAGCTCTTTTTCGATCCATTTCTTGAGCTGTACAGTTTCTTTAAAAGTCATAATTAACAGCATTAAATAAAAAGAGTGCAATTCTGTCAGAAATCAGTAATATCTCCCATTGATTTCAGACTGAGAGATTTAAGCATATGCTTTTCTCCTCCATGACAGAGCTTATCTTTAACTGGATCTTATACAAAGTATTTACACAGAGCACTGATAAGTGATATAAAATACAGGAGGGGGGAAACTACCATAATGCATAAAAATTGTACTCTCTTGTAGGACTGGACAATGCAGTTTAGAGATAAACAGTTTGCTTGTGTGCCGTCGGATCCTATGCATGTTTTCTCTGCAGTCCAGTCCCAGTCACTTCACTGGCCTTGCTCCTGTGTTAATATGCATCGGATTGCAATCTAAATTTGATAACAGGTGGTCACACTGACATAAAAATACTCAAATGTGCAAAAAAATTAAATTAAGTTTGGATGCTGTTCTTCCTAAATCCATCTAATCTGGACTTTGCAAATTTATGTTGAACTGAGAAGAAGAGTCCACTCCCTTTCTTATTTTGTGTTATATACTCCCAGCTGCTGTTCTGCTCTTTATAAGTCTTCTATGCTGACTGCATCACTCCCTTTGACAGAAAAATACATAGTGTGGCACTAATTTTCCAAGCCTCGACTCCTATGGTGAGAGTACTAATCTTACACTGAAATGAAAGGGTGTGGGTATTGGTGACGTGAACCAACCTAATATCACAACTATTTACTTCTTAAAATAATGTTACCCTTGCTTTATGAAAGATTAAGTTGGCTTACAATCCAACATTACTTTAGAATTCAGCCTTGAACCTTTGGGAAGAGGTGGGGTACCAGTATCTTTTAATTAAAAATGTTAAACCAAGGAAGTACAACTTGAAATTAATATATATCAAACAGTGCAATCCTGGGGGGGGGGCTAGTTTTGGCGGGCCCAGGGACGGCACAGCTGCTGCGACTCCTGAACAGCTTGCTGGCCCTGTGCGGCAAGCCGAAAATGCAATTTTCCCCAAACCCCGTGAAACTGGTCCTTCCAAGCGCAAATTCGCTCCGGCAAAAGGGGGCATTCCTAGGGCAAAAGAGCCTCGCGGCTGCACCAACACCCATGTGAGGCGCTGCTGGGCAGCTCCCCATCATAGGCATAAGTGGCCCTGTGCTGGTGTTAGTGCCCATTTAGCTGGCCCAAGTGGTACTAACACCGGCACAGGTGTCATGCTGGCTCCTAAGGCCATTTCCCCCCCCCCCGGATTGCTCTGTTAGTCATGAGAGTTATTGAGAGCCAGCGTGGTGTAGTGGTTAAGAGCGGTGGTTTCGAGCGGTGGACTCTGATCTGGAGAACTGGGTTTGATCACCCACCCCTCCACATGAGTGGCGGAGGCTAATCTGGTGAGCTGGATTTGTTTCCCTACTCCACACGAAGCCAGCTGGGTGACCTTGGGCAAGTTACAGCTCTGTTAGAGCTCTCTCAGCCCCACCTACCTCATAGGGTGTCTGTTGTGGGGAGGGGAAGGGAAGGTGTTTGTAAGCTGGTTTGAGCCTCCCTTAAGTGGTAGAGAAAGTCGGCATATAAAAACTAACTCTTCTTCTTCTCTTCTTCATGTGACCAGACAGATGTCTTAAACCATTCAGAGCAGTTTAAAGGCAACAATAAAGCACACCCTTTTTTTGCTGTACTTTTGCCCAGTGTTTGAAGATAATTTGGTTTTGTTCAGAAGGATGTCAAAAATGTGGGAAACCATATAGTCAAGCTTAACGTTTTACAATGCAATTTACTACTAGAAGGATGTTTCTGTCACAAACAAGGACTTTTCTTCACCACATCCTTAATTCCCCACTTAACTGGAATTAACAGAACAGTCATTCCTCTATAATATCATTTATTCTATGATACCAGAGTGTCTTATGGGCCATCGGCTCCTATGTGAGCATATTCATACATTCAAGGCATATCCAGGGACTCTGTTTTGAATCCCTCCGTCATCTGCAGTTCACTGGGAGGTTGTTTGGGACAGAGCCTCTGACACCAAGATTATGAAATTCTCTAATTAGAGAGAATTGTAAGAGTCTTGTGACATCTTAATGACTAACAAATTGGCTTCGGTATCAGCTTTTGTGAGCCACAGACCACTTTGTCAGATGTTGGGCTCTGGTTCATGAAAGCTTACATCATAATAAATGTATTACTCTTTAACATGCCACAAGACTTATTTATTGTTTTGGCTGCTTCAGATTAACTCTGGAATCCTCCCTCGAGAGTTTCAGCTTGCCGACATTCAGAAACCAGTTGAAGAGTGTTCTCGTCCAGAGGGCTTTGGGGCCTAGACACTTACCAAATCTGTATGGTTGCTGCTGGTTATTTTTTGAAGTGTCTTGCCTTTTTATTGGCTAATATTACCTGAAATTGTGTGTGTTTTCATTTAACATGTCTTTGCTTTATTATGATTTACTTACTTAAATGATATTGCTTTAACGGCCAACTAGCCACAAGCAGCATCACACTGAAACAAGCCTTTATTAGGTGCTGTGGAACCCAGACAGAAGGATGCTGCTGCAGTTGTCTTGCTTGTGGGCTTCCTAGAGGCACCTGGTTGGCCACTGTGTGAACAGACTGCTGGGCTTGGTGGACCTTGGTCTGATCCAGCATGGCCTTTCTTATGTTCTTATACCTATTCTCTCCAGGATCCAAGGAGCATGCCTATGCTATTAGGTGCCGTGGAACACAGGCAGGATAATGCTGCTGCAGTCGTCCTGTTTGTGGGCTACCTAGAGGCACCTGGTTGGCCACTGTGTGAGCAGACTACTGGATTTGATGGACCTTGGTCTGATCCAGCATGTCCTTTCTTATGTTCATATGTAGCAATACCACCAGTAATAAAGCTGGCACTTGGTATTGCATTATGCCATGCTCATACCATGTTTCCTATTTTCCTTTCCAGTATTTTAATTTGATCCCTGACCTGGATGGCCCAGACTAGCCTGATCTTGTCAGATCTCGGCAGCTAAGCAGGAATCAGCCCTGTTAGTACTTGGATGGGAGACCACCAAGGAAGTCCAGGGTTGCTATGCAGAGGCAGGCAATGGCAAACCACCTCTATTCATCTCTTGCCTTGAAAACCCTGCGGGGTTGCCATAAGTCAGCTAAGGCTTGACAGCAAAATAATGTTGTCATTTTTTAGTTCGAACCAACATTATCCAAATGATTGCTTTCTCAAATCGCATCTTAATCCTTTCAAAGGTAATTAATGAAACATAACTAAATGTTTCAAAATGACAAAACAAAAATCAACCCCGTAAAATTATTTGTAGCGGAAAACTAAGGGGAAGCACATTAATCCTTGAAAAAGAATACTTGGGAATTAACTGTTTAGTTGGAACAAAAAATAGACTGCTCTCCTGTACACACTTATTGGCATGTATTCCTGTGTAAACCTACATTGAGCTATTGTTATAATCTAAGTACATTTGGGGGGGGCAGGGGTTGGTACACAAGTACATAGACCAAAACCTACATTGTAATGCTGCTTACCTAAGAATGTAAAGCTGCAATCTGTAATAACACGAATTCTTTTGAAAGTTATTGTGATTGACAGGGCAATCCTAAACAGAGTTAAACCCTCTTCTAAGCCCATTAAAGTCAATGGGCTTAGAAGGGTGTAACCTTGTTCAGGACTGCGCTGGATGTTTTGGTATAAAAAATGAGTAAGTGCAACCCCAGACAGAGGCAGAATGTTTGTGTCAGTTTAAATTATTAACTACACTTATAATCTGGTCTAGCTATCAATCAGATTAACAAGATGTATTTAGTTTTAATGCTCTTCTTATATACCTATTATATGGGCTTGTTTAAAGGTGCCGAGTTTTATATCTCCTGATCCAGAAATTTTGTCCTCTGGAATTACCATCAACTAGAGTTTCCAATTTATTAGTCAAATTATACGATTAGAGTCCTTCAAATGAGGAAACATCATTTAGGAAATGTTTAATATCTAATAAGTTCTAATAACTGGGCTAGCTTACAGTGACATATGTTGTTTGTATGTGGTATAAAATATGTAATTTATTCTTTTAAGTACAACTTCATATATCACATATCTGGATTCCAAGCCTGTGAATTAACTTGAATATTACAAATATTTGCCATATTGGTTCCGACATCAGCAATGTATCAGATATGATTGATGGAGTGGAAAGTTAAAACATTTTATGTAAAAAATTATCCTTTCTTTCTTTCTCTGCTCCTCTGACCTACAGGGCTTGAGTAGTAACAATCAATCCCAACCAGGAATAAAAGGAAGAAACGAAGAATTCAAGCCAGAGAGGGCAGGCTATGTCACAGACTGCCTGAGCTCTCATGGCTTGAACAAGGAATTTAGCTTTAAAAAAAGAGTATTTGCTGGCCTAGAATCCATGAAAGGTTTAGTAGCTGAAGTGGGCAGTACTGCCACCTGGGGGCAGTGGGATTACCTAGGGGGGCACTAAGAGGCAAGGGGTGGCAGGGGTGTGCTGGATATGGGCCCCTTCAACTGTGTTGTTCAGTTATTTACAATAGATCAGGCTATGGCACCATGCTGGCATATCTGATGGAAACTATCAGAATTCCCCCCCCCCCCAGACTTTCAAAAGCTGGTATCACTGGATCAAGTTCATCAATTTTGTTGAATAAATTAAAACTTACAATTTTTAAGTTTTATTTTGAACAGATGTTCAGTTAATTGTTACTGTGTTAAATGTTATTGTTATTATCTTCCTTGGCGAGTCACGCAAACCGCTATTTTGAATAATGCTTTTTGTTGGATGGGGTTGGGGGCACAGGATGAGTTTATGGAACCAAGGGGGCGATGGCCCAAAAAGGTTTGGGACCCACTGTTCTAGTGGAAGCTTATTTCACTGGCACGTAAGTGGTTTGATCTATTTCTCTCTAGCCTCCTTATGCCACGGACATTCAAATAGAATATTCTTCACAGATTCTGGGATCCCTTAACTACAATCACAATATCTCTCTGAGGACAGTATAGCTAACATACAGCCTTCGGAGATCACAGATGATAGCACACTTACAGCGCATTCCTGAGCCGCGCCGGCGGCCAGGACCAAAGCCTTCAGGAGGCCGGCAAAGGCCTGCGCTGGCGTTTGTGGCCCCAGCGCCAGCGTGCAGGGGTGGATGCCAGTCGCTGCCGTGGCACCGCCAGGCCCGGACGCCAACAGAGCCTTCCGCCGGCATCCAGATGCTGGCAAAGGCCACCGCGGCATCCCAGGAGGTGATCCCGGGGTGTGACGGCGCCTGCCGGGGGGCTCCTGGGCCATTACGGCTCGGGAATGCCCCCTTTTGGGGGGCCAAGATACGTCACCTTTTAGGTGCTTGCAAAACTAACCATGCATTCCTGAGAGGAATGCCTGCACCAGGCTTAGGAGGCAACGCAGGGGCACTGCCTCCTAAGGAGGTTTCAACACTGCCCTGCGCAAAAAATCAGTGCAATGTGGCGTATCTCCATTGCACTGATTTTTTGCGCCGGGCAGTGCTGAAACCTCCTTAGGAGGCAGTGCCCCTGCGTTGCCTCCTAAGCCTGGTGCAGGCATTCCTCTCAGGAATGCACGGTTAGTTTTGCAAGCATAATTGCTTGCCTGTATCTTGGAACTGTAAGGTTCAGCATGTGTTTTGGGATTGTAAAGAGCGGTGGTATACCCATACGAGTAGTAACAGTGAATTCTAAGACCCAGCTGTGTACATTTTCCTTTAGCAGACAGTGAGCTCAATTGGTGCACCTCACTAATGATCCCACTCTGACACCATTTATGCATTGGAGGTTTTGCCTTGGATTTGCCGCTCACTAGATGCACATTTTAGCCATCCAAATTCTCAGAACTCTGCATGGGGGCTTGTTTTGAGAATTCAGTTGGGGGAAAAGTGCATCTAGAGAGCGGCAAACCCAAGGAAAAACCTCCCGTGCATAAATGGCCTTAAATTCAGTGAGCAGCCAGCACTGCGAATGTAAAGTTCCCATATGCATTCCTGCGAAAGGAGAGAAAGCGTACGCATTTACAGCCGCCTCCGGGGTAACTGAACCCCAGGATGAATCACAGAGTGGGGCCATACCATGCACCAACCATAGCTTGTGTAAACAATGTACTCTTGAGCAACAAAACCCACTGTAGCTTGGCTATGCCATGTGCCAAACATGCACAACTACAACTTGTGCAAGCAATGCACTCTTGAGCAAGAGAGCCCCATGTGACTTTTAAAATTTGTATTAGAAGGAGGAGGTCCTTGGGTTTGCTCATTGTACCTTCAGCGTTCTTTAAAAACCAAAAAGCAGCATGGAATTGTGATAACATAAAGTATCAAAGTCTATAAGTAAATTCCATTAAACACAACGGAACTTATTTCCAAATAGACGTGCCGGAGGCTGGGTTGCAAGCATCAGTTTTTCCAGTACACAACATTAGTCAAATATGAAATCAGAAACATGTTAGCATTAAAAAAAATATGCGACGTCTCTCTAGGATCCGTATCCCTCCTGAGTTGTACACATCTTCATTCAAAATCTTCTGATAGAAGGCAGGGTTTATTCGGGAGCTTTTACACATGTAGGTCAAAACGAAGCTGGAAGGAGTCTGTGCTAAGTATTGCCTTTGAATCTCTTGCGATGTGGTTCACACCCATATGCAACATGCTTAGACTTGGCTGGTAATTATAATTGAGCTGTAAAATATTTTGACAGTTGTTAGCTTGCTCGCTTCCACACAATAGTTATTGTAGAGCATTAAAGGGCAGGAATTTGATCTAGGTGTTTCACCTGGCTATGTTCATTAAAAAAATATATTAAAATTAAAATAAGTAAACTGGTCAATTTACAACTGCGTAACAGCTTTGCATCAGCTGGGAAGATTTATTTTGTGTGTGCTGAATATCTTTAAAAGTTTGGGGTGTGTTTTTTAAAAACAGATAGTGGCTACAACGTTCTGTTGAGGACCTTTTAATTTAAAAAAATGCCAGTCATTGATGTTTGCTGAAATAATCACATCAATTTTTAATAATTGCCTATGATACCTAGATCATAAATGCCTTGTTTAGAAAAGAGTTCTACTGAGATCTGCAGGACTCTATTCTATTCCGGTTGTTCAAAAGCTGGATAACAATAACGTTTTCTAAGAAAATTAATTCAGCAGTAGATCTTTGTCCTTTTTAAATGACCGTTATATTGATTGGTTTTTAAATGTTTTGCAAGTCCAAGCAATGAGCTAAATTAGGAATATATGCAGGAGATTTGCGGAAGAAAAAAGAAACCCCTGGGCACGCAGCCAGTTTAGATAGAAGAATGCATGCGTAGAATTTGGGCGAGGCTGGGTGAAGTTAACTGTTTGCTCAACAGACAGCTAATAGCTGAATCATCCTGCAAAATTGGACAGAAAGTAGCAGTAGCATAATATTTAGGGAAATTGTATTTGAATATTTAAAAGCTAGTGTAGGTAGGTGGGCAGATGAGTCTTTCTAGCTTTCGTTTTGCAAGTCATTTAGGACGGTAGCTTTTTATCATCCACCCTGCATCTTCTTCAGTTACTGTATTGCTGGCATCGTTCTAGGGTTGCTGACCTCTAGGTGGGCCTGGAGTTCTCACACGTTGGACGGATGAAGCTGCCTTATGCTGAATCAGACCCTTGGTCCACCAAAGTCAGTATTGTCTACTCAGGCCGGCAGCGGCTCTCCAGGGTCTCAGGCAGGGGTCTTTCACATCACGTACTTGCTTAGTCCCTTTAATTGGAGATGCCGGGGATTGAACCTGGGACCTTCTGCATGCCAAGCAGAGGCTCTACCACTGAGCCATGGCCCCTGTGCTTTTCTTCCATAGCCCCTTGAGGGGAAGAGAGTACACCATCAGTTCAGTCCCAAGCAGCGTTACCCCCTTCTAAGTCCATTGAAGTCTCCTGGAATTACCACTGACTTCCAGACTATGGTGACCAACTCCCCTGGAGAAAATGGGATCTGGGAATTTGATACGATATCCTGCTGAGGTCCCTCTCCCAAATCTCCAGGAATTTCTCAACCCAGAATTAGCCACCCCATTCAGAGCAGCATGATCAAAACGGATAGCACTTTTTTGTCTTATTTAAGTGAGTTCTCCAGGTTCTAACCATTGGCTATCTGTATAGCAATGGGGAATGGGAGAGACGTTGTGGCTCAGTGGTAGAGCATCTGCTTGGCATTCAGAAGGTCCCAAGTTCAATCCCCGGCATCTCCAGTTAAAGGGACTAGGCAAGCAGGTGATGGGAAAAACCCCTATATGAGACCCTGGAGAGCCGCTGCCGGTCTGAGTAGACAATACTGACTTTGATGGACCAAGGGGCTGTTCAGTATAAGGCAGCTTCATGTATTCATGTGTTCATGTGTGTGACATTGGAGCCAAGTTGCTTGAAAAAACAGATGCATTTGCCCAAATATTTGAACCCACCTCAGAATGAGTAAATAAATAGATACCTTTTCTTGTTGTTGCATGGTCTAGCTTCTCAGAGTCAGTTCTGAATTGGTTGTGGGTGGAGCTTTATTGTTCTCCAGGGTTGAATTTATTTTTATATTTGTGTTTTGAGTGATGTCGGTGCGTTTAAAAAGGGACGGTGTTTGCTTTGTTATTTGCCTTTCCAACATTTCAAGTTATGAAGTCGGGTATTTTCATTACAAGGTGACCAGACTTCAAAGACATGATATCAGGAAGAGAATGAGTAATCCAGTCACTTGGCTGGCGTCTTCTCTGTACTTTTCTTCCATAGCCCCTTTGAGGGGAAGAGAGTACACCATCAGTTCAATCCCAAGCAAAGTTAACCCCCTTCTAAGTCCATCGAAGTCAATGGGCTTAGAACGAAGTAAGTGTTCTTAGAATGGCATTGTAAATTTCCTAAGATGTTGGAATGCTATAGGCCATCTGCTGTAAGGAGGAGAAAAATACTAGAAACTCCTTACCACTGTCTCAGCATATGGTGCCGTCCATCCCCCTTGCTGACCTACTAGCAGGAAAGCCAGGGCCATCAGCAAGACAGGAACTGTTGTTCAGTACAGTAGCCTCAATAGCCCAAACTAGCCAGAGCTCAGAAGCTAAGCAGGGTCAGCCACGTTTAGTACTTGGATGGGAGACCACAATAGAATCATAGAGTTGGAAGGGACCGCCAGGGTCATCTAGTCCAACCCCTTGCACAATGCAGGAAATTCACAACTACCCCCCACACCCCCAGTGACCCCTATGCCATGCCCAGAAGATGGCCAAAGGGCCCTCCCTCTCATGAACTGCCCAAGGTCATAGAATCAGCATTGCTGACAGATGGCCATTAGCCTCTGCTTGAAAACCTCCAGGGAAGGAGAGCTCACCACCTCCCGAGGAAACCTGTTCTACTGAGGAACCACTCTAACTGTTAGAAAATTATTCCTAATGTCTAGACAGAAACTCTTTGGATTTAATTTCAACCCGTTGTTTCTGGTCCGACCTTCTAGGGCCGTGTTGGCGAACCTATGGTACCCGTGCCAACTCCGGCACGCGTAGCCCTCTCTGCTGGCACGCGCGGCTCAGCTGGGCGGCGGGGGCTGGAGTGGTTCAAAGCCCCCGCCGCCTTCCCTGCACTCCCCGCCGCCCAGCTGGCAGATCTGGAAGTCCGACTCCAGGAAAGGGTGGCTAGGGGAGGGGCGTGCGCCGAGCTAGCAAGGAGGCAGCATAGACGGGGGCGCTGCTCTCAGCCGCCGGCCGCTGCTTCCTCGGGCCTCTCCGCTGGCGCGACCGAAGCCGGTGGCTGCCCTCGCCGCCTCTTAAGCCCCTTCCTTGATGGGCCACCCCCCGCCCAAGCACCCCGCAGGGCCCGGCCGTGCCCGGAGCCTGCCGCTCCCTTTCCCGCCTCATGGCACAGCACCTCCGGGACGGCGTAGCACGGGGCTGGGGGAGCCCGGAGCGGGAAAGGGCATCGGCCTCGCCTCCTCCTCGGTGGCCAGCGTGGACCGGATCCGGGTGGGTGGCTCTTCCTGGACTCCCTCCTTGGCGTGGCAAGCGGGGCCAGGGAGGCTCTGCAAAGTCCAGCTCTCCTTAGGGACTCGGGGGGGGGGGAGAGAAGGACTTTCTTCGGGCTGGCCGAGGGAGGAAGAAGAGGAGGAGGAGGGTCGGGGGGTTACAGAAAAGGGGGCTTGGGGTTCAGTCCTGCCTTCTTTGGACCTCCCAGGGGCTCCAGGGGATGCGTGAGCGGCCCGGCAGGTTCCAGCGGCCCCTCTCCACCCCCGCCGGCTCCACCACCGCATGTCTGGGGAGCGGGAAGCAGAGATGGCCACCCCGCCGGCACAGGAGCCTCCCAAAGAGGAAGCGGGGGTGTGTGTGCATGTGCGCCTGAATGGAGTGGAGGGGCGGGGGGGAGACCTTATGCTGGGCTGTGTGTGTGTGTGAGAGAGAGAGAGAGAGAGAGAGCAGGAAGGCTTTTCTGTCTCTGGCCATTCAAGCATGGGAGGTTTTGCTTTGGATTTGCCACTCTGTAGATGCATATTTTCCCCATCCAAATTCTCAAAACTAATTAGTAAGTCCCCATGCAGAGTTTTGAGAATCCGGATGGGGAAAATATGCATCTGGAGAGTGGCAAATCCAAGGCAAAACCTCCCATGCATAAATGGCCTCTTTCTTTCTCTGTCTCCCTCTGTCCTTTTCTTTACCTACTTTTCTTTCTCTCCCTCGCTCCATTTCTCCCTTTCTCTCTCTTTTTCTTTCTCTCCCTCCCTTCCTTCCCTTTCCCCCTCCCTTCTCTTCTTTCCTTCCTTCCTTCCTTCTTTCCCTCCAGCGGCTTCTCCGGCGCCCTCTGGGTCTGAGCGGGCGGAGGGGCGTGCAGTTTGGCAATTGGACTCTATGGCACTGAAGTCCTTCCCCAAACCCCGCCCTCCTCAGGCGCCACCCCAAAAACCTCCCACTCGTTGCAAAGAGGAACTTGGCAACCTTAGCCTCTCCCTCTGGGCCCCCTCTGGGGGTGGTATTCAGGTTAAATTGTTGCATTGGCACTCGGCGATAAATAAGTGGGTTTTCAGTTGCAGTTTGGGCACTCGGTCTCTAAAAGGTTCGCCATCACTGCTCTAGGGCAACAGAAAACAACTCAGCACCCTCCTCTATATGACAGCCCTTCAAATACTTGAAGATGGTTCTCATATCTCCTCTCCTCTCCATCTCCTTCAACCTTTCCTCATAGGACTTGGTCTCCAGACCCCTCACCATCTTCGTTGCCCTCAAACACCAAGGGAGTTCAGGGTTGCTAGGTCGAGGCAGACAATCATAACCCCCTTCTGGTCATCTCTTGCCTTGAAAACGCCATGGTCTTGTGGTTACCATATGTCCATTCTGACTTGATGACAAATATTATATTATTATTATCGTTCAATACAGTACACAAATGTATGTATTCTAGGGCCACTCTGGGACACATAGGTAAGTCTAGTTCAATCAATACTGCTCTTTTCTGGACTCGGTTGCCAGTTTGGCCCGTAGAAGTTAATCCTGGCCTTCAATGCTACTATTTCAAATTTTTGAAAGATTAAGTAGGTTTATTGTTCACAATGTCCCATGCATAAATTTAATTGTGAGCATTTCCAAATGCTTAAAAGGGGCAAATGTTCATTAACTTGTCTAGGAATGTGATATCTGAGGATATGAATTAATCTAAGTTAAATATGGTCCCAGACTCGCAAACATCAACAAGTGGCCTTGTTGGAAGGGTGTCGCTCTAGGGATTTCCCAACACAACGTACACACCTGTCTTGCCTGGAATAACTCGTTCCAAATCGAAAGGGTAAGAGAATTACTGACATGAGGCACCAGGATATTTGCACATTCTGGGTAGTTGGCTTGATGCCAGGGTTGGAGGATGTAGGGACATTCGCTTACTGCCAGCAGCAAGTTAGAACAATGCAAAACTATAGAGATTTTCATTTATTTCATTTGCATCTCATTTACATCTCGGTAGAACTTGATCAACATTACGCTGGCTTAGAATAAAGGGGGGGAAATCCATCTCCCTTAATTCCAAAGAAATATATCAGAGGCCTCTGAAAAACAATAAAAGATAAGAAAGTTAATCCAAAAACGTAGTGCTATGAAATGGAAGGCGGTAATCAAAATTGTTTCGCAAGATGCCCCAATAAGCAATCTCTCTTTCTTAACCAAGAAATCAGAAGGGCAGCAATGAAAAAAGATCCTTAAGTGTAAGGAAAAGTTGCTGGAGACCAAGATCAAGATAATTCATACTATGGTAAAACTCTTATCCAACATCACATTTCAAATAAATTAATTTTTTCCCGTCAGTTTTCCTCATTGTCCAACTTTCACATCCGTACCATAGCAATGGGGAATACCATAGAATCATAGAGTTGAAACGGGCCATACAGCCTAAAGCATCCCTGACAACTGTTCATTCAGCCACTTCTTGAAGACTGTTAGAGACCTTGGTGGTGTAGTGGTTAAGAGCGGTGGTTTGGAGTGGTATACTCTGATCTGGAGAACTGGGTTTGATTCCCCACTCCTCCACATGAACAGCGGAGGCTAATCTGGTGAACTGGATGTGTTTCCCAACTTCTACACACGAAGCCACCTGGGTGACCTTGGGCAAGTTACAGCTCCGTTAGGGCTGTAACTTGCCCCACCTCTCTCAGCCCCACCTACCTCGCAGGGTGTCTGTTGTGGGGAGGGGAAGGGAAGGTGATTGTAAGCCGGTTTGAGTCTCCCTTAAGTGGCAGAGAAAGTCTGCTTATAAAAGCCAACTCTTCTTCTTCACCATAGAGTCCACCCTCCAGAGCATCCATTTTTTCCAGGGGAATAGATCTGTGTAGTCTGGAGATGAACTGCAGTTCCAGGGGAGCAGAGGCTGGTATCCCTAGTTGGTGTACTTTAAGAATAATGATGACTTGCTGGGAAGGGAGAATTGGTTGTCTAGTGCTTTAAAATTTGCAGTGTCCTAGTCTCTGAGTGTATTTCGTTTGAGTACACGGTTTCTTTACTTTGAGCATGTTCTTTTACATTCTTCTCAACTTTCCTTTTTTGCATAGCTCGTTTGTTCCAATGAATTCTATAGGATAATCCAGTCTTTCTGTTATCCTAGAGAAAGATCTGTACCGCCTGGCTCACCTGTCGACCTTAGGCTTCACCTGTCAACCTTGTGCTTCATTATCGCCCCAAAACTAAACAGCTGTTGAGATAGTGTGCTAATCACTTTTGTCCAACCGTATTTGAGTTCTACATTGTAAGCTTTATGCACAAACTTGCATTTATTTTGTCAATTTTATATTCCTTTTTTTGTAAATTGTATAACCACCTGTATCTTTCAAGGTGAGTCTGTTACAGTTCTGAAGATTCTTACAGGCCGTTGCTAGAAACAGTCAAATTTGGCTTGTTTGGCATGCTGCTAGATCGGGCGCATAGCTCTGTCAGCTAGATAGTATCACTGCATATACTTTCCAAAGTAACCTGTGACTAACAGACTAATCCAGTTTAATTGAAAACACTCGGATTTAAGTAGACTAAGGTTGTAATCCTATACTCACTTGGGAGTAAGCCCCACCGAATAAAGTGGGGACTTGCTTCTGAATTATTCAGAAGAGTGCCCAGTTAATTTGCCTAGCATTTCCACTTAATTTTATTGCAGATTAATAGCATTCAAAAACCATAATCCTGTGCGGTGTTCTTCTCTACCTATAGAGGAGGAGATTGTGAACACTAAGGCAGACTTCAGTTGTTCTAAACTGCTTTGGGAGCCAATCTTGGCTGAAAAGTAGAATCTGTATATCTAATTCTTGACCTGGACCCAGACTGTGCATCAACCATTCTTCATGATGGGGACTCGGAAAGAGCGGGGAGGTTTCCACAAACATTAGGGAACCCCCAGGTTTGCGGGGGTGGGGGGAGGATCTTAAATGTAAAAAGAGAGGTAAAAGAAAATAAGCTTTTAAACTGTGGTTGCCTAGTTAATCTAAAATGGCTACCACGGCTTCTCTTTGAAACTGGGGTTGACTGGAGGGGTGTGTGGAGAGGCAGGAAATACAATGATGGGGTGAATTAAACTAGAGCAGAGGAAAGGGTGTAAAAGGAATGGAGGAGAGGGGACGTGGCTTAGCGATAGAGCATCTGCTTAGCCTACAGAAGGTCCCAGGTTCAATCCCTGGCACCTCCAGTTAAAAGGACCAGGCAGTTGGTGATGTGAAAGACTCCTGCCTGAGACCCTGGAGAGCCGCTGCCAGTCTGAGTAGACAATACTGACCTTGATAGACAAATGGTCTGATTCAGCATAAGGCAACTTCATGTGTTCATTTGTTCAAAAGGGGGCAATGGGGGCTGGAGATTTAAAAAAAAGCAGGGAGAAGGCAGAAGCTGAAAGGGAAAAGGAAGAAAGAATGGCAGGTGGGAGAACTGAGAAGGGACCATTGGGGTGGGGAAGCAGAGACAGCTTGGAGAGAACCACCAGTAATGGGATGAGACCCCCCCCCCCCATGAGTCATTGTGGGACCTCCAGCATTGTGTAGTGGTTAAGAGCAATGGTTTGGAGTGGTGGACTCTGATCTGGAGAACCCGGTTTGATTCCCCACTCCTCCACGTGAGCGGTGGAGGCTAATCTGGTGAACTGGATTTGTTTCCCCACTCCTCCACATGAAACCAGCTGGGTGACCTTCACCACTCGCAGCTCCACCTATCTCACAGGGTGCCTGTTGTGGGGAGGGGAAGGGAAGGTCATTGTAAGCCAGTTTGATTCTTCCTTAAGTGGTAGAGAAAGTTGGCGTATAAAAACCAACTCTTCTTCTTCTGCTAAACATAATAAACAATCGATTAACATTTCAGGCTAAAGAAAGGGTGTTGTCAGAATTCCAGAGACGTTACTGGGCATTTGAGGCAGAAGTTACTGCTGTCAGCCTGTGAGCCAAATAAGCTGAGTGAACCAAGGGTAAGACAAAAGATGAGAAGTTATGCTAGCAAGTTCAGACACTGAGAAGCAATAGATTCGTGTCAACAGGTAATTTAAATGGTGGTATTTGGTGCTCGTCGAGGTAGTCCTGGCCATGAGCCTAGATGGTTTAAAAAAGGATCTGACAGATTCATGAAGTCTGATTAGTGGTTAATTAATTGGGGAAAGATAGGACTGTCAAAGATAGGATATTTTGGAGGACTTTCATTCATAGGGTCGCCATGAGTCGGACGCGACTTGACGGCACTTAACACACCCACACAATTGGGGAGGGGCTGTAGCTCAGTGGTAGAGCATCTGCTTGGCATGCAGAAGGTCCCAGGTTCAATCCCCAGCATCTCCCGTTAAAGGTACTAGGCAAGTAGGTGATGTGAAAGACCCTCTGCCTGAGACCCTGGAGAGCCGCTGCTGGTCTGAGTAGACAATACTGACTTTGATGGACCCAGGGTCTGATTGAGTATAAGGCAGCTCAATGTGTGTGTTATTAGCCAAGAGGACTACAGGAAGTCTCCACAGCCAGGGCTAATGAGTACCAGTGCTAGGTGGCAATTTCAGGAGAAGGGCTTCACCTCTGTGCTCTGTTTATTTGCTTTCCAAGGACAAATTGTGGGTCAATGTTGAACTTCTGTAGACCACCAGTTTTAAAAGGTTTTTTTTTTAATCAGACATTTCCCTGAGAAAATGAAATACACAGGCACTCCAAAAACTAGGAAAGCAATGGAACATCAACATTCAGCCTTTGCTGCAGTCTGAACATAATTTTGAGTGTTGCAGATAACACAAAAACCTGCAGGTACAATGTGACTTCTTTAATTTCTTCAACTAAGGGTATTTTTCCCCACCAGGAATACCTCACTAGAATGGTTAGTTAGCACATTCCAAGTCAATTCTTTGTTGTGTCCGTTTTTCCCAAATCTGCTTTGAAGAAGCATACTTTCCTACCCAACTGTATTTACATGAGAATTAAAAATATTTGTTGTATGTAACTGACAGCTGATGCTCCATGGGGTCGTGAAGGTTTCACACTGTCTGCTGAGCCTGGCCGTTCTCAGTATTATGGCATCTATTACGTCAGAATACTTAATATCAGAATACTGATCTGAACATTGATTGCATAGTTTAGCTGAACTAAAATTATATCCATTTAACATCTTCTTTCGACGAATAATTAAAAGCTTAAGCCTAAGCCATTTGAGGTAATAAAACATTTTCTTATTGGTTGCAAGTCGTAGCTTTAGGCATATGCCAATCAGAAGAATGTGAAGGGCAAAAAAGCTTAGACATCTGAAATTAGTGAGGCCTACTTTATTTTATTTATTAGGATATTTTTTATCTCCCATTTAGTTGTCCTTTTTCTCTTTCTTTTTTTCTTTTTGCCATCAAGCTGCAGTTGACTTATGGGGACCCCATGGGGTTTGCAAGGCAACAGATGTTCAGAGGTGGTTTGCCATTGTTTGCCTCTGCATAGCAACCCTGGTATTCCCTGGTGGTCTCCCATCCAAGTACTTATCAGGGCCAACCCTGCTTAGCATCTGAGATCTGACGAGATTGGGCTATCCAGGTCAGGCATTTCTCCAATACTTGGGGACTCAAAGCAGTTTACAAGATAAAGGCATTCCTACCTAGATCCTATACTGTTCATCTGCTTGTGCAGCCCAGTTCTCTGTAATGATCACCTGTGCTGCTCAATTGGAAGAAAAGTATAGGATCCTAGCCTTTATGACCTGTGCAGTCAAGGTATTTAAAGTGTAATTTTGCCACGAATCATTGAAAGTCAGTTAAACAAAATGGACAGGAATATCTTCATCTGATTAGTAGAAATTTGCTGAAAACTGTATCTTTAGGAGTTCCATCACTCATTGTGCATTTTAAAATCACCCTACTATTTTCAGACCTAGGCAAAATATGTTAACTGAATAGATTTAAGGAAGGGGTGTCAAACATAAGGTCTGCTGGCCGGATCCAGCCCCTTGAGAGCTCTTATCCGGCCCGCGAGGCAGCCACCCCCCTTGATCTGGGCTGGTGAGGCATGGCCCAGCCTGACCAAGTGGCATTGATGTCATATCTGGCCCTCATAACAATTGAGTTCAACACCCCTGTCGTAAGGTTGTCTTTGAGCTTTAAAAGCCTGCAAGTCATATTAAGAACGCTTCCTATGTTCTCATTATTTGTTATTTATTTCTGTCTTGCTTTCCCATAGTGCACAATGTAAGAATTGCCAACGGACATGCTCAAGCACTTAGTCTTAAAAAAAAAAGTCATTCCTAAGATCATGGCTTGAGTACAGATCTCAGTTTTCTATGGTAATCCACTCAAAGGCACACCAAATTGAAACTTTTTAGTCTGCGTTCTCGTGTATAAATGACTTCCGTTGATGTTTTGAAAAGCAATAATGCATTTACAAATCTCTTGTAACTGTTCACATTGTTGGAGGACTTAGGACAGAGATATAAATGAGGCAAATGCTGATATTCAGTAGGACTAAACTTTGTGTGTGGTTGGGGGGGGGGTTCACAAACATTTTTGGTGGTGTTAAAAACATTCTTCCATTTCAGTTTAAATTGTTATCCCTTGGACTAAAGGTGATTCACACCTCCCATCCATTACATGGTCATAGCCTTTTATTTACATGCTGTTTGCATCTGCATACTTTTAAAGACTGGGGTACCAATCTCATTAACTTTAGTTGCCTTTCCTTTCCTTTATCCCTTAGAAGCTCCTTGATCAGTTGATCTTGAGCAGCATATAACTAGTGTTGGAGGGATATAAGGACTGAAACAAATCTTGCTACTGACAATGTAGCCTTGGGGTCCCTACCGCTTAGTAAAAAAGGCATTATGTCAGTCACAGAGGCATTGGATTTGTATGTTAAAAGGGGGGAAATACAGTGCGATCGAAGTTCCTCGTAAAAGCGGCATTCCAAAAGGGCTTGAGCTAATGAGTCAATAGAGCCAGAAGAGCAAGGGCAGATCCTGTCTGAGTATGGTATATTCAGAATTCTGCCCTGCATTTCCATAGAAGGATTAGCATTCAATCTAGCCAAGCAAAAAGCTCTACAAAGACGAGGAGTTGTCAGATGATATGTATAGGCAGGCAGACCACGTGGAGGGGATATTCCGAAGAACTGGGATGAACAGACACGACGAGCACGAAAAGTAGTGCTGTTATAATCGAGCTCTTTAATGCGCTTTTTAATTTTGGTAAAAGCTTCAGTTTTTCCAAGATCTAATAACATATCCTGAGAGAAGCCCAAGAATGACAGTTTCTCATCTAAGATTTTTTGCCATGAGGATTTAAAAGGGTCGTGCTTCAGAGAAGCTAGGAACCCCTCAGTGCTAAAGCACAGTTTAAGGTGTAGTTTAAAGGCGGCCAACCACGCCGTAGCTTCAAGTGACATTTGGCCAAACTCGGAACGAAGAGTAACGCCAGCAACACATCGAGGGGCATTTAGGAGTTTTCGTAAGAACTGAAGCAGTGGACGAACTATAGATTCATTGATGACTGTTATCCAGATGGCAACACCAAAGAGGATAATTGGGGTAATTTTCAGATTAAAAACCTGAATAGCCCCTGGAATATATTTGCCACCTTTGGTGTGAAAAAAGTTGACAATAGCAGCAACCCTAGGTTTAATTTTGTTGGACACTGCTTTTTGATGGGCATTCCAATTTAGGTTATGGGAAAAAAGAATGCCAAGGTAAACAAACTCCTTGACTTGATCAACCTCAAAGCCATCGAAACCCAGCGAAAAAGAGGCATTTTTCTCCTCTTAGTGAAGATCATAATCTTAGATTTATTATGGTTTATTTTAAGACCTTTCCTAGAGCAGTACTCAGAAAAAGTTTGCAAAGATCTTTTCAAACCAATTCTTGTGTGGGACAGAAGAACTGCAACGTCAGCATAGAGTAGAATTGGGGTGGGATGACTTGCAAGCTTTGGGGGGTGGCAAAACTCTGAGAAATTGGTTGTCATATTATTCAGGTTAAACAAGAGAGGAGCAAGGAGGCAATCTTGTCTAACTCCCTTGACCAGTTAGGGCTCGGTTAGTTCTCCTTGGTTGCCACAGCGGACCTGAGCTGTGAGGTCAGTATGAAATT
Organism: Euleptes europaea; assembly: GCF_029931775.1. Lineage (NCBI taxonomy): Eukaryota > Metazoa > Chordata > Lepidosauria > Squamata > Sphaerodactylidae > Euleptes > Euleptes europaea. The sequence continues at coordinate 7,256,756 of NC_079321.1, read as the reverse complement.
GCTGAATAAGCCATAGTAACCTCCTATCCATAGTAGAATTTGATAGTTTCAACCATAGCCTCTCCCTCGGGATGGTAGCGCGTCATGCTGTTCGAATAACAGGCTCTTAGAATGTTCCAGTTATTGAGAAGTGAAGGTATCTTATTCAGCCAATCACTGAGTAAGCAGGACTCAACAACTTTACTTACTTTTAAAAAGCAAGTCTTTTTATTGATATACTTCTAGTAAAATATATGTAAATGCAGATTATCAAGTCTTTAACACTTCTATAAAAACTCATGTAAAAATACAATGTATGTATTTCAATATATGCAGTAAATATATGCAATGTATGCAGTAAAAGCAATGTATGCAGTAAGAGCAATGTATGCAGTAAAAGCAAGTCACATACTATTCAGTTTCAAAATCCAACTTATAAAATATAACAGTCAAATTATTCTGATTCATTTCAAACTATCTAATTCACAAAGTCTAGAGTAAAGTATTTAATCCATACATACCATTCAGCTTTTTCTGAGAGCCTTTTGGAAGGTTCTGATTCTCTGAGCTTACTGGGGCTGTATTTATACTGTTTAAGAGTAAAGAGAAATCTTTTATCCCCTCTTTCTTATCCATCAAGAGGGACACCTTTTATTCCCTCTATCAGATATCAGGAGCAGTGCAGAAATGGCTTAGTAGCAGCTGCTCATGTCCTTATGTCCATATATGGACTTCCTTTCCTTTCAGTCCACTTAGCTTAAAGTATAAACACTTATTTCTGATCTTCATGATCATGTTACATACTTAATTTTTATACCATCCTCTTCGTTAGGACAATACGCATTAAATGAGACCACTTAGAAATCTGTAGCACAATATTTAACTGTATAACTCATAAAACACAATTATTGTTTACATTTGTCACTTTATAAACATCTGGTCAGTTGCATATCTTACAGAAAGAAAGAAAGCACATTATCTATATCTTTGAGAGAACTTTAATGCATTTTGAGCTATAAAATGCATAGTTTCAGCTATTAATGCACTCTTAGCACATTAAGATATCTTGAGAAGGGTAAAAGTGTTCTGCTTGTGAGATTCTGACATCTGGCAGCTGAGTCAGAAAGGTGATTTTAGTCACATCTTATTGATGGATAAGGAAAGTGCTCTTTTCTTCCCCTTCAAGGATAAGTTTTGGGTAACTTAGTTAGTTAGCTCTTGATAGAGCTGTCCTTGAGAGAATTCAGTCAGTCTGTTCTAAGGACATTTGCATTACACAAGCATTTCATTATACAAGCCTCTGTAGCTTGTGGTTCAGTTTGCATGTTATATTCAAGCTTTACATGTGGAATTACATGGAATTAATTCTGCACATGTTCACAAAATACCATATTTATGTCAGAGACCGTGACAGTATCAAAAGCTCCCTTAAGATCCATAAAACCCGCATAAAGGGTGCCATTTTTGGGGGGAGGAATATTTCTCGGCTAGATGGGAGAGCACTAAACAGTGGTCCGTGACAGACCAACCCCTTCTAAAGCCAATCTGTTCCCAGCCAAGGATGTCATTACTCTCAACCCAGTCCAGCAGCCTCTTTAATAAGTAGGAGGAATACAATTTGCCTAAGCAAGACAAAAGGCTGATTGGACGATAACAGCTTGGATCAGAGCGCTGACCCTTTTTAAAGATTGGGACGATAATAGTATGTCTCCAAGATTTTGGAATGGCTCCTGATGCATTAATTTGTGTAAATACGCGAGCAAGAATGTTGGCCCACCATTTACTGTTGATTTTAAAAAGTTTGTAGGGAATTAGATCAGGACCTGGGGCTTTGCCTGCGCGTAAGCGATCAATGAGTGGTTTAATTTCATTAGGAGACACATCTGGCCAGGGATTCAACAAAATAGAAGGTGCTACAGGTATAAGTCCCTGGTTTTCCACAGAGTAGGAGAAGAGGCTCTTGAAGTAAGCTACCCAGACCGATGACGGGATACATGCGGGGACTCTGGCATAGCCATTACTTAAAGAATTCACAGTCCGCCAGAAGGTTGAATTACCATTGTTGTTTATAGCTGTAATCAAGCTCCTCCAATTTTTAAATAGGGCCTCTTTTTTCCTCCAGTTTACCAAGTCCTTGTAGTTCTTTTTAATAGTTAACAATTCCTTCAATACTGAAATAGTATTGTTCCTTCTGAATTCTCTGTTTCCTGGTTATTGCTCGTTTGATCAGTCTACACTCGCGGTTAAACCAAGAATTACGTTTGTATAAGCATGCGAACTTGAGGTGATTTCTTTAGTAAATAAAGGTTTAAATAAATCAATTAATCTGGAAAAAACATTTAAGACAGTAGCTGCAGACTCTTGCTCAAGGAGGGCAGCTTTCACCGAAGTCACCTCCAAAAGCTGCATTTTGCCACGCACCAAGGAATCAAGCTCACGGCTCCAGTAAACACGAGCTAGGGCTTTTTGGGATTGGTGCAATATTTGATGGTAGGACGGTATTAAGTGTTGAACACATGGTTGATCGAAAGAGAGATAGGGAGATGGTCACTGCCCATGTAATCGCAGTCTTCCATCTTTCTGATTAGAGGTAAGAGATCTAATGAAACCAGAAAATAATCGATAACACTGGCACCATTTTGACTAAAAAAAGTAAAATCTCCATTAGGGTCGATCTGTGATCGCCCATTTACTATTATTAGGTTCCTCTAAATAGCGAATTGGGCCAGACTTAAGCCGGAAGAATTAATTACCGAGTCCCTGGAAGTTCTAGTATACCATAGGAAACTCAGGCAAAATTCATCAAAATTCCCTATAAGATTTTGGAAGAGAGTATTATCATCCGGCCCTATTCATGCGTTAAAATCACCAGCCATAAGATTTGGAGTAGTTGGATGGTTGTTTTTGATGTCATCAAATAGTTCTCCCAGACGGGCCCAGTTTCGTGCGGTATTACTTGATGTAGCAGGAGGAATATAAACAGAAAATAAAATAAGTGAAGAAAAAGTCAGGTTTACTCTAACTGCTAGCACCAACTCTTCAGCCAAAAGAAGGTCAATTGAGCTTATGCTTAAAGAAGTGGAGATAAAGCATGCTAGTCCTGCACGAGTGCGGCCCACAGAGCCTTTGATTGCTTTTTGAGTAAAAGAGGTAAAGCCTGGGAGAAAGATCTCATTTGTGGCCCAAGTTTCCTGAACAAGGATGATATCAAAGGTCGAAAGAAATAACTGTGTATCAGAATCAGTAAGTTTAGCTGACCATCCAGCAACATTCCAGCTAAGAAATTTGCAGCAAGATAAGAGTCAGTCCTTATCGGGGAGATCTGTAGGAGACATCTCCCTAAGCAGGTTAGAATTTGCTGTAGGAGGGCACACTATTATGGTTTGTTCCAGAGGAACTGGGGCATTGCCTTGAAGTGGGTCAGACTCTTGGGCTCGCTGGTTTACTAAGTCAGGAGTCATATCAACCATGTGTTTGGGATTTGGTTGGTGCAAACTTCAGTTGCGAGCCAGTGTGATGTAGTGACTAGAGTGTTGGACTAAAATCTGGGAAACCCAACTCTGAATCCCTGTTCTGCCATGGAAGCGTGCTGAGTGGCCTTGGGCCAGTCACACTCTCTTTCTCTACCTCACAGGGTTGTGTTGAGCATAAAATGGAGGAGAGGAGAACAATGTGAGATGCTTTGTGAGAGACCCAGCGTGGTGTAGTGGTTAAGAGCAGTGGTTTGGAGCGGTGGACTCTAATCTAGAGAACTGGGTTTGATTCCCCACTCCTACACACGAAGCCAGCTGGGTGACCTTGGGCTAGTCACAGCTTTCTTAGAGCTCTCTCAGTCCTGCCTACCTCACAGGGTATCTGAGGCTGCACCTAGTTGTGGGCATGGAGTCCAAGAACACCTGTTGACTATGTGGGAGCTTTGGGCCACATGTGATGTGTTGGTGCACATCGTACACTCCCGTCTTAGCCACGCCTACCTCACTGGGTCCTTATGAAGATAAAAAGGTACAAAATGCTGATAGCTTTAGAGAACAGGGAAACAAAACTCTTAAAAATACATTTCAGATAGTACCATCTTCTGTTCCTTTTCACTTATTATCCGCAAAAACCATTCATCTACATGACGTCTTGTCATGCAAATTAGTCTGTCCGCGAATAAATCTTTTAACATCTTGCCAGTTAGACCTGATGCTTACCTAAGGATCCTTTTTCAACATCCCTATTTTAGGAATACGCCCAAGTATTAACTGTTAAAACAACAGCAAAATACACATTCTGCATTTGGCAAATTATTTGGCGTTGTGTGTCTGCACAGCTGAAGGGTATACCAATTAGATACTATCTTTTTGCCTTATCTGTTAGGTTTATTTATTTAATCACACCTTATTTGTCTAAGAGTCAATAAAAATTAGGAATTACCTTTGTGGTATTCCTGTTACAATGACTGTAAAACCTTCTCCCACAAACTCTAAAAGCATAAATCAAACTACAGGTTGACATTTTAATTGCTTAGCACTGGCATGCTTCAGTCAAGTGGGGGCATCCTTGGCCTTTCCAAAATAGGCAGTTTGAGAGGCCTGTTTTCTTCATAAACTTGTACCATTGAGAAATAAGATACAATTTGTGGGTGTGTATTTTTAACCTTTGATTGTGACATTCCCTGTGCGCTTGGCATTTTTTGGTATGTATATGCCAAAATATTTTTCAGAGCCAAATAATCACGTTCATGATTTTTCCCCCCACACTAGTGCTTGAGATTTTTTGGATGTATTCTCATTTAATATCTCTTCCTATTTAAGTACATGTAAAAAATGTTTTTATCCTCCCCTCCCAACAAACAAACAGGTTAAGAAATATTTTGTGTGAAATACCAGGATTTGGATTTTGTTGAATGCGCAAAGGCGAAAGAGCAAACACCAATGTTTTAAAGTACTTTTATCATTGTACTCCAGTTGCTTGTACCTGTAATGGTTCCATTTTCACAGTATCACAGCTCTTGTTTCCATGGTGCGGTGCAATACTAGATCCCAACTTCTGGTACACGTTGCTTTTGGAGAACTGGAAAGCTTTCTTTGTGTCAACCACAAAGGTTTCATGGACAGGAGGAATCTCCAGGCCTCTGTGTCGAATCAAGGGTGCATAACATACATTACCAACTACGCAGCAATATGCCTTAAAGTCTTAAAGCACTTTATTTCACTGTGTCTCTCAGGATAGTTCTTGGCCTGTTCTTGTTGGAATCTTGTATATCACATCCTTCGGAGACAAGTGCCCAAAGGCTAAGTCTGCAGATAATGACTGGAGATTTGTGTCTTTTCCCAAGTTGTAGCGATTGTAAACTGACAGCTTTGAAGGACCTCAACTGACATCAAAGGATGCAAATCATCTAGTTAGGTCAATTAATGTTAATTCCTGTCTTCCATTAAATTCTTTAATGCTTTTTCTTTCTTTTTCTGATTTTTCCAGCCAAGCCCAATACCAAGTCCCATCTTCGGGAGAAAGCCAAACGCTAGTCAGTCGTTGCTTGCTTGGTGCAAGGAAGTTACAAAAAACTACAGGGGAGTGAAAATCACAAATTTCACTACGTCCTGGCGAAATGGATTATCTTTCTGTGCAATATTACACCACTTTAGGCCTGATGTGATGTAAGTAAGAACACTGTGCCGATGCACTGAAACTTTTCACGAATTATGCTAAAATGAAACACGCCGATGCACTAATCCAACTTTTATTTCTTGGAATGTGTCCATTTATCCCCCCCCCTTTTTTTTAAATGTTGCCATCCTATGAGATGAAGCCCAGATCAAGAAACAGCCCCTTACCTTATGGCCTTGCTGTTACTTTCCTCTGCACCAAGTCCCCTTTCTCCTTCATATATATACTGTTTCCTTCTGAACCTCATACAAAGAACTGGCTCCAAGATTATTATGAAAATTGTGTTGTGTTGAAATGAGATGAAACCAGTAAGCGTATAGCTCTTTTGTACAATGACAACGAAGGATTACCTTGTGGCCAATTTGGTTGTCAGAGTTACCTTCAAGTACCCGGCCTTATTTTTTTTATTATTTTTTTTGCTTTTTTAGATGAAAAGCTTCAGGCAATGAAAGTTGCAGCCTGTATATTTATATTTATTGATCGATTCTTTTAATTTTCCACACTGTTAGTTTTGCTGATTGGATTGCTGTGAAATTTCTAGTTCCTGTATGATGCTGTTTTTATGTTGATTTTTTTACCCGATAGTGATCTGTTTTTTTTTTTTAAACTGCTGCTTTTATCAAAATACTGTACATACTCACTGTGCCATTTTCTCCCTCAGTGATTACAAGTCCCTGAATCCTCAAGATATTAAAGAGAACAACAAAAAGGTAAGAATTGCAGGGAGGGGGGGGGAACAGATCTTGCTTCAATTTGGGATCGCTTCAGGTTTTTATAAATTTTGAAGATTTGAGGTTGTAATATAAGGTCGCACCTGCAGATCACAGAAACTTTTGAGTCTCCTGTGGTTCAAATTAAATACGTTATTGACTCTAGTTTGTTATGGTCTTTAACAATCACAACAAGTGCCGTGTTGGCATTAGGGTTTAACGTTTATATGGCCTACATAGCCCTGACCTCGACGGTCCAGGCTAACCCAACCTCGGAAGCTGAGCTGGCTCAGCCCCGGTTAGTACTTGAATGGGAGACCACCAAGGAAGTCCAGAGCTGCTACGCAGAGGCAGGCAATGGCAAACCACTTCTGATCGTCTCTTGCCTTGAAAACCCTACGGCAGGGGTGTCGAACTCAATTGTTATGAGGGCTGGATGTACGTAAATGTCACTTGGTCGGGCTGGGCCATACCTCGCCGGCCCAGATTGAGAGTGAGGGTGGAGGGTGGCTGCCTCAGCTGGCTCACAGGCCGGATAAGAGCTCTCAAGGGGCCGGATGCGGCCCTCGGACCTTATGTTTGACGCCCCTGCCCTACGGAGTCACCGTAAGTCAGCTGTGACTTGACAGCACTTTCCAACCCCAGCCTACGTTAACTATGAGAAAGAGAGAGAGAGAGAGAGAAGGAAGAGCAGTAGGTCTCTTGTGATCGTCCTATTTTTTTCCTTAATAATTTAATTATAAGCACAGGGTGTCATTGTTCTATAATTATCTCTCTTCGAGGCTTGTGTGGCCGTTGCTTTAATATGAAAAGATCTCATAACTGTGGTTATAATAAGCACTGACGATGGCATTCGTTTAAGAAAGGGAGAGGAACTGAGATAAAACTTCACACAGGCTTTTAATGCAGTGCAGTCAATTAAACTGAGCGGTAAGGTGCATTGAGGGTTTTTTTTTTTACATCATGCGGAGTATTGAACAATTTTTTTTTGTTGGCAACAAGTTTTTTTTTTTAAAGATGACAAAAATATTAATGAAATAACTGTCTGATAGCGTTCTGGGTCCAGGTTTATAATCCTCAATAAAGTTAGGTGATCTAATACTCTTTCGATGTACAGGTTATAAAGGGATATTCTAAAATGAGTTCAGTGGTTTGAGGCTCCATCTAACAATAACGAGGATACACTTTTGGTTCTTAATGCCGCTTCCCTACAAAAGTCTTTTACTATAGTTACAAACTTTAATTTCCATAAGATTCAAGGCATCGGCCCTAGAGGGATCCATTTTAAAATTGCTCATTTTCCACTTGATTCGCCTACAACAAAACTCACTGCAAATCAGCTCAATTTGTTTTATTGGCTGCTTTTTTCATCTAGGCTGTGTGACTTCACACTTCAAACTGATCTCTCTTTTTTTTAATTTCAGTTTATGAAATTTAAGATAATGAATGGCGGGGGGAATCAAATGTTTGTCTTTAAAATACTCCCTACCCTATATGTAGGAAATGTATACAATTCATTAGGGAAATACAAGCTTATATTTCATAGTGGAAGAAGTAAGCAATGAGCGTATAGGTTCTTGTTATCAATCTAAGCTTTCCTAAATCGTGCAAACTATGGGTTTGCACTATTATGGAAGTAGATAGTTAGTTATATGTTCTTCCTCTCCAAACACAGGAGAGGTGTCAAAACACCACGCTGTTATTGCTATAACAGCGAAGTGTAGAAAGTTTGTTGGGGGAAAAATAATGAAGAATTTTTAACTCAGTATGAATACTTTGCCTTCTTTTTCAAAGTTATGCTTTAAGCTGTCTGATGACCGATTTCTGTTGCGGTGTGTTTAACTTCAAAAATCCTGCAACGATGAGAGCTAATCAAACGTGACTTCGAGGTCCTCTGGGTATAAGAACTAATCAAACATGATTATAAGCCACCGCAAATAGAAGTTTGAATTTTTTTTCAACAAATGCTGTTAAATGTACAAACCAATTAGGCCATTTTTTTATTTCTTAAAAATGGCGACTGAGGGTGGGAAGGGGGTATCACAGGCAACCGATTAGCCCGTTTCTCTAATGCCGGATCATTCCTTTTATTAAAGAAGCAATTGTTGATGCCAAGCTGTGTTTTTTCCCCTTTCATCACTTTGCAACTCCTTGCCTGACAGCTACACTGAGTATCTCAGTTGCTTCCTGCAGATTTATTTCCTAGGCTCACGCAGTTCTGCCTGATAACCCCGTGTGCCCTTGATTGGAATGAACGCAGCCCTGGGAACAATCGCCGAGTATAAATTCCATGCAGATGTATAGCACATTTGACAATGGCTCCGCCTAACCAATTAAAACCCCATCCGCGGATACATAAGACCCTTTTTGTCCCCTTCTGTTCTGTTCTGTCCTGTAAATTGATGGGGAGGGGAGAAGAAAAGGGAAATTGGAGGACTCTGAATTTAGCTGTAAGCATTAACTTGTAGAGACGCACCTTTTAGAAGAGAGATTTTGCTTGTGGGCCTATTCCCCCCCCCCATGAATACATAATTTTTGATGGAAGTTCTATAAAATTGCAGGTTAAACTCCGGCGCAGCTAAAAAAAACCTCATCGTGCCAGGTGGCTCCTTAAACTTTGTTCCTGTTTGTGAAAGCAGCATTGAAAGCGGGGGGGAGATATTTACCTTTGACATCTGACCTTGGCCAATATGTCAGTGTGTTTAGAATACAGCCTGTGGTGCTTTTGTTGATAGACTGCAACTGACATCTGTCAATCACCTGGCCAAAAGTGGTGACGGTGTTCGTTTTTCAGTTCTTAATTAAGCAATGGTTATGGGCAGGAAATGTAGTAGCAGAGGTAGTTTTCTGTACTGGCTGTAAACCTCTTCGGTTTTGAAAGGATTCTTGCATTAAAACAATGTATGTATTTTTTACTTCACAAGTGTGGAGGGCTTTCAAGTTCAGTCCTCTGATCAACTGCTCCCAGTAAGTTCAACTTAACTCATAGCAGTAGAAAAGAGCAAGAGTCCAGTAGCACCTTAAAGACTAACAAAACTTATGGCAGGGTATGAGTTTTCGTTAGCCATACCCTACTACTATTGACACATACTATTGAGCACATGAAGCTGCCTTATACTACTTGAGACCCTTGGTCCATCAAAGTCAGTATTGTCTACTCAGATCGGCAGCGGCTCTCCAGGGTCTCAGGCAGAGGTCTTTCCTGGAGATTTTGGGGGTGGAGTCTGAGGAGGGCAGGGTTTGGGGAGGGGAGGGACTTCAGTGCCATAGAGTACCTGGAGGTTGGCAATCCTAACCCACGTGAACATGGCTTTTGCTTACCATCAAGTTACTGCTATGAACTCTTTTTTTTGCCAGCAAGATCTTCAGTCTTATTTTAGCCATTTTGAAAAAATGACTAAATAGTCTTAACCAAAAGATGACTGTAAACAGTCTTAACCAAAAGATGTCAAGGCCACTTACAGTGTGCAAAGAATAATACAAACATTAATACCAGCATTAAAGTATAAAACACAACAGCCAAATTATAAGACCTTAAAATCCAACTCAAGAGTAAAATGAAATATGAGCAGCAGTCTTTGCACAGAAGAACCAAATGCTTGGATAAGCACCTGTCCAGTTTATTTAAAAAAAGGTAAAGGTCCCCTGTGCAAGCACCGGGTCATTCCTGACCCATGGGGTGATGTCACATCCTGACATTTCCAAGGCAGACTTTGTTTGCGGGGTGGTTTGCCAGTGCCTTCCCCAGTCATCTTCCCTTTACCCCCAGCGAGCTGGGTACTCATTTCACCGACCTCGGAAGGATGGAAGGCTGAGTCAACCTTGAGCCAGCTACCAGAAACCAACTTCCGTCGGGATCGAACTCAGGTCGTGAGCAGAGCTTTTGACTGCAGTACTGCAGCTTAACACTCTGCGCCACGGGGCTCCAGTTTATTTAGGACATTATAATTTCTAATAATTGGCACCCCAAGACTTCCAAAAACTCTGTTGTCCTCAAGGTTGAGATCCTGCGGATGCCTCAGAATATTCGGTGCTTCTGTGGTCTTATTTTGTAGAGCAGAGCTCTTGCTACCCCAGATTGTCTCTGACTTCCTTCTTCAGCACTTGCCACGGAATGAATGGACTTACTATGAGCAGCTGTTTGCACACACACCTGTCCGTCTGTATTGTTCGGGCAGGCGATGCCCAGTTTTCTGATCTCTGATTTCTGTATGTGCCTTTATTCTTCATCATACCTCGTAAACTGTGACCTGTGTCTGTGTTATGTGCTGTTAAGTCTCTTTCATCTTATGGCAACCTTATGAGTGAATGGCCCTAACCTGAATACCCTGGGTTAGCCTGATCTTCTCAGATCTCAGAAGCTAAGCAGGGTTGTCCCTGGCAAGTATTTGTATGGAAGACCTCCAAGGAATACCAGGGGGCGTGATGCGGAGGCAAGCAAGAGTAAACCACTTCTGAACCCCTCTTGCCTTGGAAACCCCACCGGGGTTGCTGTAAGTCACATGTGACAATGGCAAAAAAGAAAAAATGAATGAACGACTTCCAAAACATCTTATCATTAACAGCCTTGCTCAGGTCTTGTAAACTTAGGGCCGTGGCTTCTTTCTTCACACGACACATAGTTAAATCGTGGTACTCCCTGCCCCAGGATGTGGTCATGGCTGCCAACATGGAAAGCTTTATGAGGGGAGTGGACATGTTCATGGTGGAGATGGCTATCCCTGGCTATTAGTAAAAATGGATGCTAGTCATGATGCATACCCATTCTCTCCAGGATTAGAGGAGCATGCCTATTATATTAAGTGTTGTGGGACACAAGCAGGACAGTGCTGCTGCAGTCATCTTGTTTGTGGGCTTCCTAGAGGCACCTGGTTGGCCACTGTGTGAACAGACAGCTGGACTTGATGGGCCTTGGCCAGATCCAGCATGGCCGTTCTTATGTTCTTTCTTATGTCAATCCATCTCATGTTGGGTCTTCCTCTTTTCCTGCTGCCTTCAACTTTTCCTAGCATTATTGTCTTTGCCAGTGACTCTTGTCTGCTCGTGATGTGACCAAAGTACAATAGCCTCCATTTAGTCATTTTAGCTTTTAAAACTGTGCCTCGCTGGATCACATTTAACTGCTTCTTGCTGGCATTTCCACTGACAATCGATGTTAGATCTGTATCTGGTTATACTAATCTGCGTTGTATATCTTTTCTAAAAAGTGGGTGGGGTGGAGTTATTACTAGTCTCAAAGCTTGTAATGTGCTTTCTAAAACATGCACACACAAACATATAAATATTCCAATTACGCCATTGCAGTTTCAGCCTCCTTACAGGCTATTACAGAAGCTCGGGTTCCAGGAATTACCCTGGAGCCTGTTTTGGCGGGCTGGGAAGGGAGGCAAGGAGGCTTCTCAGAGTGGGCGGACGCCCGTTCTCAGTGACGGCCCATGGGCCTGGCTGAGCGTTTGGCCTGACAATCAGCTGTTGGGTGGGCCACACGCCTCCCACCTAACAAACCAGCCGTAAGGTTTAAATCGCCTGCCAGCTGGCCCAGTTAAGAGTGTCTTTGCTGGGAAGCGGATGGGAGGGAGGCTTCACTCTGCTCCACTTCCCTTGCATACATTGGGGCCAGCCTTGCCATCTCCATCATCTTGCCTTCAGCATTTTCCTGCCCTCCCTCCCCTGTATTGGTTGGTTATTGTTAATTGAATTTTTATGTTGTTATGCAATGTTAGCATGGGACTGGTTCAGTTTTGAGAAAGGCGGGCTGCGTGCCCCCTTTCTTCATATCGGGGATCATAGAATCATAGAGTTGGAAGGGACCACCAGGGTCATCTAGTCCAACCCCCTGCACAATGCAGGAATTTCACAACTACCTCCCCTACACACCCCCAGCGACCCCTACTCCATGCCCAGAAGATGGCCAAGATGCCCTCCCTCTCATGAACTGCCTAAGGTCATAGAATCAGCATTGCTGACAGATGGCCATCTAGCCTCTGCTTAAAAACGTCCAGGGAAGGAGCACTCACCACCTCCCGAGGAAACCTGTTCCACTGAGGAACCGCTCTAACCGTTAGAAAATTCTTCCTAATGTCTAGATGGAAACTCTTCTGATTTAATTTCAATCCGTTGGTTCTGGTCTGACCTTCTGGGGCAACAGAAAACAACTCGGCACCCTCCTCTATATGACAGCCCTTCAAGTACTTGAAGATGTTTATCATATCCCTTCAGTCTTCTCTTCAGGCTAATAAGGGATTTTGGGGAGGCTTGGGTAGGACACACCCAGCTCGGGGGCTGTCCGGTTGCCTCCTTTCAAGTGGTGGGGGAACAACCTAGTGGCTCACGCCCAGGTAAATCCCAGGACCACCATCCCAGGTGTCTCCCAGCAGGCTCGCTCGGAGTGGTGTGGTGCCTTCGACCGCAGTGGGGCCAGTAAATGTTCCTGAACCAGTTACCATGCTATGCCAATTCATGTTCAACTGTGGCCAATAAACTTGGCCATTTCATCCGAAGATTGTTTGATTCCAGTTATTATATGTGTATTAATGTGCTGGGATTGTCTAGCCTCCCCTCATACCTTATTTGGCCCTAGGCTGGCAAGACTATTTTCACAGATATTGTCTCTTCCCCCCATCTCCTTCCCATGTAGTGACCTACTGAAAAAGTAACAAAAGATCCCTGTTAATCAGGGAAAGCACTTTCAGGGCTTTCCACACTAAAGGCAGATTTCTCGGCCGTGCTTTTGATCCGGTTTCTAACTCTGATTGTAACCATTCACAACAGTTCTTCTCCAAAGATTCCTATCAAAAAGGAAAAGACAGCCGTAAAAACTAAATCGTGAGTCGTTGGTTTAAAAAAAAAAAATAAATTCACCAGGAGCGTTAAGTGCCCAGGGTGCCCTTTAAAAGGCTTCCTTGAAACCCAATACTGTTTTTCAGGACTTGTCTTGAATAGTAATAATTAATTGTAAATTGAGAAACAGCTGTGATTTTCCAAAACTAGAAAAACCTGATGCACCAAGCACTTTCTTTAAAGGGATAGCACTAGAAGAGGTGGTTTCACGCAATTTACTTTCTTAAAAGTTTTCTCATATCAACAACTTGCATAGCAAGAAAGGAGATGGTTATTAGACAAACAGAACACAGGCTGTCTCTCTCTCTACACACACACACACACACACACACACACACACACAAAGAGAGCAAGGATCCTATCAGCTGATTTAGGGTGCTTTATTTTTACCTGGCATCTGACTACTTTTCAAACCAAAAAGGAGTTGTCTAGTGTTTCTTTGTTTGTTGTCTGAGGTTCTTAAAAGTTTGCTTCTTTGAGCAAAAGTCATTTAAGTATCCTCATTTTTAAAAGGTGGGATTCCTATTTGAGTTCCTGAGTCACACTCATTCTTTGTTTTAATGTATCCTGTGGTTGCGTCTTCCGGAATTATACCTGACCTCCAGACGAAAGAGATCTGTTTCCCTGGAGAAAATGGCTGCTCTGGATTATGGACTGTATGGCATTATACACTCCTGAAGTCCCTCCTCTTCCAAAACTCTGCCCTCCCCAATCTCCACCTCCAAGTCTTGAGGAATTTTCCAACTTGGAGTTGGCAACCCTAACATATCCTTCCACAAAGATAGTTTCAAAAGGGAGCGGTATTGTTCTCCAGTAGAACAGCTAGATTTGAGTCCAGTGGCAACTTAGAGACAAACAAGATGAGCTTTCGAGGATCAAAGCTCCATTCATCACGAGTCGGAATGGAGATCTCTGAGTGGGATATAAGGACTCGGAGATCTTCATTCCAAGTCGTATCTGATGAAGGGAGCTTTGACCCAACAATATTGCTGGTCTCTAAAGTGCCACTGGATTCAACTCTAATGTATCCTTTGTGTAGAGTGAGACCTTGTATATTAAAAGTACATTATACTTTTAATATAAAAGTATATTAAAAGTATTGGGGTTGTATACTGTGTGTTGCTTTGCACAGAGAAATATATTGTACTCAGTGGTAGGGCATTTGCTTGGCATGCAGAAGGTCCCAGGTTCAATCCTCGGCATCTCCAGTTAAAGGGACTAGGCAAGTAGGTCATGTGAAAGCCCTCTGCCTGAGACCCTGGAGAACTGCTGCCGGTCTGAGTAGACAATACTAACTTTGATGGAGCAAGGGTCTGATTCAATATAAGGCTCAATATGTAGAGCATCTGCTTGGCATGCAGAAGGTCCCAGGTTCAATCCCCGGCATCTCCAGTTAAAGGGACTAGGCAAGTAGGTCATGTGAAATCCTTCTGCCTGAGACCCTGGAGAACTGCTGCCGGTCTGAGTAGACAATACTGACTTTGATGGACCAAGGATTCTGGTGGAATGTTGGAGATTGGCTTTTCTGCTATAAAGGCCACAAGCAGGGATCTCAATTGATCCTCCAAAAGTATTTCTTGAATCTATTAAGAGGGAGTATCACTGTATGGATGGGAGCGAGGCAAATCAACCAAACTATTTGAGCCAGGAGTGTCAAACATATGGCCTGCGGGCCAAATCTGGCCCCTTGAGATCTCTTCTCTGGCCAGCCGAGGCAGCCACCCCCACTCTCGATCTGGACTGGCAAGGCATGGCCCGACCAAGTGACATTGTATATGTCATATCTGGCACTCGTAACAAATTAGTTCGACACCCCTGATTTAAGCTATATGCCAGTTTAGTCTGTTTTACCTGGTTGCTTTGTAAATGTACTTAATTTGCTTAAAATATTCCCCATTTTTTGTTTTGTTTTTAGAACTGTGCCATAACAAACAACTCGATTAACACTGGCTATCCAGTGCTGGCTATTTTTCATTTGAAGCTGATTTATGACCGAGTTGAGTTGTGCGATCCCCGGAAACGTTATGTGGTGTTTTTCGGTGCATGACCCTCTCTGCTGAGTTGTTTCTTTATTTTGTGTAGAGTATCACTACCTTCACAGTGCAAACACTGACTCTGCTTTCTGTTCCTTTTAAGGCCTACGATGGATTTGCCAGTTTAGGAATATCCCGACTGCTCGAACCTTCTGACATGGTTTTGTTAGCGATCCCTGACAAACTGACTGTGATGACCTATCTGTATCAAATACGGGCACATTTCAGTGGTCAAGAGCTGAACGTGGTTCAGATCGAGGAGAACAGTAGCAAAAGCACGTACAAAGTGGGCAACTACGAAACGGACCCAAACAGTTCCGTCGACCAGGAAAAGTTCTACGCAGAACTGAATGACTTGAAGCGTGAGCCAGAGGCACAGCAGCCTGAAGAGAGCTTGGGGGACTTTGTTCTTCAGGAGGAATCGGTATTTATAAATGACGACAGAGTTGGGGAGTCAGGAAGTGATTGTCAGGCACCAGAGGTCTACCTTAGCCCCAGCATGGCTCCCCCTTCCTCTCACAGGACTACAAGCGATGTAGATCAACAAAAAAACCGACAGAGCTTGGGAAGGACTTCTGGATTTGCGGAAGCCGGGAAAAACAGTATGGTACAAGCTCAGCAGCCTCTGCTGGGAAGGAAGAAGCTGCTAAAAGTGGACACTTTAGATCTGAGTGATTTGGCACAAGACAGCAGTCCGAAGACGGATGCCTTTCCTTTGACTTTACACGAGGACGCTGACCCGCAAGGACGCCAGAATTCAGAGAGTACCATTAATTCTGTACTAGAAAAACAGGGCCCTCCCAGCCTAAAAGAGGACATAACATCTAATTCCAAATCACATTTGGAAAAAGCAAGCTTAGTCATGGGAGATAAACCTGGATACACCTGCAGTAGGGATGCAGACGTTGATAAAAAGACCCATGTGTCTCAGAGGAAAAACGAGACCGATTCAGAACTTGATACCAAAACAACTGTAAATCAGATTGATCAGGCCTCAAAAACTGCACAGGTAAGAAAACACTTTTTCAGACTGCAATATAACTTCCCTTGCAACCTAACATGTGGTTAGAGATGTAAATTTCCAGAACCTTTGAAGCTGCAGGGGGTGGGGGGCTGTTTGGGGTGGTGGTGGAAACGAATGGAAATACAATGTTAAATATACCGGTATGCAATACTTACTTTTCTATCAAGCCTGAATGTCTTTCACTGATTTAACAACATAAAATGCATGATTTATAATTTGTTAGCGTATAAAATTGTACTATTTGGTGTGTTAGCATTAAACTCGTTACAGCATATTAATTTTTGGCAAAGTTATTTAAATTTAATCATTATCTAATGCTGTAGATTGTCTTACATAGCAATTTTCATACTGCACATTTTGAGTAAACCCTTTCATTCATTCCAAAAGGGAAAAAAAAGTAGTAGTTTTTTCAATGTTCTAGTTTCCAGTTTTTCAGGGACTTCGTGAGTGAGAAAAACCCGGCTTCAAAAGCATTTTACTCATTCAAAAAGAAAAAAATATTTAATTTGAGTTGTGTGGGGTTTTTCTTTTTCAGCACTCCCCCAAATTTTCCACAGGAAAAACTGAGAAATGCATAAGGTTTTTTTTCTGAATTTTTCCGTTTTTTTCCTGGGCCCTCATGTTGCTGTGTATGTGTACTGTCAAGTCACTTCCAACTTACAACAACTGTATGAATTAATGACCCCCAAAACATCCTATCGTTAACAACCTTGCTCAGGACTTGAAAACTGAGGGCCGTGGCTTCCTTTATGGGCAGCCCATTCCTGGGGGGTGGATCTGCCCCTTGGAGCGCCCTGAAAATGCCCCCATGCCACCATTGTCTTCCAGGATTTAGTTCCCAGGGTGGCTGCTCCGGTGGGGAAGCCCCACACAGCTCCACAGCGCCCAGGCGCTGACGGGAATGCCCCCTGCACCAGCGCCCCTTATCGTGTGATAAGTGGGCACTTATGCTGGCGCAGGGTCACCCTGCCTCCAAATGACTCCCCTCCTTAAGAATGCACTCTGAGTCAATCTATCTCATGTTGGGTCTTCGTCTTTTCCTACTGCCTTCAACTTTTTCTAGCATTATTGTCTTTTCCAGTGACTCTTGTCTTGTCATAATGTGACCAAAGTATGACAGCCTCAGTTCAGTCATTGTAGCTTGTAGAGAAAGTTCAGGCTCGATTTGATCTAGAACCCACTTATTTATCGTTTTGGTGGTCCACAGTATCCGTAAAACTCTCTTCCAACACCACAGTTGAAATGATTAGTTTCTTCCTGTCAGCTTTCTTCATTGTCTAACTGCCCCCACACACACACACACACATAGTAATGGAGAATACCATGGTATAAATTAGCTTGACCTTGGTTGCGAGTGACAGATCATAACATTTAAGAATCTTTTCTAGCTCCTTCATGGCTGCCCTTCCCAGACTCAATCTCCTTCTGATTTCTTGGTTGATAATGGAGCCAAAGAATAGAAAATTTTGAACAATTTCAGTTTATTAATCCTCAAAGTTTTGTAATTCCCCAGTATTCATTACTTTTGTCTTCTTGATGTTCAGCTGTAATCTTGCTTTGGCACTTTCATGATCCACACAGTCAAATGTGTTGCTGTAAACTATGAAACACAAGTTGATTTTCTTCTGGAATTCTCTTATATGCTCCAGTAACCAACGGACATTTGCAATCTGATCTCTAGTACCTCTTCTGTTTCTGAATCCAGCTTGAACATCAGGCATTTCTCATTCCATATATGGTAACAGTCTTTGTTGTAAGATTTTGAACATCACTTTACTCGATAATTGCTGCAGTCTTTGATGACTCCTTTTTTTAAATTGGAATGTAGCTTGAGCATTTCCAGTTTTGTGTTTCATATTTGATGGCATATTCCTGTCAAGGTTTTGATGGATTCTGTTTCTGTGGCTTGGAATATTTCTATTGATATCCCATCTACTCCTGGTAATTTGTTTCTCCCAATTGCTTTGAGTGCAGCTTTCACTTCACTTTCTATGAGCTTTCAAGAGTCAATGCTCCTTTTGTCAGATACCACATCAGATGTCTCACAAAGAGTGCTTTGACTCTCAAAAATGTCTACCCCCAAAATCTTGTTGGTCTCTGAGGTGCTACTGGACTCGAATGTAATTTAGACTTGAATAATCTGCTGTGGAGTTCCAAGTTCATAGCTACAGGCTGGAGGACAGCAAGGAGGCGTGTTTTTATTATGTCTTTGGGGAGGGGCTGTGGCTCAGTGGTAGAGCATCTGCTTGGTTCAATCCCTGGCATCTCCAGTTAAAGGGACTAGGCAGGTAGGTGATGCAAAAGACCCCTGCCTGAGACCCTGGAGAGCCACTACCGGTCTGAGTAGACAATACTGACTTTGATGGACCAACGGTCTGATTCAGTAGAAGGCAGCTTCAGGTTCTTCTTCAAAAGATTCTTCCTGGAAGTAATCAACCTTTCGTCTTCTGTTTAGTTCTTCAATGTATTGTTCCCATTTTTTCTTTGTTTTGACCAATTCAGTTAATGTTTTTCTGTGTTGATCTTTCAGCATGCTTAACTGTTCTTTAAACTTCGCTCTCATTTACTTGATCTTGTGCAAAAAATCTCTTATTCTTCCTTTTCTGTTGTTCTCTTCTATTTTTATACATTGGTTATTATAATAGTTCTCTTCGTCTCTACATGCAAATTGCTGGAACACTTCATTTCGACTTCTGATTCTATTTCTGTCACCTTTTACTTTTGCTTCTTGTTTATCCTTAGCAATTTTAAGCATTTAATCTGTCATCCATCGGGGCTTTTCATTTATTTTGGCTACAGGATCACTCTGTGAATTCTTCCTTGATAGTATCTCTAGTTTCGACCCATAATTCTTCTGGTTCACATTCACTTGAACTTAGTAATTCAAATCTGTTCTTTACATGGTCTGTAAACTCTTCAGGAATGTTTAGATTGTATTTTGGCACTATTAATACTTTGATATTTTTTTTCTTCAGCTTTATTCTGATTTTTGGTATTAACAATTCATGGTCTGTACCACAATCAGCTCCTGGTCTTGTTTTAGCAGAAAGAATAGAGCTTCTCCATCTTCTGCTTCCGATTATGTAATCCATTTGATTTCTATATTGGCCATCTAGTGATGTCCACATATACAATCATCTGTTCAGTTGCCTGAAACATTTGTTTGCAATGAACAAATTGTTGTCTTCACAGAATTCTGTGAGTTGCTCACCTGCTTCATTTCATGCTCCTATCCAAATCATGTATCTGCGTGTGGTAGTGCACTGTGCCATTTGTGTATTTGTACCCTGTATTCAAATGTAAAGCAAACTATGATTTGATGTTATGGGATAAGGGCAGTAATCGAAGTTGCATGTGAACTCACATGCCCCCCTCCCCTCTCACACCAAACTGAAGACCTCGATATTCCCAATAGACC
The DNA here is from genome assembly GCF_029931775.1 of Euleptes europaea. Classification (NCBI taxonomy): domain Eukaryota; kingdom Metazoa; phylum Chordata; class Lepidosauria; order Squamata; family Sphaerodactylidae; genus Euleptes; species Euleptes europaea. The sequence continues at coordinate 7,237,100 of NC_079321.1, read as the reverse complement.
ATACATCTACCATTTGTTTTCTTGCCCATAAACTGGGATTCTGAACCAGAATTAAACCATGGTTTTGGATCGTGGGATTGAATCCAGTTGAAAATTTCCACCTACAGACTGGGACTTCCTTTTCTCCCAAATCCAGCCCCCCCCCCCCCGGAACATATGAAAGCAGAATCAGCAAAAATCATCCCCCTCCCCCAGTCCTAGGGCTGCCAGGCATGGCCTGATAACCAGTGGGAGACTGAGAGCAGAGACATTGTAGGGTGGCTGTCCACTGTGACATCGCTTCCGGGGAAACCCAGAAGTGATATGAGTCCTCTCAATGAATAATTTCCAAATATTCCTTAAGAGGACTAATGTCACTTCCTGCCCCCCCCCCACCGGAAGTGATGTTGTGTTGTTGGCTCAGTTACCATTTTTTATTATTTTCCCGCTGCCACTCTGAGCAGAAGGAGGGAACAGGGAGGGTTAGGAAATCCCCCACCCTCACGGGGAGGCGGGGGAGGCTGGCAAACCTACCCAATCCTCAGAAATTTTCACTGGATCTAATCCATTGTTTGTATGCAAGAGAACAAGTTGTAGTTCATCACTTTATTCATTTTGAATGAAATGCCTATGGTTGGTTGCATAACGGAATGTTTTCAATTCCTAAGCAGAAGAGGGAAGGGCCGTGGCTCAGTGGTAGAGCATCTGCTTGGCATGCAGAAGCTTCCAGGTTCTACCCTTGGCATCTCCAGTTAAAGGGACCAGGCGAGTAGGTGATGTGAAAGACCCCTGCCTGAGACCCTGGAGAGCTGCTGCCGGTCTGAGTAGACAATACTGACTTTGATGGACCAAGGGTCTGATTCAGTATAAGGCAGCTTCATGTGTTCATGTGCTCAAGAGGGAGGGAGAGCAGTGACCCCAGTGATTTTCAAGGCTCATTCTTGTAAGAAGAAACTGTGGTTTGTCATTGTATCCGAATTCCTTTATTGTACTGTAAATGGTGGTGTAGGCAGAGCATATCTTTTATGCTATGGCTCAACATGTATCTGCAGCATATATCAGAAATTTTGAAAACATAATGCATCGGAAGCAATTCCCAACACCTTTTTGTCAGAGTGTTCACAGTTCTGATCCTTTCTGCTTGCATTTGACTGTCTCTTCTGCTACAGCACATTATTTTGTATAATCTGCTGATTCCAAAGAACTAAGCGTTCTTACCCACAGACTGAGAGGTAAGAACTAAGCGTTCTCACAGTCCGTGCACGCGCACCCGTTTTCTGAACCCAAGTATCATTGCACATGAAACATTTTGCGTCTACTTGTAGTGCTTTCTCCTGAGTTATAAAAGTTCTTGACAAGCGTCCTTAGCGATCCTTACAGCCATTTAGAAAAGTAGACCAGTATCACTATAGCCATACTCCAAATGGGCAGCTGAGGCTGAAATACGATGTTTGCGTAAGAGAACTGGGTAAGTGTATGACAGCGCAGAGGCCTAAACTGGGGCCAGACAGCTCATCATTCACACTTCAAGTACTTGAAGGGTGCCGAGTTGTTTTCTGTTGCCCAAGAAGGTCGAACCAGAACCAACGGGTTGAAATTAAATCAAAAGAGTTTCCGTCTGGACATTAGGAAGAACTTTCTAACAGTTAGCTCAGTTCCTCAGTGGAACAGGCTTCCTCGGGAGGTGGTGAGCTCTCCTTCCCTGGAGGTTTTTGAGCAGAGGCTAGATGGCCATCTGTCAGCAGTGCTGATTCTATTACCTTAAGCAGATGATGAGAGGGAGGGCATATATAGAGGTTACTCTACTGTTATACAGACTGTTCGTTTGGGTTTGTTCATCATTAATCCTGGTATTTTTGTTTGTTGGTTATTTAAGCAACGAATGTTATCAAGACAGGAAGAACTCAAAGAACGGGCTCGAGTCCTCCTGGAGCAAGCCAGAAGAGACGCAGCTCTCAAGGCGGGGAACAGGCATCTCGCCAGCACCACCACCCCAGGCCGCTCGAAGCAACTGACCGACGTAAGGAACCCCTGGCCATCACGGCCATTGTTAAGAGGAGCACTCTTTTACAACTTATGTCTTTAAAAAAAAATTGATTAGCAAACTAAATTGCCCTCGCTGCTCATGACGTCGAAACGCAGTCATATGTAGCGATGGCAAATGGGCGATTCTTTGTGGGTGATTCTCCCCATCCTACAAGTGCTGAGTGTTCATCTCCTCCTAGCAAGAGCTGATTATTATTTTTCCTACCGGCTGAGGCCAACAGAAGATCGAAAGTCCGTTGAAAGGCGCTGCTCTTTGAATGCTGGCTGGCTTAAGATATTAGCCAGATGAAAGGCAAAGTTATCTGTCACGTTGCAGCGTTGCACCCAATACTGTTTCTCGCAGTGACCCTCCTTTTATCACCGGAATGAATTATTCTGATGGCGCTGGAAAGCCGAGCTGAGCAAACCGTCCTGGGTCCAACGGGGGAGGCAGCTGCAGTTGCCTATTGCGCCACCAGTAACCTCAATGGTGACCTGGAGGGGACGGTAATCTCTGGAGATGAAAGCTAATTAAATTTGTATGCAATCCTTCCAAAGCAGAGGTTGCCTGTTGTGTCACGTCGTGTGCTGTAATTTTGCAATTCTAACCATTTGCACATGAGTGACTGGGCTTGGCAGAGCGGCCTGCGCTCGTTTTTCTAATGACGGCCGTGTGGTCATTATTCTCGCAAGCCTTTCAGTAAACTGTTTGCTTATATTTCCGAGCTTAAACTGCCTGGTGCCCCAAATACCGTCTGGCTTTACTTTACCACTTATTTACAAAGGTGTCATTGCTGGCACTGTTTAATTTCCTAAACTGCGGTGGTTTTGCAGTTGTGTGTATGTGTTAAGTGCCGTCAAGTCGCTTCCCGACTCATGGCGACCCTATGAATGAAAGTCCTCCAAAATGTCCTATCTTTGACAGCCTTGCTCAGATCCTGCAAATTGAGGGCCATGGCTTCCTTTGTAGAGTCAATCCATCTCTTGTTGGGTCTTCCTCTTTTCCTGCTGCCCTCAACTTTTCCTAGCATGACTGTCTTTTCCAGTGACTCTTCAGTTTTGCAGTTAGTAGCTTTATTTTTTCCTTTCCAAGAAAGCGTTTCCGGTCCATGCCATTGGATGCGATCTTGCATTGAATCTAGCTTCGAAAAGATATCAGCGCTTTGAATTCGGTTTATGTTGCATGGCTAGTATTTATATATATATTTATTACAACCATCCTCCACAAAATCCTGGGAAGATCAGATTAATGGTATACTATCTGCGTTCTTGTTGCAGACCTTGAATCTGAAACCTTGGGTAGAGTTTCCAGATTCTGTGCAGCTTGTATTTGAATATTGCATTTACATATTAGATTGGTCCTGGGGTTATTGAGTTGTTACAAAGTACACTTGGAGGAAAATGCGGCAAATGATATTTAATTGGAATTTAGGTTATTTTTAGAGTAAACAGAGTAAACCTTTAGAACCCAAAATTACCTTGGCTTATATTAGGAAGAATAGTCATGCCTTTTACATGAGCAGTTAATTTATATAACAATGTGCCTCTATTACTTATGTTCAGTGCTGCACATCATTGTACTGCTGATACAGAATTATAACATCCAGTTGTGCTCTGCACAAACACCTAGCGGTCTGCACCAGCCCGTCCCCACTATACGGCTTGTTTTCCTTAATTTTGTCTAGCACTGAGCATGGACATTTCCAGGCTCCTCCTAGACATCATGTCTGTCTTAACGCAATGACTTTCAAACCCTTTAAAGGTAAAGGTAGTCCCACTAGTGTGGTTGCTCAGCCTTCAACTGTCTGACGGAACTACAGTTCCTAGAATTCCCTGGGAGAAGTCATAGACAGTTAATACACCTTAAATCTGGCTGGTGTTTGCAGTGAAAATGTAGCCCAACATCTCTAACCTTTCATGTGCATGTAACGTATTGTCAAGTCTCAGCTGACTTAATCGCGACTCCAGCAAGGGCCTTTCAAGGCAAGTGAGAAACTGAAGCGGTTACCTCTGCATTCCTCCGCGGAGTCTTCCTTGGGGGTCTCCCTTCCAAGTATCGACCCTGCTCAGCTTCCAAGATCTGATGAGATCGAGCAATACCATTCCACCTTCCCTCCTTCTTTAACACTTCATTGAGTGTTAAAGAATTTTCTTTTTGAAAATTGACACTCCTTGATATCACAAGTATAACTAACTTCTGCAGCTTATACCTGGGCTGAGGAAAGACATGTCATTTTATGTGTGCAGGGTATGGTGGAGTGGAGAGAGGACTTCTGTGTATCCTCCTCCGTAGGAGTGAGGAGTATTTAATGGGAACAATTGAGATCTAAACCTGCTTCCATGTGCACATCTCCATCCATCCGTAAAGGCCCTCCCTGGATATCATTTTATGCTTAGTGTAAAGAAATAAAGCCCTGACCTTCATGGCCCAGGCTCACCCCATCATGTCAGATCTTGGAAGCTAAGCAGGGTCAACCCTGGTTAGTATTTGGATGGGAGACCACCAAGGAAATCCAGGGTTGCTACACAGAGGAAGGCAATAGCAAACTGTCTCTGAACATCTCTTGCCTTGAAAACTCCATGAGGGTTCATGGAGCCAGTGTGGTGTAGTGGTTAAGAACAGTGGTTTGGAGCTGTGGATTCTGATCTGGAGAACTGGGTTTGATTCCCCACTCCTCCACATGAGTGGCGGGCGCGAATCTGGTGAACTGGATTTGTTTCCCCACCTACACACGAAGCCAGCTGGGTGACCTTGGGCCAGTCACACACACTCAGCCCCACCTACCTCACAGAGTGTCTGTTGTGGCGAGGGGAAGGGAAGGTGATTGTAAGCCGGTTCGAGTCTCCCTTAAGTGGTAGAGAAAGTCGGCACATACAAACCAACTCTTCTTCTTCACCATAAGTCAGCTGCAACTCAACCACATTTTCCACCACCAAAGAGATAAAATCCACTAGCTGGCTTTTGCACGTATGATTATTTTGAGGAGTTAGAATATTTTTTCTGACAATTGCATTGCTGGCTTTTTGCCACTGCGCATCACCTTTCAATGACCTTTTATGTACTTGTTATAGTGTTCAGTCTTGGGGAAAGCATATCATACTGCACCCTGCTATGATAGTGCAGCTGTTGTTGAATGACACTGTTGTTGCCTTGTATTACTTCATCGAAAGCACTTTGCATAGCAGACTGTGAGGGACACATCCCTCATAACCTATCTGTGCTTGTTGGAAAGAAAGTTATTTGATTCATCTTCTTGTATCTGACAAAGGGAGCATTGACTCTCGAAAGCTTATATCCCAAAAATCTTGTTGGTCTCTAAGGTGCTCCTGGATTCAAATCTAGCTGATCTTCCTGTATTGTAGCACTGGGAAATGGACCCTGTTGGGAAATGACCCATTCTTCAAGCACCAACACATGATCAGTGGACTATAACGATATCAATCTAAATTAGAGCCGTGGTGCTCAAAATTTCTACCTTCAGGGAATGTTTTCTTTCTCTGTGTGGGAATCTTTGCACATGAGCTCCTGTTCATTGTAAAGGATTCTAGAGCATGTTTTTAGGGTTTAGTGGTTAAGGTGTCGGACTAGGACAATAAATAATAAACTTTTATTTATACCCTGCCCTCCCCTGGCCAGTCCAGGCTCAGGGCAGCTACCACAGGATTGCCAGGTCCCTCTTCACCATCGGCGGGAGGTTTTTGGGGCGGAGCCTGAAGAGGTGGGGTTTGGGGAGGGGAAGGACTTCAATGCCATAGAGTCCAGTTGCCAAAGCGGCCATTTTCTCCAGGGGAACTGATCTCTTATCAGCTGGAGATCAGTTGTAATAGCAGGAGATCTCCAGCTAGTATCTGGAGGTTGTGCAACCGAAACAAGAGCTAGTGCCCCAAATGTGACTACTGGAATTCTCAAGCACTTACGGCAAAACAGACAAAAATATGCTGATAAGGCAATCGTTATATTGTGCATACAAACCGCAAAATGCAAAACAGTGATATACACAAATAATTTCAAAGAAGAAATTACAACAGCCCATGTAATTAAAGGTCCTTGCAACTTGTAAATGAGTCCTTGCAGCTGTGTAGGTGAACTCCAAGCAGCTTGTAAAGGAGTCTTTGCAGCTGTGTAGGTGAACTCCAATTGTAAAGGAGTCCTTGCAGCTGTGTAGGTGAACTCCAAAATAGGTTTCCGGTAAAAGTCCTATTTCGCATGAACGCTTTTTCATCATTGGCAGTTCACTATCACATTATCCACAGAACATATGTTCTGAAAAAATGCATTAATGCTCATGAGTATACATACAGGAATTTCAAAGCATATATCAACATAGAGAATCATAAAGCAATGCATACCTGGCTGAACAAGCTCTTAGCTCACTTGTAAAGGTGGATGGCGAATCTGCGTCATCTAAACCCAAATTGCATTCCCACTAATTTAAAGGGAACACTTCTAATTAGTGACAGGTGAAGCTAATCACTATAGACAGGCAAGCTAACCATATGCCGTGAAATACATTACTATGACTATGTGATAAGACCAAAACATAATTTAAGATACAAATCATTATAAGAAACTGGACAAATCGAACCCAGAGTTTAAGCTGTTCAGCATGAGAGTATCAAATAAAAATATGAATCGACACTCTTGTTGGGATAATAGTTTGTCAATATCCTGATGTTGATGTATTTTACTTTGATATTGCCAGACCACGAAAAACTGCATTTCGTGGTCTGCATGTTTCGCCTGTAAGTAATGCGCGGTGAGCGGTGCCTCTAAGTTCCTATTGCGCACGCGCGATCGGTGTTTGCCGATTCTTAATTTGATTGGTCGTTTGGTTTTGCCCGTGTATAGAAGACCACACGGGCATCTAATTAAATAAATAACATTCTTGCTATTGCAATTGGAAAAGTGTTGTAAAACAAATTTGAAACCTGTACGTGTATCAACGAATTCCTTTACTGGTAGCGCTTGTGCGCATGCGATACAATCCCCACACTAGAAATGTCCGGTGGGTAAAGATGTCCGAGCCGGAACAAGAGTGTCCGAATGAATAAGCCGGTCCTTAAAGGATCAAGTACGCTTTAACCCAAATACGGGTGGTGATTCGCAGCCTGGGATACCACTGACCAAATGCCAGTGTTTTCTGATGGCTTTTTGTATATGTCCGGTTAGTGGCGTGTATTGTAATGCTGCTGTAATGCCCCTTCTATCATCTTTCTTCTTATCTCTTAATAAATTCATTCTTGGAGTGTCATCCGCCTTAGTTCTTGCCTGATCAATAACTCTGGAGGGAAAACCCCGCGTTGGTAAAGTTTTGCTTAGAGCATCTGCTGCCTGTTTGTAATCCTGCTCAAAAGTAGCATTTTTGGGGAGGTTTTTGGGGCGGAGCCTGAAGAGGTGGGGTTTGGGGAGGGGAAGGACTTCAATGCCATAGAGTCCAGTTGCCAAAGCGGCCATTTTCTCCAGGGGAACTGATCTCTTATCAGCTGGAGATCAGTTGTAATAGCAGGAGATCTCCAGCTAGTATCTGGAGGTTGGCAACCCTAAGCTACCAACATAATTAATTACAAAAAATAATTACAAAAATATGAGAAACCCAGTTTTAAATTTCCACTCTTGCCATAAGAACATAAGAAGGCCATGCTGGATCAGACCATGGTCCATCAAGTCCAGCAGTCTGTTCACATAGTGGCCAACCAGGTGCCTCTAGGAAGCCCCCAAACAAGACAGCTGCAGCAGCATTGCCCTGCCTGTGTTCCACAGCACTTAATATAACAGGCATGCTCCTCTGATCCTGAAGAGAATAGGGATGCATCATGACTGGTATCCATTTTGACGAGTAGCCATGAATACCCCTCTCCTCCATGAACATGTCCACTCCCCTCTTAAAGCCTTCCAAGTGCCGGATGACCTTGGGCCAGTGGTTGCCAACTTCCAGGTACTGGGGGAGAAAATAGACACCACTGTACTAGTATCGGGAGATTAGGAAATTAGTTCAGGAGTGAGAAAAACATATAAGATGCAAAAAACTATTTTATATGCTACTGTGTCTAATCTATACGCAATTATTGGATAAAAAATGTAAACCACACATACAATTACAACATGCAACAAACATACAGAACCATCTCATTGATGATAAAAGACAGGAACATTTCAATTTAAATATGCAGTGTCTCCAGCTGATAGAGATCAGTTTCCCTGGAGAAAATGGCCACTTTGGCAATGGGACTCTATGGCATTGAAGTCCCTCCCCAACCCCAGCCTCTCAGGCTCTGCCCGAAAAACCTCCCGACGGTTGCGAAGAGGGACCTGGCAACCCTACCCTGGCTAGTATTTGGATGGGAGACCTCCAAGGAATGCCAGAGTCGTGAGGTGGAGGCAGGCAACTGCAAACCACCTCTGAACATCTCTTGCATTGAAAAACCTATGGGTTCGCCATAAGACAGCTGTGACTTGACAGGAGAAACTCAATGCTCACAGAGTGCCGGCCATGCCTGTTGCCCCGCACAAAGAGTGTGCCTTCCCATATACCTGGCTCCTCTCTGCAAAGACACTTCAGAGGAGTAGATTAGTACAGATAGGCAAGCGGTATTTCAGGGATTATTGGTCTTCCCATAGTGGAAACATGTTAAGTTTTCAGAGGACCCCAGGATTCCCTGGAACAAAATGTGAAGAAAACATCTGAATTAGAGGAAGAGAATAGGTGGAGGGAAAGGTCGGGTGCTTCTTTTAAATATCACACCTGTTTACACTCTTTCAGGGTACAAGAAAAATGTATCCCCACATTTAACAAGTATTTTTTTAAAAAGTTCTCCCCATATATTTTAACCGCCTAACCTCCCCAACCCAAGAACGTGCTGTCACCTTAGCAGGACTAAACACATTCCCCACACAGGTTTTAAAGGGCCGCTTTTTAAAAATTCCCTTTAGCGACCGCCTGTGTGATTGAGGAACCAGCAAAATAGAAACCTTAGGGCACTTCTGTTTCGCCAAAATTGGAACAAGGAGAGAACTAGGTGGATCACACCTATTTTAACAAAGTACAACCTTCCCTCTGAACCCTGGATTGTTCCCTTTCTCTTATCAGATTTAGAGGTGGATATCAAAAAAATCTATCAGGTTGCCAAATATTTAACCCAGGTAATGGTTTTAAAACTATCCTGGTAAATGACACTGGCATTTGGCTTAAGAGATTTTGTTGAACATGTATAATGTTATTATAAGTTTATACACTTCATGTATTTTATACATTTAACAAGTTGATATTACCAGTTTTGGGACAACATTGCCAGCTAAAAATAATCTAGATGTTCACTTATCAACTGAGAAATATTGCAAGAAGTACATTGGAGCACAGGGAGTATGTTTGTGAAAAGGATGTCCACTTGGAACACATTTTTCTGTTGCTGTCTAAATCAAAGGACATGTTCCTGCTGTATCTAATTTATACTTAATGAGTACTTTGTACTGCAGTTATTGGTACATTACTTAACAGTTTCACAAATAAAAAAGAGTGTTGTTTTTTCCCCCCTTGGCAAAGTGGGACATTTTTAAACACACAAAGTAACTTGTAGGAAATGAGTTCTGGCAGTTTTCATAAATTGGCAGAGTGTTTCAGCTTCCTATGGAAAAATGTTTTCTAAGCTCCCTCTGATTTTTATATTAATAAGAAGATACTTAAAAAAAAACTACAAGACGTGTTTTACAGTTTTAAAACTCACTGTAAGACCGCTCTTGTTTACTGAGTCTGGCCAACGTTGGCCTCTGTGCTGTTATGTCCCCGTCCATCCCCCCCAAGAACTATAAACATCAGGCCAGGTGAACTAGTCCAAAATAGCATTTGACAAAAGGATTTTCATTGGAATTGCTTTAAATGTGGGGGGGATGGATGGATGGCTAGATTTTGGGGGTTGCCGCACTTTGTATTTCCAGTGATGTTTTAAGAGTTTGAAAATGTTGTAAAAAACATCACTTTAAAAGGGTTTTTTGATACCATGGCTTATAAATGGTTGGAAGACGTCTTCATAGCTAAAGGGGCCAAACAAAGTGCGAGCAGTATTTTTTATAACGTTTTCAAACTCTTAATACATCGGTGGGAATACATAGAAAGTGCGAACAGTATTTTTTAGGACATTTTCAAACTCTTAATACATTGCTGGGAATACAAGTGCAGTAACAGCCATTGTGTGTGTGCAGGCGACAAAGAAAAAACATACTGTTGTGGTTTACCAGTGGGATATAATCTGTGTTTTGTGATTTAAATGCATACAATGCAGACCTAAGCAGAGATACGCCCTTACTTAAATCACACAGCGACACTGCAGTTTGCTACACATTTTCTAGGCACAGAAAGGCTATTTCTCCTTAGTCTTGTTAAGCTGTCCGAAAGAAGCCCTACCAAGATTCTTAATTAGCAGGATTCATATGGTCAGAAACTCGCCCCCCGCCCCCGAGAAATAAAGATATGAAGAGGATCAGCCTCGACTTCAGCCAGTTAAACCTACAAGAGGTTTCATTCCTTTCCAAATATATTGAAGGGTGGGGCTCGAAGGCAACCTTGGTCCTTTGATGATAATTGGAAAACATTGATTTGGGTAGTTGGAGGACTGATCTGTCATGCTGATAACTGTGACCAGATGTAGGTAGGATCACCAGATCCCCTTTAGATGACAACAGAGGCAGCGACCTTCTAATTGTTAAAAAAAAGATTGAATGTTATTTTGGTAAATACTGGTAACTTATTCCCTGTTGGCCGTATTTGTTTTCTGTACGAGTCCCTGAAAAGCTGCCAAGAGAGGTGTAAGTTGATAAGGGTATTCGCTATATTATTTAAATAATAACAAGTTTGACAACTCTTTCAGTGGCAAGGCTATGTAGGAGAATCCAAACGCGTACAATGAAACCATTTTAAAACTCCTCACTAAAACACCAAGCTGTGTATAATCAGATCCAATTTCGTTCAAAAAAAAAACCCCAAAAAACAAGCAAGTTGTCTACTTCACATTAAAGGTAAAGGTAGTCCCCTGAGCAAGCACTGGGTCATTCCTGACCCATGGGGTGACATCACATCCCGACTTTCACCAGGCAGACTATGTTTATGGGGTGGTTTGCCAGTGCCTTCCCCAGTCATTGACTTCACATTAGTGTTAATAAAAATGAAAAAAAAAAAGAATTTATCCCATGCTAAAATTTTAAATAGGTTGACGGCATGCCTGTGCGATGAAGAAACCAAATCCATGTAATACCTTGTATTGAGGCCAACCCAAATGACACACAAACCATGGTGCACACTTTCCAGTTCTTCAAAACCCTTCATCAGGCAGATGTTCCGAAAATAAAAAACAAAGGAGGAAACAAAGCAACATTTCCCAGCCCAGATCTTTAGGCCCTTGAAGATCTGGAAGTTTGTTTGTTTGCTTATCCCTCATTTTTCTTTTTGGTGACATCTGCCTGATGAATAGTTCTGATGAACTCAAAAGCTTGTGTGGTATTTTGTGCCTTTTGGGTAAGCCTCAGTAATAATTATTACATGGATTTGGTTTCCTTTTCTGAATTTTTGCATCGTCCAATATGGCTGTTTACAACTTTTTTTATATACCTACTAGATGGATGGTCTCCCTTTGTGGGGAGGGAGACTTACATTATTTCAGAGCACAAGTTTTGGCATGTACAACTGCCACACATGAGGAGGAAAAATACTTTCTCCTGTTGCATTTTTTGAAAGTCACTCATGCTCTATAATTAAAGTGCTTCATAACTATCAAGGAGGCAAAAATAAATAAATAATCCTTATAGCCATATTTAGCTGTGTGACGTTGAGATCAGTTTTGGAATTTAGTCAAAATTGTTAATTCTGCAGCTGATTTTTACCCTTGCTAAGGGTATGTCCTAGATCAAAGCTTCTTAAACTGTGTGTCGTGACCCCATATGCTAGAAGCTAAAATGACTAAACTGAGGCTATCGTATTTTGGTCACATCATGAGACGACAAGAGTCACTGGAAAAGACAGTCATGCTAGGAAAAGTTGAGGGCAGTAGGAAAAGAGGAAGACCCAGCAAGAGATGGATTGATTCAATAAAGGAAGCCACGGCCCTCAATTTGCAAGATCTGAGCAAGGCTGTCAAAGATAGGACATTTTGGAGGACTTTCATTCATAGGGTCACCATGAGTCGGAAGCGACTTGACGGCACTTAACACACACACACACACACACACACACACACATGGGGTCGCATAACTGAATGCGGGGGTCACGAAAAATTTGGCAACAGTAAAACGTTTCTTTATTATTTATTATCAGTAAATGTTTGATTCATATACCTATTTTATATACCTATATACCCAGAGTCGCATAAACATTTCTCAGGTGAAAAGGGGTTGCGAGTGGAAAAGGTTTAGGAAGCCCTGTCCTAGATGCTGTCTCTCATATTTAATAAATCATATATTTTTATTTAAATTAGCCCGTTGCCTGACTTGTGATGCCATAGTGCCAGAAAAAGACAAAAATGCAGCATCAGTAATTGTAACGATGGGTTTGTAGGCCAAGCAGAAAAGCAGTCGCCCAGTTGAAGAACTTAAAATGTTTTCTTGTTGTCTGGTCATAAAGACCAGCAGTGAAGCAATCTCTATTTCAGAGTGATCATTTGCGTATGAAGCCGACAGTTGTTTTTTAGCACCAGGGATGCTCTTTTTCTACCGCTGCTAATGACCATAAATGTTTTTGTGTGTGGCTGTTTTCAATTCATCCCAGGATGATATCGGCATTACTAAGAGCCGTCCGCTTCATAGCCTGTTCTGTTATTGCTCAGCATGCACGAGGGTAGAGTTAAAATCTTTATTCATTTTATTTTAAAATGTACCTTTTGTTCTCCTTATCATGCTTCCGGCTTTCCCAAGGATATATGCCTTGAACGAAAAAAAGTCACATGTGCATTACTAATTGTGTGCCATTGTATTTACAGTTCCTAGTGGTGGCACTATGAAGCCACTAATTCTTTTTGCTTCACTTGATGTAAAATAATCTGAGCTCCTTTGATAGCACTGAAACAGTATTAATTGTTTTGTACATTTCTTGGTCACTCTTCTTGGGTGGTCTTCATAATCTATTAGAACTTTCAGCCAGATTTTTGTAATGTCATGCCTCCAGCGGTGATTAAATTGGTAATTAATGAACAGTCTTTGGCAATGTAAACCACATCCTGTTAATTTTCCTCCCCTCTTCTTTCCCCCCCCTCCCCGCCGAATTTTTTAGAAGTTGTCGTCTCTGTCAGAAAGCATCGCACCACCTTGCTTCAGCCCCTTGGCATCAAACCACAGCGGCTTGATTTTTGCAGCCATTAGTAGATCAGAGCAGTAATTTCACAGTATTTTGGTCAGGGTAATTATAGTACCAAGTACTAAGTAGAGTTGGGAATTTCACACAAGAAGTCCAGAAATACCAGGTGAGCTTCCTTGTGTTCACTGGGTCGTTATGATTAGTTTAATTGGGCTTTGTTTGATTTTAGCCGCAGGGATTCTTTGTGCCACTGCCGTGAAGTGACTTTCCACTTTAGGGTTTCTGACAGGAACCAGGGCAAAAATGAACCCTTTGAAGTGGGACTCTTCAAAACATCAACTTAAAAAAAAATAATAAAGTAGGGGGAAAGAGAAGAAGAAAGTCTTCGTGTAAATAGTTGAACAGGGCAATCCTCCAGAAAGTACCTTTATGGGTTAGGAATATTGAAAGTCTGGTGTTAATCGTGGATTTTAGTGTATTGTTGTCCAGTACAATGTCGAGAAAACCAAATCGTAGACTTGGATGGTTGAGTACTTCATGCATCAAAGTCCAAGTCAGAATTGCCTAGACCTGAATCTTCAAAAATTTTGTTTCTCCTTTTTCCTCTGGGAAAAATGTAGCGGAAAATCCTCTGTTTCCTATATAAGGAGTGTCTTCAATGTCTTCTGCTAAACAGAATGTTTACTAACAGCTCCCTTTTTGGGAAAGACACCCACTGACTTGACTGGCTGACCGACTTATTTATTTATTTTAAAACATTTATCAGCCGCCTTTCTCCTTTGCAGAACTCAAGGCGGCTGACAATATGAACTAAACGTTGCTAAAAAAAAAACCCACAACGAAATGGTAAAACCCATAAAAAGTCACAATGTAAAAACTCTAATTAGGACTGCCAGTAATAGAAGCTGAAGCAATCAAATGCAGTCCTAAATGAAACTGTCTGGAGCTGCCTTCTTTTGCATAGTTATAACTGGCTTAATATAAATCTGAAGTTGTGTCTAGCTAGTTTTACCTTCAGAAAGAATTTCTAAAATAATGACTCTTGGTGTCCAAACGGTATGAAGCCTCTTACGGGAGGGGGGGCGCGGAATTAGTCGACGCTTGCAGGTCGTCCTCAACCGACTTAATACCTCACATGTTATAACGTAATAAAGGAAAGTGATTCCTCCTTCACTGACTGACTGACTAAAGGTGCCCTTGGCTTCAATAGGCAGTTCAAAGGAGTCACTGGCCTGCTGGCTTCAGCATGAAAAGGGTGTCCTCCCTGGTCACTTGTCCTTGGAAGCTTTAATGAAACCAAATAGTTTGTTACGAGTTTTG